>NC_082696.1:8336349-8936349 GCF_949987515.2 Delphinus delphis | reverse complement strand
CCATGTGGGTAGATTGATGCTGTATTTTCAAGCACTCAGCTATGTAGTGCAGGCCACACATGTTGTAGTGGTTTAAAGGCCTGGGCAGCCATGAGAGGTGGAGAAGCGAGGGAAAGCTTCATGGAGAAGGTGGGACACACAGGTGAGCCATGAATGCTGCGTCTGATTTGGATAGTTTGGTAGGGAGAAGAGAGAGCGTTTCAAATCAGGAGAGCAGTACCTGAATGGGCTAGTCTGGACTCAGGCTTGACCACGGTGGGAAGCTTTATAGAATTTAAGCGCGAAGCCCTGGAGTCTGACGCCTGTGTTTGAATGCAGCCTCTGCTTTGAGATCTAGGGCAGGTCACCTACCTTGCTGAGCCTCAGCTTTCTCATCTGTGAGATGGGGCTGTTAGTAGTCCCTACCTGAGAAGGCAGCTGTGCTGACTAAGGAGGTAGTGATTCTCGCAGGGTACATGCAGGACGGTGGGAACTTAGGGGCGGATTTGGGGGCCTCGAAGGCCATAGGAAGGCGTTTAAACTCAGTCGAGTTGCTCTCTGTGTCGGAGTAGCATGTTAACAGTGCCATAATACCCGCACAGGAAGGCGCACCTGGAAGGCTGCTGCAGGGGCTGAGTGGGAGGTGATGAGGGCCTGGACTGCGGGACTGGTGTGCTGGGGGTGCAGAGAAGAGAGGCATCACCTCTTCCGGGCTGGCTGTGTGGGATGAATGAGAGGCGGACGTCGGAGGTGACTCCAGGGTTTCTGGAGGTGGGGATGGCGAAAGCGGAGAGGCCAGAAATGGGCGGTGGAAGCAGGTTTTTCGTTTATGTTATTTTGTTTTTTAATGGGTTCAGTCTTAAACCTATTGACCGTGACGGGATGTAGGACTCCTAAGGGAAAGTGTCTTGGGAGCCACGAGTTTTGAGTGGGGTCGGGGCAGGCAGGACGCTGGGGATGGTCCTGGAGGCGGAAGGACCGTTAACGAGGAAGCAGGAGGTCCACGGGTGTTGGAGGGTCCGCGTGGGGTCCTGACTCTGGGCTGGAGAGTTGCCAGAAGCGGGTGGGCGACTGTAGACGAGGAGATGAGGGTGGCTTGGAGCCCGCTGGGTGCTCGGCCGCGTCTGTTTTCCGCGTCAAAGTCTGACCTCTGAGCAGAGGCGCTCCTCCTCCGGCTGGCGGCCGATCACAGGGCGTGAGGGCTGTCTGCTCACGGGGACACGCCCGGCTGTGGGCTGCTTCACGTTGGCTGGGCTGTTCAGCAGGCAGCGGGGCTGGGCAGCAGGCAGAGGAGCCGCCGGGTGCGGCGTTGGGGCAGGAAGCCAGGAGGCAGGCGGCGAGCGTGAGGGGCCGGGCGAAGCCCGCGGGGGCGGCCCGGGCTGCTCTCCGTGACTCTTCGCCGCCGCGGCTTCTGCCGCCGTCACGACGGCGCCCGGAAGTTCTGTGGACTGTGCTCAGCCGTGTGGGCCTGTGGTTTGTCGGGAATCACGTGCGGTCCCCGAGGTGCCGGGAGCCTCTGGGTTCTCGGCGAACTGCTTCGGAGCTTCCAGTGACGCGTCGTGAGTAGGCCGGTGGAGACGGAGGCGTCGCCAGCTGGGTCCTGCAGTCTGGGCGCGGGCCCGCGGCCCGGGACACCGCGGCTGCAGCGTCCCCGCGACGTGAGGCTGCCTGAGGCAGTGTCCTGCCGCTCGGGAGACGGGGACGGAGGGAAACGAGGCCCGTGCCCACCCTGTCCCCAGCGAGCCCTGGTCAGCGGGGCTGCTTGTGCCATGACATCTGCTCACGCGGGGGCTTGTTTTGCTGCCTCCGTGTCTTTTTTTTGTCCAGCTGGGTGAGGCTTGATTGCCGAAGCAGGGACGTATCTAATAAATAGGATTGAAGTGGAAGTTTTAAGGAAGGGGAAACGACAGACCTTTATTGAGTTCCCAAGGAGAAAACTGGAAAAATACCCAGCGTGGTCCGTGTGCTGCGGGCGTTTGACCTTGTGCCGTCGTCTTTCTGAACCCTCTTTCTTCAGCGCTCCTTCTCACCTGCTGAGTAGCTGGGCTTTTATAGTAAATCATTGATAATGCGTTTTGTTGATAATGTTTTAAAAATCAAATTTTAGATATAACTTTTCTTATTCTGTTTTCCTCTGCTTCCAAACCCTCCGTTCTGTGCTTTCACCTCTGCTGGGGAGCCCTTGGTGCCCCTCAGAGCCCCAGGGTCACCCCGAGAGCAGCCCGGGGGAGGGGGGGCCATGAATGACTTTGTGTAATTTTTTTAAACAACTTTCGATTTACAGAAAAGTGGCCAAGACTGTACCGAGTGTTTCTGCACACCCTTCACGGGGCTTCCCCTCGTGTCGGTGTCCAGAACCCGTGGCACGTTTGTCAGCGCTCAGGTCGGCATCGGGGCAGTGCTGTTCACACCTGACCGTGTTTGCACGTCCCCAGCATCCAGTCCGTTTAGCTTCATGCGCCGTTGCTCCACGTAGAGATGCGCAGCTACGAGGAAGTCTTCCCTCTTCAGGGTGTGCTGAGGCCTCTCATGGGAGGGGGACGAGGGGACAGGGAAGCGACACAGGAGCCCTTCCTTGTGCCAGCCCTGCACTCCACCCGGCTTCCACAGAGGCCCTCGTGGGGTGCGGGGCGGGGTCCGCTCGCTTCCGTCCTGCTTCCCAGAGCCTCCTTCCCGCAGCGCCGGGACCGCCAAGGGCAGAGCTGTGGCATCTTGGGCAAGAGTCCTGCTGTCTCTAGACCTCGGGCTCCCCGTGTGCAAATCCAAGGAGCCGGACTTCTTCCCTGACGTGATTTCTGGCTCTAATGGCGTAAGGCTTTCGGGCCTTTTAGGATCTTTAGGGTCCAAAATCTGAGTTGGGATTAGGCCACTTAATTCACGAGCTCTCGCTCCCCACGCACAGCGGGGTCATTGGTGGTCCAACCTTCAGACCTGAGTCCCAGAGGGAAAAACACTGGTTCCTTTATTTCTTCACTGGTCCCGTCACCCAGTGAAGCATGGGCATGCCCATCTGAAAGTTCACTCACCTGGGCCTGGCAGGAGAGCGCTGACTCAGTGTCAGCAAAGCCACGTCAGGGAGACTTAGGGCCACCTTTGCCCTGGGATGCCGCCCAGCTTGTTTCCAGCTCGGGACGGCTGCCTTGGCCGTGTAAGGGAGAGGGTGCGCATGTGCACACGGCCGTGAACTTGATACCGCAAGAGCAAACAGCCTTCCCTCCCTTTCCGGTTCAGAGCCCGATTCTCCCCCTCCCGGTGGGGGACAGTTGCCACCTTCCTGAGAGGCAGGCATGAGAAATTCCTCCTGCCCGCTCAGCTCCCCAGACCAGGAAGTGCTGGGCACGGAAGAGGACGTCGGGAGCAAAGCAAGACAGAACACCCCCCTGGCTCTCATCTTTCGGGGCTCTGGGCCTCCCCAGCGGGCTACAGGGTGGGGGGCCGGCCTCCCCTTTGTCTCGGGGGAATCGGAGCTGGGCCTGCACCTGCGTTCCAGCCTGTCTGGGGCTGCCTGTAGGGGCGGCGCTGAGGACCTGCCACTCTCCAGCGTTTATGTTTGTCCTTCCCAGACTTCCCTTTTGTTTCCTGGCTCCTGGTGTAGGGAGTTCTAAAAGAGAAGTGAGACCTACCCCACCACCATTGTCTTCTGACCAAAGAAAGAAGTAGGGGTGAACAGGAGGGAGCCGATGCTCGGGTGTTAGGACGCGTCCTCTGAATCGCTTTCATATCCGTGTCACTCGCAGAGAACCGCAGCAGCGTGCTGAGTTGCATCAAAAGCAGACCCCAAGTGAAGGCCAGGCTGAGCCTCACCACGATGGGTGAGGCCAGTGAGGGGGGGAGCCCTGGACAGGAAACAAAGCTGGGGGCTGGCGGGAAGACCGGCTAGGACATACGATTCCGGGGCGCCTGGAACCCCCAGTCTGGACTTGACTGTGGCATCTGCGTGTGAGGAGTTAGGGTCCTCCCTGCGCCTGGACTCTGCTCTAGCTGCTGAAAACGGGGGTGTGGAGGGGTTCAGCCCTGCTCTGTGGCCTGGCGAACGTGCCCCGAGTGGGCTTTGAAGCGCCTTCTCCTGCCACAAGGGTGGGGTTTGCCTGGCCCCCTGAGGCACGGGGTGCCAGGCCCAGAACATACCGGAATGGCCCCCACCCCAGCAGTGGTCACTAAGGCTATTTAGGTGGTTTTGTCAGCCGAGTCACCTGGATTGAGTATAGGTCCTCCTCTTAGGCGAGGGCTCGCAGGCTGGGGAGGCCCTCGCCCTGCCGCCCCTCACCCCGGCTTCTCCCCGCAGGCTGGCGCCCATGCGGCTGTACACGCTCTCCAAGCGCCACTTCGTCCTCGTGTTCGTCGTCTTCTTCGTCTGTTTCGGCCTGACCGTCTTCGTCGGGATCAGAGGTGAGCAGCAGTTTTCCATTTGTTTCTTTAATTGAAGTGAAATTGATGTACAATATTGTGTTAGTTTCCGCTGTACAGCAAAGTGATTCAGTTATACATATTATATATTCTTTTTCATATTCTTCTCCATTATGGTTTATTACAGGATACTGAATATAGTTCCCTGTGCTGTACAGTAGGACTTTGTTGTTTATCCATTTTATATGTAATAGTTTGCATCTGCTAATCCCAAACTCCCAATCCAACCCTCTCACGCCTCCTCTCCACCTTGGCAACCACAAGTCTGTTCTCTATGTCTGCGACCATTTCTGTTAAGTAAGTTCATTTGTTATATGTTAGATTCCACATATAAGTGATAGCATATGGTCGTTGTCTTTCTCTTTCTGGCTTCATTTAGTATGATAAGCTCTAGGTCCATCCACGTAGCTGCAAATGGCATTATTTCATTCTTTTTATGGCTGAGTAGTATTCCACTGTATGTATGTTCCACATCTTCTTTATCCATTCATCTGTCATTGGACATTTAGGTTGTTTCCATGTCCTGGCTATTGTAAATAGTGCTGCTATGAACATAGGGGTACATATATCTTTTTGAATTATAGTGTTGTCCAGACATAAGCATAGGAGTGGGATTGCTGGATCATAGGACAACTCTATTTTTAGTTTTTGAGAAACCTCAGTACTGTTCTCCATAGTGGCTGCACCAATTTACATTCCCACCAACAGTGTAGGTTCCCTTTTCTCCACACCCTCTCCAGCATTTGTTATTTGTAGATTTTTAAAATGATGGCCATTCTGACTGGTGTGAAGTGGTACATCACTGTAGTTTTTTTGTTTGTTTGTTTTTTACAAATTTATTTATTTATTTCTGGGTGTGTTGGGTCTTCGTTTCTGTGCGAGGGCTTTCTCTAGTTGTGGCAAGCAGGGGCCACTCTTCATCGCGGTGCGTGGGCCTCTCACTGTCGCGGCCTCTCTTGTTGCGGAGCACAGGCTCCAGACGCACAGGCTCAGTAGCTGTGGCTCACGGGCCTAGTTGCTCCATGGTATGTGGAATCTTCCCAGACCAGGGCTCGAACCCCTGTCCCCTGCATTGGCAGGCAGATTCTCAACCACTGCGCCACCAGGGAAGCCCCACATCACTGTAGTTTTGATGTTCATTTCTCTAATAATTAGCAATGTTGAGCATCTTTTCATGTGCCTATTGGCCATCTCTATGTCTTCTTTGGAGAAATGTCTATTTAAGTCTTATGCCCATTTATTGATTGGGTTTTTTTGTTGTTGTTATTGAGTTGTATGAACTGTTTGTATATTTTGGAAATTAAGACCTTGTCAGTCACATCATTTGCAAATATTTTCTCCTAGTTCATAGGTTGTCTTTTCATTTTGTTTATGGTTTCCTTTGCTGTGCAAAAGCTTATAAGTTTAATTAGGTCTCATTTGTTTATATTTGGTTTTATTTCTATTGCCTTGGGAGACTGACCTAAGAAAACATTGCTACGATTTATGTCAGAGAATGTTTTGCCTATATTCTCTCCTAGGAGTTTTATGGTGTCATGTCTTATATTTAAGTCTTTAAGGCATTTTGAGTTTATTTTTGTGTATGGTTTGAGGGTGTGTTCTAACTTTATTGATTTACATGCAGCTGTCCAACTTTCCCAGCACCACTTGCTTGCTGAATAGTCTGTCTTTTCTCCATTGTATGTACTTGCCTCCCTTGTCAAAGATTAATTGACCATAGGTGTATGGGTTTATTTGGGGGCTCTTTATTCTGTCCCAGTGATCCATATGTCTGTTTTTGTGCCAATACCATGTTATTTTGATTACTGTAGCTTTATAGTATTGTCTGACGTCTGGGAGGGTTATGCCACCAGATTTCTTCTTTTTCCTCAGGATTGCTTTGGCAATTCTGGGTCTTTTATGGTTCCATGTAAATTTTAGGATTATTTGTCCTAGTTCTGTGAAAAATGTTATGGGTAGTTTGATAGGGATAGCATTAAATCAGTAGATTGCTTTGAGTAGTATGGCCATGTTAACAATATTAATTCTCCTAATCCAAGAACATGGGATATTTTTCCATTTCTTTAAATCATCTTCAGTTTCCTTTATCAGTGTTTATAGCTCTCAGGGTACAAGTCTTTTACCTCCTTGGTCAGGTTTATTCCTGAGTATTTTTTAATTAATTAATTAATTAATTTTTATTTTATTTTTGGCTGCATCGGGTCTTCGTTGCTGCACGTGGGCTTTCTCTAGTTGTGACGAGCAGGGGCCACTCTTCGTTATGGTGTGCGGGCTTCTCATTGGGATGGCTTCTCTTGTTGCGGAGCACGGGCTCTAGGCGTGCGGACTTCAGTAGTTGTGGCACGCGGGCTCAGTAGTTGTGGCTCGAGGGCTCTAGAGTGCTGGCTCTGTAGTTGAGGCACATGGGCTTAGTTGCTCCACGGCATGTCGGATCTTCCTGGAGCAGGGATCGAACCCGTGTCCCCTGTATTGGCAGGCAGATTCTTAACCACTGCGCCACCAGGGAAATCCTGTATTTTATTTTTTTTGATGTGATTTTAAGAGGGATTTTTTTTTTTACTTTCCCTTTCTGATATTTTTATTGTTAATGTAAATAAATGCAACCAATTTCTGTATGTTAATCTTGTATCCTGCTACCTTGCTGAATTCATTTATCAGTTCTAGTAGTTTTTGCATGGATTCTTTGGGGTTTTCTATAAATAGCATTATGTTATCTGCATATAATGACAGTTTTACCTCTTCCCTTCCAATTTGGATACGCTTTATTTCTTTTTCTTGTCCAGTTGCTGTGGCTAGGACTTCCAGTACTCTGTTGAATAGAGGTGGTGAGAGTGGGCATCCTTGTCTTGCTCCAGATTTTAGTGGGAAGGCTTTCAGCTGTTCACTGTTGAGTATTATGTTGGCTGTGGGTTTGTCATAAATAACTTTTATTATGTTGAGTTAGGTTCCCTCTTTACCCACTTTGATAAGAGTTTTTGTCATGAATGGATGTTGAATTTTATCAAATGCTTTTTCTGCATCTGTTGAGATGATCATGTGGTTTTTGTCTTTTGTTGCTGTGGAGTATCACATTGATTGATTTGTGTATGTTGAACCGTCCTTGTTACCCTGGGATGAATCTCACTTGGTCATGGTGTATGATCTTTTTTATATGTTGTTGGATTTGGTTTGCTAATATTTTGTTGAGAATTTTTGCATCTATATTCATCAAAGATATTGGCCTGTAATTTTCGTTTTTGGTGGTGTCCTTGTCCGGTTTTGGTATCAGGGTGGTGGTGTCTTCATAGAATGACTTTGGGAGTGTTCCCTGAGGTGAGGAACAGTTTTTGACCATCTTATCATTTATGGTTACCTTGGTGCAGTGCCATTCAGCCCGGCCCAGCTGTACCCACTTGCTCTCATCCCCTGATGGCCCCATCATGGAGGGTGGCGCACGGAGGGGTGACCCTGGTCATGCGCTGCACAGCAGCCAGGGCCTGCACTCAGCTTGGCGGCGCCAGGCGGCCTTGACCACGTACCTTGTGTTGGCAGAGTCTGTTGGGTTCCAGGACCTGCCTGGGTGCTGGGGAATCCAGAACGTGCTGGCTGATTGGGGAGCCGGGCCGTATAAATGGTTCCAGTGCAGCAGATTCTGGGGAGGGAGTGAGATAGTGGTGAGCAGGGGTGGGGAAGGCCCCTGAGGAGCCGAGAGGCTGCTGTGGCGACACCTGGAGCAGGAGGGAGCCTGCAGGTGCTGTGTGAGGGGAAGAGCCACCCATCACCATCTGAGCTTCGAAAATGCCTCTGAAATCATCCAGGCCAGCCCCCTTTCACAGAGATGGGAAACGGAGAACCTAAGTCAGAAACCCAGGTCTCTTCAGTCCAGGGGTGGGAGACCAGGAGCCTGCTGAGGCTGTTCCTCCCGTCCTCCTAAATACCTTTTTCAGTGAGGGTAGTTTATTTAACTACAGCACTTAACATTAAAGTGTGAATGACAGTTGGGCTTAACCTGTCCCAGAGGCAGTTGTGCCTCCAAAGGCTAGTTTCTTGACCTGAACTGAAGCTTAGGTAGTGAATGGGCTGAGGAAGCTGGGGGAGAGGGTGGTTATTTAGGTGCCATTTGCGTCCTGCTGATGAAGATGAGGATGGTGACAACAGCAGTTGTGTCCAGCCTCTTCTTTTTCTCCCTGTGAATTCACCAAGGAATCCCAGTTACATGAGTCACCTCTGTTATCTTACTTGATTTTCACAACTGTCCTTCAAGATTGGTAGGGGAGGCGTTAGTATTCTCCTGGGTCTCCAGTCTCACAGCACTTCAGCCCACTCTTGTTTCCTTAAGCACCAACATCATGATTACATGAAACCTTCTCCACTCTTGCAGAAATGAACAGTGTTGCACCAAGGCTGAGATGAAAAAGACCATGTTAGGATTTCCATATCCGTTTCCTTCTGTAGAGCTCTAGCGTTAGCAGGTTCTCCAGAGAAACAGACCAATATGTGTATATGGAACAGAACCAGATCTGTTTATATAGATTCAGGTGTATAGTTTTATTGTAAGGAATTGGCTCATGTGATTATGGACGCTGAGAAGTCCCCAGATGTGCATTAAGCAAGCTGGAGACCCAGGATTGCCAGTGGTGTAAGTTCCAGTCTGAGCCCAAGTCCATCCAAACGCAGAAGACTGATGTGCCAGCTTGAAGACAGTCAGGGAAGGAGAGCAAATTCTTCCTCGCTCACTCAGCCTTTTTGCTGTATTCAGGCCTTCAGTGAATTGGCTGAGGCCTACCCACATGGGGGAGGGAAGCCTGCTTTACTCAGCTACCCATTCAAATGTTCATCTCATCCAGAAACCCTCAGTGCACAATTAGAATAATGTTTAACCAGATATCTGGGCACACCATGGCGCGTAAACCTCACAGATCCACCCCCTGTCAACTTGGCATCCATGCACATCTCCTTAAACCATACCTGATCTCCAAATAAAGACAATAACAAGGTCATTGTTCCTTCTGACATGATAACAACTACCCTGGATATAACCCCAAACTCGCTACCCCTTCCGCAGGAGAGCAGGTAGGGTCCTTGAGCGATGCTTACTCTTCTTCGTATCCTGTGACTTAAATACTGTGATATAAAGTCAATAATACAGCTTCTGTTACTTGATAAGGGAATAAGAGAGGGAAGAAAACAAAGGTGTTTTCTTAGTATATATATTTATGCACACAAACATACTCATGACAAAGTAAGGAGGAAATATTCGTGACAGTTAAAGTCCTTGTGTCTGCAACTAGTCAGGTGGTCATAGCTGCTATTTCTAACTACCTTATTCCATGACCTGTTCCACATTTCATTTGCCTTCAGCAAGCACCTCAGTGGGTCGTGGTTCTTTACCTGGTGGGATGACCCAACCCTTCACTCCTGAAGAGTCTGGGCCATTAGTATTCCTGCCTGAATTAGGTTGTTGTAGTTCTCCATTGACCTTAATCCCAGGGCCTGGTAATACTGAGAGATGCCCTAGGCGATCTCCTTAGATGTACTCCTCCCTGCCTCCAGTGTGGAGTAGGGGTGCACTTCCCCCGTGGTGGTCAGGGTCAGTCACCCCGGCCCGCGCAGGAACTCCCTGCTTTGCCCGTCGATTCCGAGGCATGAGGAGCCCACGGTAGCCGGGTGGCAGTGTTAATTCCAGTTCAGTGTCTCCAGGTGGAAGCATTCCTCCCTGTGGAGCTAAGACCTCTAGGCCAGCAGAGCGTCGGGCTGTGGGAACAGCAAGCAAAAATTTTGCTAGTGGGTCCCCTGGGGTAACAGTAGTGCCACGCCCGTGTCCACCCCTTGCTTCCTGGACCTGTGCATACCGGCTATGGGAGAATTGGCTCCACGCAGCTGGACACCAAATCCCTACCCAGAGTGTCTGTTGAAGTCAGGGCAGGACACTGCCCCCTTCCACGATGGAAGTGGTCCGGTGTGATCCGCCTGCCGCCGGGTCGCTGGCTGATGGCCGCGGGGAAGGGTGTGATGTCGGGCTCAGTGCTGATCTCTGCTGCTGGCAGGTTGGGCACTCAGCGGTGGCCGTAGCCAGGTCGGCCTTGGTGAGTGACGTCCACATTGCCCAGCCCACGTGTCACCTCCATCCCTGCCGCCGCGGCCCCTTTGTTCACGAGCCCACTGGGCGATGACGGGTGGATACCGATCCACAGAATGGATCTTCTCTCCACGTGTTGATTAGGATCCTCTTCTGCTGAGGTCACCCTTTGCTGAGGTCACCCTTTGGTGAGGTCACCCTTCGGCGAGCATTCACATGGGACACAAACATCTTCACTTTTTTTGCCCATTCATAGAGGTCAGGCCACATACCTCTTCCCCAGATTTCTTTGTCACCAGTTTTCCAATCATGTTCCTTCGGAGTATCTGACCATCCAGCAAACCAGTGGCCACAGCCCAAGAACCAGTAAACAGTCGCACATCAGGCCACTTCTCCTTCCAAGCAGCGTGAGCAGCCAGGCGCGGTGCTCCAGGTTCTGCCCACTGCGGGGATTTCCGTCACCTTGTCCTTCAGGGGTGTCCAGGGAGGGGCTGTGGCTCTGCAGCTGTCCACTGGGGGGCGGTGTCCGCACATCGGGCGTCTTCTCTTCCCCACGCTCATCGCGGGGAGCTCCCCGTGGGGCCGTAGGTGCGGGCTGGGAGGAGAAGGCAGTGTCCCGGGAGTGGGGGCCGCGGCATTTGGCCACTTCCTCATGTGACTTGAGCCATCCAAGGGCCTGCTCGGGCAGATCACGTATGTACCGCGTCCATTCGATGGTGCAGTGCTGCTGTGCCCGCCCGGCTTTGTGGCTGATGGATCAGGTAACACCCAGGCCCTGATGGGCAGCTCAGGTCACATGGTGACTTGTTGGTCCGTGGTTAAGCTTTCAGTCTGTTTCAGGCCAAGAGCTGTTTCTCAAAAGGAGAGTGGTTGTCTGTGGAGGACGGCAGGGCTTCGCTCCATAACCCTAAGGGCGTGCACTGAGATTCATCGACCAGAGGCTCCAAACAGCGTCCCTTTCTGCCGTCGGTGCTTCAGGCGCCACTGGAGCTGCTGGATCACGTGACCCGAGCGGAGAACAGCTCCCATGGTGGCCTGGCCCGTGAGGAGCCTCCTCTTGTCTGGGCCCCACTCAAAACCGTCAGCTTTTCGGGTCACGAGGTAGATAGGCCAGAGTGTCACACCCAGATTAGGAGCACGTTGCCTCCGAAATCCGAAAGGGGCCCACTAGGCGTTGTATCTCCGTTTGGGTTGTAGGAGGGACCAGATACAGCAACTTATCTCTCACCTCAGAAGGGATCTCTCGACATGGCTCTCACCACTGGACCCCTAGCAATTTCACTGAGGTAGAAGGCACATGCATCTTAATTGGGTTTATTTCCCACCCTCTGACGCCAAATGTTTTACCAGTAAGTGCAGAGTAGCTGCTACGTTTTGCTCAGTGGGTCCAGTCAGCATGAGCTCATCAGTGTAATGGGCCAGTGCGATGGCGTGTGGAAGGGAAAGATGATCGAGATCTCTGTGAGCTAAATTGTGACATGGGGCTGGAGAGTTGATACAGCTTGAGGTAGCGCAGCGAAGTAGTGCTGGCCTCGACAGCGGAAAGCAAACTGCTTCTCGTGGGCCTTACTGTGAGGGATGGAGAGAGAGGCGTTTGCCTGATCAGTAGCTGCATCTCAGGCACCAGAGGACGTGTGGATTTGCTCAAGCAGTGGAACCCCATCTGGCACAGCAGCCTCAATTGGAATCACCACCTGGTTAAGCTTCTGCACAGGCCAAATGGGTGAGTTGAATGGGGATTGGTGGACATCTTTCAAGCCCTTGATGGTAGCACTTATGTCTGCAATCCCTCCAGGAATGCGATCTTGTTTCGGTTTAGTATTTTCATAGGTAGAGGCAGTTCTAGTGCTTTTTCCACCATAATAGCCCTCACTCCACAAGTCAGGGAACCAATGTGGCAGTCTGACAGCTGCTGAGTATTTCAATTCAAATTATGCATCCTGGAACTGGGGAATTAACCATAGGACGGGTTTGCGCCCATGGTGACACATACCTGAGCTAAAACCCCACTGATCATCTGGGCTCCATAGGTCCCTACTACGGTAGACCACAGTGATATTTCGGATCTCCTGAAATTAGTGTCAGTTCAGAGCCAGTGTCCAGTAGTTCCGAAAACATCTGATCTTTTTCCCTTGATGCATTTGTCCTGGTAAAAGGCTATAGGTTTCCTTGGACGAATGATTAACAGTATAAATGCTCGGCAGTGTACTGGCGTTCTTTCTTAAGGGGACCCAACCTTCCCTTTGTTCAAGGACCTTTGGGTCTGTAAACTGGCTCAAATCTGGAAAGTACTGACGAGTTGTCATTCTCTGTTTTTATGATACAGGTTAGGCTGTTGTTCACTTGACCTGGAACTCTCCTGCTTACACAGATCAAGTGATGATTTGGTAGGCTTCCTGTGTCTTTCACTTCTAGGGACCCCATGAGCAGCTAGCTAACGCTGTAGGTCTGCAGGGACTGGGCTCTTCTGACCGCTGCTGTGCCTCTGCCGCCCATTACGTGAGCTCACCCGCCTCATCTTACACGGCCCCGTCACTGCTGGGATCCACTTATTCCCACTGCATGCTGTTTTCCCAACTCAGGGACTGTGGTTCCCATGGTAAGGCCTGGCCTGCAGAGAAGGGCAGACATAGAGCTCTTTAAGGATGCTTGGGTCTCCCCTCACAAATTTATTTCTCACAGCAGTGGTGAAAGGTATGTCTTCTGGAATCTCCCAGTAGGTCTGAAATGACAGAGCCACCCTAGCAATCCAGCTCCCTAAGCCCCTGATTCCCCTCCTCTGCGTTAAACCTGGGCAGATGCAGCGTTTCTAATTCACTCACTGGGAACCACCTTTTGGTCCACGTGTTAGCCAACCACCCAGTCAGACTGTTAAGAGTCCTTTCTGACTACCTGAGCTACAACTTTCAGTGCAGAGTCTCTTTTTAGAGAACCCACATCCGTACGTTTGGCCTGAGACCACTTTTTGTTCCTTCCACCATTATCCCGTACGTGTTCCCTGGGCTTCTGTCTGTATAACTCAGAAGACTCAAGTAGTTCTTTTGGAGTGTAGCACATGTCCTCATGGGTCACGGGCCTCACCTCTGGGCCTGCTGGGATGTGAGTCTAGTTATAGGTCTGGAGATGAAGAGGGGTGGGGGGCGGGTCCTGGGAGGATTAGCATCGTCCTGCACGGCAGCTGCCTCAGTGGAGGCCATTGGTGTTCCTTAGGCGAAGCGGGGCTAATCCCACAGAAGGAGGTGGGAAGGCCACTTCCACCAGGAATGGGGAGAACTTCCCCTGGGGAAGGACTCATGAGAATTTAGTAGCTCAGTGTCCCCAGCTTCATCAGGATCTTCCTGCGCGTCCCCGGAACAGGATCCCTTCTCTCCCAGTCAGTGCAGTCACGTTAGCATCGGGACACCCTGCGAGGCTGGGAGTTCAGGGGTGTAGTTCAGCCAGTTGCTGGATGAGATTCCGGTTTGGTTTTCCGCAGTCTCAGCACTGTGGCCATAGGAAATAAGGGTCTCCTTCAGGGCACACATAGAAGCTTTCAGGTCGTGGGTGTGGCACCTGAGGTGGGAATTCAAATCCCTGAGCTCATCCTTTTCTTTCACCACTTTGTCCAGTGACATTAGGAGCAACCAGCGAGCCTCATTGCATTTGTTAGTTTTCCAAGAATGTTCTAAAGTATAGTAAACAGAGTCCTTTACCTCCTTGCTTCTCATAGTAAGTGGTTGATCAGGAGTATCTAATGGAACTGTTTTGCATATGTTCATGAACTATCAGTGCTCTCTTTACTACTGAACATATAGTCATTAGCATCTTTAATCAGATCAGAGAACCAATTCCAGAAACCCCAGAACCAGTATAGAATACTCACCGTTAACATGCTGTTCCTCTAGAACCACTCTTGGTACCAAAATCTGTGTTAGTCTGGGTTCTCCAGAGAAACTGAACCGATAGGAGATACAGAGAGAGAGATGGGGGTGGGTGGATGAGAGAGAGAGATTTTATTACAAAGAAGTGTGTCACATGATTATGGAGGCCGAGAAGCTGCACGGTTTGCAGTCGGCAAGCTGGAGACCCAGGAAAGCCGATGGTGTAAGTGTTCCTGCGTCTGAAGACAGGTGAAGACTCATGTACCAGCTTGAAGACCGAGAGCCCCGAGGAAGAGAGCAGATTCTCCCTTACTCAGCCTTTTGCTCTGTTCAAGCCTTCAGTGATTTGGATGAGGCCCACGCCACTGGGAGGGCAGTCTGCTTTACTTAGTCTCCTGATTCAAGAGGTAGTGTCACCTAGCAACACCCTCACAGACGCACCCAGAGTAATGTTTAGCCAGTTATCTGGGCACTGTGTGGCCCAGTCGAGTAGACACACAAGTCCTCTGCTCCTAGTTACTTTCTATAGTAAGGTTATTAGGATTTCAGAGTTCAGAGTGCCCAAGGGACCACTGGGTCAGTCACCTCGTTTTGCAGATGAGGAAATGAGGTCCAGGAAGCCTGTTAGCTGAGACTCGAGTCTAGACTTTCCTGACTCCCAGTTCTTAGTTCTTCCTGAGAAGCCAGGCTGCCTTACTTCCTGGAACTCCGATTGTGCACTCCGATTGTGAATCTGTTGGAAATAAGCCTTTCTGGGACTTCCCTGGTGGTGCAGTGGTTAAAATCCACCTGCCAATGAAGGGGACATGGGTTCGAGCCCCGTCCGGGAAGTTCCCACATGCCACAGAGCAACTAAGCCCGTGCGCCACAACTACTGAGCCTGTGCTCTAGAGCCTGTGAGCCACAACTACTGAGCCTGCGTGCCACAACTACTGAAGCCCATGTGCCTAGAGCCCGTGCTCCACAGCAAGAGAAGCCACCGCAATGAGAAGCCCGCACGCCGCAGTGAGGAGTAGCCCCCTCTCGCCACAACTAGAGAAAGCCCGCGCGCAGCAACGAAGACCCAACGCAGCCAAAAGTAAATAAATAAATTTATTTTTTTAAAAAAAAGAAAGAAGCCTCTCTGTGGGTGCACGCCTCCTTCCTACGCAGTGACATCTCTGCTCAGCCTGCAAGAATGTGCCCCAGAGACACGCTCCTGCACTGGTTGAGGTTTGTACTCAGGTGTCTCCTCCTCCAAGTGGAGGGTGCTTGGCAACAGGCTGGGCGTGGCCACGGAGGCAGCCGGAACACTGGCGTCAGAAGCTGCGAGGGTTTGCTTCGGGACAAACCCAGTCGTAAATGAAATCAGGTTCACAGTGTTTCCTTTGACTACTTCTTTTAAGGCCAAAGCTCTGAAATATTACAGTATAAGATTCTATGAAGCTTGTTTATGTTATTTTGGGAAAAGCCTTGGTATATTGTTAGTATATATACTTTTTTTTTAATATCCTCAACTTAATAATTTGGAAGATTGGATTAATTGGATGAATGGATAAATGTGTCTTAATTTTTTTAGGAGAAATCTTTATACAAAATATATATAGATAGCGTCTGTGTCGTTAATGCTTTCTTGGATCCACGCCCTCCAGAGAGCCTTCCCAGAGAGCAAGGGAGGGGGTCTGCCCACATAGAGCCCCATGGACATCGTGTGCGTTGCATGGGGTCATGTTGTGCTCACCTGTGTTGGGCGGTCAGCACATGCAGCAGGGTGGGTACTGTGTGCTTGTGTTTGTATGTTTTACACGTATATGTGTGTGTGTTTATGTATGTGCGTGTGTATATATATATATATACACCTACCTTTAAAGATAGACCAGGGAAAAGACTGCCTCTGTATAATATATGAGTCTTTCTTGGCATTTGAAAAAAGTCAGCATTAATTATCAATATAGTTATAACCTGCTTTTTTCTTTCCCTGTTACCCTTTAGGACCCAAAGTGATCCAGACTTCTGCAGCTAATTTTTCACTAAATAATAGCAAAGAGGTAAGACTGGGTCTAAGGGTCACTAAGAAATGGTCCTGCTTAAAGGGTCGTTAAGGTCAAACCTGTCCCCCTTGCCCAGCAGCTTGCTTCTTGGGCAGCACACATTTCTCACTCTACCGCCAGCTGCTGGCCTCTGGGTCCTTGTTTGCTAAAATTACCTTTTCTGCTGTAATAGTTCCCTCAGTGCTGAGAAAGGATGGTGATGTTACCTCTTAGGGAGGAGCAGTTCATTTCCAAAGGCTGGTTAAGTCCTCCTGATTCCTCCTGTGCGCAAGACTTACTAGAGTATAAATTCTAACGATGCTCACTTAGGTTTCTGCCTCTTTTTTTATTATATTTGCCTAAGTTAAGAAGTGGTCTTTTTGTCAGGTTTCTAACGGTAACAGTTTTTTTTCTAATGATCGGTAATTCTTCCATGAACTCAGTTTAAATGAAAAATCCTGTTTCTTTTCTTTTTTAAAAAATAAAATGTGCCTTGATTCTTCACCATCTTTAGAGAAAAACAGAGGTCCTTCCAATTGGAAAACTTTGGTTTTCTTTAATAAATGCTAACGTTTGTGAGAGCCCAAACAACTAAGCCTTTTCTTTTTCTGATATCGAAGTATCTTCATCTATAAACTGAAAGCAGTCGTCCCACATTCTCACTGCCTTGTAAGGTGTGCGGCTTAAATCTGATTATTTGACCCCACCCAACCCCCGTCTTCGTTCTCCCAGCTCCCTGCTAAGTTTCCACCGCCAATTCTCAAAAAAGCAAAAGGAGAAAAATGTCCGAAAACTTACGTTTTGGGCCCTTGTTTGGCCTATCATCCCCCCCTTTTTTTTTTTTGGCATTTCTTTATTTTCCTTGACTCTCAGATGGAGGATCTGTTTGAAGAGGTGCCGCCATAGGGTTTCCTGGCCATAGTTTGGTCTTTTCAAATTTCCGTTTCCGTCTCAGGAGGTAAGTCCTTTTTTGACACTGAAAATAGCAGCCGTCCCCCAGAACTGACTCACTTCCAAAAGGTGGTCCTCACTCCTGACAGGTTATAGATCATCCTCCAGTTGGTTGCATTGTCTTGGTGGCTTTGGGGCAAGTCTCCGGGCACAGGGAGTTTCACTGAGATCTGCGAGAAGCATTAAAACACAAAAACTACCCATTTACGTTCAAATGATGCTTGTCTTTGGAGCTAGGATCGGGCTCCTCGGGCAGCTTCTTCTGTGTCCCTTGCTATTAGGCACCGGTATTGTGTTTTTCAGCAGACACTGCAGAAACGTCACTGGCAATGTGGTCCCCCTCTAATTTTTCTCTCTAGGGCCATTAAAGCTGAAAATGACAGATGTCAGTGACATGTCTGGCATATTGTTACTAAAAAAAAAAAGATTCTTGTGAATATGAAAATATTTGTTGGTGTCCTTTATTATCTTATTATATGTATCATCACATGCACTTTAATTTTTTTCTCCAAGATGGCCTTTTCTTGGTATTTAAGTAGGTATATTGTCCCAAGGCTAACTGCTTTAGAAGTTTTCATGAGAGACAAGTGAATTGCAGCAGAAAGTTAGTCCTTTATTTTTTTGAAAGGCAGAATTTTACTTATATTGACTAAAGGAAAACTACATGTTTCTGTTTCAGAGCTAACACTCCAACCTTTTGTGTAAATGTAGATTTTGTATGTTAAGGTGAGACATTGGGTAGACTCAACTGAAGAGATCACATGGATTTTTTAACTTCTTTTTCTTTCGCCTCAGCTAAAGCCAGTTCAGATACTTTCAAACCCGCTGTCTACGTATAATCAGCAACTGTGGCTGACATGTGTTGTCGAGCTGGAGCATTCAAAAGGTATGAAGCCTGACATTTTAGAATGACCTTTATTTGTACAGAGCACCATATCTGAAAGGTTTAAAGAGCTTTAAAATCTTTCAACAAGTGCTCAAAGATGGGTTATAACGTGGTGATTATTCTTTTAATACCAGCAAGTTGGGAGCCCCTTAAATGTCCTTCAACGAAAGTCATGTTGCAGCGCTCGAGGAGTACCCGTCATGGCTCAGGGAGCTCCCGTCGGCCCTCAGGGATACTGGACATCCTTCGGGATACCGGTCATCCTTCGGGATACCCGTGAAGCCTAGCTCCGTGGCTGCACAGGGTGGGTGCTGCAGCAGCAGCCTTTTCCAGTGGGCTTCTGGGAGAGAATTAAGTCCTGGTGTCCTAAGGCAATGGTTCTGTCCCGCAGGGACACTTGGCAGTGTCTGGAGACCTTGTGACGTGGCTGTCACAACTGGGGAGCAGGGAGTGCTATCAGTATCCAGTGGGTGGAGGCCAGGGATGCTGCTAAACACACTACAATGACAGGACAAATTCCAAACAGTAAAGGATTATCTGACCTCAAAATAGCCCTGGTGCTGAGGCTGAGAACCCCTGCCCAAAGCGCTCACAGTTATAATGACCTCGCTCTGTCCACCTAGGGCGACCCTGTCACGCACCCTCCCTGAGAACCGAGCAGATGCTCCACGTCGTTTTCTATATACTGTGATTTAGAGGAAGCACTTTGGTTGAAAGAATTTGAAAAGATAACCCAATGACTGCAGTAAATTAAGTGAAAAAAAAATGCATATTACAAAAGAATTAACCTCTTTTTATAACATTTTAAAAAGCATAAATAAATTTGATATCAGTATATATTTGTGTGTCTAGAAAACAGTCTGGAAGGATGGACACAAACATGAAATTATAGTTTCTCTGGTTGTGGGATTATACATGTTTAATACCATCTTTATATTTTTGGTCTTTGATATTTTTAAGCAATGAGCATATAATCAGAAAAACAATGAATTATATAATCAGAAAAAATAAGAAACCTGTTTTTATTTTGGTATGAAGTTCAATTAAATTTTATATGGGAAATTAAAAAATAAAACTTTATTAGCCTTGAAATATTTGTCCTTTTGTGAAATGAAACTTGGGGGTGGGTGAGAAGCAAGTTCATGGAAGGGCTGGACTTGGCTGGCAAGTGTGAGTTTGGCAGATGTAGGGAGGCTGATGCATCACAGAACCTTCCCGGCCGACACACAGCCAGGCAGGCACTTCTGCAGGTGTGATGGCCTCTCGTGGTCTCTTAACACTGGATTTCTTTCTTTTGTAGAAACAGCTATTCAGACAAACTTCACCATGACTGTTAAGGTCGATGGTGTAGCTCAGGACGGGACCACCATGTTCATTCATAATAAAGTTCACAATCGGACGAGGACCCTCACATGTGCAGGGGTGAGTGCATTTGACTGGTCCGTGAAGTAGAAAGGTTCTAACGATTGTAGACCATGTATTATTTGTTTCTAACTATGTCCATTTGGGTCTTGCTTTCTAAGAGCTGGTTTTGGCTGGCATCTGAAGTTTTCTGAGCTTCTGGCAAGTTCCCTGGAGATGATCTCTTGGATCATCTGTTGTTGGAATGTGTTACTTCGTGGGTCAGTTGGTTCAAGAGTGAGTCTTGCTGGCTTTAAGGACACAGATCTTCCTTGTGCATTTGCAGAAATGTGCAGAGATTATTGTGGCTCACCTCAGCTACTTGAATTACACTCAATATACAGTGACTGTGGGATTCAAACACCTGAAGGAACGCATCAAGGAAATGAACTTCACCGTAAGTATACCAGCTGACCGCGGCGTTTCCGTGGCTCATTTGTTTAGCTTCCATTCTTTGTGGAATGACTGAGATAAATCACAGCATCGAAATCATGTTATTTTGGACAGTGGAAGACATGTACAGTTCTAAAAACTGTAGAGAAACCACAGTTTCTTACGTGTATGGGACCACAGCTGCTTCAAGAAACAGCATGGAATTGGAAAACCATGGTGTTCTGAGGTTTAGGAGCGAGAGTAGCCTTCCAGCTGGGAGGTAATGGAGAAGTTGCCAGGTGTACCCTCCAAGGAAGGCAGGACCCCCTTCTCCAGGCCTGTGAGTGGTCTTCAGACCCTGCCAGACCTCTTGGTGAAGGGTCCCTGCTCTCACGTGCCTGTCTGCCCCCAGTCATGCAGCTCTGATGGTTAGACTTTCTTGTCTTGTGTCCGGCTGAAATCAGCCTCCTTGTTCCTGCCGCTTGTTGGGAGTCAGAATAATCATCAGGGTGACTAGGGACACGGGTGTTAGATCAGCCAGAAGAACTGGGTTCAGATCCCAGCACCACCATTTACAGTTTGACACTGTTGCGCCTCTGTTTCCTTATCATAAAATAGCCACCCACCTCGTACAGCTGTGACTATTAAAGGGAGGTGCTAGTGGGTTCCTTTTTTAAATTATGCTTTTTTGAGATGTAATTCACACGCCATAAAAGAAGTCTATTAGTAGTCGCCTCTCATTTCTCCCTCCCCCAGCCCCTGGCAATCACTAATCTGCCTTCTCTCTGTATGGATTTGCCTGTAGTGGACATTTCATATGAATGGAATCATATACTTTGTGCTCTTTTGTGAATGACTTCTTTCACTAAGCGGTGTTTTCACGGTTCCTCTGTGCTTTGCTGGTAACGGCACTTCATTCCTCTTTTGCCGAATAATATTTCATTGTACGTGTGTGCTGCCTTTTGTGTATCCATTCATCGGTGGATGGGCATTTGGGTTGTTTCCATTTTTGGGCTGTTGTGAATAACGCTGCTATGAACGTTTATACACAGGTTTTTATTTGGACAAAGGGGTCCCCTTTGCTGAGAGGTTGTGGTGTGTGGGAGCCCTCCTGCACCCTTACGGGCACTCCCACCTCTGCGATTTTCTGTGTTTCCTGGGAGGCCTCTGGAGGTCAGCTGGGCTTGGGGTCATGCCCAGCGCCTGCTCGTTGTGTGTGCTTGACAAATGGTAGCCGTTGCTACAGTCTTGCTACTTTTCTTCACGTGCTGTCTCTAGACTACCCAAAGCGAGTTTGTTTATTCTTTATCTGCCGGATCGCTCCGCAGGTGTTCGAAGATGGCTGTCTCTGAGGTCTTTCCTTTTCCTTCACAAAGCCCCGGGGGGGTGGCTTCTGGGCCCCTAAGACTCCAGGTTTCCTCCCCATGGCCCCGAGTCAGCCTGGCCGAGAGGCGTGCCCCCCTGGGGAGGGAGCAGGTGGGCCCCCAGATGCCAGCTCCTCTAGAAGCTGCATCACCTGTCGGACCCCGCGGACTTATTCTGCTGTTCAGCCTAGTCTCCTTCATTCCTGGCTCCCGTGGTGGGTTTCTCACAGTTCAGACGCTTCTCAGACGTGACCCTCTGCTCCTGAGTTTCTTCTCAGTGCTTTTAGCTCCTCCCCAGACTCTCCGGATCTTTGAGTTTGAATCTGGATTCTGTTCCTTGTTGTGCGAATGATTTCCTCAAACTTTGTCTTCAGAAGATCTGATTAGCATTCTGCCCGTGTCCTCAGGTTCACGATGCAGAGGTTGAACCCAGATGGGGCCTCAGACAGATGCCGTGAGCTCAGGCACTCTTCGGACTCATCTTGTGATAACATCTGTGCTTTAGACTTTGCTATTTCGCATCCTTCTGATTGGAGAATGCAGGTTTTCCCTGCGAGGGATCTTTCCTTTCTGTCGTCTTTATAGGAACGTCATCCCCTACAAGCCCTTTATCAAAGTGCTCAGCAGTTTTCCCCACGGGCCTTACCTCGCCCCAGCCCTATTATGTGGGCTTGGGCCACTGTTTTGTTTGTTTTTTGTTTGTTTGTTTTTTGGTTTTTTTTTGGTTGTTGTTGTTTTGTTTGTTTTTGATTGTGGTTCTCTCCTTCCATCTTTTGTATCTGTTTACATTTCCTCTTAAACTTATTCCTAAATAATTCGATACATGTTTCAGATAAACCTGGTTCATGTCATGCCGCCCTCGCTGGTCGAAGGCAGGCCATGTGATCTCATCTTAGGGCTCGGTAAGGAAGTTGCCGTCAGAGCAGCTCTCCTTGAACGATGCCAACGGTCAGAGCTTCGTTTTGATAGCTGTCCTCAGCATCCACAAAGCTGAGACGTAGGACCCTCGGGGTTTGTGAGGGATGTCACCTGAGAATTTTCTCCATCTTTGGTACATTTCTGTATTCCCAGTAACAGCAGAGGGCCTGGCAACAGTTAGGTTTGTAATTGAAGAATAACAGCGTAGCACTTCACCAAATAAGAAATTCACATGGCCGACAAGCCTTTGAAATGCAAACCAAAACATTAGAGAATACAAGAAGGAATGTCTTTTTTCTAAAGCCTATCAAACTGGCAAATAGTCCAAACACCAACAAGAAGAATCACATCTAGCGTTGGTGAAATGTAAGGACACAAGTTCTCATACGGGTTAACGGGGTGTAAATTGGTTGAACTTTGGGGGCCAGTTTGGCAATGTATCAAAGCCTATATGTGTATGTTCTTTTCGACCTAGTAGTTCTACTTCTAGGAGTTTATTCTAAAGAAATAATTAAAAATGTCCACAAAGATTTATGTTCAACCATGTTCCTCATAGCAGGAAGTTGGGAGAAATCTGTATTTCAGCAGGAATGTTCTGGTTAAATAAATAAATTAGTTCTTCTGTACCTGTTAAAATAATAAACTGGTCACAAAGTAGGATAGATAGCACAAACCACATACTGATTTTTTTTTAAAAAAAGAAAAGTACATGAATTAAAAGTGTTAATTAAAATTTTGTATTTTAGAAAACTGAAGACCATCTCTGGGTGGTGGGGTTAATGTTTATTTTCTTTTTTTCCCCTCTATTATTATTATTTTTTTTTTTTGCGGTACGCGGGCCTCTCACCGCTGCGGCCTCTCCCCTTGCGGAGCACAGGCTCCGGACGCGCAGGCTCAGCGGCCATGGCTCACGGGCCCAACCGCTCCGCGGCATGTGGGATCTTCCCGGACCGGGGCACGAACCCGTGTCCCCTGCATCGGCAGGCGGACTCTCAACCACTGCGCCACCAGGGAAGCCCTCCCCTCTATTTTTAATAATGAGCTTTTATTAATTATATTTATAATCAGGAGGGAAGATTATTTGTTTTTAAAAAAAGCAACTGGTATTTGAAGAGGAAGTCTAAGATACAGTCCAGCCGTTCACTCCGAGAAGTTCAGAGCTACCTGAGAGAGTCCCGAGTTCACATAATGCCTACAGCTTGTCTAGAGATGCATTGGGCCACTAGAGAATCTTATGCAAAGTGTTTCTATATCTTATAAAATTGCTGTTGAAGGCAATATCCATTATGCTGTGAGCTGTCATCTAAACCTTCAAACAGAATTCCTTTGACCATTTGTTTTAACTCCTTTTATTAGAGAATGAAAGCTGTATAGCTCCTCACATTTCTTTTGGTATTAGCTGCTACAGATCTCTGAAAGATGTTTTATGCTGAATTGTAGTAATTACTAGCATCCTGGCATGGGTTGCTGATATAATTACCCTCTTTCTTTACTGTTTTACCTTTGAAAAATCCTTCAAAATGGTTTCTGTCTAGTCGGGATTTTTATTATAAACTACCTTCCTTCCTTTTTGGAAGCAAACGAAGTATAATGAGTACATCTTTAGAGTATCTTAGTGACACTATTACACACCCACCAGAATGGCTAAAGTGAAAAAGGCAAAAAAATGTCAAAGTTGGCAAGGATGTGGAACTGCCAGAGTTCTCATACCCTGCTAGTGAAAGTGTAAATTGGTGCAACGGAAATGCATAATATATTGACTAAAAGACTTATATTTAAACCCATAGGCTTGGGTCCATTCAGTGACCGCTCTCCTGTTAGGGCGCAGGCACTGACCACTGCTTGACAGGATCCCTGTGGACCGTTGCCCTCCTGGCCCCAGCATCACTGGACCCACAGCTACTGGAGGGCCGCTGTCTATGCTGTCTGTAGCGGAGGGGCTGGGGCCCCGTCCTCTGAGCTTCACGCCTTCTTCTCGGGCTCACTTTAGGGAAAAGAAGGACTTTTCAAACCCTTGGCACCAGTGAACGGCAGATGGAGCTGTGAGGCCGCTCTGGCCTCGGCGGGGCACAGGTGCTTCTGCTTAGCAGCTGCCGGCAAGGGCAGCCTCCTGGAGGGAGCTCCTGTGTGGCAGTGGTTTCCCTACAGCAGAAAGGGCAGGGGAAGGGCCACAGGAGCAAGTGAGACTGGCCCCAGCATCACAGTGTATTGAGCACCCACTGTGCGGCAGATCCCAGCCCAGGATCCAACTGGGGAAGCCGGGGTTTAACGTTGTCTTCCTTCTTCACCCCAACTCCTCATCTTTCTCCTCCTTTCCCCCTGTGAACTCACATTTTAGAACTATTGGGCTGGCCCAAAAGTTCGTTCGGGTTTTTCCGTAGGATGTTACGGAAAAACCCGAACAGACTCTTTGGCCAACCCTGTAAAATGCATGTTTTAGGTTTAGCTGTTTATTTATTGAGTAAAGCATTGTTTTCTAGTGCTAATTTTTGAAGTGAGCGAGTTGATTATTTTGTGCTCCTCTGACAGAATCCTAAGACTGAATCCCCCCTCCTTCTGGGGAGTCCATGGTTATTTTCTTTCTTAAGAGTTACAGTCCCTTGAGGGTAAAAAAATACGTACTTTCTTCACTGTTACTTTAAACATATTTTGTGAGTCTTTTCTTGATGGTAACACTTCTTTTTTCTCTTCTTGATCATGCCTTAAAATCTATAACTAAGATATGTATTATACTTTTTTCTTTTTGAATATTATGTTCACATCAACACTCCCCCCATCATTTGCTCATAATCACTACTGTGATCGTTTTGTAAATGATACTGTTGTAAAATGTAAACAGTATAGCAATAATCATAATAGCTGTAGTGTTTGGGATTTATAATAGCAGCTATTATTTACTGAATATTTGCTCTTTGCCAGGCACTGCACTAAACTTTTTATGTTCATCCTCTTATTTAAATGTTATGATTGTTATGATAATTCTTCAAAGTAGCTATTTTATGGAGGAGAAATCTGAGGTTTAATGAGATTAAGTAAATCCGAATCTCTGACTTTACAATTCATATGATCTTTTTTTTTTTTTTTTGCGGTACGCGGGCCCCTCACTGCTGTGGCCTCTCGCGTTGGGGAGCACAGGCTCCGGACACGCAGGCCCAGCAGCCATGGCCCACGGGCCCAGCCGCTCCGTGGCATGCGGGATCTTCCCGGACCGGGGCACGAACCCGTGTCCCCTGCGTTGGCAGGCGGACTCTCAACCACTGCGCCACCAGGGAAGCCCCATATGATCTTAATTACTATGATTTCCACTTTCCCATTAGCATCAATTGTTAATAGTTCTGCTTGCATTACAAATTCGTTTGTATTTTTTAGAATTTTATGTAAATGGAATCATACAGTATGTTTGGGTTCTTGCACTCAGTATAATTACTTTGAGCCTGATGAATGATGTTGGGTGTATCAGGAGTTCATTCCCTTGTGTTGCTGCAGGACACTCCCTGTGTGGATACAGCACAGTTAGTTTATCCACTCACCTGCTCATGGATATTTGGATTGTTTCCAGTTTGGGGCTGTTATAAATAAAACTGCTGTGAACTTCTGTGTACAAACCTTTATATGGACATGTGCTTTCGCTTCCCTTGGGTAAATACCTAGGAATGGGATGCTGAGTCATGTGTCAGGGGTCTGTTTAACTGTTTGGGACGTTGACAGACTGGGTTCAAGGTGGCTGTATTGTCTAACATTCCCATCAGCGGTGTGTGAGGGTCCCAGCTGCTTCACATCCTCATCTCGTCAACACTCGGTAGGGCAGTCTTAGTTTTGGCTGTTCTAATAGGTATGTTAGTGGTATTGCATTGTGGTTTTGATTTACAATACTTTGAAAACATTGGTCTTCTGGTTTGCATTTTTTGACAAGAAATCTATCATCCTGTCTTTGTCCTCTGTAACAGTTCTCCTCCTCTCCAGCCCCCTCCCGCCACTTTTAGGATTTTTCTCTTTTACCTATTTAAGCAGTTTGATCGTGGGGTTCCTTGGTATACTTTTCTTCGTATTTCTTGTACTTAGGGTACATTGAGCTTCCTGGATTTGTGAGTTTATAATTTTCAACAAATTTGGGAAAAATTTGGCCGATATTTCTACAAATATTTTCTCTATCCTCCTGCCTTCTTCCCGCCAGTAGAAACTTGAGGACTCCAAATATACATCCACTAGGCCACCTGAAGTTGTCCCACCGCTTACTGATGCCCTGTTCATTCTTCTCTCTGTTGCATTTTAAATGGATTCTTTCGCTGTCTTCATGTTTATACCGTCTGTGATGTCTAATCTGCTGTTGATCACCCTCCAGGTCTCTGCTTCACGTGTGCAAACTCTCCTCTAGCTTCTTGATGTCCTTATCTACTAATGCTGTCGTCTGCGATTTCTGGGTCAGTTTTGATTGATTAGTTTTCTTCTTATCATGTTTCATATTTTCTTGCTTTCTTTACACGTCTGGTATTTTTGATTCAATGTCAGACATTATTGATTGCTAGAGTTTTGTGTTCTGATAAATATCCTTGAGCTCTGTTCTAGGATGTGGTAACGTTACTTGGGAACAGTTTGTGCTTTTCAGGCCTTGATTTTAAACTTTGCTGGGTGGGACCAAAGCAGCATTGAGTCGAAGGCTAATTCTTCCCCACCACTGAGATAAAAGCGCTTGGAGTACGCTCTACAATATCCCTCTGATTGTGCACTTTTCTTACTGTTACTGGCCTTCAGTGAGTGCTAGTGATCCTTTTAGGGATTTTCCCCTGGCCTTGGGTGCTTTACTCACTGTCATGCGCAGATCAGTTATTCAGGTGAAGACGTGGGGAGGGCGACATTTGGCACATGGCCGGAGCTTGCTCTGTACCTCTGTTAGTGCTCTGTCCTGTGAGTCACAGCCGGTGAGCTGTGTCCCTGCACTCACAGCGGTGTGTTTGCGACTCCGAGACCACTGGGCTCTGCTCGGGTTCCCCCAGGGCTTGGGGTGACCAGAGGGTGCACCTGTCCCCCATCAGCTAGAGATTATGGCCCTTCATTGCCTCGTGTCCAGGGTCTTTGTGTGTGTGTGTGTGTGTGTATGCATTTAACGTTTGAGGCAAATAAGGTGAATCTGGTGTCTTTAACTCTATCTGTTGCTCTGTCTGTTACAATTTTTAAATTGCTCAGATGATTTTAATTCACTGCATTAAAATGATGGGGCTCCCTAGCCCAGTGCAGTGCCGTGTCCTGGGGTCTGGTGATGAATCTGGCTGGTAACCGAGGTGGGAAGGGCTGCCTTCCACCTGCTGTCAGCACGTGGGGCCTCATCCTTGCTCTGTTAGCCATGCACTTGGTATGAGTGAGACTACTCAGCACAAGAACTGACAACCGTAATTCCACAGTATTTTTTTTTTTTGTCTCAGATTCATATCTATACGTTTCACTCAGTCTTTTTTAGAACATCATACTTACATTTTTGCGTTGTTTAAAAATCTATTTCTTTTCATGGAAAGCATGGCTTTTTCTAATAAAGAGATTGACAGCATTGATCTTTGACATGAGATTTAAAAGCCAAATGCTATTACTATTATTACAGAATAATTTATCTGCCAGATTCATCATTAGTATGCCACCAGTTAAAGCTATTTTCAACTCTTGGTACAAGGTGTGTGTTCTTGAATATAAAAATAAAATGTACTAAGTGTTAAAGTTTTAGAACATGTAAGAAAGTGTAAGAGAACATTTTAAACTACCTGTAGTCTCGCATTTAGAGATAACTATTATTAATAATGTGGTGGGGACTTCCCTGGTGGCGCAGTGGTTAAGAATCCGCCTGCCAATGCAGGGGACAGGGGTTCGAGCCCTGGTCCAGGAAGACCCACATGCCACGGAGCAACTAAGGCCGTGTGCCACAACTACTGAGCCTGCATTCTAGAGCCCGTGAGCCACAGCTACTGAAGCCCATGCGCCTAGAGCCCGTGCTCCGCAACAAGAGAAGCCACCACAGTGAGAAGTCCGCGCACCTCAACAAAGAGTAGCCCCCGCTCGCCACAACTAGAGAAAGCCCGCATGCAGCAGTGAAGACCCAGCACAGCCAAAAATAAATAAATAAATAGAAGACATTAAAAAAAAAAGAGTATTCCATTGTATGGGCACACCATATAAAAATAAATAAATAATGTGGTGTACTTCCTTTTAGATGAATTCTTTTCAAATTGTTTTCCTGCTTTCCATTGTAGTGGAAGACTTACGACCCTGCATTTTCCCACTTGGAAATTTGGTTCCGATTCGTCTTTGTGGTGCTTACCTTCATTGTCACTGTAAGTACCGTTCACCTAGCAGATTATGTCAGAATCCAAACACGGGCAAAGTTAGTTCGTAAATTATGGTTATTAGAGTGCGGGAGGTCCACCTGAACTCTGAGACACTCCATCCAGTGGGCCGACCTGATGGTACTGAATAGTCTGTATTTCTACTGGGGTGCTGTGCTGCAAGAACGCTGCGGTATCTTCAGTAAGTAAGCACTGCGTAGCGTCACAGTAATTACAGGTCACTGACTTGTAAGTGAATTCTCATCGGTGTGCGGTGAGAAGTACCATTTAATCCGTGTGGAGGGATTCTGCCTCGTTTGAATGACCTTCTTTGAGTGCAGATACAGCCCGTTCTTGGCTTTTACATTTGGAAAAGTGGACCAGACCTTTCAGGCTTTGGGCTCTTTCAGGAGAGTGCAGATGGGCTTTGGACGTGCAGGCTTTCGGCCCGTTTGGGATCCGAGGTCTCTGTCCACTGGTGCACCGTGTCTTTGGAGGGTGGTAACCCACAGAGTACAGGCAGTCCCCACGGAGGCCCAGCCAGTGAAGGTGGGAAGTTATAAATTGGAGGAAAAGGAAGTGTGCCCGGAGGGTGGTATCCTGCCCCCGTCAGCTGCCTGCCCTGTGCTGACGCGGAGGGAGTGACGTTTAGGACGTCCGTTCTTGGCAGTGGTGGTCGCTCCAGTTGCCACCCCAGGAACTTGTTGCTTCGCAGACTAACTGTATGCACAGAAGGACACAGGCTCACAGGGGGCGTGTGAGGGAAATGCCAGACGGTGGTGATCTGGGTGTGGCTGGAAGGCAGGACACGGCCACGGAGTACCCTGAGAGCTGGGATGGCCAGGGCCTCCCCTGGTGAACTCACTAAAGGAAAGTGGAAAACTGCTGTTTATATTTGGTCAGAAATCCTTGCTGTTCCTTGAAGGATTTCTGTTGCCTGGGATTCTGCTGCCGTACTCTGGGGCCCAGAGAACTGGTACCCAGGGCCCCATGCTCTCAAACAAGAGAAATGGGCCTGATTCTGACAGACAGACTGGGGGAGATGGTCCATCAGCCCAGGAAGTCCAAATTGCTTAGGAAATTATTGGCTTACGTTAGACTGCAGAGAAAAACAAAACGACTCCAGGCTTAAAAATCACAACTTGTGTGATGTTTTAGAGTTTAAAGAAAGCTCTCCCATGGGCCACTGCCCCTTCAGGGGGGTGTTTGAAAGAAGCACATCGTGTGACCGTGGTTGTGTATAAGCCTCATTCCTTGGCTTTTCCTCTGGGAGCCCTGGCGCCTCCCTAGAAGCTGGCGTCATCTGTGAAAGTCGCACCTCTGGGAGCCTGTGGCCTGTGCCCGGGGAGGTCCTTCCCTGCGGCTCAGTGGGAGCCGGCCTGGTAGAAGCAGCCTGCCCAGGAGGAGGCTGGGGGGCCAGGGGGGTTATGGCCATTGTATTTCTCGTCACCTCCTGCCCCTGTGGGAACAGCCATGACCGTCTTATCGAGGCTCCTTTGCAGCAATTCACCATCTTCTCCCAGTTGTCACTGGTGGTCTCAGGGTCGGTTCAGCAAGGGGTTGGCTCATCGGGTCTTGGCTGGCACTGAGACCTTTGATTTAGGAAGACAGACGTAAGGTGATGCTCGGCGGGGTGGGCAAAGACGGTGACTGGGGGCCTGGTCTGGTTCACAGTGCCTGTTTGCTCACTCCCTCCGGAAGTTTTCCATGCGAGACTGGGGCATCGAGCAGAAGTGGATGTCCATTCTCCTGCCTCTGCTGCTGCTTTACAACGGTAGGTACCATTTTTACTTCGGCGCTTTCCCCTTTAACGTTGAAAGCTGAAAGGCATCCTGGGGGTGGCCTGGGGGCCCCTGAAGGAACAGGTGGTAACGCCGTGCGGCCCGAGGGACATTGCTCCAGGACGCGGCGGTGCCTGCAGCTTTCCCCCTGCCTGGAGGTTAAAACCCGGAAGGGCCGCGACACCGTCTTGGGACTTGGCTGAGGGTGGCAGCAGTGCTGTCTGCCTCTCGTGCCCTGCTGCAGAAAGCATCTGCTTCCAGAGCTGCAGCGCCGGGACTCCCAGGCCTGCGGGGAGGAGCGGCTGGCACGAGCAGACGGCGCTCAGTACTCGTTCCTGGAGCAATCTGTTCTTTGGCTTTTCGGTGTTTTGAAAAACAAGACAGCCATTAGTTCGCTAGCTTCCCCATGGCTCTGGCCGGGGGGGAAAGCGATCATGAGCTCTGCCCTCGCACGGGGCCGGGTGCCCTGCCGGGTGCTGGCAAGTCTGCCTTCCCAGGCCTGTCTGCCTTTTGCCTTGCAGACCCGTTCTTCCCCCTCTCCTTCCTGGTGAACAGCTGGTTCCCGGGGATGCTGGACGACCTCTTCCAGTCTGTGTTCCTGTGCGCGCTGCTGCTCTTCTGGCTGTGCGTGTACCATGGGATCCGGGTGCAGGTGAGCCGTCAGCGCTTCCGGGGGGAGTGGGGGACTCAGTCCTTCTGTTCCAGACTCTGGTGATAACCTTAGGGTGAACTTGTCCTTGGGAACCTGCCTTCAGCCTCATAGTCAACAGAAGAGTGTGTGCTGTGTGGAAATGATGGGCGTATCTATGATCCGTTGTGGTCTGTGAGGGGGTAATAGTTTGCTAGAATTACTAACTTCTCTATTTCTTTCTTTTATTTTTTTTTAAGGGAGAAAGGAAGTGCTTGACTTTCTATTTGCCCAAATGCTTCATTGTTGGACTATTGTGGTTGGCCTGTGTTACCCTCGGAATATGGCAGACGTGAGTAATTTTATTATGTGTGAAACTTCAGTCTTGGAAAGCATTTAACAAGGTGGACAGACCCAAAGCTGACTGTGTTTTGTGAACTCACCCAGAAAGGAATCTGTCACCCAGTGTTTCATGATTTGGTAGTGTGACTTAAACTGAGGGTTCATTTCTGCTTGAATGGCATGTAGAGATGGACACGATTCTTCTAGTCTAAGGTGGAAAACGAAAAAGACCACGTCTTTTCAGATTTCTCCTTTGGAGAGGCAGAGACTTCATTTGTAGAATGACGCTCAGGTCGGCTCCTGGCTCTCCAGTGTCCCCAGGTGTTTTAAGTTTCTCCTTTGGCTTGTGTCTTAAACCTCCCCATCCTTATACCAGCTCCCAGCGTTGATCCTTAGTATTTTTGTCCATCTGTGAAATGGAACCACCGCAGAAGCCTAACGTAGTAACAACCTGATTCACCCAAGTAGGATCTTCTGCAGAAACTAGTCCCATCTCAGGGGTATGATATTGGCACCTGGCACAGTAATGATAGGACTCAGCACACGTCTCCGCTTCCCTCTTCCCACCCGCCTGTCGTCTCAGCAGCCCGGTGTCATTTTGAAATGCGCTTCATAGAAGTTTATGTTTACTTCTCTTGCTTTCTTTGTGTGCTCATCTATTTCCTGGTGCCCATATATGCCGTTGAAAAGGTGCCTGGAAAACAGCTCTTAAAATGGAAAGAGAACTAGTAAAGGGATTTTCTTAATGATAAACACTGTACTTCACACTACTGTTGACTGTGGACAGTAAGTCTAGCAGTGTTGTGTGCATTTTCAATAGGTAATTTGGGATTTCTCATAAATTGAGGATTACTTTTTAAAAATCTTTTACTGTTGGTCAGCAAGTAGTTTATGTTAGTAAGTTTTTTAAAAAGCCAAGTGAGAGAAAGTGTAAAATAAAAAGTAAACTAATTATTAACCTATTTTTTTTATAACATCATATTTCTAGAATTAATGAATTACATGATCCAATGTACCAGTATCGAGTTGACACAGGAAATTTTCAGGTAAGGATTGTTAATGAAGCCAGAGGAATTTTTTTTTAACTGCTGGCTTAGAAAGTCGCTGGATTTTGTAACTTAAATTGTGCTGTTGATACAAGCTTGCCGGCTGGTTATGCGGCAAAGTCCACAGGAAGTTCATGTGTGGTTTAGACCCATTGTCTCCTAGGTGATCTAGTTCAAGCCCTCATTTCACAGAAAAGAAAACCAAGGTCCAGAAAAATTGAGATCCAGGCCTGGATGCTTTCTTGACACATAGCACTGTCTTCCTAAGCAGGGCAGGGAGCCAGGCCCTCATCCCGGGGAGACAAGTAGGAGCCGCTGCCGTTTATTGAGCACCTGCTACGTTCCAGGCCCCACGCTCGGAGCTTTCCGTGTGTCATGCAGGCGTTGGCGCGTCTGACGAGCAGGGGCCGGGGTGTCCTCCTGGGGTGAGCTGGCCACCTGCGCTCGCAGAGAGGTTGAGCCGGGCTGAGGACAGTCAGAGCGGCAGCAGCGTGCTCTTGTGTTGCTCTAGGCTGTGGCCTTCAGGGCTCCGGGTCCCGCTTAGAAAGCTCTGGCTTTCCTGCTTATGCTATCGGAGGGAGAAGCAACACCGAGACCCTGTTGTCATTCAAGTGCCCGTCTGGTTTCGCTCCAGGGAATGAAGGTTTTCTTCATGGTGGTGGCCACCATGTACATCTTATACCTTTTGTTCCTGATCGTGCGGGCCTGCTCCGAGCTGCGTCACATGCCTTATGTAGGTAAGCGCTGGTCTCAGACCCCCCTGGTGCAGGGCTGCCTGCGTTGGCATGGGCTGGGGGGAATGACGGCCTGACCCAGAGGGCAGACCCAGGGGCTGGAGCAGCGCCTTCAGCCCCAGGGAGCCCAGGGCTGCAGGGCTGGCTCTGGGCCATTTGGACAGTGCTTCGGGCCAAAGCTGGAGGGAGGCCTGTGGGGTGGAAGCCAGCTGGGGCCCCAGGTGCCAGTGTGGCTGTTGGAGCTGCCTGGATCCTTCTGGAATCGCACCTTACAAAGTGGCAGGGGTGGTTTTCCTCATCCTTGAATCGAAACAAGTCACCTGATGTCATAGGATCCTTTCCCCCAATCTGTCACAAGCAAATAATAGTGGCCACGGCCTCGCTGGGAGACCCTCCTGGCCTCCGGGGAGGTGAGACAGCATTTCTCCTGGGCTTCAGGTACTAACAGGTTTAAAGTCCAGAGGGAAGAAGGGTTTTGTTCAGAAGGTCTGGCTTTATTTTTAAGATCTCTGGGATCAGTGGAATTTATTCCAATTTGGTGATTTAATGGGCGTATTTACTTCTTTTTCAGATCTCAGGTTGAAATTTTTGACAGCATTGACTTTTGTAGTGCTTGTCATTAGGTAAGAAGACTTTATTTCTTAAAAGAAGCAAAATGTGGGTTTTTATTTTACCGTCATGAATGTCTTTCTCCCGTTTTATGGGGTTAATTTTAGGGTGCTTCTAGCCGTCTGTGTCCACTGGTGTGAGGCCTCCCCCCCGGCAGGGCCCTGAGCGTGTGGTGGCTGAGGGAGCATGTTCTGTTGTTCGCGCCAGGGGAGAGAAGAGCTTGGCGAAGCCCGCGGCCCAGCGCTGCTCGGGTTCCCCCCTTGCTCTGACACGTGCCCTGGAAGGCAGCAGATGCAGTAGAGACAAGTCAGAGAGTTAGAATCCTGGGTGACGTGCTTGGCCCCTGGGGTCCTTTTGCTGCCCCAAGGACAGGACTGTAAGTGGGCATCGTTGAAGCACACACGCTGCTGCCCGAGGGAAGCGGGCAGGAGATGCCGTGCAGCAGAGCGGGTGCAGAGGACTCTGCCGGGTCCGCGGGCTGGCCCGAGGGAGCGCAGAAAGCCGGCTCTTTGATGAATTCCAGATGATTGCTTGCTTGTTTCTGGTGTGTCGCTTTCTCCTAAAATCAAAATCCCGACGGGGAATCACATCTAGTTACCTGCATTGCTTTCTCGGTTGTTTGGATGGCAAATAAGTGGCTCTCAAGCCCTTTCCCTGGTGGGAGCCAGTCCGGGCTCCGAGTGGCCGGCTTTCCACCACTGCGCTGGGGTCCCGGCCTTGTTGGATGGGGGATCCTGGAGGCATCTGGGTTCATTCACCCGGCCCTGGAGGAGTTGTGTGCGTCCCTCACCAGAGCATGTGAACTTGGCCTGGTCTTCAAAACGAGCTGGTTTTATTCAGCATCTAAATTCACCTGAGAACAGAGGTTCCCGTGTTGTCACTCAGTCTCTCTGCAGCCCTTGGTGCAGCCTCACGTGCACACCCTCACCTCCTTTTACACGTCAGCAGCCCTCACCTCCCCTCACACAGCCTCGCCCTCAGGCTGCCCCAGTCCACGGGCTGGGAGCTGCCGTCTCCTTGTGGTGACCTCTGTACGTCTGTCTAGAAGTTGTTATGCTTTGGGGATCTTCCTTCGTCTGCGTTTCAAGGGGATTCATTCGTGCAGCAGATACCCAGGAAGTACCTCCACTGGTAACTGGGCAGACAGGCTCCTCTCTGTCTGGCGGGGAGGGCAGTGATACAAAATTTAAAGACAGCCTAAACGCCGTAATGAAAGCAGAGGGATGGATGATGGCAGGAGGGCCATGGCTGCTGTACGGAGGCTCGTGGGGGACGGCTCTCTGAGCAGGGGGCCTGGGGCCTGAAGTAGGACCCTGAAGCCTGGGCTCAGGGACAGCAGCGTCGCAGGGCGTGAGGACGCGAGGGAGGGCGGCCACCGGGAGGTCAGGTCGCCTCGCAGGCCATGGTGAGGAGTCTTCGGTTCCATTCTCAGTGGTGGGAACCCTTCGCAAGGTTTTAAGCCAGGAGGTGAAGGGACCTGGTTCACATTTTATTAAACTGTCTGGCTGGAGTGGAGACTGGACCCCAGGGAGGGGAAGTGGGCTCCCCAGTACCAGAACCCTCTGTCGGCACGTGCGTTGGTGGGCAGGTGTCGGACAGGTATGTGAACCACTGCCTGGTGGGGGGAAGAGGACAAGACGGGCAGACTGTCCCCCGGGGGCTGGTGGTCTGTTGGAGGAGATGGTCCAGACGGCACAAACTGGGTAAGAGCAGAGGGGGAGCACGTGCCCGGGGACCTGGACTCGAGGCTGCGACGGGGGCTGTGTCGGCCGCTGCTGACCTCGTCCCTGGATCTGAGACCAGGAGCCCAGTGGAGGGGCTGTGTGCACGTGTACGAGTCTCCACGCAGATAAAATCAGGACTAGACAGTAAATGTGGCAAGTTATGTGCAGCCAGTGCTGTATCTCGGTATGTTTTTATGTACTGTCCACCCCCCTTCTCTTTCAGCATCGTCATCCTTTATTTAAGGTTCGGAGCACAAGTATTACAAGACAACTTTGTAGCTGAACTGTCAACTCACTACCAGAATTATATCCTTTCGTGGGAAGATGTCGGGCGTCAGGCACACACCCCGGTGGGGTGGGTAGCGTTGCAGGCCTGTGAAAGTCAGGAAGAGGCATGCCCTGGGGGCCTCACCCCCGTCCGTGTGAATGAGAGGCCCAGGGGCCCCAGCGCCTGCCCCCACCCTCCACGCCCCCCTCTCCTCTCTGTGGGGCAGGGACCGCAGCGGGTCCACTCACCATCCAAGCCTCGGGTCAGGCCAGGGCTGCCCACCTCTCCCTCTCCCCAGATGGCATCCCTTACCGAGTCCCAGATGTGTCCAGCTGCAGTTGACACCTGTGTCTCCGGGGAGGGCTTGTGAGCAGCGGGACCTCCTTCGAGTCCCTGAGGCCCCGCTGCCTTGGCAGTAGGCTCCTCTTTCGGGTGCATAATCGGGTCAAGTGTGTGCCTCCCACTCCCGCCTTCAGTGACGGCATCCATCAGGGGAGACCCTGGGGTTCATCCCTCACGTCTTGGCTTCCTTCCGTGGGGCCTCTTCTCTTACTTACATCCTTAGAATCAATGCATGATTTTTCACGTTTTTGTGACTGAATTTCACACAGTGCTTTTATCAGATTCTCAAAGGGGCGTGTAATTCAGAAAAGATTAAAAAGGACTAGTTTGAGAGTCTGGATCCAGTTCTTCCTTTTATTCTTGACTCTCCTTCCTGCCCTTTGCCTGCGACTTGCTCTCATCAGGTCCTGCCACCTCCAGAGGCGTCCATGGAGAGGAGAGGGCGCGGCTCACCTGTGGTTTCCAGGTGCCCCTGGAAAGGCACTGTAACCTCCGGCGTGGGCCTGCCCCGTGGTGCCCGATGTCTGGGTGTGGCCCCCGGGGTCCTGCCTGCTGCTTAGCAGTCACTGACGGTTGGGGGAGGGGCCGGCTGACTGTCCAAATAGACGGTGTCCCAGCTCTGCTGCTTCCCTTGACCAGTGTCACCAGCTGAATTCTTATCTTTCTACGGCCTGCTGAACTTTTACCTCTACACTTTGGCCTTTGTGTATTCGCCCTCGAAGAATGCCCTGTACGGTAAGCCGTCGGCCAGGGTCGCTGACCAGGGAGCTTGGGCAGCAGCTCCGGCCCCGCCTCCCCAGCTCCCTCTTTAGCAGAGAGACCAGGCGGGCTCAGATAGTGAGCCCTGAGCCGCAGGGGCAGCCCAGCAGGTGCTGTGTCCTTACAGCCCAAGATGCAGGAACGGAGTGTGTCCGTGGGTCCTGACACGAGCGTGTCCGTCAGCCCCGCGAAATAAAGTCTGTTGGAAATGAGTGCCGTGACCTTCAAAAGAAAGCCAGACGTACACCCCGCCTCACCTCCCAAAAGAACCAAACCAAAACAGCCCTCTTGCCCCGGGGTGAGGAGAGTGAGAACTCCCTGGGGCCGGGACGGCAGGGCCACCTGGCTGCCCATGGATGGGCTCTCAGCACGTGCACAGAGGGTCCGGGCAGAGGTGACGGCTGACGGGCTGTGGACCAGCAGCTGTGCGCAGGCCCGGGGCGGGTGGGCGCAGCAGGCAGACCAGGTCACCCGGCCCTGCTCCCAGTGAGGACCTGCGGGACCCTGGGGTGCGGGGAGCCCGCCCGCTGGCTGCTCCAGGCGGCCCTTCCCCCCAGGCTTCCGCTCAGTCTTCCCGCGGCACCCCCCGGGGGACAGAACGACCTGTCTGGCTCACGCAGGCGGTGAACGGGGAAGCGGGGATTGGAATCCAGCCCTTTCTGACTCCCACCCTTCTTCTAGAACAGCATCCTGCCTCTCTGGGCTAGTGACGTTCAAATGCTTGTTGGTTTTCAGAGTCCCAGCTGAAGGACAATCCCGCCTTCTCCATGCTCAACGACTCGGACGACGACGTGATATATGGGTAAGTCCCCACCTCTGCCGAAGGCTGCCCCAGGGCGAGCGCTCAGCCTGCTTTCGCGTGTTTACCGGAGAGGCTGGTGACCATTCTCAGACGATTTCAGAGGTATCATCGGTCTCTTTCATCTGGGAGAGTCATGTGATCCCCTGGTTTTGTGTTGTCATGTTACTCAGGCTTAGGTGGGTAGTGGCCCTTCCTGCTGGACACCTGAGTGAGTGGTGACCACAGGAAGAGCAGTTCTTTTCTGGAAGAACAGACACACTGGTGATGGGTGGGGCCAGAGGGGTGGGAGGAATCAGCTGGTGACAGAAGTGGAGAGAGCAAGGCTAGGAAACGGGCTCTTGTTAGGACGGCGGGTCAGTGTGAAGAGGAGAATAAACCCAGTGCTGTCGAAAGCCGAATGGTATCAGAGGCCTCTCTTGTAACAGGAGCGACTATGAAGAGATGCCCCTGCAGAACGGCCAGGCCATCCGGGCCCAGTACAAGGAGGGGTCTGAGAGTGACTGAGCCCCCGTGCCTGCTTCCTGGCCTGCCCTGTACCTGCCTGAACGCAGACCTCTCTTACAAGCAGAGATTTCCTGATCCTTATTTGTTTACATATTTTTGAAAGGGAAACCAAAACTGAGGACAAATTTAAACATTGGGCCAAATTTACTGGTAGACTGACTGCATTGATTTGGGAAGAGAGCTCTGACAAAGTTTCAGCCGCCAGATCATGTTTCAAAGATTTCATATGGGAGGTGGCTGTTTCCAGTGAGCAAGAAGTTACTGCTGTTTTTAGTAGAGAGAATTATGTACTTAAAAAGAAAATTTACTCATTCCAAGTTCCTGGAAAGCCCTTAGGAGTAAGGTCCACAGCATGGGGGTGTTCCTCTGCTCCCTTCCTTTCTTCCCTGCCCCGTGGTACCAACTTTTGACCCTTTAAACCCAAAGGGAAGCCTATTTCTGTGGCTGCCCCACGAGGGCAGTCCTTCCCCACCGAGTGGCCTGTGCTCTGGAAGATCACGCATCTCAAGTGATGGGTAACTTGTGTCGGTTGCTGTGTGAAATGTGTACATGTGTAATGGCTCTTTGGGGAAAGGGAGGAGGGTGGGCAGGTCCTAGCCCTTCACTGCCACCAAGGCAGAGCTGCTGTCTTGGAGTTCTGAGGAGCGTTCCATAAGGCTCGTAAGGAAAGGGTAAGATGATTGACAGGTTGTCAGCTCCCATGGGAAGGGTCTTGTTGCCAGAGTTTTCTAAGGGCCTGTGTGCACACGTGAGTAATGCGTGTGAGCGTTCCATCATGAATATGAATGATGTCCCTGTGCATAGAGACATCATGCATATTCATGGGGAGGAGGGTATCCATTACAATTCCAGTAAGCAGGAGCTTCTGCAGCTCTGTCAAAGATGATACCTTGTAGAGCTCTATTTGTTTTGTTTGTTTTTTTAATAAAAGTTAAACAAGTGATTGGTATACTCTACTACAGATTCGTTATTGCCAAAAAGTTCTTCAGCTTCACATCTGGAAACTAGACGAAAGAAGGTAAAACATTTTAGGTGGCTTACGGAGGAACCTCTTTGGGGAGAAGGTAACTTGTTGGGAATCATTCCGGCCCTGTGTGTCTCGCATGGTCGTCAGGTAAACAGATGAATTGCTCTGTGTAAGAGCCGTCTGGAGCTGCTGTATCTGTGGCATCGTAGAAGGCCCTGGAGATTTCCAGTTCCTTTTTGTCAAAGACTAATTATAGGAGGTAGAGATATCTCCTCTGCTTTTCATTTGGGATGCATAGTAATCTCTCTCTTGAATGGGTTACCTGTGATCATTGCAGACATCCTGATTGATGCCATCTCGGCAGACACAGAGGTATGGGACGTGATTGTTCTGCTCTGCAAACAGCCCCCGCACTTTCTTCACATATACATTAACTCTCCAGTTACCATTCAGAGCTAAAGGTTATATTCCACTTTAGGTAGTGCTGGGACCTTAGAGAGGTTCACGAGAGACTATTCATCATGACTTCATATCTTTCTTTTTAATTTAAACTTTAACGATAATGCACCTTTAACATGGACTCCATTTATATTTGTTTTTAAAACCTTGTAAATAAGAAAGTCTGAATTAAAACAGTTGTATTATTGCAAGGGTAATTCAAGTTCACATGGTTTTTACATTTGCTGCAAGGATGTGATTAATTTTTTTTGATTCTGTGTATTCAGAGGTATTGAAGAAATTTTCTGTTACCAAATTTTACAACTTCTATTAAGACTAAGTAATTTTATGTAAATTGATGAAAACTTACTTGTGCTGATTAATGTATCCTAGTATGATATAGTTTCCAAGTTTTAATCATTATAAAATAATTGTCCATAATTTGGAATGCTGTTATTTATCAGTAAATGTATAGTACTTGAGGCATTTAGCTGTACACATTAGGTACATTTGAAAACTTATCCTCATCCTATAGTGTAATTGTTAACTGATGACTGAATCGTCATCCTTTGATTCTTATTGGCATCAAATCAGTGAAATGAAAAATATGGGAGTATTTATTTACTTTTTGTAACTAAGTTGGAAACGAGGAAAAGTTACAAAAGAAAGTACTTAAGTGGGAAATGGTTCTTTATTAAGTCATGCATTTTCAGTTTCTCTTCTCTGGTATCATATGTCAACATATTACATCTTACATGTAAAAATTTGCTTAAAATATATAGCATTTAGTGTGTATTATATGTGCCATAGGTATTAGGTTAAAACACTAAAGTCTGCCAGAAACTTTAGACAGTAGCAAGAAAATTACTATGATTATTTTTTGGTCTTGGAGGGTATCAAAGTTTTGCAAACTTAAATTATAAAGGGCTGACTTTAGTTCTTCCATGGTAACGGCTTGAATAACATCATCTTTGGGATAATTTTTATACTGGTCCAGTCTAGGGAACCTGGAAGATGACCATAGGCATTTCAGAGTTTCCCTAGGGAGAGCTTCATTATCCATGTGGATAAAGGTCTGCTTGATTTATTATTAAATCATTGAAGCAGTGCAGTGATGCAGTTTTCTCTCTCTTAAGCCCCATTTGAAAGGCTAAAGAAGAGGATATATAAAATATATTCAAGGTTTGTAAGATTGTTCCTGTACATAATTACAGATTGCAATAAAAGTTTAGATACATTATGTAAACCCAACCCATTAAATGGTCAGGTTACAATACAGACATCACCAGCCTCAAGAATTCCATGAGCTATTTACTGAAGGTACAGTTACGTTCAGTAGATTATAATGTGGTCAGTAACTTATTTCCTGGAATCCTTTTCACAGGGAAAAACACAGAGGCTCATAGAAGGGATGATTAAAAGGGACATCTAGTGAAGACTAGACTTAGAACACTTAAGTACATTTATGTATTCTGAGGGTTTTAAAAACCAGTTGCCTTAGAGGTTAGACTTTTGAAAAACAAAGGTACAAACCTTTTCCGCAGGCCAAAGGGAAGTTGCTTTAGTCCGTGACATCTTGTTACCCTGTTCATCTTGATTTGACATGTTTTAGGTATACTGGGAACTGTAATACCAGACTGTGAAACACAGGATTTTCTGCTACTGAAAACTGCCTTTTTACAAAGAGACTGTAAATATCTGTACAATAAAACAACTCTAAACCTTAAGCTCAGAAGGAGAGATAGAGCTATGTATTAGACCTTGGAACTGTGTCAGTGAGTACAGTAGTACTGATCACAGAATGATCATTTTAGTCAATCAAAGTGAATAAATGTTTATTTATGGCAAATTTACACTTCGGGAATGGCTTCATTAAGAGACTACCTTCCTATACTCTGGTTTCTCTTGAGATCGTATAAACCTTTCACCTTTTACTAAGAGACTACCTTTCTGGTAGATGTTAATAAATTTTTGATATTTGATCCTTATTTATGTACATTGATTTGTTTGCTCTTTGCATGTGGAGTTAACTTGATCATTCAGGCATTGGTGCTTTAGGGACAAGAGCAGGGTTTTTTCATTTCAGCAGGTGGACGCGGAGGTGTGTCTGTCTTTATTGCCATGTTAACATGGCCCAGGCACGAGCCCCGAAGGTGAGCTTCACCGGTTTTGGGGCCCACCTCCCCACTTACTTGGATATGACTTTAAATCAGTCAGAAAACCTCCAGACACCTTTTCTGATTCATAAATAACGGTCTAACTGTTGTGGACACAAAATGAATAATTGTGAAAGCATTGTGTAAGCCGTAAGGTACTAAAACATTTCTGTTGTGATTGCTACTGAAAAAGAAAACACAGGAGTAGAGGCTGTAGTGTTGCAGATTTGGGCCGACAGTGTGAGTCAGAGCTCTCCAGCTATCAGAAAAGACCAGCTTGCCCACTTGCCACCCCTTAAGCTCCAGGAGAGAAGCCCTTGAGGGAAGGATGTGATGCCCAAGGGTAGAACTCCAACCAGAACACAGCAAAGCGGTCAGGATCTTGGTCCCACGGGTGGATCAGCAAATCGCTGTACTGGCGAGGACCAGAGCTGAACTGCAACTTCTTCTGTTTTTTACAGTTTTATAGATTCTAAAGCCACTAACTAAATATGGAGAATTCATTTGTGATACTATTTAGACTATGAAGAAAACACACACTTTAAATTGGAATAATTTATTATTCTAACAAAAGTACAAAGTATGGAAAATTAGTGTATTTGAATCATTTCAGAGAGTAGAGAAAGTTTCACACTAGCAGATTTCGGCTTTTAGCACCTTTGAAAAGAAACATTCAAAGTTAAGACAAGTGGCAGGACAGGCTCCTGACTACCTTCGGTGATGACTCCTCTGACTTAGGGTGTGCAGGTCACAGAACAGTGTGGTCATTTGGTTTTTTTCTCTACATTTTGAGAGCGCCACAAAAACACTTAAAGAGAGTGAGACAGGTGATCACTGACTAGATGGCTGGTGGTTAGAAGATGGAAGAGAAATGCTGGGACAAAAGGAGAAAGATCACAGGCTGGACAGGGCGGTCAAATGGACAGTCCAAAGGCGCTGACAATGCAGTACATGGTCTTGTTCTCCCATCGCACAGTGCAGCTCCCTGCGGGAGGAAGGAGGCGGGTTAGGACAGAAAACTGGGAAGAACGGGGGCCTTCCGAGTTCTCACCATCGTGTACTTAACTCTTTGTGGCCAAAAAAGAAGGCTGGCCAGTCTCTCTTCTATCAAATGTTTTAAAAGGTGACTCTAATAGACATGCATTCAAAGACAGGAAACATCCAAGCACATATTTCATAAAACAACGCTTTGAATAATCTAGATCTCAGCAGGGTCCAGGCACCGCAGAGCCTTCAGGGAAATGCCCGTGACGAGCCTTCACGAACGGAGTGAAAACCGTACGTACCATCAGTAGAGCTGTCCCAGAAGCAGGAACTTGCCGTGTGCAGGCCCGCTCCGTTCTTCTGCATGATTACACAGGTCACTTCGATAAAAGCAGACTTTTATTAGAGAAATATACTTGGCGACACAAATTCCCTTTTGTCCACTTTCATTATATAGAGAGAGATCACGTGGCTGATGTTCATGATAAAAATTCTAGGGGTAGAGTGCCAGGTCCTAGGACATCAACAGATCACCACAGGCTTGTTCTAAAAGCATCAGATCGGAAATGCTGGTACGTCCCTGCGTTCCTGCAGCCCCACAGGCCGGGTGGGTGGTTACGTGCACAAGCCGAGTGACCTGCTCCTACCAGGAACCTCCTCTGAGCTCAGGCCACGCTGCTCCCCTGACACAGACTCGCCTCTGATCCGTATTTAAAGAACCACCACCAATATAAACAAGAGGCGAAGATTCATTACCAATGTATTTGAACGGTTTCCCCAGCTTGGTGAGTTGGCTTAAGGTTTGCTCCACTACGTTTGTGGTCCACTGATTCACTTTGCTGTGCTGATAGGTGTTGCCACCGATGGCACGTTCTATGGCCTGGAAGACAGAGCACAGCTGGTCACTGTTAGCAGAACACGCCAAACACCTCCCAGCCACTCCTGAGGTTAGCACAGTTAGTACTGCACCCTAAGAACTGCTGAAATACAATTTGCATAAAGTGTAAATAAGCTTATTTGTAAACACGAGGACTCCTTTGCAAATGTACCTTTTGTTCTAACAGTGTTGTATTTCATTTGAATGCTTTATATTCAGTTTTAAAAATATGTAATTATATGGGACTTCCCTGGTGGTCCAGTGGCTAACACTGTGCGTTTCCAATGCAGGGGCCCTGGGTTCGATCCCTGCTCGGGGAACTAGATCCCGCCAACTAAACAGTCCGCATGCCACAACGAAGATCCTGCATGCTGGAACTAAGACCCAGTGCAGGGCTTCCCTGGTGGCGCAGTGGTTGAGAGTCTGCCTGCCGTTGCAGGGGACGCGGGTTTGTGCCCCGGTCTGGGAAGATCCCACATGCCGCGGAGCGGCTGGGCCCGTGGCCATGGCCGCTGAGCCTGCGCGTCCGGAGCCTGTGCTCCGCAAAGGGAGAGGCCACAACAGTGAGAGGCCCGCGTACCGCAAAAAAAAAAAAAAAGACCCAGTGCAGCCGAACAAATAAAAAAAAAAAAAAAGAATTATATAGCATCTGATCTGTCAAGTTTTTTAAACATTTTGACTGAATTTAATGTTTGCTGTTGTAGTTACTGTCTGGAGATAAGGAACACGTTTTCTCCCTGCTGAGGCTAGAAAATATCTTCCTTTGCCTATTTCTTTCTTAAAAGTACACCAGAGATAGAGGAATCTTTTGTCGGTTGTACAACTGACAATGTACAAACCTATCCAAATAATCATGTATTGATATTTACAAATACTTCCTTTACCCAGCATCTTCTGGGAATGTTACCACAAAAGTACATTTTTCAGAAAACTAAAGAACTCCTCTATCTATTCCACAACTTAGTTTGTGATGAATTTTTTCTTTATTATGAAATTCCTTGTCTCCTTTTCTGTGCTGTATTCTGCGTGGGTTCACCCTGTGTGCTTCAGAGGGTATTCAGGAATACACACGGTCCCTGGCCCCAACTCTTGGTCCAGCTGGTAATAAGGATAGTCCCATTTTACGGTTCTCTGGGCCTTTTATGCTGGTGCCTGTGTGCCCGCTTCTAAGCAGCTTTCTTTTCTACTCCTTTTCTAACTTGTGCTGGAGACCAGAAAACTGAGTTTTTATGACACTTATGACCTAAAATAATAACATTCAGTGAGGGCTAAGTTCTGTCCTCAGACGTGGAGAGAAAAAGTCCCTGAGTTGTATACAATGGTGACAGACTGGGGTCTACGGCCTGGGGCCTAGCCCAGAGACCTTGGTTTTGAGGAACAAAAGCCACCTACAGTCACGCCATATTCTAGCGCTGTAAATTCCTAGTCATCCTGGGACCTGAGCGGGCTGCTGCCCCCACAAACTGGCACAGCTCTTCCGCACCCTCTGCCGTGTCCTGCTCCCTCCCCAGCTCAGAGCTGAACCTGGGACCAGGGTGGTGATAGCTCTGGGTGTCCCCAAAGAAGTAGGGGCTGCACTCGAGCTAAACCTCTCACTCTGGCAAGTCTCCCCACACATGCTTCGGAATTCACTGTTTTTCAGGGAGGGAGGAAAACCCTCCGCTAATTTTGTACCCATCCAAATTTACTACTACCCAATCCTTAAAATAGCCGAGTACAGAATTAACCTTTTGCCTAGAGGCAAAAAAAAGCTGAAAGTAACACCACACTGTAACTTTATGCTTCCAGTCCTTTATGCTTCCAGGGAGACTGGGAAGGTCTACTTGCAATGGTACTTGCTGCCTGGGAACCAAGTCAAAGACAGTGAAGAAAACAAGCAAGGCCCAAGGAGGCTTCAGGATGAGCCAACTCCATGTCTGAGTTCTAGTGAAATTCACCCATCTTCCTGCTCCCTACCATGCTCCTAAGAAACACTTTTTTTTTTTTTTCCTCAAAAAACTACAAGGACTTCCCTGGTGGCACAGTGGTTAAGAATTTGCCTGCCAATGCAGGGGACACGGGTTCGAGCCCCAGTCTGAGAAGATCCCACATGCCGTGGAGCAACAAAGCCCGTGCGCCACAACTACTGAGCCTGCGGCTCTAGAGCTGGCGAGCCACAACTACTGAAGCCTGCACGCCTAGAGCCTGTGCTCCGCAACAAGAGAAGCCACCACAACGAGAAGCCCGTGCATTGCAACAAAGAGTAGCCCCCGCTCGCCGCAACTAGAGAAAGCCCGCACGCAGTAATGAAGACCCAACGCAGCCAAACATAAAAAAAATTTTAAATGACTAAATTTTTAAAAAAGAAAGAAAAACAATGACAAGCAAACTGTTATAGATCCTGAAAGCAAGTAGAAAATCCATGCCTGATGTGGAATAATACATACAGCAGAACAAAGTCATTTTGCTTTTTAATGGTGTTCACAAAACTAGGCTGTGGTTCTTCATCACTCTGCCATTAGTCAATAACTTGCATTAATAATAATTTGCATTGGAGTCAATTCCAAATCACATATATAACCTCAAATGGTATTGGCAAACTTAGATCATCTAATAACCGTCTTTTAGCCACTGGCTTCATTATGTGCTCAGTGTACCCAGGGAGGGAAACTGACTAGGAAAACGTTTCTGGCCTCCTTCCTGCCCCAGGCTGCCCCCATGCTCAGCACTAGTCCAGCCACACCCACCTCCCCTCCAATCCCTCAAACACCACGCACACTCCTTACCACAGGGCCTTTGCACTGTCCACTGCCTGGAATATCTGTCCCCCCCTTTTCACTGAGTTAACACTCCTCTCATTTTCTCAGATTCCAGCTCTGAACTCACTAGGTGGGTTAATCCCTCAAAGCACCACATACCGTGGCAGTTACCACACAGGGAATGCACGTTTACATTTTCCAATGTGATTATTACCATGAGTCTTTGATGCTAAAAGGTTATAGAATCAAGCCTTAGTAACATTCAGTAATAATGCTAGTATATAAAATGTCCTGTCTCATTTAAAATATATAATTTACATAATATGGGAGAATTCTTTTTTGTTTTGTTTGGTTTTGGTTTTGGTTTGGTTTTTTGCGGTACTCGGGCCTCTCACTGTTGCGGCCTCTCCCGTTGCGGAGCACAGGCTCCGGACGCGCAGGCTCAGCGGCCATGGCTTACGGGCCCAGCCGCTCCGTGGCATGTGGGATCTTCCCAGACCGGGGCACGAACCCGTGTCCCCTGCATTGGCAGGCGGACTCTCAACCACTGCGCCACCAGGGAAGCCCCAAGGGAGAGTTCTTATCTAGATATTCATTGAAGTAAAAACTGTTATTTGAAATGCCAAAACACACAGGCTCAGTTGAAACAATTCCAAGACAGTATTTAAAACACATTATTTTCACTCATATAAGCCATTAATCAAACATTGAAAAAGGGAGCATTTCTCCTCTTACCTCTTTTACAATGTTGCTCACTTCATCAACAACAAAAGCAGTCTGTAAGGAAGAAAATTAGTTAAGTTTGATTGATTTAAAAGATCCTTTTCCACTGCACTGATTAATGCAAATTTAGGTAATGAACATGATTTAGAAATGAAGACCTTAGGAATAATCTAACCAGGCTGTTCATTTTACTGAGGAAAACATTAAGTAGCTCTCTGAGGATCACAGAGCTAATGAGAGGCAGTCAGGAGACACAGGATACATGTATACGATTTAAAGGTTTTTTGGTTTGTTTTTGTTTTAATCATGCCATGACCCAAAAGACTGACTTCACCTTAAACTAAAATTCAATCTCTCCATCCATTTCTGCTGGCCGCTAGGATGATTACTATAGAAGTTTAATGAGTTACTTGACTTTTATATAAACTAACTGACTCTTTCCCTGATGTAAACTTGTTAGGAGGCTTGAAACTTAAGACGTTTTGTTTGGGGGGTTTGTTTTTAGCCACTGTTTGTGGTAAGATACACCATGACTTTACTGTTTTCTGTTGGTATTTTCTTTCTCAATGCTGTCCTACTTCAGGACTGTACAGCTAGCTGCTGGCACAGCCATTCCCCGCCAGTGTGTCGAGGTGAGCTGGGAGGTGGGCTCTCAGCAGGAATCTAGTGCCAGGAGTTTATATAAATGGCTTTCTTTTTTCTTTCTTTTTACATATGGTACATCTGAATGGGTACAAGATTCCCTCTGAATCCTGGGAACCTTATTTCCGGAGCTTTGCAGATGCTTTCCAGAGGGCAGCCCCAGGCCCTCAGTCCATGTACATCCTGGTGACATAAAGGCAGAGAGTTCAGCAGGGCGTTTTCCTCCCTGCCGGGCTGCTGACCACTGTGGCCCTGTGCTAGCAATGCCCCTTTCTTCCCAGGAGGATCAAGAGCTGACTGCCTGAAGCCCACCTGCTGTACTCAGAAGTCATACTGGGAGACAAAGCCAACTCACCCAGTTAATGAAAATCTGCAGTATCCTAGATTAAATTATTTCTCGAAGTTTAAAGGATCTTTCCAAGAGACTTCAGTGATCCTAAACCATACAGGAAAGTCCCTGTATAACTTCCCATGTGGTTGAAATATGAAAAAGGGTGAGGGGCATTTCAATGGACTTTTCATGGAAAGTACAGCAGTTGTACAGAATCCACTGGGCAGTTTCAGTTTCTACAGGAAAGTCGAACAATGAACGGAGAGTAGAGTTATTAATACAAAGATCCAGGTATCTACATGAAGTTAGAGGATATGCAGAGGCTGTTAGGAGGAGTGGGGTGGATTAGTAAACGCCCAAAGCGGGCCTACTAGAAAGAAGGGAGTCATGGTCTCAGCCTCCCAGGGCTTTATCTTGTGTAAAACACAGATCACTCTGTTGGGCCCTTTCATTTCTCAGATATGCAGTTGAGATCTGAAATAATGAAGTCACTTAGCCACCTCATTGGTGAGAGCCAGAATTAGAGTGCAGAGTATTAAAATGCCAGTATTAAGGACTTCCTCTATATTGCCATTTCCTTTCTTAAAAGTTACTCATATTCCTATAATACAAGCCATTTTGCAACATTATATCAGTGCACAGTTTACAGGCGTCTTTCCTTGACTCCCTGCTCCTGAACTATGACTTCTCCTAATTATTCACTTGATTGCTGCCAGCATTCAGACACTGATGATGACACTACCACAGACAGTTTGTGCTAGTTCGGAAATTAGATAAAATCTGAAACTCTTAAGGTCAGTCCTTAAGCCATATATATATATATGTATTTCCCTCAAAACATTCCTGCTTAGACTAAATTTCAAAAATGGTAAGATAACCTGTTATTTTTGACAGGCTGCATAATAAATAGGACTCCATTTATTTGTATTTCAACAAGAATTATTTAGTGAGAAGAAAAATGGGCAGCTATTCTATAAGAGGAGCACCCATCAGCTTTATTCCCTGAATGCTCGTAAGCTTGAAGGAAAGCCATGAAACGGCGCACGTCATTACAGCGAATGTCGTCTGCTTGGTAAATAACTGTATGCGCTACCCTGCTTCTTCGTTGGGGCAGTAAGAGATGACTCTTCTCCCCTCACAGATAGGGGCTATCTTACTGTTGTCTCAAACTCAAATGAAATGGGAGTGACGGTGGCCTCGGTGGGCGCTGCGCGCAGCACCGAAGAACAGGTGTGGAAACGAAGACAGGCAGCTTCTCCTACTGGGCACGTCTGCTTTTTGCGCACAGCCAGAGGATCCAATCCTTGACTGAAGGGACTTGAGAGATGTGACTGTACATGCGGGTCACTCTGGAGTCTCGCGTGCATCAGCGACACACAAGGGGCGGCCTTCAGTCTTCCCCACCCGCGGGCGGGGGTCTGAATCACGGAATAAACAGAGCGAGCGGCGGCGCTCTCTCGGGGTCGGGGGCGTGGCGGGCCGGGGTCGCCGGGGAGGCGAGCGGCGCGGCGGGGGGTCTCCCGGGAGTGCCGCCGGCACAAGGCGTCCCAGGGCTGCGGAGCCCCCTCCACGCCCCGCCCCCCGAGCCCCGCCCCGGGCAGGGCGACGACGCCCTGAGCCGGCCCGGCGGCGGGTCACCGCGAAGCGCTCGGCAGGGCGTCGGTGCCGTCAGCCTGCGCTGGGGACGGCCGCTGCCCACGTCTAGACGCAGCCCGGGTGCCCGCACAAGCCCCTGGCTGCCGCCGCCCACCTGCACCCGGAACTCCCGGCCTCCACCCGTCCCGTCGCCAACCCAGCGGTTACCTCCTCGGCAGCCTGGTAGTCTTCCATCTTCCCTTCGGCGCCTCGCCTCCGCCTCCCTGAGTGGAGCGCACTGCGCAGGCGCACTCAGGCCCCGCCCCTCGCTTCTGGCCCCGCCCTCCTTTAGGGCCCCCGCCCACTCCCGCCCTGACCCAGTTGCCAGTACAGCCCCGACCAGCCCGGCGGCCGTTGGGGGTTCGCCTCTTCTCCCGTGCTGCCGGAAACGACGGTTTCCGCGGGAACCCGCCAGGGAATCCCGGCAGCTCCCTACACCTCAGCAACGAAAACAAAACAAATGGACAAAGCCAGTCCGGGAGGGGAAGAGTCGTCCTGGCCCCTCTCTCCGGTTCGTACTGTGTGGGTTAATTTGAACGTTCAAGCGAGTTTGGACACCTAGTAACAAACTGTAAAGTAATTTATGAACGTGATGGGCTGTCTGAGATATTGTTTGCAGTCCCCTTAAGGATCCAAGGTTAGGAAACTTTAGCTGTGAAGGAAACCTTCCTTTGGGGAGGTAAATTTTCCATATAAATGAGATTTTTTTTTTTTTCCTACAGTCACCATTAAAAAAAAAAATTGGGGGGTGGAAAACATTGTAAAATGCTGCACACTTCCTGACTGCCTTAACCAGAATGACCTAGACATACACTTAACTTGTCTACAAAGGTCTTTATAAAAATTAGTAATGGGGGCTTCCCTGGTGGTGCAGTGGTTGAGAGTCCGCCTGCCGATGCAGGAGACACGGGTTCGTGCCCCGGTCCAGGAAGATCCCACATGCCGCGGAGAGGCTGGGCCCGTGAGCTATGGCCGCTGAGCCTGCACGTCCGGAGCCTGTGCCCCGCAACGGGAGAGGCCACAACAGTGAGAGGCCCGCGTACCGCAAAAAAAAAAATTAGTAATGGCGCTGGGCACTGATATGGCGCTCTCCAGGAAGGGCTGGGATATATGTACCTGCTTGCTTGCATGTGATCTGAGGCTAAAACCTTTGACTTTGGGGGCTACTTTTTCTGTTGTTTTTACCACACCCTCAAAGTCAATCCGTCCCTTCTTACCTCTCTAAAGACCAGTAGCTAAAACCCACTTCCCATCCTTCCAGGAAGGGCTGACCACAGGACCCTGAGACTTGGTAGAATTAAGCTGCAGAGCCCACACTCAGTTCATCTGCAACCCTTGTTTCTGTGCTACAGAATCTGCGTTCCATGCTGGCAGAATCCGTTTTATTCACTAATGCGTCCCCTGCCCCTTCCATTGTACCTGGCACATGGTAGGTGCACAATTAAAATTTATTGAATGAATGATTTCCCTACACATTAGTTCTGCCTCATACCCAGTTGCAGAGAACTGGGAGTGGAGGAAGAGGCAATCGCCTGCCTCCTGGGAAAGGGGGAGGGGGAGAGGGTGAAAGACACAAGACTGCCCTGCCCTGGACACCTGGCTTGAGCAAGGGGACCTGCTGGGTGGGAACCGGCTGCCCTCTCACACCTGGTTTCTGCTTCTCAGATTCTGAACTCTACCTTTTGAGCTTTGTTCCCTTCCTGTTAATCTGGCTTCGATTCACCTGTTCCAGTGTTTCAGCCTCAAGCCTCAGTCTACATGGGATTCTAAGTCTGGCATTTCTTTGTTTTGTCTTCCTCACATTCCCAGCTTCACCTAAGATCCCAAGATCCCTTATCAGGTGTCCTTCTCCATCACTTGACCCCAGTTCCAGCCCCTCAGCAGCACCACACTCCTGAGCCAATCAGGGGCCTTTTCACCCTCTTCTAATTTTCTTCTGCTCTCCTAGGGTGGCCCCGCAGGCCCACTAGCTAAGTGTGTTAGCATTATGTGCAAAGCAAGAGGGAACAATCCTGAGTGAGGTTTGGGACATCTTTTCTAAATTGTTCCATAACCTTTTAAGAATTTCCTAATTCAAATGAGTGTCCTGAATGGCTGCTGGGATAGTGCATTAGTAATGCTTAGATCTTAAGTTATACTGTGACTGAAAATCACCAGCATGGGCATAAATCAACAGAAAACATGTAAATGTGAATTTTAAAAAATTTTACATGACTTTAGCTTATCTGCATTGGGTACCACTCTCCAATTTTAACTGTCAAAGAACATCATTAAATGATCATAATACCTGCCATAGTTATATTGAGTCTGCCCCAGAAATGGATAAGTTGGTCTGTTTATCTTCAGAGCTATTTGTTCACTTATTCAACACACATGACAGTAAGCACTCACTTTGCTGCAGCCTCTGAGCTGGAGTGGAAGCTACAGAGTTGACTAGGATACGGCCTTGATGGAAAAACTTGAAAAACTTATCTCTGTCCGTGGGAGGATTTGAACTCTCTAGGCTCAGTGATGTTGTAGTGCTTGGAAAAATGCAGTGCAGGGGTTGTCTTCTGCCCGACTGATGTACACTCTGCAGGGCTAAGGAATTTACAATCACTATGGCATTTGGCCGTTGACTAGCTGCCGTTCCAGCACCCCGACTCTGCCAAGAATGAATGTCCATTAGAAGTCCGGGAGTATAAACACGCTGACCCAGGGCTGCTCATGAATCTCCTGTATTTAGCCATATTTTAGGATAACGTTTAGGTTTCTGTGCAGCGAGTAAGTGGAGTGGATCTTGGATTTGCTTTTCAATTTGGGGCTTAGCCGCAAGTTGGCAGATGTTGTGTGCTTTCTTTCTTCGAGGCGAGTCTCTTAAATACACTGTTTAGAAATAAGGATTGTTGTTGTCAATGCCTTATTTAGCGAGTGTGGGCCAAATAAGCATAGCCCTGTCACCTCAACAAGTAATATCCACGGCCACGGTTGGGTCTCCCAGTGCTGTCTATGCTCTGCAGCCGTTTGCCGTCCAAATCCAATCCTGGGGATGTTCGAGTTTTCCTTCCTCTCCCTGTGCCTAGGAGTGTTACTGAGATGTACCGTGGAGTCAGGCTGAGTCACTAATGATGATGATGAGGAAGATGCCGATGGTGATAATGGTGACTGCAAAACACTCCAGTGTGAGGAATGTAACGTTGTAATGGGGAAGAAAATAAACTTGTGACTGACACAGATCTAAAGTGAGAATCCTGTGCTGAGAAGTTACATGCTAACGAGATTGGCTAAGAAATGCCTATATTTAGGTCTGCTGTCAGTTGGGAAGCACGGGCACAGTGGGACTGAAATACCTCTGTACCAACTGGGAATGGCTGTTGCTCTGAACCCCTAGGCTCCCTCTTCCTTCCAGTCCTGCCCACCCCTGCCCCTTCCCTGGGACCTCATCCCAAGATCCAACAACTAAAGGATAATTCGGGGCATAGCAGGGCCGCCAGCGGGCATTTCTTCTGCCCAATCATTTCATGCTGTGGTAGTTATTAAATAGTTTATCAGTTCTGTGTATATGAAAAAAACACACACACTACATCAGTCAGCATAGGCTAGGTTAGCTGAAGAAACCAATGACCCTAGACTCTCGGTGGTTGGCAACAACAAATGTGTATTTGTCGCTCGAGCTACATGACCGTCAAGGGTCTGCTGTGGCTCTGCCCGGTGTGCTCTCCACGCATTGGCTGGGACCAGGCTGATGGAGCAGGCTTACTGCAAAGTCAGTGAGGGAGAGGGAAGGGGGAGGGGACAGCGGCCCCAGTGCTGGCTGGAGGGTGCCGCTTGTAAATGGGCACGCTTCGTCGTCCAGAGCAAGTCCCTCGGCTGACCTGGGTTCATAGGGCAGGCGCACTTACGGGAGAAGAATGCTACAACCTGCCGCACAGCATGCTGAAGGCTTCCCTTGCTGATTTATTGATATCACGTTCACGCGCTCTTTGCCTGACTCCCGCCCATTCATCAGCCTGACCACTCTCCCCCTCCACTGCTACTCTGGTCTAATCCCCAGGCCAGCCCTGTGTCACCTCACTTCAGTTTCAGATGTGATCTGTTTCTACCCATTCAGTTTCAACACCCAGGTAGATCCTATCTTTGCCAGCTCTCCCCTGCTGTCCACTGTAGCCTGAGGCCATAGGTCAGTGGTCTCCAAACTTCTGTAATCGTGCCCATCTAGCATGAATAATTTTTGAGTGGGTAACTCAAAAGTATGTTTATTTCAACTGTGATATGTTAAACTACAAATCCATTTATTTAATATTAATAAAGTTTAAGTTTTATCTTTTTGAAAATAAATATAAAAAGAAGTTCTAATGTTTTCTTAGTATATCCTACTGTTATGGGCTGAATCGTGTCTCTCCCCAGATTCATATGTTGAAGCCCTAACCCCAAGTGCTTCGAATGTGACCTTCTATATTTGGAAATAGGTGTATTTAGAGACCTATTTGGGGTCTTAAAATAGGTAATTAGGTTAAAATGGGGTCCTTAGGGTGGACCTAATCCAATACGACTGATGTCCTTATAAGAAGGGAATAGGACACAGAAAGGCACAGAGAAATCAAGTGAAGACATAGAGATAAGATAGCCATCAACAGGCCAAGGAGCAAGGCCTCCGGAGAAAACCAATCCTGGAAATACCTTGATCTTGAACTTCTAGACTCCAGAACTGTGAGAAAATAAATTTCCGTTGTTTAAGCCACACAGTCTGTGGTAGTTGTTGCAGCAGCCTTAGCAAAGTAATACACCTACTTTGGAAATAATTAGTCTAGGATACCCTCATTCTAAAAACATTTTCTTCCAAATACTCCTAAATGGATTCACTTACTATCTTATGCTGCAAAATAGTAATACTACTACTAAAGAAACAGCAGTTATTATTTATTAAGGATCTTCTTAGGCCATGGGTCCTAGACCACGATCACAGTGACAGTGCCTGACGTAGTAGGTGCACAATAAATATCTGTGAATGCGTTGAATGAACTGTAATCTAAGAGAGAAGCCTGTGACCCTCCCCAGGAAACAAGCTCAGAGAGGCCAAGTGGTTTGCTCAAGGTGACTCAGGTCTGTCCCACCCCAAAGCCGGCCCTCTTATTTGGTTTTTTTTCGTGATACGCGGGCCTCTCACTGTTGTGGCCTACTCCCGTTGCAGAGCACAGGCTGCGGATGCGCAGGCTCAGCGGCCATGGCTCACGGGCCCAGCCACTCTGCAGCATGTGGGACCTTCCTGGACCGGGGCACGAACCTGTGTCCCTTGCATCAGCAGGTGGACTCCCAACCACTGCGCCACCAGGGAAGCCCTTAAAAGCCGGCCCTCTTAATTCACTCTTCTTCCCTCCTGTCATGTTAATCCTCCTACCCCACCCCTGCTCCTCACCTGATGGAATTTCCCCATCTCAGGTGGGCATCCTTAGGCCACAGAAGAATGAGATCTCAGAACCGAAGAGCCGAAGGGATGATCAAAGTGAATCTCACTTACAGCTGAGGAAGCCGAGGCCCAGGAGTATTTGGAGAGATCTAGTGATTCCCAAGGCCACACAGCATACCTTAATCTTGGTCATCAACTGACTCGCCTGAATCATAGTCTCTCAATTAGAGTTTATACTAGTTCACCCTCGAGAGTGAGTCTGAGATCCTCAAAAGAGACCGTTAAGGGGGAAAAAAAGACAAGTCCACAGAGAGGGAGAAGATATCTGTGATATAAATATCTGACAAAGGACTCATATCCTGAATATATAAAGAACCTGTACAAATCAATAACAGAAAGATAACCCAATAGCAAAACAGGCAAAAGACACGAACAGGTCCTACACCAAAGCAGATATCCAAATGATCAATAAACGTATAAAAAGATACCAAATTGCTCAGCTACTCTATACATCAGGGAAATGAAAATTGAAACCATAATGTGATACCACTATACACCCACCAGAATGGATAAAATAAGAAAGGCAGACAGTATCAAGTGTGTGGGAGGATGTGGAGCCCCCGGAACTTGTTGCCAGTAGAGGATATAAATTAGCTCGACAGCTTTGGAAGACTGTGTGGCAGCATTTGCTAAGGTTGAACGTACACCTAACCTGTGACTAGCAATTCCACTCCCGGACACATAACCAGCAGACACGTATACAAATATTCACCCAAGCGTTGGTAGCAACACTATTCATAACAGCCCAAAATTATAAATAGCACAAACGTCCATCAACAGTACCATAAACAAATGTTTTAATCTGTTCATACAATGAAATACAACACCGCGATGAGAATGAACAAACTATAACTACATGCAATAGTATGAATCTCATAAACACGCTGAACAACGGAAGCCAGGCCAGAAAATTGTTAATATCGTATGATTCCATTTACACAAAGTGCAAAATCGGGAGGACTAATGAATGATGTTAAAGGTCAGGCTAGTCGTTACCTTTCGGGGGAAAGGTGTAACTGGAAGGCCTATGAGGGGCTCCCGAGATGCTGTTTAAGTTTTGTTTCTTCATGGGGTGCGTTCACTTTGGGAGAATTTATCAAGCTGTGCTTATGATTTGTGTCATATTCCATACGTACGCTATACTTCGGTGAAATTTACCCCCCAAAAGCCCACGCCCGTCTTGTTATAAATCAACTCTTGAGTTAACAGCTGTCTTTGAGATGTCATTACATTAGTCATTTACACTTGAGGTCAATGGAGAAACCCCTTGCAAACGTGGAAACGTTTGACTAATTGAAGCCTCTAGTCTCTTTGGGGGTTTCTTTGGTCTGGGTGAAACATTGCAGTAGCATCAGTGTGGTCTTTCCTCCACCAAAAAACATACACTGTTGACGTACAAGAGCGCCTGGGTGTGGTTTCAGGTGGCTTTGCCCCGGGGTCCTTGGCGAATGGGGGTTAGTAGCCACAGAGGCACTCAGGGCCCGCCTGCCCGACAGGAAGGAAAGAGAAATACGTCAATTGTTCTAGCATGAAGAAAAATTGACTTCCTTCTCCAGAACGAGCTCCCCTGGTCTCCTCTCTTGAAGCTGAGGCAAAGGTAGGCTGAACACCTGCGTCCAGCCCTTCGGGCAGCTTGTTTTAAGGGTGGGGTGGATAGAGATTACAGTTTATATAACTTCTCTTAAACTAATGGCTTTGAAAATGTAGGAAATAAAAGCAATGATATATCAGACAAAGGATAACTTGTAATTTTATTGAATAGCATACATTTTAAATGTAGGATAAGAATGATTTGAATGGAAAGGAGGAATACTTTAGAGTTAGTTAAAAAACTAAACCAAACTAAAGCAAAGAACACTACCCGAAAGCTATACGGTGTGAATTTTTTCTGTGGGGGTAGAGAGTATTGTTTGATTTCCTTTTTGGTTTGTAAATTCTTATACATACAGTTTATTATTGTTTGGCTCTGAATCTACTTCACAGATTCCAATTTTTCGATCCCCCATAATCTTTAGTTTGGAGGTGGAACATAAATGTAATTTTAAAATTAAGAAAATTAAGTTAGCGGGGTCTAATTTAAATGTCTTGCAATTCAGCCTCCTTAACCCCCAAACAGAATTTCCTGACAAGAGGAGAGATTATGAGAAGAAAATGCATGTTAGATATTAAGTATCTACTGAGACGTTAGAATTGGTATAGAAAAAGATTATTTAGCCAAGATAGTAGAAGATTCTATGTTCTTAACTTTCCTGTCTAAACAAAGCATAAGACTTTGGAGTTAAACAGACCCAGATTAAAGTGTTACTTTAGGTAAATTACTTAATTGCTGCAAGCCTCACTCTCCTCGTCTGTAAAATGGGTATCCTTTCATCATAAGGTTGCAACGAAGACTGAGATTGTGTGTGTAGAGAACTTGTCAAACTGTCTGGTCCAGAGTAAGTGCCACATGTCAATAAACAGTAGCAGTTGGTACAAAAAAAGTGTAGCAATAATTATGAGTAGTACCTCCTGTATATAACAATATGATAATATTAATTCTCATCTTTTTACTTTTCCATGAGAAAAGGTCAAGTTTAAGCCTGAAATATCATGGATTTCTATTTCAGTGTTTAACTTTGATTCTAAAAAGGCATTTGGGGGTTTTTTTTGGTGGCAAGATATCTGTGTGAATGAGAAAGAATAGACTCCACAGTGAATGCAGGAACCTTCCAGAAGGGGCACCCTTTCCACCTTCTCCTGTCTCTTGTAGGTGTCAAGTTTTCTAGGCTTAAACCCACGAACACACAACGTCATATATTAAGGACAGAGTTTTGAGGGACCTGAAGCTTATATGATGTCTGGAGACTTTAAGAAAACAAATACAAGATCAGGAATTGCAAATGAAGGGGGGAGAAGCCCAAGGTCACTGGCTTCCTGGAAAATCCACCTCTGGTTCAGTGACCAGAGAGACAAAGAATTTGCAAAGGCTTGTCTCTCTTTCCACGTCACACTTCCTGAGGGACACACAGGTGAGTTGTCTCACCTTTGCAAAAAGGAGCCCATCAAGCCTGTGAGTACGAGGCCAGCTTGAGCTGGAACCACAGACACAAGAGCCGCCTTGCGTTCAGCTCCTTCCTTAGGAGGACGGACTGGTGGTCCCTGCGGCTGTTCCAGGCGTCCATAAGGAAAGTCCATGTGCAAAAAAGAGATGACATTTTCAGGTGAAGCTGCAAGGTCTGCGTAGTCACTCAACTTTTCCCCTGCATTCGAGGCAGAAAGTATTGTGGCTGCCTTCGGAGAAAACTGCAGCTTCTCAAGGAAACAGCTGTGGTGAAACACAGCAGCGGAGGGTGCAGTCTCTGAAGCGACGGGGGCTGTGAGCCTCGCTCGGCTGTGACTTTCAGCCTTGGGCACGGTCTCTAGTTTGCCTTGAAAGTCTGGGTGGCGATGACCGTCGTGTTCACACGCAGGCATGTCAGGCATGTCGCCTGATCTGCCGCATTTCCCTCCATCACAGGCAGGGGGCGGTGCTTTCGTTCCTTTGATGTGATGACCAGCTGCTCAGAGGTGATAGATATTTAGATGAAAGGACGTGGGGACGGCCTGCAGATAAAGAGCGTTTCCTTTCCTGTCCTCCTTTTCTCTTCTTGCCCTCAGTTTCACGTTTCTTGTACTTTTCCCCCTCATCAGATCTAAAAAGCCGAAGTCAATTGGCTGTTAGGCTGAGGAAAGCAAGCAAGCGTGGTTTCAAAACTCACACGTGTTTAGCGACTTCCCTGGAGGTCCAGGGGTTAAGACTCCGCGCTTCCACTTCAGGGGACGCGGGTTCGAGCCCTGGTCGGGGAACTGAGATCCCGCAAGCCGCTCGGCCAAAAAAATTTTAAAAACAGACACGTTTGGATGTTCCTTTCCCCTGGCAAAAGGGGTCCCACACGTTTCTCCCCTGGGACTCTTTCCGGGCCCCTCCCCTGCCCCCCATCCATTTCTGCTCTCTCCGTATGCAGTGAATCACGCCTTCCTCTGAGCGGCCTCCTCTGTAGATCCTCATGTGTTTATACTCATCCTACCATGTCGTAACTTATTCGTTCGCATGTCCATTTTCTGGCTGGAGTGTGAGCTTTTTGAACGCAGAGACTGGCTCCTACTTATTTTATATCCTCAATCCCTGGCACATGCCTGGCACACACAAGGACCAATGAAATCAGCGCTATGGATCAATGCACTAATCACCAAACCGCGTTGGTCTGGATGCAAAGTTCCACTGGGACACAGCACGACCGGCTACCGGCGAGACGGAAATACGCGGACTGAAGCACTGTGCTGGGTTTAGGAGGGGCCCCTGCTGTCTCAGTCCCTATCGGTCCCAGAGAAATGGCTTGAGTCCTGCTTTGGGGCCTTCCTGTAGGGGCAGAGGAGGAGCAGAGAGGACGAGTTCTGAGTGCTGCTTGCTTTGTTCCAGCTGTTGCTCTAGAGCTGTACCCAGATGATTCCAGAATTGGGGTTTGATCCCAGGTTGTCTGACACCCAAACCTATGCTGAGATGGGATGGATTGCTGTGAAGTGCTTCTCCAGGTGGCTCTGGGAGACTTTTTCCTTCAAAGTGGTGCTTTGGTGTAGGTTTTATTTATTTTTAAATTGTTAGATAAAATTAGACTGGTAGATGGGATACTGTAAGACAAAGGGCAGTCACCATTTCAAATGTACAAAAATGCAATTGAGAAAGGAGGTTGGGGCTAGACTCAGCTCCATGTGGGTGAGGACAGAGCCTGATTCCAGTTCTTGGGACAAAAACACAATTTAAGAATTTGTTGGGTGCGTGAGAGAGTGACTAAATATCATCATAGAAAAACCGAATCTGGGAGATTTCATTATTCAAGATATGAGATTGTAAATTTCTGCATGAGATCATTAAACTAAAATACCTTTCTGTGTGCTTCTCAGATTTGAAATGACTCAGATTTCCCGATGCTTTCCAGATGTCTGAAGCCTGGAGCTTTCTGAGATGAGTGTTGTTTGCTCACCTGACTGTCCTTCCTTCCTGCTCTACTCGAATTCATGCTTCCTGCTTTGGCAAGTAAACCCGCATGTTACAGTATTCACTGGGTTTCTCAACCCCAGCGAAACATTAAGGACCTATTTGCTGGGTGATGAGGGGTCACTAAAAACCAATGGGACCACTAGAAGGACACTTGAATCAGACAGAAAGAAGTCCGAGTCATGATAGAGAAATACACAAAGGAAAACGGGGTCATAATGAAGAAGCAATTTACTGTGCTTGTAAATAAGGAGAAAGTTCCTGAATTAGTCAGCAATTAATCTGGGCCTTGAAAGATTAATAATAATAATGACGATGATGGTACTATTACTACCACCACAGTTAACATCTGTCAACGGCTTATTATATGCTCACCACCGTGATCTAAGTACTTTATGGGTAACAACACACTTAATCCTCAGAGCAACTCTAGGAAGTGCGTGTTGTCATTCTCCCTACTTTATGGGCAAGGAAATTAAATCCCAAGGGGCTTAGGTAACTTGCCCAGCATCTCGGCAGTCAGGAAGGGGCAGAGCAGAGCTGCTCACCCAGTGAGGCTCCAAACCCTGCTTTGCAGACTGTTCCCCTCACTGCCTCCGAGGAAATTAGATTTTGGTAGGGAGAGGCAAGAGCAGGAGTGAATGCATGGAAAAAGAAAAGTGCATGATGTGTTCAGGGAGCAGTCTCGGATGTGTCTAATTTGGGAGCATTGCAGCATTCTGTGGGAATTAAGGATGGAGGAGTAAGGAGGAGGCCAGATCAGCCAGGGTGAGAAAGGCCGTTTCGTAGTTTAGAACTCACGTGTAGGCGGTGGAGACCCTGGGCTCCTTTCCTGGGGGAGGAGTGACATATTCCCACCTCATCCTTGCTCAGTGGACTGTCCCTCACCCTAGAGATGTTCCTCTCCTTCCTCAGACCAGCTCCTTTTCTTCTCCCGGGCTCAGCCATGAAGATTTTCCTGTCCTCTCCGGTCACCAGTCTCCCTCTTACTCACCATCCATTCAGTGCTGTCACTCCTGTTCCCACTGGTCGGCTGCAGGCTAATGGACACAGCCAGTTCCGGACCCCATCAGTTGCTCCTGTTACCCACTTTGTGTTCCAGATGCCATGCTCACACCTCGCTCCCTCATCCCAGCATAGGGCAAGGAACACGCCAACTGATTTTAATAGATTTCATAGAATTCTTTTACAATCTCCACTTTTTGACTCAAAAACATCAGAGAGATCAAAGCATCCAACAGAGAAGTCTATTTGTTTTATCCATGTTTTGAAGAATATGAAAAATAATCCAGGGTGGCCTCTAGTTTCCTGCTAGCGTCGGTGACCAGAACTGGAATCTGTAAAGATGGACCTTAGCTTGCTAAGGCCACCAGGTGGATGGAATTCTCTCTTACTTTCTTGGTATTTACCATGGGCGCAAGCTGCTGGCTAATTAGCTCCATCTGCCACCCTAGAAACCTCTCTTGACTAGGAAAAAGTTCACTAAAAATAAATAAATAAATAGTTCTAAAAAAAATAAGTAAATCATTGCCATAAGTCTCGGGCACCTTGTCTTGGATAAATAGACTATAGGTGAAGATTAGTTTTAGTGAATTGGGTTTGAGTGATTTGACAGGTGGATTACAGAGTCAAATCTCCAATTTGGCTGTTGATATAAAACGTAGAGGAATGCAAATGCCAGCCTACCAGGGGTAAAGTGCAGAAAGAACTCCAGATTCTGTTCAAGAGGATTGAAAAGATGCCATTGAAATAACTTGGATGATTGCTGTTGAAAGAGAAACTCTGAGCTCTCAGTTAGAACCTGGAAATCAGACCTGGAATTGCATAAGCAAATTTACACTCAAACTAAAACCCCAACACAGCTGAAAACAATAAAAACAACTGACCAGTCCTCTAATTTCCCCACCCCATTCTCCTAAAACCCAATAATATGTTGAAAAATGAACAAGAGAATGATATACACAGTTTAATTTGTAAGTGACCTGAGAAATCATTGGATTCTCTAGTTTAGTGGTTCTTAAACCCCAAGGACCCAATGCTCACCCTTTATATGAAATATTTTGTAGTTCACCTTTTGCTATCTGGAATTGGAATTCATGTATAATATAATTTACCTACACCAATAACAACAACAACAATAATACGTCATTACTGTAATAAAAGAAGAAATAAAGGGGCAGTAAATTATAAGAATATAATATGTACTCATATATGTAAACTACATTAGAAGACACAGTGAAGTTGTCAAATGTTCGCATACATAGAATCACATTGACTAGAACATCTACAAATGCAGACCATTACCAGTATTATGGCATTAGTGATTCAAATACTACAAGCCATGCTGCCCTTGGTGATGCAACTCTCTGAAATGATCAACAATTTTTGTTAAAGTTCTAAATGAAACCAAGTACAGTCTTTCTTCAATTTACATAATAGTTGCATTCTGGAAAACTCAGAGTATGTGAAAACCCTGCAAAATATACTTTGTGTTTCTATGAGTTAAATTCTATTATCAGAAAATTATACTTTTTTCCTAGTTGAATTATCTGGTAAGATAGCCAACATTTGTATGGGAATGCAAGGTAACTCTTTGTCACTGTGACAACCAAAAGCACCCCACACATATCTAGAGGGAAGCGTGGTACTGCCCCTACTGAAAAAGCCTGAACAAATCCAAATAAGATGCAGCACCTGTTCTTTCGATTTATCAGAACTATATACACCCCTTTGATTTGGGGTTTTGTTTCGTTCTGTTTTGTTTTGCCTTGGTTACTAGGAAGCTCAGAGATACAGCTAATGCTCAAGTACAGTGACTGTTTCACTGCAGGTTCCTGGTAGAAATCGTCGGCCCCTTTTCGCTCTGGTTGCTGTTTCTCTGATTTTAATCGTCCTCTCTGTGCTTTTATTGTGAGCTCCATCATATTCTTGTGAGAAGTAGGATAGAGTGTAAATCACCAGTCATTAAGTTCCGTATCCTAAGCACCTGAACAGTGCCTGGCACTTGGGTGCTTTATCAACATTTACTGAATGAATGGGTGATGGATGGATGCTGGAAACGAGCTCAATTTCACTTTTCTGTAAATAGCAGTGGATGGCCACTAGGGGGAGGAAGAGCGCCCACTCCTCCCTGCAGACGGCTCTCTGAAGCCACAGGCATGCGTTTGGTAGAGAACAGTAGTGTTTTTAAGTAACCGAATCCTGCATTTCTGGAATGGGTAGGGCCTTTCCCCCTGAAGGAGTGAACACTGAGTACTGCAGGAGCACTCTCTTCCAGCCCAGGGCTGCGCTGCTTCTGCTGGACAGCAGAGTCCAAAGGCCACAGGGAGAGAAAGCTCAGTGCACAGATCACAGGTTTTGAGCCAACTGCAAAAATCTTCATTTAAAACACTTGAGAATCAGACAAACAGGATAGTACTTGGCCTAGTAGTAATGGTTAATAGGTTAAAATAAGAAAAAAGCAGGAAGAACCGAGGGCGTGATTAGAAGAAATAGGCTCATGACGTTGGTGACACGGTGGCTAGTTTGCACTTTACCACTGAGCACTTGATTACACGCTGTTTCCCAGCACTCTCCTCTTTTTTTGTGTGGTACACGGGCCTCTCACTGTTGTGGCCTCTCCCGTTGCGGAGCACAGGCTCCGGACGCGCAGGCTCAGCGGCCATGGCCCACGGGCCCAGCCGCTCCGCGGCATGTGGGATCCTCCCGGGTCGGGACACGAACCCGCGTCCCCTGCATCGGCAGGCGGACTCTCAACCACTGCGCCACCAGGGAAGCCCCAGCACTTTCCTCTTTCCCAGAGACTCAGAGCCTTGGGGAGCTCCGTCTATTCATCTGGAAACGCGGGCCCAAGGAGGGGTGTGGCTTTGACTCTGGTGGGGCTGGAGCCCCAAGTCCTTGTCCCTGTCTGTCCCTGTCATTTTCCCACCGTCTACATAGGACACCTTTTGGGAGCAGGCACTTGGGACTGCTTGGCTGGAGACCAGAGGCCAGGAGCGTCTCCTGGCAGCCCTGGGCTTTCCTACTTCTCATGCAACCTCTGCAATTTGGGTGGGCCACATATTTTAACTTTATCCTACAATAGAGAAACTGACAGATAGAGAATCCCTTAAGCCAGGGGTCCTTAGCCTGTAGGTCCATGACCTTGGACATGAAAAAATTTTACATCATTGTTTTCATTAACCCATAACTAAAATTTAGCATTTCCTGCAATTATGAGTATAGGCACTGAACCACAGTAGAACTAGCAGGACTGGTGACTGCCACAAATAGCAATCACAGATATTTTTATGCCACATTGTATGTTGCAGGTATCTGAAAACATTGTTTACGATCATCACTACTCTGAATTAGTTGTTAGATCACTGCTAGATTTCATGCATCAATGGACGCATCTATTACTATGTTATAATCTTTAAAAATTTCAGTGTCATCGATTTCCTTTGTAATGATGTATTTTATTTTATGCACTTAAATACAGAAGCTTCACCAGATGACCAAAGATTAAGAATCTCTGCTTAAAGAAATGATTCCTTAGGGTTCTATTAACTTCTCATTCATTGATTTGCTATGAATCATAAATTAATATAATGTACATTTCTGTTGCAGCCGAACGAAGGGAGTTTAGCTTCTAAAGAATTGAAAGGGAGTCTTATTACTAAGGAATTCATGTAGATTTGATAACAAAATGGCATTCTAGAAAGTGCATCAATTAGAGCTGCATTTTCTGCTTTTCACTGACATGCATCTATCCAGTGCTTTGTCAATTCAATGCCATCCTCTTGGTTGGGGGGAAGAACAGATTGAAGGTGATGTGTGTCCAACGTCACTGCTGGCAGAAGAAAGTAGGAGGAACGTATGCAGCACCTGGCAACTAGCATTAACCAGAAACAAGACCCCAGGCATAAGGCAGCCACTGAAAACCATTAAAGACCATAGATAATGGGTAGGTTGAGGTTGTGGTGATATCCCTTTATACATCCTTAATTGATTAAACAGTTTATTTTTGAGTCTTGAAGTTAACTGTAAAAATTACAGTTAGCAGTTGAGAACATGGTTGTTCTAATGTACTTTCAATTAGGATGATGTACGTTAAAGATACACCTATATGCCTCTAATCACTCAAGATACAGAATTCATATTAGAAAAATTCAAGTGTGTAAGTTTGAGGCTTTTAGAAACACGAGAAGGCCAATTTAATAAAATTTAAAATCTTACGTTATCATCATGGCAGAAGATGCAAAGATCTGTCTGTGTAGAGCATTTTGTGTCTTCTGGACTCATGCTGCAGTATAGGTACATCAGCCAGGAAAAATGATGCCATTTTTATTGTCTTTTCTACAGGTATTGAACTGGCTGGGCTTTTAACCATCATTACTGCTACCTGTAAACATATGAAGGGGAAGGTTGACTTCTATAAGTCGTTGATACGCTTCTCACTGCCCTTCGTAAATTCCCTCAGATTGGGGATTACTTCTGCTTTGCAGAAATTATCTGCAGGGGGCCCTGCATAATTTATAACAATCTCTGGCAAAACCTCAGAAAAAAAGATATGCTTTTGACTTAGCCGGATGTCAGAGGCTGCGGCAGGACCCAGGGAAAAGGCTCCCCAGGTGGCATGAGGCTCTGGGAGCGACCATCCCAACCGAGGGACGGCCTCTTGGAACTTCCTTCTCCTGAGGAGTGTGACACAGTTAAAAAGAAAGAAAAAAAAGAGCCACAAGCAACACAGCTGCCAATGAAATAGGAGACGGATTGCTTTCAAAAGCACGTGGGACTCTCACTGGACTCTCTGAGCTCATCCACGGGACAGGAGCGCAAGGCCATGGAGTAGAACCTCAGCGTGGGTCTAAGAAGAGACAGAAATGGCCCAAGAAGTCAGCCTGAAGTCCCTCCGGGAATCAGAACGCGAGGTGATCCTCCAGGTCCTGCACCGGGACCGGGAGGTTCGAAACATCGAGGAGGAAAGGATACGGTATGCTGTCATTTAGTGGGTGGGATTCTTTCGTTTTTTTTGGCTTTTTCTGCTTGGAAGCTGCTTCTACCTGGCGTATTGCTGCCTACTCAGCTTCTTGTCTGACAAGAGTCGGAATGAAGGGCTATAGGGGGAGGTGACCTTTGCTGTGTCACTAAGCTTCGGGGATGGTAAGGGAAAGAATGCCTTTTGTTTTTCCTTTAAAATAATGCCTTTTTTGGTGATAAGTTTGCTGTCTGTCAGCTTGTCCATTTGCCTACTTGGCAGGAATAATTCAAGGGAAGCTTTCAGGCTTCTCATACGCCCTTCAAGGGAAAGACCTCCGGCTAAGGGTTTTCCTAAATTATTTTTGGTGGTAACCGAAGGCACAAAGAAAGCGTCATAGAAACAGCAAAGCTGCTGGCATCCATTCCTGTCCTTTTCTTTGCTCTCTTTTGCTTCCCAGCCGGCTTTGAGGGAAGGGGAAACCTGCCCAGCCTGCTCTCCGACTGATCTGTCAACAGAGAGCCTCTTTCCTCTCTCTGAGCTCCGCGGGCTGTTGGACATGAGTTTAACACTTAACAAAGCAGGGCTGGGCGGTGTCCGTGGTTAGCTGTCATGGTGATGCTTTGCTTATTGATCGATGCTTATGGAGAGCGTGAGGTCTAGAGGGTAAGTAAATGGAATAGGCTTTTTGGTTTTGCTTTGTTTTTAATGGCAGAACTCCTTCAGAGTCTGCCAAGAAAAATAAACATATAAAATAAAACTTTGGACCACCAAATGTCTGAGGAAGGAGCGAAAATTTCTGGTTAACTAGAAGGTACAATGTTCTTTTTCTACCCTCCTCTGTTATCCCAAAGCTCTCTAAGTGTACTTATACTTTATTCCACTCAAAAAATACACTGAACAAAAGGATTTTTCTTTGATGATTCAAGATCTTACGGTGATTTAGAAGCACCGTTTTGAATATCAACAAAGTAACATGGATACTGTGGTAAAAGGCTTGTTACAAAGGGTACTGATTCTAGAGCAAATCCTGAAAGTTGGATGTAAGCTTGTTTCTTGGGGTTAGCTTCTCTTTTCTAAAAAGTAAGTAACAGTAGGGCTTCCCTGGTGGCGCAGTTAAGAATCCGTCTGCCGACGCAGGGGACACGGGTTCAATCCCTGGTCTGGGAAGATCCCACATGCCGCGGAGCAACTAAGCCCGTGCACCACAACTACTGAGCCTGTGCTCTAGAGCCCACGAGCCACAACTACTGAAGCCCATGTGCCTAGAGCCTGTGCTTCACAACAAGAGAAGCCACCGCAATGAGAAGCCTGCGCACTGCAAAGAGTAGGCCCCGCTCGCCACAACTAGAGAAAGCCCGCGCACAGCAACGAAGACCCAATGCAGCCAAAAATAAACAAATAGATTTTAAAAAAAAGAAAGGACATGAGAGCAAGCGTTAAAAAAAAAGTAAGTAACAGTAAATCAACTATACTCCAATAAAAATTAAAAAAATAATAAAAGTAGGGCTTCCCTGGTGGCGCAGTGGTCGAGAGTCCGCCTGCCGATGCAGGGGACACGGGTTCGTGCCCCGGTCCGGGAGGATCCCACATGCCACGGAGCGGCTGGGCCCGTGAGCCATGGCCGCTGAGCCTGCGCGTCCGGAGCCTGTGCTCCACAACGGGAGAAGCCACAACAGTGAGAGGCCAGCGTACCGCCAAAAAAAATAAAAATTAAAAAATAATAATAAAAGTAAGTAACAGAGACATTTCATAGAAGAGTATTCTGGCTAATGATACCTCCTGGGGTCCAATGTAATGTCCCTTTGCACTAGGGCTATTGTCCTGGGGAAACAGGGACTGAAAGTAACTGACCACCCATAAAAAACAGTAGCAAAAGCATAGCATCGAGGGAGCTCAGCTTGGGGCTCTGTGATGACCTAGATGTGGGAGAAAGGCGGGGCGGGAGGTTCAAGAGGGTGGGGGATATAGGTACACATATAGCTTATTCACTTCATTGTACAGCAGAAACTAAACAACATTGTAAAGGAATTTTACTCCAATAAAAAATTTTTTTAAAAAATTTATTCCATTAAAAAAAAGCATAGCATCAGCTAAATAACTTTATTGGGGAACTTAAGACAATAGCAGGCATGTATACTGTATATTTACAGGTCATTCCCTGCCTTGCATCTTAGAACTGATGCCATTTTCTGCATGTTTCCTCTTCTTTCACTGTCCTTGCTTGCTGTTATAATGCCCTTTGGGCACAGAGGGATGAACCTAGCCAGCCACAGTGTCCATGCTTTGCCATTTAATCCTCACAGCAACCCTGGGAGGTAAGGCTTGCACAGCCGAGAAAACCTCTGAGCCTCTGCTCCGAGACGTCGCAAGAGATCCTGGTTCACACAGCCGTGTTGGAACCTGGGGGTGCTGGATGCCATAGCCCCTTCTTTCTCGCCATGGGTGGTGCTGTTGGGGCCCTCGCCATGTAGGAATTTGGCTGGCATCTGTCCTTCCACTCAATCGCTTCTTATCATTTAACTCTCTGGGCCACAGGAAACTGAAGACACACTTGCAGCATCTCAGGTGGAAAGGCTCGAAGAGCGGGAGCCAGGAGTACAAAGAGAAGTCCTGTGCCCGCTGCCGGCAGGCCCTGGGGCTCCTGCTGAACCGGGGGGCCGTGTGCCAGGGCTGCAGCCACCGCGTGTGCGCCAAGTGCCGAGTGTTCCTGAGGATGACCCGCGCCTGGAAGTGCACCGTGTGCTTTGAGGACAGGTGAGGATGGGCCAGGGAGCCTCAGAGATGGTCCAGGACAAACTGTTGACAAAGACGGCTGTCACTCCTCAAACTTAATCGGGAAATGTTTGCCGAGTGCTTAATATGGAGCTGCCTTTCTAGAAGTGGGAGTTACTGTAATTCAAAAATGCGTTTTGAGGGCTTCCCTGGTGGCGCAGTGGTTGGGAGTCCGCCTGCCGATGCAGGGGACACGGGTTCGTGCCCCGGTCCGGGAAGATCCCACATGCCGCGGAGCGGCTGGTCCCGTGAGCCATGGCCGCTGAGCCTGTGTGCCCGGAGCCTGTGCTCTGCAACGGGAAAGGCCACAACAGTGAGAGGCCCGCGTACCGCAAAAAAAAAAAAAAAAAAAAAAAAAAATGCGTTTTGTTATATGAAAAAAGTTTTTTGTTTTTTTTTTTAATTTACAAAAGTTTGTTTGTAATGGCTGGGGATCAGTTAACGTAGGAGTTAAGATTCCTTTCAATTTCTTAACTGGTTCATTTTGTTAGTTTTCTTAGAGCTTAATTTATCTCTTTGAGGAAAAGTGGAGTGAACTGTAACACAGAGAATGTTAGCGTGTCCCGTGCAGCTTTATCAAGGCCTTTTGAAGGAGGCACGCTGACCTGCGCTGGACGCTCTCCTCAAGAAATGGGCGTGCTTTCTGTTAGTGATAGCGGGAGTCTACATTTATTCTCATCTTTTGATGTTGTGAGGTTTTAAAATATTTTAAACATGGAATTGGCATTTTTGAAAATGATAAAGCATATTTGTGGCTTGATCTCACACCGTCCGAAGCACGAACAGGCTGGTTGCCAATCCCTTGGAAACACGGGGAGTGTTTCTGCCTCTTGTGGGGTAGCGTGCACAAGGACATCACAGAACTTATGAGAGGTAGATATGTTCGTCTGGTGTGAACCTAGGAGAGGAATCAGAGACTGAGATTTGAAAACAACTTGTAAATATTGCTGCAGATGCGTGAGTGCCCCGGGGGCTGAGACTGTGAGAGGTGCTTACACAGTGTGGGCACAGCAGCTGGGTTTTCTCTCCCCCTAAATCGGGAGGATTGTGTCTGTGGGCATGTCCTGATATTCATCTCCTTAAATTTCCCATCCCTTTGCAAGGCTTAATGTATTTCAGTCAGTCATTCGAAGGCAGGTTGTTCAACCAGATTTCCTTGTTCCTAAGCTCCCCCTCTCTGAAGCGGCACAGCCAGGTCACTCCCACGTGGTCAGAGTTATCTCCACACATCTCGCGTTTCCTCAGTTTGTGAAGCCGATGCCCTGCAGGCTTTTCTCAGCTTGAGAGGGAAAGACCAAGATTTACTGTGAGCCGCCTGGCCTGCACTTGTGCTCAAGCAAGTCTGGGCTCTTGAGAGAGGAGGAAAGGTCCTAAGATCTCCAGTCAACCATATATATTTGGTCGATAAACACTAAGGATAAACATTGCGTCGTAAGGTATTAAATTCTTCACTTTTTCTTCATCTAGTGGTTAACTGTAAGCCACAGGGTTATAGGACAGGGGCTGAGGCAACCTCCCAGGAAGCGGCCCCGCTGAAGGCTCTGCCCTGGAGGGCACCATGCCCGGGGCATTGTAACTTTACCGCTCTAAGCTCACGAAGCGTGATTTCTGAAACCCCAGCTTCCTTATGTTGAAATAAGGATGCTTTTCAAAATATCCAAGATGACTGCGTTGCTCTGAGTGAACTGACATAGGAAATCGCTTGGGGAGAGAGCTAAGTAATTTATAACCCAACTCCCCCCCTCCCCGCCTACTTTCTTCGAAGCTCTCTGCTCTCTCTCTCTCTAGTTTTGTCCACGCTGGGCTGCCTTCCAATCCTGGGGCCAAACCAAAGAAAAGGCTTGGGAAAACTTGAGGGTAGACGATAGTCACAACTGAACTGGGTCCTGGACAGGTTTTTGACCCTATCATTTTCCTCTCCTTGCTTCTTCCTCAGCCTGAGACTCATTCCTCAAGAAGTGGATTTGCTGTGGGAACAGGAGAGAAAATAGGTTTTAAAATCAAGAAAGAAGAAGCTCTAGGGTAGCAATTTAAAAAAGCAAAACCAATGTACAGATTGCTGCAGTCAGTGCCAAAGTCCTGTGACCAGCACTGGCCTTGGGCTTGTGTTGAGGGTCCAGGAGACACCTGAGGTTTCTGCCTTCTGAGCAGGTTTTCTGCTGAGGACCCCAGGAGCTCAGAGGAGGGAGAGGCGAGGGAGGGCTGAACTGGCTCAAGGTGACTTCCCAGAGCACCCAGGTGGGAGCATTTCTGCAAGCGGGTCGGGATTAGAAAGGGAGACAGACATTGTCCGGGAGAGGGAACGTCGTGGGCATGAGTGTGGACCATTCACCGTGTGGGAGGCTGTGTTAAGCATTTCTTGACACCAAATGTTTTATTTAAATCTTCAAACAATCTTACGTGACAGCTACCACCATTATCCCAATTTTATAGGGGAAGAAACGGAGGCTTAGAGACACAAGGGAGCCCAAGGCCATGCGGTCAGTAAGCCTAGAACCAGGTCTCCAGAGTCCCGTCTCTTCTTTTTGTTTTAAATTTAAATCACTGTGAGTGATCCAAAATTATTTTTAATGGTAAAAATGAACACATACAATCAAGTAGAATATTACAGAGTCATTAACAATGGGATGCTCTGTTAACAGAGATGCATACCAGCTGTTGTGAATTTCAAGAGCAGCTTATCAAACCTTGTGGTACACTTTTCTTTCATTTTAAAAAAGATACATAAACAAAATTATCTGGAAGGATATATATCAAAGAAATGATTCTTTCTCTCTCTTTTTAAATTTCTAAGGTCCTTGTTGTTTTATCTCTTTGATATATCGTAGTGTATATCTGTTAATCCCAAACTCCTAATCTATCCCATCCCTTCTTGATCTCCTCTCTCTCCTGCCTTCTGGGAGATTCGCCCGGAGGGACGGGGTCTTAAAAGCCACTCGGAAGAGTTTGGATTGGAGGCTGCAGGAAATGGGGTGTGAGCATACGCACTTTGTCAGAAGAAAGCCAGGTGAAAGTCTGCCTGCATTCTGCAGGACAGACTCAGGAGGGGAAGAGGAAGGTGAATGAAGCAGATGAAAGTCTTTTCAGTGAACGAGGTGTGAAGGGATGAGGCGGGCGGCAACAGAGATGGGGAATGTGAGGGAGAGTTCAACAAAGGGGTGATTGAACTTGGTCATAGGGGATGAAAGAGGGAAAAGTGAAAAACAGTTCTGTGGACTAGCAAAACTGATAGCTCTTCATGCTTAACTGGAAGAACCAAAGGAAATAGAGAGTAAAAGAGAAGCAACAGAAAGAACTAGGTAAACAAAGGCAAGTCGGAAAGGACTTAGACGGGAAGGTTGGTTGAAAGTTGCTTCCAGTGATGGGGGCCGTGTGTTATCCTTAGCAGGAGCCATCAAAAGAGGCATGATTTGGGAGAAGGAAAGAAGAGAGAGTCAGATTCCTAGAATTTGGAAAATGTCATCTTTCAAATTTCAGACTGATACTCCCAGTATTTTCATAATCTCATGTTTCGGTAAAACACCGAATCACCACTTTATATCCACAAGGCAAATAACTAATGTATGAGAATGGAATAATTCCAAATCATGATTGTAAATCCTTCTGCCCTTCAAGTGAGGAAAAGGTATAACTCTATAAAAGATTGAAAAGAAATTGAATGCCAGGTACGGTTTAACAGATTTGGCCAAGGAAGGATTTTAGCTTGGTGCCAAGGTTAAAGGGACATTCTTCTACTGCTTCTCTTTGTTTCAAAACTTGATTTCTTCTTTTTTCTAATCTGATTTTTAGCACTGTCGATAGGAACTATGTTAATTTGTTTCACATGAAAGAGTACATAGACAAGTTAAATATACTGAGTAAAATATTTCACATAGCTGTACATTTCTAAATTTTCAAGAGGTTAGCCATAAATTTTCAAAAGGTTAGCCACTAAGATTAATTTCCCAGAGAAAAAGCCTTTTGTTCTTTGAAATACAGCTTTTTCTTCTTAGCTCTGATTTGGAGATAGCATCTGTTTTAGTTCTCACGAGAAAGCTTGGTTGTTTCACGAGGTGTAGGTACACTGCTTTCTGTGGGAACAGGACAGATGATGATTACATAAAGGATCGTGATATTCTTTTTATCCGTTGGCCAAATGAGAGTAAGGATTACCTAACAGCCTTTGAAGCCTTATGTTACCAAACATCTAGTTAAAAATGGAAATTTATGGGATACTTTTTTTTTTTTTTTGCGGTACACGGGCCTCTCACTGTTGTGGCCTCTCCCGTTGCGGAGCACAGGCTCCGGACGCGCAGGCTCAGCGGCCGTAGCTCACAGGCCCAGCCGCTCCACGGCATGTGGGATCTTCCCGGACCGGGGCACGAACCCGTGTCCCCTGCATCGGCAGGTGGACTCCCAACCACTGCGCCACCAGGGAAGCCCTGTGGGATACTTTTTGAAAAAGCTTATTTTTGAAAAGCTTATTTTGTGCTTACTGAAGGGAATGTTTACACAGTAGTTTGAGTATCATTTTTATTGTTGGTGTTGAAGTTGAAATTTCTTCTGTGGTCAGCACTTGATTAGTCATGGCAGGTCTTGCTTTTAAAGCCTTTTTGAGATGAGTAAGCTTTCCATACCCTTGAGTTCATGTTCAAAGTTGTCAGCTCACTCAGTTCAGCTGAACCTTTTCGCCCTGCAGCAAGGTCAGTGCCAGGAGGCCATTTTCCCAGTCTGGCACTCAGCATGGTGGTGAAGTGCTGCCTTGGTTAAAACTCTGGGCTGAAATGTCGGCGAGAGTTAAGGATACTGGGGACGTAGGGATACCAGACAGGCTCGTACGTCCTTTCCAGTCATGTGTTCACAGGAATTTCTACAATAACAGACTCATGTCCATAGGTCAGACCAAGAGCGCATTCTAGTGCCGAATAGAAGTCATGGGTGGATTTACCGATTTTAGATGATTCCACTGCTGCACTGTTTCATGAATGCAGGTATCTTTGAGACCATGATTTCCCAGTTTGCAGGTCCTTTATTCTGATTCATTTTCAGTGAACTGAAGCGTCTCTTCAAAGATTTTTCTTCCTAGAAGAGCACGTGGGTGGCATGTGTCCTAAGCCATTGCCTATCTGAGGATGCCTTCGGTAGCCTTTTCTCATGAGTAAGGACCTCACTGGCCTTTAAAGCTCAAGTCCCAACTTTTCATCTCAAAGTTCAGTTAATGTGTTATCGTTGTCTTTTGAAGTTTAATGTGACAGAGACGTTGGAGACTAGCTTTATTTTTCTTTCTTTCTTGATCACCTGGATTTTATGTACTAGAAGCATATTGGTTTTTTGCTGGATCCTTGTAATTGAAAACAGTTTCCAGTACATGCCTGGGTCTGAGTCTCTCCACACTGATTTTTATGGAAGAAGGAAAGTTCCTTTGAGCTGCCTGTCTCTTGGATTTGCTTGTTTTGTTTTTTAAAAATTACCTTTTACTGTGGCAAAACACACATAACCTAAAATTCAGCATCTTAGCCGTTGCACGTGTGCAGTTTAGTGGCGTTAAATACATTTGAAACCATGGGTAATCGTTAGTCAAATCCATTTCACCGGTCTCCACTAATTCATTAGGGTCATCTACAAGACTCACATGCCCTCCGTTATTGTCCTAAACAGTGAGATGTTTGCCACAGTTGTTTTCCAGAAACTTGGAGTCAGCTGCGTCTCGTTTGAGCTGAACTGGTTAAGACTGGCCCAACCCTCCAACTGGGCATGCGCGAGCGTCCGGGCAGTGACCTTTTGAAGTCAGAGGGCAGAAAACTCCACCCTCAGGTCGTGTTGAGCTCCTCCATCTTCCCACGTGCATAGACCTGTAGCCTAGTTACTGCGCAGAAAGTTGATGACCCACCTTTTTCCAATCACCTTTCCCCACGCTCCCCACGCTCAGACCGCCCTGCTTCTTAATTACTTCATCCCATAAATGCCTCGAGCCCCTTGCCCTCCAGGAGGTGGATCTGAGGTCTGTTCCCTGTCTCTGCGCTGTTTGCTGCCAACCTCAGCGTCCCGGCGTTTCGGCTTGCTGCGCGACGGGCAAACCAACTCGGCTAGGTAACACGCCATCCGTTTCCAGGCTTTTTCATCTTGCAAAACTGAAACTGTAACCGTTAAACATTTCTTCCTATTTCTCTCTTCCCCCGCCCCCAAGCCCCTGCAGTCCCCATCCTACTTTCTGTCTCTGAATTTGGCTACTCTAGGTCCCCCACATAGGTGGAATCATACAGTGTTTGTCTTTCTGTGAGTGGCTCATTTCACTAAGTATCCTGATTTCCAGGTTCATTCGTGCTGTAGCGTCTTGCAGAATTCCTCCCTTTTTAAGGCTGCATCACATTCCTTAGCGTGTATGTAATCACATTTTGTTGGCCCGTTTCAACTGCTGATGGGTGCTTGGGTTGCTTCTACCGTTTGGCTCTGTGAATAATGCTGCTGTGAACATGGGTGTACAAACATCTCTTTGAGACCCTGCTCTGCGCTGTTGTGGAATATACCAGAATACCAGAAGTGGAATTGCTGGGTCCATAGTATTTCTGTTTAATTTTCTCAGATCCGCCATGCTGTTCCCCACAGCAGCTGTACCGTTTTACATTCTCACCAACAGTGCACGAGGGTTCCAGTTTCTTCACATCCTTGTCAACACTTGTTATTTTCTGTTTGTTTGTTTTAATGGTAGCCGCTAATGGGTGTGAGGTGGGAGTTTGCTTATTTTTTGACTCAGTAATATTTTCTTCAGTCCGGTTTGATTATCCTTCTATGCCACTTGCCCTGGCTTCTTCGGGAATAACTTAGGTTGGCCTTGTTCTCTATCCTACATTTGAATTATTTTCTCCTTCAATATTTAATATCTTTTCCTCTCATGTTCTGTGAAAGCATAACTGATTGAACTTTCCAGACTCTCCATTCTGCTCTTTCCTGTTGGTAAAACAGCTTGTTGTGCGTTTGCATTGTTCGTTTTGTAAATCTTCCTTTAGTCTCTTGTCTTTTCACTTCAGCCTGGCTTTTACTTATGTCTTTGTTTCTTTTCATGGAGGCGGTTTTTTTTTCTTTTGTTTTTTTTTTTTTGCGGTACGCGGGCCTCTCAGTATTGTGGCCTCTCCCATTGCGGAGCACAGGCTCCGGAGGTGCAGGCTCAGCGGCCATGGCTCACGGGCCCAGCCGCTCTGTGGCATGTGAGATCTTCCCGGACCGGGGCACGAACCCGTGTCCCCTGCATCGGCAGGCGGACTCTCAACCACTGCGCCACCAGGGAAGCCCTTCGTGGAGGTGGCTTTTAAATGCTTTTGAAAACAGCTGCTTTCTGAAACTTTCCCTGGTTCCCGCAGTGATGCACCTTGGGTAGCCGCTCCTGGTCTGCAGGACTCTGTGTCTCCTGCCCGTGGCCTTTTGTCAGAGGCTCTGCGTTGTCTTCAGACATCCAGGTTCAGGGTGTGCCAGCAGAGTACACGCTCCTTGTCTTTGGTCTCGTGACCTGTCGGTGGTGGTGGAGTCCCTTCTTAGATCTGTGGGGAGGACAGTGATGCACAACGTCTACCTGGATTTCTGTTTGAGGCTTTAACAAGTGCAGCTCCGTCCAGCTGCAGTAGAATTGGTATTTCTTTCATTGACTAATTATCTGATGTAACAAACCAGGAATCACAAACTCATGGCCAACAGGCTGCAGACAGCCCCCAGGCCTTGTTGTGTTGGCCTGCCCCATGTCTGTATGTATCATTGTAATGCCTTAAAACGGGGCACGGGTTCTGCAGCCCACGACAGTGCCCACCCCTCTGTCTCGTTTCGTCCCTTAGCCACTCTCTTCGTTTAGAGCGTCTGCCTGGTGCCTGAGTTTGTGATTCCTGCCCCTACACGTTTAGAGGGCGTGATGCACGTCATGCCTCGGTACCACCAGGGCTCCACCTATGTCGGTCCCACCTTATCCCTTCAATTCTCAGGGTGCTGGATATTCATTCGTCAACCCACATGTAGTCACCTGCCCCACCGTGTCCCTCGGCTGTGCTCGTGGCTGTGGATATAGCACTGAATATGACGTGGGGGTGGGGGTGGGGAACCTGCCTTCTCTCTGCAGTTAAGTAGGGTTATTCATGTTTTGCAAGAAGTGACGGTAGCTGCTTGGTTAAAATCGTTTATCTTCATCTTGATTCTGACTTCTGGTTACCTAGGGTTTAATCACAATGATCAGTCTTTTTTCCCGTAAGAACATTGAAATCAGATCAACTGAGCTAGCTGATGGAGGGAAAAAACCTCAGTATTTTGCTTTGTAACTAAAAACTGCCTTAGGTATAAGATTATCTGAAGTAAAAAAAATTTTCTTCAACTGTATGGGTGCAAAGGACCACTTTAGCTGGGAATTACCAAGCGGTTGGACAAGCCGGTGCAAAGAAATTAGGTTGATCTTAGTTTTACAATATTTGGCCGCTTTTGGTGTTTTTATAGCTTGTCTGGTAAGCCCCCAAGGCTTTTCTTGAGGCTTCCTTGCCATCAGGGCACTGGTTAGAGCACAGATCTGCCTGGGAGATGTGTGTCTTTAAGGCATTCAGAGAATCCTGACATGCAGATAAATTTGTTACCTCTTGTTCATTGAATGGTAGAAATACATTAAGCAATTCTAGGGACATGATGTTGGTTCTTCTTGGAGCATAAAGCAGGTGCTTTGGACGTGACAGCTTACCCAGCTGCAGATGCTGGTAATTTGAATGCAGAGTAAAAGTGCATTCCAGCAGGCCTCTTCGGCTCACTGCTTGCGATAGAAATGGGGTCAGACTATTGAAGATCTTTCTATTAGGGTCCTCCATTCATCGTATTATTGAACGTTTGCGTGCTGGAATTTGCGAAGTGCTTTTCAACAGTTATTTCCCTTTTGCTAATGAAATGACAGCGTTAACTGAGTTCAAGGCTATGAAAATGGATGCTGGAGCCCCCAGCAGTTTCTCAGGAGCTGTCGGTGTTCCGTGTGCTTGGCGTTTCTAGTTACCGTTTTCCTCACGCAGAGTTCATGGAAAGTCAGACATGGAACTCTAGATCTCTTGCTCCCTTCACCATCCTTGGATTTTGCCTTCTGAGATGGATTTATCAATTGATTGAAAAAGTTTTGAAGAAACAAGTCATGATTCTGTGGGAGAAATTTAAAACCATTAATCTGTTGCTGGGTTCAGAAAATGTTCTAAGAAACTTTCATAGCCAAATTCTGCTTGAGTCATCGGTGAGGGGGGGAGAGAAATAATCAGTGTTTCCTTTGGTTACTGTGAGTCATGCTACCCTGTGCTGGCCCTAATGAGGACAGAGACACTGCAAGATCTGTTCACCTCTGTCTTAGACAGTAACAGCCATAAATGGTCCTTCTTATAACACTTGGGATGTGTATGGACTGGGAGCCCTTATGGAAACCATTAGGGAATAAATGCTTATGAAACAGCTGATTCTGCAGAAGTGATTATGGAGATCCAGCTCCAATCTAGTTCTCAAAGGAAACAGCCTCAAATGCAAGAAGTACTTGCCGTCGTATGGTTTAGGCCTGTGGTACTTTTATCCTTCCATTCTGTAGTCACAGGTAAGCCTAAAGAGACCTGTGGGTTTGTGTTCAAATCTGTCCCTGCCAAGGAAGGTCCTGCTTGAATTTCGCAAGTAATCCGTTGAGATTCAGTTAGATGATTAGATGGTAACGTTAGATGACTAGCCCTAGGAGATACTAATATTCTACGTTATCTGCTTCTCATATAGGTTCTGAGACCAGGGCTAGAAGAGGACTTTGTAATAAAATGTTGTAAAATGTAATAAAAATGTTTATTCGGGCGTTCTCACCTTCCTCTCCTCCGTCCCCTTAGCTGCTCTTCCTTTTTCGTGATTGTGCATCTCCAGGTGTGATTACTCCTCAGTGGTGGCCTGTGTCTGGCTATAGCTCAGCTGACTGTAAGTTCATGGTTTGATTTGCTGCTTAATTCTTAGCTCTGATCTCTCTCAGGTCCAGTCTGAGGCCATGCCCCGCCCCCAGCACCTGTCTCATATATAAATGCTTTTGATCACAGGTAATTACGGGCTGGAGAGTGTGAGAGAGTAGGTGAGCTGGAAGGGTCACCACCCCCAGGAAAATAAACATCAGGAAGTGACGTTTGTTATCAGATGGCGGCCTCCTTCTTTCCACATTTGATTTTCCTTTCCTACTCTCCCCTTAGACTTTGTCCCGCCGTATAAGGATGGAGGAAGCATCTTCAGAAATAGAGCAGTTGTGGGTATGGCAATGCAAAGGGGCGTGAACGCACCCCCCGCCCCCCGTTAATCTCTGCGAACTTTCCCTGGGTTTTGATCCTCTGCTTGTCTTCAAGTACCAGAGGGGAAAACTTCCGTTGAGATGCTGAGTTCTCCTTCATGGGTTTGTGTCGATTTAGTACATTAGATATCTGAGTTTCTGATTTTACGGATGAGAAGTTTCCCCTGTCTCTCTAGTGATATATAAAACATGCAACTGTGATATATCTTTGGCTCTTAATGATAGTGACTGATGATCAAAATTCTGTTGCCAAAATTCATAAATGCTCTGCGTATGTTTTCCTTGTTCTGGTCACTAAGCATTGGGAATAATCATTTGCATACTAATCAGAGAATATAATAGTTGTTAACAAGATGAAGGGGAGGGAGTTGGTTGATGTCTTCTGACAACTACTAAAGCTCCAGAGAGAAAGATAGGATACTTAAAAAAAAAAAAAAAAAGATTGCAACGTATTTGTGAATTTACTGCATTTGTAAGCATTAACTTAAAATCCATTTGAGATCGTATATAGCCTGAAAGAACCTAATGGAGAGTGTATTTCAGTAAGTACTTACAGAAGAGAATTTGAAGTTTTCCTTTTTCTTAAATTTGCATGACTTAGGAATTGACAAGTTTTATGGCATATTATTTTAATGGTGTGAATAATTTATAGTATCTGTGTGCTTAACTTTTTATGTCCTGAAAGGCTATTGACAATTCTACCTTTCTGAGGCTCTTTGAGGTTGAGGGTGGTTTCTTATTTGGAAACTTGGAAACCGTCAAGAGTAAAACAGGCTTTGGGACTTGAGTTTGAACCGGTGACCGTACAAAGTGCTCCCATGCTGCTGTGCCTGTGAGTAGGATGGGAGGGGATGTAGAGATGCCCAGGGAGCCGCTGTCAGACCGGCTTCCCAACGAGAGGTCACGGCCCCTGTCTCTCAAGTGGTCCCCAAATCTCCAGTGAAGCCCTTTGATCCCATATCCCAGATTTCAGGTGCTCCCAGGAAACTTCTCAGGTGAATCTGCTCTGTTGGTTCTTGGTAAATGTTGTAGTTAGCTCAAACTACCTCAGCCTAACCTAACTAAGGGTGATTTCTTTCCTAGCTAAATAGACAGCACTGAATTTCTTTGTTTTTCCTTCATGCTCCCCACCATGAACATGATAAATTGATCATTTTGACGGTAACTTTGTTTTTCCTTGTATGTTTATTGTTACATTACATTGACATGCAGGGTAAAATGTACCCAAGTAGAAACTTCAGCTTTGCTGCTTTGTAAAAAATTTATCTTTCTTTTTATTTTGCTTTTATTTTTTATTGAAGTATAGTTGATTTACAATGTTGTATTCATTTCAGGTGTACAGCACAGTGATTCAGTTTACATATATATGTATAATGTGTTATATACTTTTTCAGATTTGCAGCTTTCTAGTCAGATCACTTAATCTCTAGGGGAAATCTGTATAGTTAGGGATTTGGGCCAGGAATTTGAACTCAGGTCCTTTGCCAGACTGGTGTTCTGATGATGTCGCCCTACCTTGTATGAGCCAAATACGGCACCACCCACATCTCCCTCTGAGGCTTCCTTTCTGCTTGCCTTTCAGAAACGTGAAAATAAAAACTGGAGAATGGTTCTTTGAGGAACGAGCCAAGAAATTTCCAACTGAAGGTAAATGCTCTCAAAACGTTTACTAAAGTAAGATGACATATTCCCAGTTTAAAAACATGTGCTATTAAGATTTTGAACATGAAAAACTTAACAAGGCATGATATATGGGCTTCTGTCCGGTCAGCCCTCCTGTTCCTTTTGTCTAAACTTTCCTGCCTCTGCCCCTCAGCGGACGTGGTTTACCACCTTCGCTTGTGGGGCTTCCCTCTGTCCCCGCACTTACCCCACCCCTAACCCTGCTGAAATCCACCTGTTTCCCATGAAGTTTCCCTGACTTCTGCTTCTGGGGGTGATGTCTCCCTCTTCCGAAACACCGGTTTGTAAATACGTCTCTTCCATCATTGTTGAAATGCCTCATATTATATCATTATTTGTGCGCTTCTCTTTCTCTCCACAAGCAGAGACTGTGCTTTTAAAACCTTATTAGCCCCAAACCTTGATCAAAATGATTGATTGAATAACTGAAGGCCACAGTGAGTGGACTGCGTTAGAATTAGCAGATACTGGTGACCATGAAGTGAGCACATGTGATGATGTGAGTGGAGGTGTGTATTTGGTTCATGGGCCCCGGATGTCTTATAAAGTACTTGCAAAGTTGACATAATGGTGTGATTAGTAACTGGGACTCAAGGCCATGGAGAAAACGGGTCATGCTTTGGTTACAGAAGTGTCACGTCACAGCATGTGAGCTGTGCAGGTAAGAGGATAACTTATCAGGCAAAGGCGCACGCACGTGTCATCAGAATAGAGCAGAGGCAGCGTGCTCTGTACACCCCATCTGTCCACGGTGGTAACATGGGGGGCACCCGTCTCTGATGTGTCACCGTGGGGACTGCACACAGGGGAGCCTGGACTGACCTAGCGGGGATGTGGGTGGCTGGAAACGCTTTTTTTTTTTCTGGTGGGGGGGAATAGTAACAGTTTGAGGTGGAGAAATAAGCCGTTTAGCCTCAACCAAAGTGTGTGTTGGCACATAAAGGAAGCCATTCGTCTGAGTGTTGACAGTCAGCTTTCATAAAAGCACTGTGCACCGAGATTTAGTCGGCGGTAAATTCTCCCCTGGATTACATTCCTGACTCTTCTTACTCAAGAAAAAGTGATGATTCTGCAGTTTATTAGAAATCTGGAGGAATATATAATACTGATGGGAGTGCTCAAGCCAAAAAAAAAAAAACTGCAGCGTGTATGATTTTTATCTAGACCTGTGTTTCTCAATCCTTTTTTCTCTAGTGTCCTCTCTCTAGTTCCCAAACAGCCTTGTTAACACTTTTTTTCCCTAAATATTACCAGTCCATGAAAGTTTCATATCCCAGATATACTGCACAGCTACAGCTATATATTTATGTATGGAGGCCTTTTGGAGCAGAGCACAAACCATTGAGATAGCTAAGATTTTTTTCATCTTCCGTGCAGTGTTTGCTCCCTTGGGGCCATCAGCCTATATCCATTGCATCATCTAAGCGAGCAGTGGCAGTCTGGAGTCTTCCTATACATTTTATTGTTTTGTTTCTTGAAAATACTTTTCGGTTGGGAGGCTAGGGTTTTCTTCAGGCGGTAGGTAGATTCTCATTTTTTTTTTTTCACATCTAGTCCTAGTTCATAAAAAGTCTGTAGGAAGTGAAGTTTCTGTTACTTCTGAAACCACCTCACTGAAGACATCCCAGACTTTTTTTAATACATTGTAAGTTTCGGTATCATTACTTCTGATAGGGAAAGTGATTTGCAGGCCAGAATACGTGTGTGCACGTGTCCAGCACTCTTCCTCTTCTGAGAGGAGGAAGTAGGTTATCCTGGTGATAGGAAGGGGAGGAGGAAAGAAATGAGACTGATTTCCCGGGCCTCTGGTTCTTGTCCAGTGACTTTCCACCAGAGTGAAAACATCAGTGAGGAAAAAAATTAGAGGAATGAAAGTCAGCCTAAGCACAAATCATCCTTTTCAGTTTTTGTTGTCTATTCCCAAGGTATAAAACCAACCAAAGAAAAACGACTCCTTCCTCTTCAGTGCTTCCTCAGATGCTGAGGTGCCTCGTTTTCCTACTGTCCGATTTTAGTAGAGTTGGGCTCGGAAGGCGTGGCGAGGTGAAGAAGAGTGCCGTGTTGGGGGTCACGAGTAGGACTGTGCGCCTGACCACAGGTGGGGGGAGGTGGGGAGGAGATGATCAGCAGAGGTGGTCCAGGCTAGGATGCGGCAGGTTTACCTGGACAGGCGGGAACTCTGCCACACTTATCTGTCCCCAAAAGAGATTGAACTGAGTTTGGGTGCTCTATCAAGTTGAGGGCCAGGTAGGAAAACAGAAACCACACAGATTTGAAGAAACAATTTAGTTTAGGGAATAGGTTCAACAGGTATTGTTGGAGGACTGGGAAGACAAAAGGAGACCAGCGAGGGAGCACAGAGATGGTGACTGCAGGCAGTACACACTGCCAGGGCCGCTGGTGAAGAGGAAGGGTTGGGCCCCTCCCCGCTCCCTGACTCCCGGCTCCCTTTCCCACTCCCTGCTGGGCCCTAATAGGCAGCCAGCTGCCCCCTCGTGCTCCGATGTGTTTGAGAAAAAGTGTGATTCTGCGTATTCCCTAGTGTGTTTGTCGTAATGGTGTGAACACGGCTCTTTCCAGCCTTCTGCCTCCTAAGCGGAAGCTAGGAAAGTGCGATGGTGGCTTAAACCAGGAAAGGGGACGAGACAGCTCAGATTTGGGCCTCTTTCTAGGCGTTAGTTACCTATTGCTGGTTAAAAATTCCTCCCCAACTTAGTGGCTTAAAACAATTAACATTATCATTTTACATGGTTTCTATCCCCAGCTGAAGGCTTGCCTGGGTTGGGGGATCTGCCTTCTGGGGGCTCAGGACGCACGTACCTGGCTCGTTAGTGCTGCTGTTAGCAGGGGGCTTCGTTTCCTCCACGCCTAGACCTCTCCACGGGGCAGTTTGAGGGCCCTCACGACATGGCGACTGGCTTCCCGCAGGGCAAGTGACCCAAGACAGACCAAGGCAGAGCTCTTGCGATCCATCTTCATATTAAAAAATTTTTTATTGTGGTGAAATTTATACATGATATGAAGTTCACTATTTTAACCGTTTTTAACTACACAGTTCAATGGCGTTAAGTACATGCACTTGTTCTGCAACCATCACTACTGTCCATCTTCAGAATTTATCATCCCACGGTCTCCCCTTGCAAAGCCCCTTGTAACCACGATCCTACTTTCTATTTTCTGTCTCCATCAATATCCTTATGGCCTAGTATCAGAAGTCACACCCTGTCACTTCTGCTGTATCCTATAAGTCAGCTCTATTCACAAGGGTGTGGATATCAGGAGGGAGGACTCACTGGGGCCCTTGAGGAGGCTGGCTACCGCATCCTGTATTCCCTATCCCAAGCCTGGGACCTTGGAATCCTCCTTCACTCCTCCCTCTTCCTCCCCAGGCCACATCCAGTGAGTCAGCAAATGCTGCTACTTCTCCTGCCCCCATCTCTTCAATCTTCCTCTGGCCCTTCATTCCCACTTCAGTGCTGTAGCCCCTGGCTCATCTCCATGACTCCACCTGCTTCCCCATACTCCATCCTCTGTGAGGGGGGAGATTTCTTTTCTCTTTTAAAATAAGTTATTTTCTGATTATAGAAGTAATGCCTATGCATTGCAGAATATTTGGGAAATGTAGAACAATAGACAGAAGGCAATAAAAATCCCACCGCTGGTTAAAACTACTGTTAATTAGGGACCTCCCTGGAGGTCCAGTAGTTACAACTCCATAATTCCACTGCAGGGGACGTGGGTTTGATCCCTGGTGGGGGAGCTAAGATCCCACACGTCACGTGCACAGACAAAAACCCCCAAAACAAAAAACCCACTGTTAATTGCACACACGTGCACCACACACACACACACACACACATGCACACACTCTCCTGGCCCTCTTTCTAGGTGATCCTGTGCATGTGGGTGCACATACAGACTTAGCAATTTAAAAAAATTATTTTTGGCTGTGTTGGTTCTTGCTGCACACGGGCTGTCTCTAGTGGCGGCTAGTGGGGGCTACTCTGTTGCGGTGTGCAGGCTTCTCATTGCGGTGGCTTCTCGTTGCAGAGCACGGGCTGTAGGTGCACGGGCTTCAGTAGTTGTGGCTCGTGGGCTCTAGAGCGCAGGCTCAGTAGTTGTGGTGCACGGGCTTAGTTGCTCCGCGGCGCGTGGGATCTTCCCGGACCAGGGATTGAACCCGTGTTCCCTGCATTGGCAGGCAGATTCTTAACCACTGCGCCACCAGGGAAGTCCCCAGACTTAGCAATTTTTAAAGTGTGTTTGTGGTCAGAGTATATATAGGTTTTTGTCTTGCTTTTAAAATTCAGCTTAGCACGAACATGTACTCATGCTATTAAGACCTTCCAACATACACTCATGACTACGTGACATGTATCACATGGATGTACTGCCGTTTATTAACTTGTTCCCTCTTGTCTGTGAGTGTATCACTGTATTCAAATTATCATATTGTAGGTAATTCTGCGATGAACAGCCTATACAGGTATCTTGGCATCTCTGTTCATTTCCTTTGGACAGATTCTTAGGAGAATGACTGGTCAGACGTGTGAACACTTGAGAGGCTTGACGTGTTTTGCCAGACTCCCCTCGGGGAAACGTGTGCTCATTCACCCGACCCTGGCAGGTTCGGGTCCGAGAGCGGCCCCCTCATCACACTCTGGCCCCCATTACGTCCCGTCTTCTTGAACATGATTTCAAGTTATATTTGTGATTTTGTTCTGAATGTAAACCTAATATACATTCATTTTAAAAAAAAGAAAAAAGCATAAGCGTATTGAAATATGGTGACGTCACCCTGAGAACTGTTTATAGTTGGGGCGTGTCATTTCTGTTATTTGGTGAATATATGTATCCATATATGTATGTGGATAACTCTCTACACACACATTTAAAAAAGCATTTAGACTAAGCCATAAAGAATTGATATTCTTAGGTAAAAAAAACATTGAATAGAGGCAATTTTATGAGTTGAGCTAATGTGTTTACAAAATTGGGATCAAATGGTATATAGACTTTTATACTGATATTTCTTCACCTAATAATTTACAAAGAACATTTTTTTCATATCCTTCAATGTCATTTACTATATGATTTCTGGTGACTGCATCTCATTCCATCATTGGAATGTGACAGCATTTATGTAACCAAATTGCTATTGTTGTAAAGTTAGGGAATTTCAAGTTTTGTTGTTACATTTTGGGGAGTTAATAATATTATTAAAATAATAAATAAAAGTGCAGTGAACACGCTGGTAGGTAAATCCTTGTCATGTCTCTGAATATTTCCAGAAGCAGAAGGACAGATGAAAGGTTTGGAACATTGCCTCCAGGAAGGGTGTACCCTTCTTCTCACCAGTAGGAACTATCCTTAAAAATAAACAACAGCAACTTTGTCATCTGGTAAAACCACATTTGTCATCCAGAATAGTTGCTCGCTGTTTAAATTCTTGTCATGACTTAATGGGGTTGAATACTTTCCACCTTTCTGACCTTCTGTAGTTGTTCTTCATGTTAAGGGCGTTTGCCCTCTTCGGTCTTGTAGGCTGAGTGTGTATCTTTATGTTTTCTGACAGAGTTTTTTTTTTCCTTGTTGATAGTCACATCTTTCTTTAATGCTTAAAGGCTCCTTCCTTATCCTGCTATCGGTTGGATATCCATATTTACTTCTAATTTTTATGTTTTATTTACGTTCAGCTCTTCACAATGCATCAGGAGGCCGGATCTAATTTTACTTTATTCTCCCAAGCATCGGTTTTCTCAGTGCAATTTGTTCTATAATCAGTCCCTTCCCCATTGGCTTGTAACCCAGGGCCATTGATTTGCACAGCTTCAGGGCACCGTTCACCTTGTACCCCAGCCCTGAGCCCTGGCGGGGTGGCGGGGTTGACCACATGGATGACACACCCAGGTTTTGAATCCTTTGAGGGTGTGCGCTGTGAGCAAATGAGCAAGTGAATGAATGAAGCAAGGATAGAGCTGTTCGGAGATAAAAGGTGCTGCCACGTGTAGTAGTGCCCACTGCCACTGGTGGCATCGACCAGGCACCTAAGGACGAAAACTTAGGGTTCTTTTCCTTTGGGGCATCCAGAAACCTACAGCTAAATTTACTGTCCAGTTGAAGTAATTCCAGGAATCAGTATGCCCTCTGTCACCCAGTTTCCTTCTTTTATCTTCTACTTATCTCTTTTAATGGTTCTATTGGATATGTGCCATTTAAGATAAATGCTCCCCAAATTTCCCTCGAAAATAGATAAGGTGTAAGTAATAATCCAATGAAGTAATCCAATGAAGTAATAATCCAATAATCCAATGAAGAAGAATAGGTATTAATTGTGGTAGTTAGTTTTGCTAATTTTCCAACCATTAAAAAGATTTACAACTAAATAATGAGCTCCAGTTCTCCATTTTTGCAGGGAGATGATATGAAAACTATTTAAATATTTTGCTCTCCTTAAAATTTTTTTTTCCTGATTATAGACTGGCTTTTTTTTCCCCTCTAAGATCTTGTAATTTAATGTTTAGTTTTGCTGTCTTGCTTCCTTATATGCCATAGTTGCATTTCATCTGTGGTATATCAGAGGGCAGCTCCCTGCCCTTCTGGTACTGTTACCTCCTCCTCCACTCTCAGGCATTTGGGAACCTCCCTGCAGAGGGTTTTACTGCCGCTTCTGAGGCCCCTGCTCGAGGATCAGCTGAGGACTCTTTCATATTAAATTCAAAGTTGTGATTCAGTGGGACCAGGTGGGACCCAAGAGTATGTACAGACATCCCTTGATATCCACGTGGTTTGGGTCCAGTACCCCTTGGGTACCAAAATCTGAGGATGCTCGAGTCCCTTATATGCAATGGTGTAGTATTTTTATATAACCTGTCCACATCCTCCCGTATACTTTAAAGCATCTTTAGATTCCTTATAATACCTAATACAATGTAAATAGGATGTAAATAGTTGTAAATACAATGTAAATACTATGTAAATAGTCTCCAGTGTGCCACAAATTCAAGTTTTGCTTTTTGGAGCTTTGTGGAATTTTTGTTTTTTGAAAGTTTTCCACCGAGGTTGGTTGAATACAGATGTAGATCCTGTGGACACAGGGTCCGACTATATTTAACAAGTCCCCAGGTAATTCTTCTTACGCACTTTAAGTTTGAGAGGCGCTGGTAAAGTAGCACATTTAATGAACAATTGTGATGGAACTTTTCGATATCACTAATAACTAGAAAGCAAACTGAAACCCATCTATCTTTACTTCCTCTTTTGGCATCTGCTACCATATAAAGATAGTGCCCTCTTCTGGCTCCTTGCTGTACAGGTACATGTTTTTACTTTATTCTTTAAAAAGAGATATTTTTACAACCGTGACATCTTATGACTTGATATTTGAGTTTAAAAGCAGAAAGGTCATGGCACTAATACTTTTAATACTAGTACTTTTCAAGTTTAAAATGATCAAATGTGATATATAAACAATATATTGTGGTTTTGGCTCTTGTCGATAACTGGGGAAATCGTGTAGGAAGGCTTCACTTTAGACAGAGCCTCTGTTAATGGTCTTGGGGACCTACTATATAACTAACCAGGATGATACTATGCCTAATAATTATGAAGGGAAATAACTTTTCTCTCCCCTTCTCAGTGGTGAATGTGATTCAGTTCTTCGTGTGACTTTTCAGAGTTTTATTCTTGGATGTAGTCCATCTGATCGCAGGGCCATCATGACGGCATCTGACTGGCTGTGTGTGCCTGAAACACTCAGGTTTGTGAATTAAAAGAAGTGGGTACCAGTATGTATGTAGTGACTCTATCACAACACCCTGCCTTTATCGCCTCTCTACTTATTGGCTCAGAAAAGCCCTTCCCCCGCAATTTAGAAGATTCCACAAAAATGATTCAGGCACAAGCGTTCTGTAAGTTACAAATGCAGTGTTTAGTGCTTACGTGCATGAGGGGGTGTCTTTATGAAATCATGTTTATTTCCAAGTATAAAATTTTGCATATGCTTTTGTCTTATTTTAAAGAAAATGTGGCATCTTACTCGGTTGAATATTTTCTTCTCACTACTCTCTTTAGGAGGAAAAGACAAAATAGGTACCCAGAAAAGAGCGTGGTGAAATGATTTTCAGAAGAAGTGATTTTCCCAGCTGATTGGATTGCTTGTCACGTCCCTGACAGATGTTTAGACTGGACCATTTAAACTGGTTAGAACAAACTATCAAGTCAGATTATGGTTAATGCAGTGAAGTAAGACCTTGACCTTCGAACTTTGTTTTCAACCAGTGTTTCTAGGTGATAATCTTCTGGAGGCAGGTTCTTGAGTTTGATCATCTTTGGTTTCGTGATGCCTTTGACTTTGTCCATAGCAGCAACTCAAAAATTGAATTGTTTAGACTGTCCAAGTTTCTTGGAAACTATCGATTCACCCCAGATACATATTTTTTGTATCTCAAATATTCGCCAGGAGACTAGGGCTTCCCTGCTGCCTTCTGAGCCGCAGTGCTCCTACCAGGACCATTTCTCTGTCTCTGCCCCTCCCGCCATCCCCCATGCTCTGTCCACTACCCCTTGATAATGAGACCGTCTAGGCAGCCCACGTCTTTGGTCTTGAATTGTCAAGACCAACTTGCTCTCCGTCATCCCTTTTCCTAGTTAAATGAACAGAATGGGAAACCAAAGTGAAATAGTTGAATACGATTTCTGAATTCAGAATTCATATGTTTACATGTTTAGACTAAAATACTGACTAGGGTAGTTTCCAGGGAGTATCTTAACAATTGGACAGTAAACTATTTATATGAATACATTTTTTAAAAGACCAGACACACATACACTTAAACAAGAAATCATTTTATTTTATTTTTTTTAGGTATTTAGTCTTTATTCTGAAGCTGATAGACAACAGTTTTTTAAAATTTTTTATACAGCAGGTTCTTATTAGTCATCAGTTTTATACACATCAGTGTATACATGTCAATCCCAATCGCCTAATTCATCACACCACCACCACCCCCCCGCCGTGGCTTTACCTCCTTGTTGTCCATACGTTTCTTCTCTACATCTGTATCTCAATTTCTGCCCTGCAAACCGGTTCATCTGTACCATTTTTCTAGGTTCCACATATATGCCTTAATATATGATATTTGTTTTTCTCTTTCTGACTTACTTCATTCTGTATGACAGTCTCTAGATATATCCACGTCTCAACAAATCACCCAATTTTGTTCCTTTTTATGGCTGAGTAATATTCCATTGTATATATGTACCACATCTTCTTTATCCATTTCGTCTGTCGATGGGCATTTAGGTTGCTTCCATGACCTGGCTATTGTAAATAGTGCTGCAGTGAACATTGGGGTGCATGTGTCATTTTGAACTATGGTTTTCTCTGGGTACATGCCCAGTAGTGGGATTGCTGGATCATATGGTAATTCTATTTTTAGTTTTTGAAGGAACCTCCATACTGTTCTCCACAGTGGCTGTATCAATTTACATTCCCACCAACAGTGCAAGAGGGTTCCGTTTTCTCCACACCCTCTCCAGCATTTGTTGTCTGTAGATTTTCTGATGATGCCCATTCTAACTGGTGTGAGGTGATACCTCATTGTAGTTTTGATTAGCATTTCTCTAATAATTAGTGATGTTGAGCAGCTTTTCATGTGCTTCTTGGCCATCTGGATGTCTTCTTTGGAGAAATGTCTGTTTAGATATTCTGCCCGGTTTTGGATTGGGTTATTTGTTTTCTTAATATTGAGCTGCATGAGCTGTTTATATATTTTGGAGGTTAATCCTTTGTCCATTGATTGATTTGCAAATATTTTCTCCCATTCTGAGGGTTGTCTTTTCGTCTTGTTTATGGTTTCCTTTGCTGTGCAAAAGCTTTTAAGTTTCATTAGGTCCCATTTGTTTATTTTTGTTTTTATTTCCATTACTCTAGTAGGTGGATCAAAAAAGATCTTGCTGTGATTTATGTCAAAGAGTGTTCTTCCTATATTTTCCTCTAAGGGTTTTATAGTGTCTGGTCTTATGTTTAGGTCTCGAATCCATTTTGAGTTTATTTTTGTGTATGATGTTAGGGAGTGTTCTAATTTCATTCCTTTACATGTAGCTGTCCAGTTTTCCCAGCACCACTTACTGAAGAGACTGTCTTTTATCCATTGTATATCCTTGCCTCCTTTGTCATAGATTAGTTGACCATAGGTGTGTGGGTTTATCTCTGGGGTTTCTATCTTACTCCATTGATCTGTGTTTCTGTTTTTGTGCCAGTACCATATTGTCTTGATTGCTGTAACTTTGTAGTATAGTCTGAAGTCAGGGAGTCTGATTCCTCCTCTGTTTTTTTCCTTCAAGACTGCTTTGGCTATTCGGGGTCTTTTGTGTTTCCATACAAATTTTAAGATTTTTTGTTCTAGTTCTGTAAAAAATGCCGTTGGTAATTTGATAGGGATTGCATTGAATCTGTAGATTGCTTTGGGTAGTATAGTCATTTTCACAATATTGATTCTTCCAATCCAAGAACATGGTTTATCTCTCCATCTTTTGGTATCATCTTTAATTTCTTTCATTAGTGTCTTATAGTTTTCTGCATACAGGTCTTTTGTCTCCCTAGGTAGGTTTATTCCTAGGTATTTTATTCTTTTTGTTGCAGTGGTAAATGGGAGTGTTTCCTTAATTTCTCTTTCATATTTTTCATCATTAGTGTATAGGAATGCAAGAGATTTCTGTGCATTAATTTTGTATCCTGCAACTTTACCAAATTCATTGATTAGCTCTAGTAGTTTTCTGGTGGCATCTTTAGGATTCTCTATGTATAGTATCATGTCATCTGCAAAGAATGACAGTTTTACTTCTTCTTTTCCAGTTTGTATTCCTTTTATTTCATTTTCTTCTCTGATTGCTGTGGCTAGAACTTCCAAAACTATGTTGAATAATAGTGGTGAGAATGGACATCCTTGTCTTGTTCTTGATCTTAGAGGAAATGCTTTCAGTTTTTCACCATTGAGAATGATGTTTGCTGTGGGTTTGTCATATATGGCCTTTATTATGTTGAGGTAGGTTCCCTCTATGCCCACTTTCTGGAGAGTTTTGATCATAAATGGGTGTTGAATTTTGTCAAAAGCTTTTTCTGCATCTATTGAGATGATCATATGGTTTTTCTTCAAGTTGTTAATATGGTGTATCACATTGATTGATTTGTGCATATTGAAGAATCCTTGCATCCCTGGGATAAATCCCACTTGATCATGGTGTATGATCCCTTTAATGTGTTGTTGGATTCTGTTTGCTAGTATTTTGTTGAGGGTTTTTGCATCTATATTCATCAGTGATATTAGTCTGTAATTTTGCATCTATATTCATCAGTGATATTAGTCTGTAGTATCTTTGTCTGGTTTTGGTATCAGGGTGATGGTGGCCTCATAGAATGAGTTTGGGAGTGTTCCTTCCTCTGCAATTTTTTGGAAGAGTTTGAGAAGGATTGCTGTTAGCTCTTCTCTAAATGTTTGATAGAATTCACCTGTGAAACCATCTGGTCCTGGACTTTTGTTTGTTGGAAGATTTTTAATCACAGTTTCAGTTTCATTACTTGTGATTGGTCTGTTCATATTTTCTGTTTCTTCCTGGTTCAGTCTTGGAAGGTTATACCTTTCTAAGAATTTGTCCATTTCTTCCAGGTTGTCCATTTTATTGGCATACAGTTGCTTGTAGTAGTGTCTTAGGATGTTTTGTATTTCTGCGGTGTCTCTTGTAACTTCTCCCTTTTCATTTCTAATTTTATTGATTTGAGTCCTCTCCCTCTTTTTCTTGATGAGTCTGGCTAATGGTTTATCAATTTTGTTTTATCTTCTCAAAGAACCAGCTTTTAGTTTTATTGATCTTTGCTATTCTTTGTTTCTATTTCAGTTATTTCTGGTCTGATCTGTATGATTTCTTTCCTCCCGCTAACTTTGGGTTTTGTTCTTCTTTCTCTAGTTCCTTTAGGTGTAGCATTAGATTGTTTATCTGAGATCTTTCTTGTTTCTTGAGGTAGGCTTGTGTAGCTATGAACTTCCCTCTTAGAACTGCTTTTGCTGCATCCCATAGGTTTTGGATCATCGTGTTTTCATTGTCACTTGTCTCTAGGTATTTTTTTATTTCCTCTTTGATTTCTTCAGTGATCTCTTGGTTATTTAGTAGTGTATTGTTTAGCCTCCATGTGTTTGTGTTTTTTACATTTTTTCCCTGTAATTGATTTCTAATCTCATAGAGTTGTGGTCAGAAAAGATGCTTGATATGATTTCAGTTTTCTTAAATTTACTGAAGCTTGATTTGTGACCCAAGATGTGATCTATCCTGGAGAATGTTCCGTGCGCACTTGAGAAGAAAGTGTAATCTGCTGTTTTTGGATGGAATGTCCTATAAATATCAATTAAATCTATCTGGTCTTTGTGTCATTTAAAGCTTGTTTCCTTACTTATTTTCATTTTGGATGATCTGTCCATTGGTGTAAGTGAGGTGTTAAAGTCCCCCCCTATTGTGTTACTGTCGATTTCCTCTTTTATACCTGTTAGCAGTTGCCTTATGTATTGAGGTGCTCCTATGTCGGTTGCATATATATTTAAAATTGTTATATCTTCTTCTTGGATTGATCCCTTGATCATTATGTAGTGTCCTTCCTTGTCTCTTAATAACATTCTTTAGAGTCTAGTCTATCTGATATGAGTATTGCTACTCCAGCTTTCTTTTGATTTCCATTTGCATGGAATATCTTTTTCCATCCCCTTACTTGGTCTGTATGTGTCCCTAGGTCCGAATTGGGTCTCTTGTAGACAGCATATATGTGGGTCTTGTTTTTGTATCCATTCAGCAAGCCTATGTCTTTTGGTTGGAACATTTAATCCATTCATGTTTAAGGTAATTATTGATATGTATGTTCCTGTGACCATTTTCTTAATTGTCTTGGTTTTTTTAAATATTTAATTATATATTTGGTTGCGCCAGGTCTTAGCTGCAGCAGGCAGTCTCCTTAGTTGCGGCTCCAGGTCTCCTTAGTTGCAGCATGCGAACTCTTAGTTGTGGCATGCATGTGGGATCTAGTTCCCTGACCAGGGATTGAACCTGGGCCCCCTGCATTGGGAGCGTGGAATCTTACCAACTGCGCCACCAGGGAAGTCCCGTTTTGGGTTTGTTTTTGTAGGTCCTTTTCTTCTCTTGTGTTTCCCACTTAGAGAAGTTCCTTTAGCATTTGTTGTAGAGCTGGTTTGGTGGTGCTGACTTCTCTTAGCTTTTGCTTGTCTGTAAAGCTTTTGATTTCTCCATTGAATCTGAATGGGATCCTTGCCACGTAGAGTAATCTTGGTTGTAGGTTTTTCCCTTTCATCACTTTAAGTATATCATGCCGCTCCCTTCTGGCTTGTAGAGTTTCTGCTGAGAAATCAGCTGTTAACCTTATGGGAGTTCCCTTGTATGTTATTTGTTGTTTTTCCCTTGCTGCTTTCAATAATTTTTCTTTGTCTTTAATTTCTGCCTGTTTGATTACCATGTGTCTCGCCGTGTTTCTCCTTGGGTTTATCCTGTATGGGACTCTCTGTGCTTCCTGGACTTGGGTGGCTATTTCCTTTCCCGCGTTAGGGAAGTTTTCGGCTATAATCTCTTCAGATATTTTCTTTGGTCCTTTCTCTCTCTCTTGTCCTTCTGGGACCCCTATAATGCGAATGTTGTTGCGTTTAATGTTGTCCCAGAGGTCTCTTAGGCTGTCTTCATTTTTTTCATTCTTTTTTCTTTATTCTGTTCTGCAGCAGTGAATACCACCATTCTGTCTTCCAGGTCACTTATCCATTCTTCTGCCTCAGTTATTCTGCTATTGATTCCTTCTAGTGTAGTTTTCATTTCAGTTATTGTATTTTTTCATCTGTGTTTGTTCTTTAATTCTTCTAGGTCTTTGTTAAACATTTCTTGCATCGTCTCTATCTTTGCCTCCATTCTTTTTCCGAGGTCCTGGATCATCTTCACTATCATTATTCTGAATTCTTTTTCTGGAAGGTTGCCTATCTCCACTTCATTAAGTTGTTTTTCTGGGGTTTTATCTTGTTCCTTCATCTGGTACATAGCCCTCTGCCTTTTCATCTTGTCTATCTTTCTGTGAATGTGGTTTTTGTTCCACAGGCTGCACGATTGTAGTTCTTCTTGCTTCTGCTGTCTGCCCTCTGGTGGATGAGGCTATCCAAGACATCATTTTAAATTGAAGAACTCCAGGTTCATTTTTTATTGTTGTAAAATATACATAATATAAAATTTATGATTTTAACTATTTCTAAGTGTACAGTTCAGTAGTATTAGTAACTTTTCATTATTCTTTAACTACTACCACCATCTATCTCTAGGATGTTTTCGTCTTGCAAAACTGCAACTCTGTACCCATTAAACAACTCCTCCGTCCCTTCTGCCCCCCTCTTGCAGCCTCTTGACAACCACCCTTCTACTTTCTGTCTCTATGATTTTGATTACTCTAAGTAGCTCATATAAGTGGAATCATAATATATTTGTCCCTATTTTACTTAGCATGTCTTCAAGTTTTATCCATGTTGTAGCATATGTCAGAATTTTATTCCTTTGCAAGACTGAATGATATTTCATTGGATGTATATCCCACATTTTGTTTATCCATTCATGTAGTGGACACTTGGGTTGCTTCTACCTTTTGGCTATTATGAATAATGCGTCTGTGAACACTGAAATATCTGTTCAAGTCCCTGCTTTCACTTCTTTTGTGCTTTTACCCAGAATTGGAATTGCTGGATCAAATGGTAATTCTATGTTTAATTTTCTGAGGAACTGCCATTTTGTTTTTCCCTAGTGGCTGCCCCATTTTATGTTCCTACTTAGAAATTCACAAGGGTTCCAATTTCTCCATATCTGTGCTAACACTTGTTTTCTCTTTTTTATTGTTGTTGTTGTTTAAGAGCCATTGTAATGGGTATGAGGTGATATCTAATTGTGGTGGTTTTAGGCATTCAGTCTGCCTTTATTGGGTATCTGCAAGCCTGACATTTATTCAGTTCTGTGTATGGATTCTTTTTATTTCTTGATGATTTATATATATATATATGTGTGTGTGTGTGTGTGTGTGAGTGTGTATGTGTGTATATATGTGTATATATATATGTATATATCTCAAATGTTTACCACCATAAAGTTAACACATCCTTCACTTCACATAAGTACCATTTTGTTGTTGTTATGGTGAGAACATTAATGCTCTACTCAAAGCACCTTTCAAGTGTACATGTAGTATTGTTAACTATAGTCACCATGGTCACTATACATTAGATCCCCAGAACTTACTCATCTTATAAGTGAAAGTTGGTAGCCTTTGACCAACATCTCCCCATTTCCCCCAGCCTTCAGCTCTTGGCAACCACCATTCTCCTCTGTTTCTACAAGTTCAGTGGTTTTAGATTCCACATATAATTGACATCATGTGATACTTTTCTTTCTCTGACTTATTTCATTTAGCTTAGTGCTATCAGGGTCTTTCCATGTTGTTGCAAATATCAGGATTTCCTTTTTTATGGCTGAATAATATTTCATCGTGTGTGTGTGTATGCCACATTTTCTTTATTCATTTATCTGTTGATGGTTACTTAGACTGTTTCCATGTCTTGGCGATTGTGAATAATGCTGCAATGAACATGGGACTGCAGATGTCTCCTTAAAATAGTAATTTCATCTCCTTTGGGTATGTACCCAGAAGTGGGATTGCTGGATCATGTAGTGGTTCTATTTTTAAAGAAATAAACGGAGGAAGCTTCATACTGTTTTTCCATAGTGGCTATATCATTGTGGTTTTGATTTACATTTCCCTAATGATTAGTGATGTTTAATATCTTTTCATCTGCTTATTGGGCCATTTCTGTGTCGTCTTCGGAGAAATGTATATTCAAGTCTTTGCCCATATTTGAATTGGGTTGTTTTGTTTGTTTCTTGAAAAGGAAGAAGAAAGCTGGAAGACTCATACTTCCTGATTTCAGAACTTACTATAAAGCCACAGTAATCCAAAGAGTGAGGCCCTGGCATAAGGGCAGACGTGTAGATCAGTGGAATAGAATAGAGATCCCAGAACAAAACTCTTCCGCATACGATTAAGTGACTTTTTTTTAATCGAAGTATAGTTGATGTACAATATTATATAAGTTACAGGTGTACAACAGTGATTGACAATTTTCAAAGGTTATACTCCATTTATAGTTATTATAAAATGTTGGCTATATTCCCTGTGTTGTATAGTCAAGTGATTTTTGACAAGGGTGCCAATATCATTCAATGGGGAAAGGACAGCCTTTTCAATAAAGGGTGCTGGGAAAACTGGATGTGTATGTGTAAAAGAATGAAGTTCGACTCTTACCTAACACTGTAAACAAAAGTTAAAGGATCAAAGACCTAAAAGTAAGACCTAAAACTATAAAACTCTTAAAATGGGGAAAGAAGACATTGGCTTTGACAATGTTTTTTTTTCTTAATTGAAGTATAGTTGATTTACAATGTTGTGTTAGTTTCAGGTGTACAGCAGAGTGATTCAGTTTCATGTATATATTCAGTTTCATATATATTCATATATATAATTCTTTTCAAATTCTTTTCCATTATAGGTTATCATAAGACATTGAATATACTTACCTGTGCTGTACAGTAGGTCCTTGTTGTTTATTTTATATATAGTAGTGTGTATCTGTTAATCCCAAACTCCTAGTTTATCCCTCCCTACCCCCCTTTCCCCTTTGGTAACCATAAGTTTTCTATGTCTGTGAATCTGTTTCTGTTTTGAAAATGTCATTTGTAATTGAGAAAAAAGATTCCACCTATAGGTGATAACATATGTTATTCATTTTCTCTGACTTACTTCGCTTAGTATGATAATCTCTAGGTCCATCCATATTGCTGCAAATGGCATTATTTCATTCTTAATGGCTGAGTAATACTCCATTGTATACATGTATCACATCTTCTTTATCTGTTCATCTGTCGATGGACACTTAGGTTGTTTCCATGTCTTGGCTGTTGTGAATAGTGCTGCTATGAACATTGGGATGCATGTATCTTTTTGAATTAGCGTTTTCTCTGGATATATGCCCAGTAGTGGGATTGCTGGGTCATATGGTAATTCTATTTTTAGTTTTTGAAGGAACCTCCATACTGTTCTCCATAGTGGCTGTATCAATTTACATTCCCACCAACAGTGCAAGAGAGTTCCCTTTTCTCCACACCCTCTCCAGCATTTATTATCTGTAGACATTTTGATGATGGCCATTCTGACCAGTGTGATGTGATACCTCATTGTAGTTTTGATTTATATTTCTCTAATAATTAGAGATGTTGAGCATTTTTTCATGTGCCTATTGGCCATTTGTGTATCTTCTTTGGAAAAACGTCTGTTTAGGTCTTCTGCCCATTTTTTCATTGGATTGTTTTTTTGATATTGTTGTATGAACTGTTGATATATTTTGGAAACTAAGCCCTTGTCAGTCTCATCATTTGCGAATATTTTCTCCCAGTCTGTAGGTTGTCTTTTGTTTATGGCTTCCCTTGCTGTGCAAAAACCAAGTTTGACAAGGTCCCATTTGCTTATTTTTGCTTTTATTTCTATTGCCTTAGGAGACTGACCTAAGAAAACATCGCTATGACTTATGTCAGAATATTTGTCTATGTTCTCTTCCAGGAAATCTGTTGTGTCATGTCTTATATGTAAGTCTTTATAAGCCATTTTGAGTTTATTTTTGTGTATGGTGTGAGGGAGTGTTCTAACTTCGTTGATACACATGTGACTGTCCAACTTTCCCAACACCACTTGCTGAAGAGACTGTCTTTTCTCCATTGTATATTCTTGCCACCTTTATCAAAGATTAATTGACCGTAGGTGCATGGGTTTATTTCCAGGCTCTCTATTCTGTTCCATTGATCCATATGTCTGTTTTTGTGCTAATATCATGCTGTTTTGATTACTGTAGCTTTGTAGTATTGTCTGAAGTCTGAGAGGACAGTGATTTCTCAGATATGATATGAAAGGCACAGGCAACAGAAAAAAGAAATAGATAAACTAGACTTCATCAAAATGAAAAACTTTTGTGCATCAAAGGATATTATCAACAGAGAAAAAGTCAACCCAAGAAATGGGAGAAAATATTTGGAAATCACATTTCTGATAAGGGATTAATATCTAGAATCTTTAGGATAGAGAACTCTTAAAACCCACATTCAATTTTTAGAGAAAATTAAAGGCTGTGGAAAAGCAGTTTATACCCATTTATCCCCACGTTCGCACCACGCCTGGGCCAATTACCTTCAACCTCAAGTGTCTCTTTGTGGAAGAGTTACTGCCCAGATCTTGAGGATTATGACTAACACAGAAGCCATCCAGAATTTCTGCTGATAGAATACAGGGAGCTTAATTAAAGGGAAAAATTATTTTTCTTTCTTGCAGCTAAGCAGAAGAGTGTCTAGTGGCAGAAGGACACTGGTTGAGATACACTTTCTGCCAGCAGGATTATAAATCTATTCATTTCAGTTCTTCTGGCAGGCATTGGTGGCTGACTCACAGTTGTGCACTGTGTCTCCTTTCATCCTGGAATGATGTCTTGGCCCCAGTGCTATCTAAGCTGAAACTTCTATAAGGGCTAAAATATACCTAAAAAGGCTCTGGAATCCAGCTCTGAAACCATTTATGACAGGATATCAAGATTCTTCACATTCTGATTCTTCTGATTCTTCAAAAAATTCTTCAATTTTTTGGAGAGATTTTTCCACTTTGCATAAGTGAGCCAAAGGTTGGTTTAAAACTTTATTGTCCTAGAGACCTTTTCTTTCCTATGAAAGAAACAAGTCCTGAAACAGATTATAATTGTCCAATACCCACCCCCCGCCAACACACACACCGAACCTCTGGTTTTAGTCACCTTTTTCTAGCATTTGGAGGGTACTTAAGCTCCAGTGTGGGCCAACCCTCAGGACTGTCGCATACAGTTGTACAGGTTGGGCACTGTACAAGGGAGCCACATCTGAGGGGCTACTGTTCACATCGTAGACATCCTAGGTTTGTGTGTATATTGTGATGATTTTTCTGGAAGATGCAGCAGAATGTGTTCTAACAAAATCCATATATTACAACCAACTCTTAGGGGTGGACAGAGCATCTTTGATGAAGGAGTGTATTTGTATAGTTCCCAGGGAGGCTCTGTGTGGGTAGACCTACCTGCGCTCTGCTTTGGGTCACACCTGGAACTGCACAGTATGGTTTCCTACGAAGGATGCCTCTCTCCCACTCCATGGGCCCCAGCAGAGAGATGGCTCTGGGCCAGGCCACCCTTCCGTTTGTTGGCCTTGTCTGTTCGCTCCACAGCTGTCCGACATGGCTCTCTGGGTGTCCATGACTACGTGGGTGAAGGGCTTCTGTGGGGCCTTACAGTGTAGGAGGGGAAGTTAACGACCATGTCTTGGAAAAAGACTAAGCTACACAGATCCCGTGCTTCAGGGTGTGAGGCCCTGCAGTCACCTACGACCACGTGATGTGGCTGGTTGACACAGTTGCACTGGAGCATTCCAGGGAGTCTGCCATATGCCCTCTTTCCTGGGAAACATGTCACCCCAGAGAGAGGTGTCGGGGTGACAGGGCGTGGCATCTGTGGCAGGACCTGAGGCCCAGGGTGCTGGCTGGTAGGCAACTGGTGTTCTCGGCCAGTGTCACACTCGAGCCTGGCTCAAGATGGGCATCCGTTCTAGAGGACTTTTTATGAACACCTGAAGTATGTTGCCTTATCCCTATTGTTTTTAGATGGGGAAGTAGATACAGTATATACGGTAGTCCTTAGATGTATAACGATGCCACGTATGTGCTTGTGCCAGTTGCAGGTTGCTTTTTGATCGAGAAGCCTCTGCTCCGTCCTGCGGTTCATGGGGCTGCTTATAGCATCATAAGCTCCTGCTTCTGAGCAGAGGTCGTGTCCCGTTATCCTCATCTCTGTAAAGAGCCCGTGTGTATTACATGCAATTAATGTGAACAAATGGATGAAATTAGGCCAAGTGGTGAAAAAATGGCGACCTTGTTTCGTACATATTTGGTACGGCTTATTAAATGATGTCACGCTTCTTGTTAAAATAGCGTTGGTTTCTATTGTTATTTATTGTAACCACCTCTGCATGGCAAGCCCTCTGCTGGGTGCTGGGGACACTGAGATACATACGACAAGGCCCGTGTCCTCAAAGTTGTCACCATCTAGTGGGGGAGACAGACATATGCCAGTGATCGCAGTGCGGTCAGAGGAATTTCAAAGCAAGTGTGTGTGGCACCCATGAGGAGACCAGCCTGGTGAGGACAGGCCCAGAATCTGGAGAATAAACCACTAGAAGGACAGAGCAAGTGGTGTGGAAGAGGTGCAGTCTCGTGGGTGTGGGGCATCAGGAAAGTGCAGCTTCAGCTGGACCTGCAAATGGGACGGGGGTGGCAGCAGGTGGCACTGGGCAGGTCGGTAGGGACCGAATCACACGGGACCTCTGTAGTAGTTTTCCCCGGCTGCCGTAACCAAGTGCAAACTGGGTGGCTTTGAACAGCAGAGACGTATTGTCTCACAGTTCTGGAGGCTGGAAGTCCAAAGTCAAGTTGTCAGAGGGACCATGCTTCCTCTGCGGGCTCTCGGGGAGAATCTCTCGCTGCCTCTTCCAGCTCCTGTCGGTTCCCAGCGACCCTTGGTGTTCCTTGGCTTGTGGACACACCACTCCAGTCTCTGCTTCTGTCGTGACACCGCCGTCGCCTCCTGACCTTTCCTCTGTGCCTGTCTGCCTCTGTGTCCAAATTTTCCCTTTTTACAAGGACACCAGTCCTATTGGCTCAGGACCCGCCCTAATGTCCTCACCTGAACTTGATCTGCAAAGGCTCTATCTCGAAATAAGGTCACATTCACAGTTGCCTGTGGGTAGGACTTCAACATATCTTTTCATAGAGGACACAGCTCAACCCTAAGCAGCTTTCTTATGCCGGTCGAAGTTTCTTTTGTAGCCACTTGGGTTGCTAGCAGAGGACAGGACGTCGTGTGTGCTCCGGAGGGTGGGTGGCAGCAGGGAGAGCTTGAGCCCAGGACCCGTTGCACAATACCCGCGAGCCTCGGTTTTCACTTATAGAATTGGGATGACACTTGGTGACGAACCACGGAGCAAATGCATGCAGAGTGCCCCGCACAGCCCCTGGCGGACAGTTAGCTTCTAATAAATGCCACTGCGCCTCCCTGAATGTGCCCCAAAGCCTAGGATCCTGGGGGCCCTGACCCACAGCTGCTCCCTGTGAGGCCTAACGAGGCAGCCAGAGCAGGGCCCCAGCCTGCCTGTCAGGAGACCTTGGGGGAAGGGGGGGCATCTTTCCACGAGCATTTCCTCATAGTAGTAACATGCATTAAAAAAAAAATGTTAACAAGTAAATATTTAGTGCTTTTTAAGGAAGCCTCTGGTAAGAAATGGCTGAGGAACAGAAGGGGAAAAAAAAGCAAAATGGCAATAAACAGGGACAGAGCCACAGGGCGGCGCTCCTCAACCTTCAGCGAGCAGAGGCCCACCCTGCAGGGCTAGGTTGGCCTGGGACTCTGCATTGCTCACAAGCTCCCCGCCGGTGCCCTGCCGAGGGCCGCCATCCACACCTGGAGCAGCAAGGACGTGGGGCAAACTAGGTCCCACGGCCCAAACCTATCCTTCTGCCTGTTTTCTTCCCATGAGCTAAGAACGGGTTTTACATTTTTTAATGGTCAAAAGAATAATACTTGTGACACACAAAACACAGGAAATTCAAATTTCGATGTCCACTATCAGAACACAGGCACGCCCCCACTCTAACATTGTCTGTGGCTGCTGTCCCAAGTGCAACGTTGAGGGCATGAGACAGAGAAGGCATAGAGCCTAGAATGTTTGCCATCTGGCGGTGCGGCCCGGTGCAGCCAGCAGGGGGCAGCAGAGACCTGTGCGTGGGCTGGGCCTCCTGGGGCTCAGGACGGGTATTTAGAAATGGGACAGGGCCTAAGCTGGGGTTTAGGAGGGAGGTACTGGCCTGAGGTAGAAGGGCAATTAGCCTGGGGAGGTGGGGCGGGGTAAGTGGAGAACGGGCTGGAGGCCCAGGGATGCCAGTGGGGCTGGGACCTCCGCGAAGGCAGTAGGGAGCCACTGGGGGACTGTAAGCGGAGGAGAGAGCATCAGCTTGGAGGGAGGGGCTGTAGCTGGTGGCTGTGCCTCTGGGAAGCGACCACAACAGTCCAGGGTCGAGAGGACGAGGGGCTGAGGTGGCAGGGCAGTGGGGAGGGGCCGGCAGCACCTGAGCTGTGACACAGCCCACCGTTCGCCAGCGCCCTGTCCCCTGGATTCTGCATTTTCACCCAGGACAGGCTGGACGAACGGCGTCTCTCTCTCCTTTCTCTTTGCCTTGTTTTTCTCTGCTTTCGCAACTCCAGTGCACTTAGGGTGGCTGTCTTTTTGCTTCTGGCCTGGCTCTCTTCTCTCCTGTGGGTCCCGCAGATACGGGATTTCACCCATTAGTAGCTGGTTCTTCTAGCTGAGCACTCAGCCTTGGGGTGAGGCCTTTTTTGTTCTTAAAGAATTATTTTGTGGTGGGGCAGGGACATGGCTCAGAGACTCCTGTTAGAATTTGGTGACCACCATTGTGAACCCCAGAAAAATGCACATGGGCAGGTGGACTCAAAATCTGAGATAGGATTTCAGGGCCGATGTGCTCCCTGAGCCCCCTAATTTAGGACCCCTGACGGGATGGCAGTCAGCTCAAGGTCAGCTGAGGGGTTAGCTGTCCCCAGCTTTAAGGTTTTGGACTTGGTATCAGAGCCATATGCCCTCCTCCCAAAGGCCTCCCTGTAATTCCTGATTGTCTTACTATCCCCGCCCTTCCTCCTGTCTTATGGAGAAGACATGAATACCTGTCTGTCTTTGGGATGGATTAAAGCCTTCCGAACACACAAGACGGGAGCTCCACTGACCTCCTAGGATGGCAGGTCTGGCGGTTCTCAGCTGTGTTGGGCATCGTGGAGCCTCTAGGGAACTTCCCAGAGCAGCAGAATCCACTTCTGGCCTCCAGCTGGGGTCGGGGTGGCAGTGGGCTGACCTCTCCCTTTGCATTGGGTCAGGAAACATTGTGTTCACAGAACTGCGGACTTGGAGAATTCTATTTTGGGGGTCTTAATACATCATAAAATCCCCTTTCCTTGAAACAAAAAGAGTACTATTATCAGCTGGAGTCTTATTTAGGAACTTATTAGCCTCTATAACTAGAAATAAGTAGATTACATTTTTTAAAAGATTGAGTTAATCTCCATAACAAAGAATGTTTAAAAGAATGTAGTCATTCCGTTATGAAATGTTTCCAAAGGACAAATGGAAGCTTAGAAGCATGAACTGGTTTTCAAATTATCCAGAATTTAAAAATCTAATCCAGCATCAACTTTCAATAAAAGCGGTCATTTCCAGCAAGTGTGGTCTCTTACTCTGTGTGTGTGTGTGTGTGTGTGTGTGTGTGTGTGTGTGTGTGTGTGTGTGTGTGTGACAGCAGCTTTAGTGGAACATTTGAATGTACAATTTCATGATTTTTGGTAAATGTATGGAGTTACGCATCACTACAGTCTGATTTTAGAGCACCTCTGTCACCCCAAAATGGTGTCTTACTTTTTCATCACAAGATGTGATATTAGAAAAATAATTCTAATTTATTACATCCTGTATCTGCATCATCTAAGCTATATTCTTAGTAATAAATGACCTTTATTGTTATCTCTTCCAGGCAAGCACGAGACAGCTGGAGCAAAGCTCTTGAAATCTTATCAGAAGCTGAGGTGAGTGTTGTCAAAGGACAGGCCGTCCTGGGCCCTCGGGCTAGAGCACTAAGGACGTGCTGAAAGAACTGACAGATCTCTTGACTTTCAGATGTCACTGCTTTGGAATGTAACTTTTTTTTCAAAAGATGATAAAGTGCCTGAGAAAGATTCAGAGATGTTTCCAGATTCTTATGAAAAGCTAGAAGGAGCTAGCGTAGGATTTTCTCACAAAACATTTTGTTCCTTGAATTCTGAAATCTTGTGAGCAAACTAAATATTGTTTCTGATGGCGCGTCCAGTGAGACTCTGAACCAAGCCTTTGCCTTTATGAATCATTCATGTCGCCAACATCTTGCCCAGCGCTTGACACCTTGGAGACATTTGTGGAATAAACCTTGGTGGATTTGAATATTGGCCTGAGACACAGTAACTTTACTGAACGCCCAGCCGTCCTGAAGCTATAGCAGTAATTCACACACCTGACTGTGCTAAATTTATTGCAGTATTCCTGGAAGCTCTCCACCAGCAGCTTTTTTCTTGCTCATGGTGAGATTTTCCAATCTCAGGACTTTTTCATTTTTTTACTCCATCCCCCCACCCCCACCCCCACTTCTCTTAGCACAAGCTTCTAATTGCTCTTATGGTCAGTTTTTACATCCATGACATGTGGGGAATTCTGCTGCATGGTGTCCCCTGAGAGGGCGCTCAAGGCCACACGGCACACACGTGTGGAGCCCGGATTCCACAGAGCCGGTCCCGAGCACCCCAGCTATTCTGCAGCACACAGATGGAGTGCAACGCCCAGACCTTAGACCACATGACGCCCATTTCCCACATTCCAGCCCCCAGGGAATCAGGCCCTGTGCAGAGCAGATCCAGGCAGGCTGCTGACCCCTCTTCTGAAAAGTGAGGCAGTGTTTAAAAAAAAAAAAAAGGCAGAGAACTTGAATTATAGGATAAATACAAATGTTGTGTATTTCTAAGACTAATATTTGAAGACTCATATCTCCTTTCTTACCCTTGTATTTTTCCTCAGCAGCAAAATTTCCGTGGTTCCTTCTTCTCCACCCCCTCTCAGTGGAAGCCAGTGCGGCGGCGGCCCTGGCAGGGTAACGTGCCTGTTCTGTGTGCCTCCTGGGAAGGGGAAATGCGAGAGGAGGAGAGGGGGAACCTGCGAGCTTCAGCCTCACGGCAAAGGGATCCAGCCGTGGCTGGAGTGGGTCATAAGGCGAGAGAATGGGGGCCCCGATCGGAGGCTGGGGAGTGCTGGGCCCTGCCTGGTGTCTGCACTTCCATCACGCTCTGGGGGCCATGGGACCATCCCCCGTCCCCCGCACTGTCAGTGGACGCATGTGCTGCCTGTACCCCATGTCCTCGCCTGCACCCTGCATCCCCATCTTTTTACTCTTGTCATTTTGTTGGTTCTCTCCCCTAACTGTGCCCTTGAGCGTGGGGTTCTGGATGGGCTGCCACGTGTCAGGGGTCTCTGGGGGCGGAAAGGGAAATACAGGTTGATGCGCAGGTGTGTGATTCGCAGGCCTGGGAGTATCTGGAAATGTGCGTGTGTGTCTTTGAGGGTTCGTAGGCGCTAACATAAGACCAGGACTGTTTCCGTCCAAGGAAGTTAGCTGTGTGATCATGGGGGACTTACCTGGGCTTCCACCTGGGAGGTGGAAATAATTCTTCTCGTCTGGTTCACCTCCCGTGGGTGGTGTGAGAAATTAACAAAATAACGTCTCTGCTGGTACTTGGAAACTGTAAAGTGCTATAGAAACACATGGTCTTGATTATTTTCATTGTTATTACTCTGTGTATTAAGGGGAGTAACTATATCTGAACAAAGGAGGATATACCTGTCTGCTGGTGAGAGAGACAGAATATGTATTCTTTTTTCAATTTCAAACTGAGACCCCGGAGTGACCTTCAAAAAAGTGCTCTGAAGTTACTCAAGCACAGATGTGCTCAAGACATATTCCTGGGGTGGGTGGGTGGGTGGATGGATGGGTGGGTGGGTGGATGGATAGATGGATAGGTGGGTGGGTGGATGGGCGGGTGGATGGGCGGGTGGGTGGATGGGCGGGTGGATGGGCGGGTGGATGCGTGGGTGGATGGGTGGGTGGGCGGGTGGGTGGATGAGACTCGCACAGGGGAGGGATCCCATTTCTGTTGTTTCTCTTCCTTTTGCTTCTCTCTTCTGTTGTGGGAGGTGGAGCTAACCATTGGCTCCAGTCTGCTTACCTTGTCCCTGGTACCACCCTCAGCCCTGTGTCACGTGCATTCTGCCTGTATTGGCGTCCCTTCTGTGCAGAGCTGGGGTGGGGTCCTAAGAGAAGGAGGCTAAAGAAGCAGGAGTTTACGTGGCACAGTCTTCGAGCCCATGAAGTGTCAGCTGTTATTTCTATGAGGTAGTTGCTATCTTGTCAACAACCCCGTGGTGATGCCCCTGCCTTTAATGCAGGTGTCAAAACTCAGAGGGGAGAAGCTGAGTAAAGAGAGGACAGTGCCCTCTGCCCCAGACACACACGCACGTCTGCACACAACCCGAGAACGCACACCCACCCTCGCCCACACGTGCCTGGGTTTGGGGGTTGGCGGCCTGGAGGCTGCCAGGGGAAACAGGTCATCAGACATAACTCTCATTCTCTCTCCTTCTGTCTCTCTCTTAGTTCCAGGAACTTGGTCAGTTTAAAGGATTTAATAAGTCTGTGGAAAATTTGTTCCTGTCTGTCACCACCCACATGAAAAGTAAGTGGATGCTTCTCCAGGGGTTCTTCTACCACCGTCCAGGCCAGCCATTCCCACTGGCCAAGGCCTGGCCGGTGACCTTGGCTGGGGAAGGGCCACTCTCTGTCTCTGGCTCCTGGGGAAAGCCACAGCCCTGGGCCCTTCACCCCTCCACCTCTCCACCTGTATTTGCATCAGCGACAGCTCTGAGGGCTGGTGTGTGTTGGGACCTTTCTAGCTGCCTGGTGTAGAAGGATGCCCCAAAGAGTCCAGACAGTAGACTTGAGAACAGTGTGGTTGGCACTGCTCTCGGAGAGGAGGGGCTCTGACACATCCTGGGGGGAAAGATGAATACCCGGGCGCTTTGGCGAGCCATGTGCAGGATCTCCTCTAGAGAAAAGAGATGATCCACAGCCTTACCCCTGCTCAGTGCATGCAGGAGATGCCTAATAAATAGCAAAGCCTGAGGACTCATGGTGGATCAGAAGACAGAGGCGTGCTCTGGAGTTGCACCGTCCTATATGGTAACCTCTAACCGCACGTGGCTCTCGAAGTGGGGCCGGAGTGAAATACACGTTGAATTCCGGAATCTTAGTATCGAAAAAAGAGTGAAATTTTTCATTAATAATTTTACTATCGATTATATATTTTCACAATACATTGGATATTTTGCATTAAATGAAATATAGTATTAAATGAAATATAGTATTAAAATTAATTTTACCTGTCTCTTTTTAGTTTTTAAAGTGAGGTTACTAGAATATTTAAAATGACATATGTGAGCTGTATTATCTCCCTGTTGGACGGCGCTACTCTAAAGGTAGTTTCAAGATAGAGACAAGGATCTCATGGGAAAAGGAAGCTCTTTTTAAAGGATGCATTCACCTTTGAGAGGCTCTCACTGTGTGTGGGTCTTTCTTCTTCCCTTCACTCATTTTTATTCTAGACTATTATACTGTAAAAGAAAAATTTTAAGTCACCTTTTCAGGGTTTGCTTCCTGAAATGGTTATGAGGATACCCCAAGTCTTGCTTTCATCTCAAGATGTGGTGTCTAGTTATACAATCTTTGTAAAAAACCAGCTGGTTTGTTCGGCTGCCTTCTTTGCATTTGGACAACCGGACACTCAGGACATGTGCCCTGAATGCAGAGTAACCTGGGTCGGGAGGTCGCCCGTGAACCCCACCCTGACGGTGGCTCCGCCTGCAGAGATGTGGGGACACACAGTCACCCACGTTCAGGATCCAGCCCCTCGGTCCTGTGCAGGTGCCCCGGGTCCAGCGCGGTGTTGGGGACTCTCCTCCTGGCCCCAGAGCTCGGGGTGCAGGAATCCCGGAGGAGGGTTCCCACAGGTCCTGGCAGAGCTGCGCGCTCCCACCTGTCATCCTTGTATTGATTTTCTAGAACTCTCCAAGTCGCAGAACGACATGACCTCTGACAAGCAACGCCCAGCTGTGGGTCCCAGGCAGTGTGAGGGCCGGTCGGAGAGGAGAAGCCAGTCCGACACCGCGGTCAACGTCACCACCAGGGTATCCCAGGCCTCCGGCCGCCCCAAGATCACCCTTCTGCCTGTTTTCTCCATAGGTTTCTTCGTGCTCTTACTTCATAGTTAACCAGCAAGCAGTCTGAAAAACGTACTTATAAACCCGTCCATTGGCTGGGGTGTGGGTACAGGCCAAATGAGGCTTAAGATTCAATTTTATTGAATTTGGAAAGTGGTTCAGAACAGGGAAAGGCTTCCACCTCCTTCCAAGCCCCCGGGGCTTGCACGTGACCCCCAAAGCTCCCTGCTGGCTTCAAGGCCACACGAAAGGCAAAGGCAGGCCTGCAATGTGCCCAGTTATTCCTGGTCTGTGGATACACTCGTTCTGTCCTATGTCCTGCTTCCAATAACCTCTGGTTAAAATCTGTCCCAATCTCTGATTGAAACTATTGAAACCATAAACGCTGCACGTTCAGGTGTGATCGTGAGGGAGACGCTCCAGGTACCTAAACTGTAAGAGATCTCACCTAATAAAGGTCTTTAGGGAAAGGATTACTCTTTCCACCAGGATTGACCGAGCCAGAAGCAGATGCACTGGAGTGTGAGGGGAAGCGGACTTTAGGGTCAGAAAACCTGGGTTCTAGTCCGGCTGAGGTGACCTGGCTGTGGCAGGTGCCACCACCTGGCTGTTTTCAGGGTTGGTGTGACAGCTTTGGTTAGCTGGACAGGACAAGTGCCCTTTTCTGCAGCAGTGGGCTCTATTCAGGATGTCCCCAGACAGACTGTTGTGTAGGCAAGCGGGTGAGCACAGCCTTACTCTCCTGCTGGGACTTCCACATGCTCTCAAGATGCTAAATCCAGCCTCCATCCCCATCACATCACTTGAACTCCCTGAGCCTCCGAATACCCCCTGCCCCCCCACCCAGGGAATGAAGGTGATAATACCTGTTCTGCCCAGAGCAGCACAGTGATCTTGTAAAGATGCCCTGAGATAACATAGCCGCTAAACTGCTACCTAAGTTCTAAATATAAACCTCAATTACCAGCACTTGTTACTATGTGCCAGGCTCTTGCTAAAAGCTTTACCTAGGCTCTCTTTTTACCCTCACACCACCCCTCAGGTGGGTAGTGCATGTGACCCTGTTTACACTTACTGAGGCTTAGGGAGATTGTCACATGGACCTGGTGACATAACCAGACATGGTGGGCAGTCTTAGTTTGGAGGGCGAACTCTGGAGCAGCGATTCTCCACTTTAACGCGTATGTGAGTCACTTGGGGATCTTGTTGAAATACAGATTCCGAGTCGGTAGATCTGGGATGGGCGTGAGATGCAGGATCTCAGGTGTGTTTCTAAGGCACTCGCCGGTGAGCAGGCAATGCTGCCGTGGTCCTCGGACCTCACTGTAAGAGCAGGGCTTGGAGAGTGCGTGATGTGTATACGGAAGGTCTTTGAGACCCTCAGGTGCAGACAAGTGTGAGTTCCTGTCATCTCCACCGCCCGACCTGCTGTCCCTGAATCAGTGGATGGAGGAGAGGGTCAGCGTGCATTTAGGCGGCACCGTGTTCTGGGCACGATGGAGCGTTTGTCACCTACTTTATTACATTTCATACTTAGAAAGTTACTCCCATGGTAAAGATCTAGAACCTGAGTTTTAGTGAGAGGTTACCCACCTTGTCTCATAGCAATAGCTTGTAAAAGGTGGAGCTAGGAACAGAACCCAGGTTTGTATGATTCTAAACTCTTAACCTCTTCATCATACGCCCCACATAGGAGGACAAATTAACTTTTTTAATCCTTAAAGAACCCTGTGAGGTCTGTGCTGTTACTGTCCCGTTAAAGATGGGGATTCTGGGGCTGAGAGATGACCCAGAGGGAACGTGGTCAGGGTGGCAGGGCCAGGTGGAGCCTGCTCCAGGGACCATTCCTGTAATGCCTGCCAGGAGATGCCAGCAACGTTTGCAGACTGGCACGGTTCCCACTTCTGGCATCATGTGCCACACGCTGGGGCATCCCAAGTGTCTGTAGGCATAGCTCCTGCCATTCTGGAGCTGACGTAACGTGGCATCTGTGGTATCACCCTCCCGGGCTGCCGTTCAGTGGAATGGGCCTGCCGGACGAGTGCAGGGTTCTCTGAAGGGCTGGTGGTGCTCAAGGGTAGAAGTGAGGACGAACTGGGGGGGCCGTGGCTAGAGAGCCTCCACTGTGTAGACCCTCTGTCCAGTGTGTGTCCACTTCACCACCACACCCTTGGCAGGACGTGCTCATGACTTTGTAGCCATTCTTTCTCCCCACTTGAGGATATGGCTGTTTCAAAGAGAAATTTAGCCAAATGTTTATAACGTACTCAGTAATCGTGGCATGATCTAGAAATGCTAAATAATTATAGGGTTGGAGTATGAAGAGTACATCTTTATTTTTTTTTAATACTTTTTAAATTTATTTATGTTTGGCTGTGTTGGGTCTTCGTTGCTGCGCACGGGCTTTCTCTAGTTGCAGCGAGCGGGGGACACTGTTTGTGGTGGTGCACGGGCTTCTCATTGCGGTGGCTTCTCTTGTTGCGGAGCACGGGCTCTAGGTGCGCAGATGCCCTGAGATAACATAGCCGCTAAACTGCTACCTAAGTTATCTAAATATAAACCTAAATTACCAGCACTTGTTACTATGTGCCAGGCTCTTGCTAAAAGCTTTACCTGGACTCTCTTTTTACCCTCACACCACCCCTCAGGTGGGTAGTGCATGAGACCCTGTTTACACTTACTGAGGCTTAGGGAGATTGTCACATGGACCTGGTGACATAACATCAGTAGGTGTAGCACACGGGCTTTTGAACTATACGAAAAATCTTTTCTAACACCTTCATTTCTGAAATCCTCCCTTTGGATCTCCGGCTCCTCCAGCCCTATGTCTCCTCCCTGTGCCCACACTTTAGTGTCCCCGAGCTACCTGTCCTCTGGACGACATCACGCATCACTGTGCGTGTGTCATCTCGCGTCCGAGTCTCTGCCGTTGCTTTGGCCCCTAGCAGGTCTAGAAACATGCTCCATACCTGACCATCACGACAGCCCCTTCACTCGGGATGCCTTACCTTTGGGTCTTTCCCCAGCCAGCCCTTGACACCCACTCAGGTCACACTCCCACTGAAGACCATCCCAGGTGCCTCTTCTGCATAAGGCCTCCCACTCTTTCCCGTTGACGCGGCTCATACTTCCATTTTAATGGTGCGTATTTCTGATGAGCTAGTGAGCCTGTGGAGGGCAGACAAGCATCTTCTCCTCCTTCCCGCCCCCCCCCCCCCCCCCAGCTTCTTCCCACTCCCAGGACGTAGAGCAGCGGCACATTGAATAGAGTGTTGCTTAACAAACGTCTGATAGAATTGAGTTGAGTTCTGGGAATTGAGAGCGTGAAAATAATCTAGAGGTAATCACATCTTTCATTTGTTCTGTAATAGTCTTAGCTTTTTATTCCTGAAAATTATGAGCATAGTGCAGCTGTTTATATTTCCAAGGTCTACTTCCAACTCAATGTCAAAACCTAAAGTCTCGATTTGGAAACTTTGTCTTTTCGACCAGGATGAAGTTTACCTCCCTGCTCTGTGCTAGCGCTGTCCGACAGAACTTTCCTGCCACTGCCACATGTGGTTACTGAGCACTTGAAATGTGTCTAGTGTAACCAAGGAGTTGAATTTATTTTATTTGATTTTAACTGATTGGAATTTAAATAGCCCCATGTGGCTAGTGGCTACCATATTAGAAAGCACAAGACGTACATGTTATATAAGTACCAACTATTAAAAAAATATTTTTATAAAATTTAGGGACATATTTTGATTTTTTTTTCCTTTTTTTATGAACACATTAGAGGCTGTCAGGCTGAATACTATATTTCATGTGATTAAACGCCTGCATCATTAATAAGGTCAAATGTGGACATCAGTTTCTTTAAGACTTGTACTAATCCATAAGTGACCCACCCATCCCTGTTCATGAATGTCCCAAAGCTTGGTGATGTCTGTCTTGGGGCCCCGTGTGTGTAGGCGTTTATCCAAACGGAAGTGTGGCCTCTTACTCGGCACCCGGAAGTTTGCATATTAGTGACATGCAGGCCATGCTTGCTGAAGTCATCACATTTGAACAAACTCAAACTGGGATGCAGACTGTACTATGCTAATTCTCTGTTTTCTTTTTCAGAAGGTCAGCGCACCGGATATTTTGAATCCTCTTAATCAAGAGAGTCCCAGATGCCCTACTAGCCCTGTTTTGAAGCAAGAGGGTGTCTCATCCAGTCCAGCGCCCAACACTTTATTCTCAGGAGGCTTGAGACACGTGAGTCTTGTCTGGTATCCTTGACATGTGACGTGTGATTGTTGCCATGACGTCAAATTGGATTGTTAGGCCACACGAGTGCCGTGTTGTCGTGTGGGATAAACTGGAGTGTAACATGGAGCGCAGAGGTGATATCTTACTTAGCTTGAGAGCTGGGAAAAGCCTTGCTGTACTCTGATGGTGGTTTTCTTTTTTACATCTTATTGTGAACATTTTCATTCATACAGAGAGTAATTGATAATAAGTAGTGGTGTCTTTGGATGAGAAGTGTTCAGTTTTGATGAAGTCTGATTCATCAGATTTTTCTTTCATGGTTACTTCTCTGTCTTATCTACCCATAAGTCATGAAGATATTCTCCTATGTTTTCTTCTAGAAGCTTTGTAAAAGTTTAGCTTTTATGTGTGGTCCATGCTCCAGCTCATTCCTTTTTGTGAATGGTGTAAGGTACAGACTGAGGTTCATTTTTCCCCATATGAATACACAGTTATTCCAGCACCATTTATTATTTATTTTATTTATTTTGGCCACGTCTCGTGGCATGTGGGATCTTAGTTCCCCAACCAGGGATCGAACCTGCACCCCCCTGCAGTGGAAGTGCAGAGTCTTAACCACTGGACCACCGGGCAAGTCCCCTCCAGCACCATTTAAAAAAAAAAAAGACTCATTTTTCCATTGACTTTGGTGTCTTTGTTAAAAATCAAATGACCACATAAATGTGGATGTTTTCCTAGTTCTCTATCGTGCTCCAGTGATCTCTTTGCCCTTATGCCAAGGCCACACTGACATGATTACCGTAGCTTTGTAGGAAGTCTTGAAGTTGAGTAAAGTCTTCCAACTTTGCTCTTCTTTTTTTTTGAGATTGCTTTGTGGTGTTTTAAATGTAGTGTCTGTTCATAGGCAGGCCTTTTTATTACTTTATTCATTATTCAAAAACATTGAATGAATGTTTACTCTGTGCCTAAACATGTGATATGTGCTTGATATGTTAGATGGCGCCTTGGGTGAGGGGCCGTGGAGGCTTCAGTTACAGTCATGGGTCTTTGACTTATTCAATGATCTTAAACAATCGTAAGGACTCCCTAAACTTCAGAGTCCTCATCAAGGAGATGGATTCAAAGTTGTTCTTTTTTTTTTTGGCAATACCGCACAGCATGTGGGATCCTAGTTCCCCAACCAGGGATCGAACCGGCGCCCCCTGCATTAGAAGCGCGGAGCCTTAACCCCTGGACCGCCAGGGAAGTCTGAAGAGTTGTTCATTTCACTGGATTGCCTTGGGAATCAAATGAATGCTCATATTCCGTGGCGTAATACAGTGGTTAAGAGCTCAGCTTCTAGAAACCAACGTCTTGGTTCACCTTCCAGCTCCTTTAGTGGCAAGGAGTGTGGTCCAGAGCTAGTACTTTAACCTTTCTGTTCCTTGGGGCTGTGTTTTAGTGGAACATGGTGTGCACGTCAGACAAACTTCCCCAATCTCCACGAATGTCCAGTCGAGTATTCAGAAGTCACGGCAGAAGCAGGCTAGACCTTGAAGAATAGCTGACATCCTTGATTCAATGCACTAAATGCCAGCAGCTCCAGCCCATCTGTTGGCTCCAGCCACTGTCTCCTGTGGGTGGTCCTGCCTCCATGAAGACCCCTGCTCTGCACACTCACTACTCAGAATGTGGGACCCAGCAGCACTGGCGCCACCTGGGCGCTTGTCAGAAACCAGAATCTCCAGCCTTACCCCAGGCCTGCTGGAGTCCGAACCTACAATTTAACAAGAGCCCTAGGAGATTCATATGCACGGTGAGGTTTCAGAAACACACAAGTTGAGCCCTGGCAATTTCAAACCCGAGTAAGTATGGTGTTCGTTAAGGATTCTTGAACAGTCTAGGACTGTGCTGTCCAAGGCAGTAGCTGTTCACACAGTTCCTCTCGTGGGCCCTTCCCAACTCGTGCTGAGGGCAGCCTCCTGTCCTGGGTCGCACAGCGGTCCTAGCAGAGCCCAGACGGAGTTACCCTCCGCTTCTTGGATGCCCTAAGGTCATGAGAGTCTGGGGTGGTATCTCGGAGCGCTGGTGTTGGAGGATGACTCAGCAGCTTCCTCGGTGTTTATAGTGGAGAATAGTTGAGAAAGGTGAAAGCACTGAGGAAATGCTTCCCCGAGGGGGAAGTAAGCAAGGGCGGCTCCCGAACGTTCCTAGGGTTGAACCCCGTGGTGGGTACAGACAGGCGAAGCATAGGAGTGGCCTCTGGGAGCCTCTCTGAGATCCATGGGAAGGTTTGCTTCCCCCCCCCAGGTAACATACGGGCTCCAGAGACTCCAGCTAGCTCGAGCCTTTGTAAGGCTGATCCGGGAGGATGAGGCTCAACCCTCCTCCCAGGGAGCCCAAACTGTCCACAGTCCGCTAGACTGGCCTCTAAGCTCCTTCAAGGCCCAGAAACCAATGCAGCGGCGGGGACATGGGCTAGGATCCGCCCCACAGTGCTCCACGGGGCCCTGCACGAGCTGCGCACCGTCCACACCTGCCCCCTTGCTCATTCCGCTCAGTGGCACTGGTCCTAGAACAGCCAGACTCATGCCTGCCCCGGGCATTCCTGGGGTGGTTCCTCTCCCAGGCACCAGGCTTCCTCCCTCCCTCCCTCCCTCCAAGTCTTTGCTCCAAAGTCACCTTCTCAGGAGGTCTACCCCCTGCCCTGCCCGCCTTGCCTTCACCTGCTCTCTGTTCATTCTTATCACCTTCTACAGCTATATAATTAGCTTACCTGTGGTTTATCATTTGCTGTAATACCCAGGTGCCCAGCGCGGTGCCTGACCCTTCAGTGGCACTCAATAAATATTTGTGACATGGTTGGATTCATTCCTATCAGAGCTATTATTGAAAGCCTACTGCGTGCTAACTGCAGAGCTAGGAGCTTCGCCTCCCAATCATTCTCACAACGATCTTGTCCATGGAAATGGGATAATAATAAATGCTATTATCCCATTTCACAAATGGGAAAACTGAGGCTCATGGAGGTTACATAACTTGCTAAGGTCACGCAGTCACTGCAGAACTCTGACTGTGAGTCAAAACCCAGGTCTTCTGTCTTATCCCAGGGGAGTTGCTGAACTCTTAAACTGCCCCCCACACCCTGGTTCAGCTCTGCTCACTTGGGGCTGATCCACACCTAGAAGATCTTTCAGAGTCGTCGGGAAGGATGCTCGGGTAAGAGGATGTGGCGAGTGTATGCATCTTACTCAGACTGTTTCTTAGGGAAGTACCTCCAAACTATAGTGCAAATTCAACCCGGCTCTCTCAACTCCCTTTCTTCTAAACTCTTCTCTGATTTGTGCCCTGAACATTTATCACCATGAGACTGAATTATTACATATTCAATCCGAACCTGTTCCCCTTAGTCTGAAGCAGTGTTTGTTTAAGGAAACTAAACTCCCACAAAGCAAATATGTTTTGTTTCTTGCCCAAAGATGTTGCCTTCTCTTCTGAGAGACACTTATATTCTCTGAGAAACAGGAAGTTGAGGCTAGAAAAAGCTTATTAAGTCTCTGCTTATTACAAAAGTAGGAATACAGATGGGCAATAAATAGGGGAAACACTCAACTTCCTGAGTAGTTAAATGAGTACGAAATTAAAGCAAGTGCTATTTGGGGACCATTTTAGCAAATTTAAAAAGTGACACAGGAACTTCCTTGGCAGTCCAGTGGTTAAGACTTCGCCTTCCAGTGCAGGGGGTGTGGGTTCGATCCCTGGTCGGGAAACTAAGATCCCACATGCCCCATAGCCAAAAAACCAAAACAGAAGAAATACCGTAACAAATTCAATAAAGACTTAAAAAAAAAAATGGTCCACATCAAAAAAAAAAAATCTTAAGACAAAAAAAGTGGCACGGTTTACTGCTGGCCAGCACGTGGGAGAGGCAGGTGTTCATGTGAACTGCTGCGGTGAGCTGGAGGGCAACCAGCGATGCACATCAAAGGCTTTAAAATGCATGTTCTCTTTAATCCAGATATTTTAGTTACAGGAAATATTCTTTAAGAATCATCATGAACGTTGCCAGAACTGTGTACATGTGGATGTCAAAGACAGCATTGTTTATAATCTTCTTAAATTTTGAAACATTGAAAATAGCCAGAAATGTCTAAAATAGGGCAATGGTTAAATAGATTATGGTGCATTTATTCAGAGGAATACCTTGCAACTATTAAAAATAATGTGGTTAAAGAATATTAATGTGGAAATTGATAAACAAAGATATCAAGTTACAAAATAGTGTATAGTAGCCCATATTTATAAAACCAAAATGATTATACTGTAGACACTAAAACAACTGAAAGGATTATACCAAGAGGTTGAGAATGGTGGGCTTGTGCTTTTTTATTAAGTATTTTTTGGTCTTATCTGTATTTTCTGTATCTTCTCCATAAACATGTAATGTTTGTGAGAAGAAAAACCCCAATTCGTGTTTTTAAAAAAAAAGACATACAAAAAAACCAAAAAACCCCTCCAGTCATTAGGAGCTAGAACTTGGTAGAGTGGTAATTTTTTACCGATTCCCTGGGGGGAAAAATCATTAGAGTTCCTGTCTGAGTTTCCATTTTGCCTTCACTTCTGTGTTTTAAAAAATCTCAAAAGGAATGCATTTATGTCCATGTTTTCATGCAGCTGGCATTTTCCCTGACAGTGAAGACACTGTGACTGGTGAAGTGACCACGTGCCGGGCATACACATCGGAGTTCCTTGCACATGGATGGGCAGGAGCTTGGATGATGGAAGGGTTTTTAATCTTTGAAGTAACAATCCAACTCCCTAGTTGTTTCTCTTAAACATCGATTTGAGATGTGGCATTTGGGCCACTACTAAGTGGGGAGCGGCTCAAAGCGTTCACTGCCCCTGCTCACAGCACTCATTGGGGTTTTGGAAACTTCCACTTTCCTTTAGTATTTCTGAACATCTCTGGTTGCGGTGACTTTTTAAAAAAGAGTATTGTATTTAGCTATATACTCATGTTAATCTATTTTTTATTAAGAGCGAAAACCAGAGTAAATAATAGACAGTTATATTGAAGTGACCTCTTAGAGGTCTATCACTCGAAAACATCATCTGAATGCTATAATATTTAAGGTTCGACCATGTTTGTTTGAAAACAATATTGCAATTATCAAAGAACTTTGAGGTTTCAAAAACATTTATGTATTATGCGTAAACGTTGATAAACAGCGGCCATCTGACCTCCCTGCAGTAATGCTCTCCGTGTGCTCTTGTGGATCAAGATTTATTTATGTATTTTTAGTATAGCTGTGGTTTCAGTTGACTTTCCTTGATGTCTGCTTTTGTAAAATCAAAGGGCATCAGGCCTTGCTTACGGTTATAATAGATAACTCGTGACCTTCAGAGAAAGTCACTGAATGCTCCCTGCCTGACTAAAGTAGTTCTCCGTTGCTTTTGCTCAGATTCACTTTTCTTTCACAACCAGACAGAGCCCATGGCTCTAATAAAAGTCAGGCTGAGTTCTTAGTTGTTCTTCTGGGCTGGGACCTCTTGATTAACCCCATTTGCTGCTCAAAGGTTCAACTTGCTTGAAGATTCTGCTCTGTCTACAGGGAAAATAGAAGCAGAAAAAACCGTCCCAGGGCAGTGGTGGTGAAGTCCTAAGTTATCTCTGAGGGAATGCGGTAGACCAAAGGACGTGCTCTGCAGTCCTCTCATTATCTGAGGCTGTACTTTCCCTGGCCAAGCAGATAGCAGTTGAATTACTCGGGAGACACTACCATTAGTCGATGGCCCAAGGGATAAGAACAAAGGCCCGCTTCCAGCTCTACTTCTGATTTGCCCTGCAGTTTTTGGGTGGGTCTCAACCTTTTTTTTTTTTAAACATCTTTATTGGAGTCTAATTGCTTTACAATGGTGTGTTAGTTTCTGCTTTATAACAGAGTGAATCAGCTATACATATACATATATCCCCATATCTCCTCACTCTTGCGTCTCCCTCCCACCCTCCCTATCCCACGCCTCTAGGTGGTCTCAAAGCACCGAGCTGATCTCCCTGTGCTATGAGGCTGCTTCCCACTAGCTAGCTATTTTACATTTGGTAGTGTATATTAGTCCATGCCACTCTCTCACTTCATCCCAGCTTACCCTTCCCCCTCCCCGTGTCCTCAAGTCCATTCTCTACGTCTGCGTCATTATCCTGTCCTGCCCTTAGGTTCTTCATAGCCTTTTTTTTTTTTTTTTTTTTTAGATTCCATATATATGTGTTAACATACGGTATTTGCTTTTCTCTTTCGGACTTACTTCACTCTGTATGGCAGACTCTAGGTCCATCCACCTCACTACAAATAACTCAATTTCATTTCTTTTTATGGCTGAGTAATATTCCATTGTATATATGTGCTACATCTTCTTTATCCATTCATCTGTCGATGGACACTTAGGTTGCTTCCATGTGCTGGCTATAGTAAATAGTGCTGCAGTGAACATATTGGTACATGACTCTTTGAATTATGGTTTTCTCAGGGTATATGCCCAGTAGTGGGATTGCTGTGTCATATGGTAGTTCTATTTTTAGTTTTTTAAGGAACCTCCATACTGTTCTCCATAGTGGCTGTATCAATTTACATTCCCACCAACAGTGCAAGAGGATTCCCTTTTCTCCACACCCTCTCCAGCATTTATTGTTTGTAGATTTTTAAATGATGGCCATTCTGACCAGTGTGAGGTGATACCTCATTGTAGTTTTGATTTGCATTTCTCTAATGATTAGTGATGTTGAGCATTCTTTCATGTGTTTGTTGGCAATCTGTATATCTTCTTTGGAGAAATGTCTATTTAGGCCTTCTGCCTATTTTTGGATTGGGTTGTTTGTTTGTTTATTTTTTGATATTGAGCTGCATGAGCTGCTTGTAAATTTTGGAGATTAGTCCTTTGTCAGTTGCTTCATTTGCAAATATTTTCTCCCATTCTGAGGGTTGTCTTTTTGTCTTGTTTATGGTTTCCATGCTGTGCAAAAGCTTTTAAGTTTCATTAGGTCCCATTTGTTTATTTTTGTTTTTATTTCCATTTCTCTAGGAGGTGGGTCCAAAAGGATCTTGCTGTGATTTATGTCATAGAGTGTTCTGCCTATGTTTTCGTCTAAGAGTTTTATAGTGTCTGGCCTTACATTTAGGTCTTTAATCCATTTTGAGTTTATTTTTTTGTGTGTGGTGTTGGGGACTGTTCTAATTTCATTCTTTTACATGTAGCTGTCCAGTTTTCCCAGCACCACTTATTGAAGAGGCTGTCTTTTCTCCATTGTATATTCTTGCCTCCTTTTTCAAAAATAAGGTGACCATATGTGTGTGGGTTTATCTCTGGGCTTTCTGTCCTGTTCCATTGATCTATATTTCTGTATTTATGCCAATACCATACTGTCTTGATTACTGTAGCTTTGCAGTACAGTCTGAAGCCTGGGAGCCTGATTCCTCCAGCTCCGTTTTTCTTTCTCAAAATTGCTTTGGCTATTCGGAGTCTTTTGTGTTTCCATACAAATTGTAAAATTTTTTGTTTTAGTTCTGTGAAAAATGCCATTGGTAGTTTGATAGGGATTGCATTGAATCTGTAGATTGCTTTGGGTAGTATAGTCATTTTCACAGTGTTGATTCTTCCAATCTAAGAACATGGTATATCTCTCCATCTGTTTATATCATCTTTAATTTCTTTCATCAGTGTCTTATAATTTTCTGCATACAGCTCTTTTGTCTCCTTAGGTATGTTTATTCCTAGGTATTTTATTCTTTTTGTTACAATGGTAAATGGGAGTGTTTCCTTAATTTCTCTTGCAGATATTTCATCATTAGTGTATAGGAATGCAAGAGATTTCTGTGCACTAATTTTGTATCCTGCTACTTTACCAAATTCATTGATTAGCTCTAGTAGTTTTGTGGTGGCATCTTTAGGATTCTCTTATGTATAGTATCATGTCATCTGCAAACAGTGACAGCTTTACTTCTTTTCCAATTTGAATTCCTTTTATTTCTTTTTTTTCTCTGATTGCTGTGGCTAAAACTTCCAAAATTATGTTGAATAATAATGGTGAGAGTGGACAACCTTGTCTTGTTCCTGATCTTAGTGGAAATGGTTTCAGTTTTTCACCATTGAGAACAATGTTGGTTGTGGGTTTGTCATACATGGCCTTTATTATGTTGAGGTAAGTTCCCTCTATGCCTACTTTCTGGAGGGTTTTTATCATAAATCGGTGTTGAATTTTGTCGAAAGCCTTTTCTGCATCTATTGAAGTGATCATCTGGCTTTTCTCCTTCAGTTTGTTAATACGGTGTATCACATTGATTGATTTGCGTATATTGAAGAATCCTTGCATTCCTGGGATAAACCCCACTTGATCAGGGTGTATGATCCTTTTAATGTGCTGTTGGATTCTGTTTGCTAAGTATTTTGTTGAGGATTTTTGCATCTATGTTAATCAGTGATATTGACCTGTAGTTTTTTTTCTTTGTGACATCGTTTCTGGTTTTGGTATCAGGGTGATGGTGGCCTCGTAGAATGAGTTTGGGAGTGTTCCTTCCTCTGCTATATTTTGGAAGAGTTTGAGAAGGATAGGTGTTAGCTCTTCTCAAAATGTAGGATAGAATTTGCCTGTGAAGCCATCTGATCCTGGGCTTTTGTTTGTTGGAAGATTTTTAATCACAGTCTCAATTTAAGTGCTTGTGATTGGTCTGTTTATGTTTTCTATTTCTTCCTGGTTCAGTCTCAGAAGGTTGTGCTTTTCAAAGAATGTGTCCATGTCTTCCAGGTTGTCCCATTTTATTGGCATATAGTTGCTTCTAGTAATCTCCAGTGGTCCTTTGTATGTCTGCAGTGTCAGTTGTTACTTCTCGTTTTTCATTTCTAGTTCTATTGATTTGAGTCTTCTCCCTTTTTTTCCTGATGAGTCTGGCTAATAGTTTATCAATTTTGTTTATCTTCTCAAAGAACCAGCTTTTAGTTTTATTGATCTTTGCTATTGTTTCCTTCATTTCTTTTTCATTTATTTCTGATCTGATCTTTATGATTTCTTTCCTTCTGCTAACTTTGGGTTTTTTGTTCCTCTTTCTCTAATTGCTTTAGGTATAAGGTTAGGTTGTTTATTTGCATTGTTTCTTGTTTCTTGAGGTAGGATTGTATTGCTGTAAACTTCCCTCTTAGAACTGCTTTTACTGCATCCCATAGGTTTTGGGTTGTCATGTTTTCATTGTCATTTGTTTCTAGCTGTTTTTTCATTTCCTCTTTGATTTCTTCAGTGATCTCTTGGTTATTAAGTAGTGTATTGTTTAGCCTCCATGTATTTGTATTTTTTACAATTTTTTTCCTTTAATTGATATCTAGTCTCATAGCGTTGTGGTTGGAAAAGATACTTGATACGATTTCAATTTTCTTAAATTTACTAAGGCTTGATTTGTGACCCAAGATATGCTCTATCCTGGAGAATGTTCCATGAGCACTTGAGAAGAAAGTGTATTCTGTTGTTTTTGGATGGAACGTCCTGTAAATGTCAATTAAGTCCATCTTGTTTAATGTGTCATTTAAAGCTTGTGTTTCCTTATTTATTTTCATTTTGGATGATCTGTCCATTGGAGAAAGTGGGGTGTTAATGTCCCCTACTATGAATGTGTTCTCAACCTGTCTTGACCTCTGCTTATCTTATAAAATGAAGGATGAGTACTTTTAGTGCTTCCTGGATGCTTTCTAATTCTGGACGCCAAGCTAGATGAGCCAGCTGTGCACCTTCTCTGTACCTGCACCTGAGCAGCCGTGCACACAGTAGGGCAGACCTAATGCCCAGTGTGAGTGCGTGGGACTAGGTCTGCCCTGTTGTGTCACCAGCTCCAAATGCATGCACAGTGCCAGCCATCCTGATGTGTTTCTCTGGGCGACTCAGGTTTCTGCTCTCACAACAATCATTTTCACACCTTCTTCGGTCGTTTTAAACCTCTTTTCAAAACTTCTCCCCACGTTTCTTCCTCATTCTTAACAAATAAACCTCCTTTCCCACTTCTTAAAAAAAAAAAAAAAAAAAAGAGCAAGCCTGGAATTCCCTAATCCTCCTGATACCAAAATTAACCTCTTCGAGTCTGCACCCACACGACTCTCCTTCCCCACCCGAACAGAAGATGCCGGTCTCCCCAGTAGTGCTTGCACCCCACCCTCTCCTGCCCTTATTGTTTCTTCCATGGAAGTTGACATAGCTTTTTTGCCTTTGCTTTTAAGTTTTCTCTCTTTGTCCTGGATTCTCAGCAATTTTTTTATGATGTGCCTACATATAGGTTTTTTTGCTTTTTTTGTTTTTGTTTTTGTTTTTTTTAAATCTTTAGGCCGTGCCACGCAGCATGTGGGACTTAGTTCCCAGACCAGGGATCTAACCCGGATCCCCTGCATTGGCAGTGCGGAGTCTTACCACTGGACCACCAGGGAAGTCCCCATGTAGTTTTATTTTAAAATATTTTCCCTCTGGAATCTGCAGTTAAGGGATGTAACTAAAGTCATCCAGGGTCAGGACTATCACCCGAGTCTTCTTACCTCAAGTCTACTGCTCCTTCAGGACAGGGACACAACACATCATGCCATAATATTTACAGAGACAACTTTTTAAATGAAAATACTTCATGCACTTTCTTTATTCATTTCATAAATGTTTCTTGAGGATTTACCATGAGCCAGGCTCTGAGCTGGCGCTGGAGAGTTGATAGAGGGCAGAAACATGCAGGGTCCCTGCTGTCCTCGAGCTCCAGCCGAATGGGAGAGATGGATGTGACCGTCCTTCAGGGAGACTTGCTTTTGCTCCAGCGCACCGCCAGGGTGGAGGCCAGGAGTCTTTGCCCATCCGGTACTGAGCTCATTCAGAGCTGGGTTTCAGCCTCTGGGAGGACTGGTCCGCTTCCAGGGCACTCAGACTCCCAGGAGGAAAGCCTTTGAGGGGTCCCAGCTGAGGGTCTGGACTTTTACCAGGCCCCTCCTCTGTGGTGGGCCTGAACTCCAGTTTCTTCTCTCTAGTAAGGTGAAACTTCCGAAGGTGTTTTTAAACTACTCAGCCTCTTAGCATCGGCTTCCACCTCAGCAAAGAACTTGAGGGGAAAAGCAGCCTTGAGCATCCCTCTCACCTAGTGCATCTCCCTTTTCTCCTCAAGTTCTGTACTTCTTCACAGCCCCCAGCACTTGGGTTGGTCACTGCCCAGCTCCGGAGCCTCACAGCCTTTCTGCCTGTACTGCTCACCTACCGACAGATGCGTCAGAGGGAAACACAGCCAGGACGTCAGGTTCCCCTGACTGTGCGCCTCTTTGGTATCGTGGACCCTGGCACCCTGGCGGTCCCGGTAGCTCTACAGTGCCTTCAAGCTGCTTGTCGTTCAATTCAGTTTTCTGCTTGTTCTCGGCACAAGAGTTGGTGTAGTACAGTTTAGTCCGACGTAGCCCGGGGTGGAGTCCCGTGATGAGTGCAGGTTAATTATCGGAACTTTTAACACCTACCTTCAGCTTTTCTTAAGCAGCTCACACCTCTTGCCAAGTCACCTTCTGTCTGCACTCTTCGCGCGGTCTCACCACTCCACGCCTTTCCGGGTGTGTGAAATTTAAAAACTGTTTCCCCTCCCAACAGTTGCATGGGTGTTGTTGGTGGATAACATTTTTCAGGGCCAGTGACTGGGTGTGGTGAACGTGGTTGGGTTCTTGGCATGAGCTAGTTCAGGTTCGGGGCCCTCTAAGTTGGTTTTGTTTTGATCTCTCTCTAGTGAGAGAGACTCGTGCTTTCTCCTTAGCTTGTTTCCGGGATGTTTTACGGTGTCGAGGAGCCAGTTGGGAAAGTGGGAATCACGTGGGGTTCCCTCTGTCTATAGAGTCGTCACTGAGATTGGTTGCACGCACAGGGTGGCAAATTCCTAAGCAAATTTAACAGTGATGAGGCGGTTGGTTCTGTCACTTGCGCTACTTCTCCACATCACCTCAGCTTAGGGTGCCCTACCTTACGGTGGTAGTTCTGTTGGTCATTCTGGGGACCCATTAAAAATTTAAACACAGTTTATTGTTGTCTTTGCATATCGTACGTACTGTCGTCCATGTACGCCTCACCATAACCCAGTGAGAACAGGACTGATTTTCCCACTTGGACTCTGAGTCCAGCACCCTCTGATCCCGGTCCTTCGGCCCCCGGCACCGTGCTGCTCTCCCCAGGGCTCTTCCTGCCATGGGGTTATTATCCGCCCTTGGAGATTTAGCCTTGCAGAACTGCCCGGGAGATAGTCTGCTGCCTCCCAAGTGGTCTGTGTTCAAGAACGAGACTGCGCAACCCATACTGCTAGGCAAACACCGTATCTGGGCAAGACAGGCCCTTCTGAGGACTCCTCGTCTCCTTAAGACAGAGTGTGTGGCAACTTATTTTGCAAAGTACAAGCTGGCTGGTGTGTTACTAACTTACCATGAGTCAGGACGCATGCTCTGTATAAATTTTGATTTATTTGCTATCTTGAAAGCAGAACTGCAAAAACATTGATTAACTGTGAAGTAACATTATATCTGTCATTCTTGATTTCAGGGAAGTTTAATTAGCATTAACAGCACTTGTACAGAGATGGGCAATTTTGACAACGCAAATGTCACTGGAGAGATAGAACTTGCCATTCGCTACTGCTTCAGAACTCGTTCTTTAGAAATATGCATCAAGGCCTGTAAGAACCTTGCCTATGGGGAGGAAAAGAAGAAAAAGTGCAATCCGTAAGTTTCTCTAAGTTTTGGCATATGATAATAGACATATTGATTCTAAAGTTCATATGGAAAAGTGAAAGTCCAAGAATAACCAAGGTAATTGTAAAAATATATATAAATAAAAGGACATGTTAAGAATTATAAAGCTTAGTAATTCAGGGTTTCCCCAGTGGCGCAGTGGTTGAGAATCCGCCTGCCAATGCAGGGGACACGGGTTCGATCCCTGGCCCGGGAAGATCCCACATGCCGCGGAGCAACTAAGCTCGTGTGCCACAACTACTGAGCCTGTGCTCTAGAGCCCATGAGCCACAACTACTGAGCCCGCGTGCCGCAACTACTGAAGCCCACGCGCCTAGAGCCTGTGCTTCACAACAAGAGAAGCCACTGCAATGAGAAGCTGGCGCACCGCAACGAAGAGTAGCCCCCACTCACCGCAACTAGAGAAAGCCCGCGTGCAGCAGTGAAGACCCAACACAGCCAAAAATAAATGAAATTTAAAAAAAAAAAGCTTAGTAATTCCAACAATGTGTTATGGATGCAAGGATAGACGAGGTCAATAGAGCAGAATCAAAAGTCCAAATACAGATCTTAGCATACATGGGAACTTAAATGATCAAGAGGCTATTAATAATCAATGCAGAAAAGATGACTTCAGTAAATGGTGCTGGGAAATTTGATTTTCCGTGTAGGAAAAATAAAATTAAAATCCTGTCTTACACAATCCATAAAGAGATTAATTTTTTTCCAGTTGGTAGATATGAAATGTCTCATTATTTTAACACACATCTCACTGATTAATAACAAAGATGAGCAACCTTATATATATGAATTAATCACTTAAGATACACTCCCCTTCTATGAACTCCCCATTTCATATCTTTTGTCCAATTTTCTATCGAATTGTCTGTCATTTAAAAATTTATTTACAGGAGTTTGGCTTTTTTTTTTTTTTTTTTTTTTTTTTTTTTTTTTTGGCGGTACGCGGGCCTCTCACTGCTGTGGCCTCTCCCGTTGCGGAGCACAGGCTCCGGATGCGCAGGCTCAGCGGCCATGGCTCACGGGCCCAGCCGCTCCGCGGCACGTGGGATCCTCCCGGACCGGGGCACGAACCCGCGTCCCCTGCATCGGCAGGCGGACTCTCAACCACTGCGCCACCAGGGAAGCCCAGGGGTTTGGCTTTTTAAAAATCCATTTTCAAGACAATTCTCCATTGGTTCTACATATTGCACATGTCTTCTCTTAGCTTTACTTGTTTTCTGACATTGTTTATGATGACTTTTCTTATAAAGAATTTAATGTCCAATCTATCCTTCTTTTCCTTTAAAATGTCTGCTGTTTGAGTCTGTAGGAGAATTCCACCTGAAGGTTATAAATACGTTCTTCTCTGTTTTCTTCTATTAGAGTTTTTTCCCACTTAGATCCTTTCATATTAGAGCTGGAATTGATTTTCTGTGCATGGTTTAAGGTACGGACCACATTTTGGCCTTTCTTTTCTTTTTTCCCCCCACCATGGAACATTTTTAGCATACTGTTTTCAGGACCAGCTAGGCGAAAGGAACGGATTGTTGGTCCAATCAAACTCTCCTCTGCTCTGAGATCTTCAGTAGCTCCTCAGTGCCAGACAAATTAGGTGCCTCACTATAGCACCTGTGGTTCTCCATAACAGATTCCTCCTGTATTTTCAGTCGTCCTTTATTCCCCTATCTGTACCTTCTGCTCTGGAGAAATTGGAATAGTCACTGTTCCAAAACGATCCCCTGACTTTTACCAAATACGAGGCTTTTCCCGTGTTTGTTCTGAGACTGTTTCCCCTATGCTACTCCCATAAGTGGAAATTGCAATCCTGTCCATTCTTCAGACTCATTTCCAATCCATCAGCTCCATTTATTCAATCCTTGACCTTCCAAGCATGTTGGGTCTCTCCCATAATTCTCTACAGGGTTTGACCTCTGATAAGTTATTCAACCTCTCCATATCTTGGTGTCCTCACTGTAACATGGAGGTTATATTATCACCTACTTCAAAGGATTGTTGTGGTGTTTCCCTGAATTAGCCCGTATTAAGTCTTCAGAACAGTGTTGAGAACATAATAAACATTCAACAAATATTATTCTTAAGCAGGTGAGGTGGGAAGTGCATAGAGAAGTAGACCTAAAATCCACATAGGGATCCCTTGAGGCTTTGGCCAAATACTAAGCTGTTCAGATACAAGATTTCATGAGGTCTGTCAGAGGAGAGCTGCTGGAGGGTCGTAAGTTGAATGAAAAATCTGGGAGTTGCACAGTGCTGGGAAAGATAGGTGTGTTTTTTTTTTTTTTAATTTTATTTTTGGCTGTGTTGGGTCTTCATTGCTGCATACAGGCTTTCTCTAGTTGGGGCAAGTGGGGCTACTCTTCGATGTGTATGGGCTTCTCACTGCAGTGGCTTCTCTTGTTGTGGACTATGGGCTCTAGGCGCATGGGCTTCAGTAGTTGTAGCATGTGGGCTCAGTAGTTGTGGTGCGTGGGCTCAGCAGTTGTGGCTCACGGGCTCTAGAGCGCAGGCTCAGTAGTTGTGGTGCACGGGCTTAGTTGCTCCGTGGCATGTGGGATCTTCCCAGACCAGGGGTCGAACCCATGTCCCCTGCATTGGCAGGTGGATTCTTAACCACTGTGCCACCAGGGAAGTCCCAGGATTGGCGTTCTGACCAGTCAAAGTGGAGTGGGGCATTGAGTGGACCCCAGAAAAGAAAAGCTTAGTATTAGGGCTTCTCTAACCCACCCTAACTAAGCAAAATCAATCCTTGTTAGGATCAAACTGAGTTTCCAGTAAGTGAAATGCCTGCTAGAACAAAACTCAATACTTTGTAAAGGAAACACATGGTCAAGAGAGGATTCTGAAAGATGGCGGAGTAGGAGGCCTCAGGAATCCATCTCCCCCTGTAGATAGCTGCACTGGCAGAATCTGTCTGATGGAACTATTTTGGAATTCTGGAGTCTTTTGAAGGCTTTCAACTTCCTAGGGGAAGTCTTGGATGGTAAATTGAGATTAATGTCAGTCAATTCCAGCTCTTAGCACAGTGTTAACTACCCATCCCCCCTATGCCCAACCCCTTGGCGGACAGCTGTGCATGTGTTCCTAGAGCACCTTGAACACAGCTTGTAGGAGCCAGATGGGCAAAGGATCCTGTCCTCCAAATAGCAGGGACCTGTTCTCTGATTGCTGGTTCTTATTGCAGAGGTACCAAAAAAAACGGCAGGCAGCCATTGTTGTTTCACTTCCCCTCATTGTTGCAATCCCCTCCTCCTTGGGCTGAAGTGATTTACAAAGTACTTAAAGGGCCAGTGCCCTTATTTGACTCCCTTCTTCATTTTTCTCTTTTTTCCCTTCTTGGGAACTGGATACTACAGACCGCGACATTCAAGAGTAACTGTATATACAAGGAAAATTAAAAAGTGACCACACATGCCCAGGGAAAGGTTCAGGTTCAGAAAAGATCTGAGATGATCTTAATTTTACACTTCAGGCTGATCCTTGGCACAGAGACAGTCTGCATCAATAAATTTATGAAAAACCCAATTAAAAACCCAATAACAAAAAACAGCAAACCCTGGGGAAGGGGGAGAATCTGATTTCCAGAGTTAACATATTATTAGACACATGTCCAGTGTTCAACAAAAAAAATCACAAGGCATATAAAGAAACAGGAAAGTATGGCTCATTCACAGGGAAAAAATAAATCAACAGAAAGTGTCCCTGAAAGAGATCTGATGGTAGGTTTACTAGACAAAGACTTGAAAACAACTGTTTTAAGGATGCTCAAAGAACTAATGAAAGCTGTGGAGAAACTCAAGAAAATGATGTATGAACAAAACAGAAATATCAATAAAGAGAGAGAAAACCTTAACAACAAAATATTTACTAGAGGGATTCAAAGGTAGGTATGAGCAGGTAAAAGAACAGGTGGGCTTCCCTGGTGGCGCAGTGGTTAAGAATCCACCTGCCAACACAGGGGACACGGGTTCGAGCTCTGGTCCGGGAAGATCCCACATACCATGGAGCAACTAAGCCCATGTGCCACAACTACTGAAGCCCATGCACCTAGAGCATGTGCTCTGCAACAAGAGAAGCCACCGCAATGAGAAGCCCTCACACTGCAATGAAGAGTAGCCCCTGCTCACCGCAATTAGAGAAAAGCCCATGCGCAGCAACGAAGACCAATGCAGCCAAAAATAAATTTAAAAAAAAAGAATAGGTGAACTTGAAGATAGGATGATGGAAATTACTGAGTCTAAGGAACAGAAAGAAAAAAGATTAAAGAAAAGCAAACAGAACCTAAAGGACCTTCTGGACACCATTAAGTTGACCAACATAAGCAACCATGTGTCCCAGAAGGAGAAGAGACAGCAAGGGGCAGAGAGAATACTTGAAGAAATAATGGCTGAAAACTACCCCAATTTGATGAAAGACATGAATATAAACATCAAAGAAGCTCTTTGAACTCCAAGTATGGTGAACTCAAAGACACCCACACTGAGACACATTATAAACCAACATTTGAAAGACAAAGAATCTTGAAAGCAGCAAGAAAGTGCATTGTCATGTACTGGGGATCCTCAATAAGATTATCAGCAGATTCCCATCAGAAACTTTACAGGCCGGAAGGCAGTGAGTCAATATATTCAAGGTGCTAAAAGGAAAAACAAACACAGCACAACTGTTCTTCAAAAGTGAGGGAGAAATTACAACATCCTCAGCTAAACAAAAGGTGAGAGAGTGCATGAAATGACACCAGATGGTAACTTAAGACATGAAAAGATAAAGATCTCAATAAAGGCAAATACACTAGCAATTATAAAAGCAAGTATTATTGTAACAGTGGTAAGTAATTCCACTTTTTGTTTTTTATATGACTTCGGACATTTTAAAAGATTATTGGTCTCTTATTGTCATTTTGGTTTGTGACTCCACACTTTGTTTTCGAGATAATTTAAGAGACTAATGCATTTAAAAGAATTCTTACTTTGTGTTTTTGGTCACACATATATACAGATGTATTTTTGTGACATCAGCAGTGGACAGATGAGGATGGAGCTGAGAAGGAGTAGAGCTCTTGTATGTTACGGAGGTTAAGTTGGTATAAATTCAAATTAGAGTGTTATAACTTTAGGATATTAAATGTAATCCCCTTGGTAACCACAGAGAAAACGGCTATAGAACAGAAACCAAAACAAAACAATTGAGAAAGGAATTTAAACATTTCACCACAGAAAATCAACTAAACACAAAAGAATACAGTAAAGGGCTTCCCTGGTGGCGCAGTGGTTAGAGTCCGCCTGCCGATGCAGAGGATATGGATTTGTGCCCCAGTCTGGGATGATCCCACATGCCGTGGAGCGGCAGGGCCCGTGAGCCATGGCCGCTGAGCCTGAGCGTCCGGAGCCTGTGCTCTGCAACGGGAGGGGCCACGACAGTGAGAGGCCCGTGTACCGCAAAAAAAAAAAAAAAAAAGTAAGGCAGAAAGTGAGGGATAGAAAAGCTATAAGGCAAAAGAAACAGCAAATGACAGAAGTAAGTACTTCTTTTTTTTTTTTTTTTTTTTTTTTGCGGTACGCGGGCCTCTCACCACTGTGGCCTCTCCCGTTGCGGAGCACAGGCTCCGGACGCGCAGGCTCAGCGGCCATGGCTCACGGGCCCAGCCGCTCCGCGGCATGCGGAATCCTCCCGGACCGGGGCACGAACCCGCGTCCCCCGCATCGGCAGGCGGGCTCCCAACCACTGCGCCACCAGGGAAGCCCAGAAGTAAGTACTTCTTATCAGTAATTTAAATACAAATGAACTTGACTCTCCAGTCAAAAGACAGAAATTGGCAGAATGGATAAAAACATGAGATCCAACTATATGCCATCTACAAGAGACTCACTTGAGATCCAAAGACACAAGTGGAAGATACTCCATGTAGATGGTAACCAAGAGTGAGCAAGGTGGCTGTACCAGTATCAGGCAAAATCGGCTTTAAGTCAGAAAAGTTTAGAAAAGATAAAGGCATTCTGTATTAATAGGTTCAGTACAGCAAGATGATACAACAATTACAAATGTCTGTGTACCTAATGACAGACCATCAAGAGACAAGAAGCAACAGCTGACGGAATTGAAGGGAGAAATAGTTCTACAGTAATAGTTGGAAATGTCAATACTCCGCTCTCAGTAACGGATAGGACATCCAGACAGAGGATAAGAAAGGAAATAGAGGACTTAAGGACTAGATACATGGGCGTGTATTTTATTGTAATGCTTTAAGCTATACAGGTATATTTTATACCTCCTGTTGAACATGTGTGAGGGGTCTCGTAATGATCAACAACTTAAGAGTTGACGAACAGTGAGGTATTGGTGACCATGAGCCTTGAGTACTTTTCCAGGAAGTTTGCTGAAAGCGGGAAGAGGCCTGAGACTGGGGCTCCAGGGGGAACCCAGGTGCGGGAGGGTTCCTGCCCTTTATTGCTTTGAGAAAGTTGAGCCTGTTTCTAGCCTGTGGGTACAGGACCTGGGCAAGTGGTGTCACTGCATCAGTAAAGCTGCTGGAAGAGCCAGGAAGGGCAGTCCTGGGACCTGAGTGGAGGGACCGGCCTGGGACGGAGCTTCATGGAGTGGGCAAGGGGCAGTGCGGGGCTGGCCTTGGTCAGGCTCCCTCTGCTGGCGTGGCCTCCAGACCCAGGGACAGGGCTCGGGAACACCGGTCCTCAGCAGGCAGGACGCAGTGTCTGAGGCCACACAAGGAAAACCAGTGTGAGACATACACTTTCCATTTCAACTTTCTTTTCTTGCGGGTTGGGGAGAAGAGGTACGTGGAGGGAGGACAAGCTGGCACACAGCCTCGGCATCCGGGTGGGTTAGACATCTGCCACCCACAGAGCCCTGGGAGCCTCTGGTTCCCTGGTGGTCACCCAGTGACAGGTGACGGAGTGTGATGAGTAGATTCCAGGAGTAGGGCATGAGGAAAGCAGGGAGCTTCACACCCCCAGGAACATTCCCAAGGATCACAGCCAGAGACTGCGTAAGCCAGGGGCTGTGCACGCAGCACTGTCATTGTTCACTGAGTGGCGGCCACTAAGCCCTGTCTGTCAACCCCAAATGCAGCGGGAAGCAGGGTAAAGAAAACGCTGACGTGTGATTCTCCTCCTGAACCCTTTGTCCGCCCCTGACGCTGAGCTTTTCACCCTGTCCTGTCTGTGTTTGGCCACTAGGTATGTAAAGACCTATCTGCTGCCTGACAGATCCTCCCAGGGAAAACGCAAGACTGGAGTCCAAAAGAACACGGTGGAGCCGACCTTTCAGGAGACCTTGAAGGTACTTGCTGGACAAATACTCATGTGCTGAGTCTCCCCATCCCGGGATGGGCCCCTGGGGCCAGAGTCCAGCGGATGGTTCTTCTAAACTCTCGAGTCAGTTAAATGTAAGTGCAGACACTTAAACGTTTCTGCAGGGCTCTGTCAGTCAGTGGCAAGTGGTAGAAAATAAACATCAGCCTTTGTACAGAAAAACTGCAGAGTCTGCTGAACTTGAGAATGGCCTTTGATTAATGATTTGCAAGAAAATGGTAGAATAGAAACTGCGTGCCTCTCAATTTCTAAAATTGGTTTGTCCTGTTGAATTTTTATGACTGTCAGGGAGGTATTCTCAAGTAAGGGACCCTGTAAGTGAAACTGCTGAGTTATCATGATGAAGTACTTTTATGAAGATAATGTCTGGTATACCTAGATTTCTTATTTTATGAAAAACTAGTCATTTTATGGAAAAAAAAGCCTAGAGGAATTGTTTGGGTTTTCATTTTCTTTGGTGCTAAGAAATGTGACTTGTGGTTTAGGGCAGAGATCAGGGAGGCGGTGCCTCCTGCTGGGATTCAGGATGGAAAATTGGAGGTGACGTCTGGCGAGTGCAGATGGCAGGTGGGTGTGGGAGGTGGAAGAATAGTCCAGAGACGTACCCACTCAAGGCTGGGTAGCCCGGGGATCCCATGTGTCAAGCCTGAGAAAGGAGAGGACTTTTGTTTGCCTTCCTGGGCAGATAGCATTTGACTCCCAGCCAGGGGCCATCCAGGTGGCTGGCACAAGAGTCCCGTTCAAGACATGAAAATAGCCATTGTTTTCCATGCGCCTGCTGTGGCCAAGTACTTTATATACCCTCTGAGCCAGGTGTTAGAATCCTCACTTAGCAATAGGGGAAACTGAGGCTTAGTACTTAAAAGTATAGCTGTGACCCATGATGGGCTGGCACTCCTTCACAAAATTGATGTTCATAAGGACTCCCCAAGGGATTTTTTATTTAAAGCAGATTGTGATTCGGCAAGTGTGGGCAGGGCCTAAGGTGCTGCTTGTCTGGGACACTCTGGTAGTGAATTACTGGACACTAGTCTTCATGTGGTTTTGCTCATGTACCTGCTGACAGAATTTTGAAAAGCTCTGTACCCCCTCAAAGGTATAAGCTGATATATAAAATTACTCATCACAGGTTTAAGGTGTTTCGTACTAAACAGAGGCAGACAAATATTTCCTGTTTTATGAAACGAGACAAAGATGAGGATTGACTATTTTAAATACTTCATTATATACTTTGGTTTTTTTTTTTTTTTTTTTTTTTTGCGGTACGCGGGCCTCACTGTTGTGGCCCCTCCCGTTGCGGAGCACAGGCTCCGGACGCGCAGTCCCAGCGGCCATGGCTCACGGGCCCAGCCGCTCCGCGGCATGTGGGATCCTCCTGGACCGGGGCATGAACCCGCGTCCCCCGCATCGGCAGGCAGACTCTCAACTACTGCGCCACCAGGGAAGCCCTATACTTCGGTTTTTAAAGTTTTAACTACCTTATTTAAAATGCACCCAGAATCTCAAAGGAATCACCTACAATCTGTTATCCATCGGTTTTATCTAGTATATTGTGAATATTCTGTGAATATCGTGAAGAACTTTCCAGATGCATTGAAAAGAATCAGTGTCTTCATTCTAAATGTAGAACATCTCAACACAGACCCAGGCTTAGCCTTCATAGAAGTATGTGTAAGATGGAAAAGACGGGAAGATGAAGAAGCTGAGCAATCATTAACAGTTTGGCAGAAACCAGTATTTCAAATTCCCCCTGAGGTTGCACCCCTGGGGCAGGGCACAGGAGTAAGATACCAGGTGTGAGAACTGTCTTCACCAGTTTTGAGAAAAGTGCATGTGAACGTTGAGGATCTAGAAACTGATCCTCCAAGTTTTCTAAGTAGAACACTCCTGGGGGAGACTTTCTGCACTCCAAGGGGTGCTGGCACTCCCCTTGAAGACCACTCAGTGGGGGGCCTGGGAAGGATGAAACAAGACACCAGGTCTGGGTGATGTTGGCTGTTGCCTTATCCTTGTTCTCTGGCATTGGTTACACTTGGTACCCCGTGGAAGCTAGCAATCCAGGGCCTGCTGGCACGGCCTTGTGGACCTAACAGGCAATGGAAAATAGGTCTTATTTTATGGTATTTTTACATTTTTAAAAATTAATTTTGTTTATTTTTGGCTGCATTGGGTCTTTGTTGCTGCGCGTGGGCTTTCTCTAGTTGCAGCGAGCAGGGGCTGCTCTTCATTGCAGTGCATGGGCTTCTCGTTGCGGTGGCTTCTCTTGCTGCGGAGCACGGGCTCTAGGCGCATGGGCTTCAGTAGTTGTGGCACGCGGCCTCAGTAGTTGTGGCACGTGGGCTCAGTAGTTGTGGCTTGCGGGCTCTAGAGCGCAAGCTCAGTAGTTGTGGCGCACGGGCTTAGTTGCGCCGCAGCATGTGGGATCTTCCTGGCCCAGGGCTCAAACCCATGTCGCCTGCATTGGCAGGAGGGTTCTTAACCACTGCACCACCAGGGAAGCCTCTAGGTCTAATTTTAAAACGCAGATTCAGTCAACCAAAGGAAGTAGTCAGGACCCAGAGAGAAGTAGGCCTGTGTTTCCAAGGGAGTTGAGGAGGGCCGCCCAGCGTGCAGAGACCATGCAGCTGCCCCAAGGATGGTCAACTTTCCTCCGCAAAGTAGCTCGTTCTGAGAGGGAGCAGACACAGCACGGTGCACTGTCGGCCTGGACTTGACTAATGGGGCGTGTAGCCATGAAGGAAATAACTAGATTAATTTAGAGTTTAAAGATAGAGTATGGAACAAGGGGCAGAGTTGGAAATGGGCATGCAATTGAGGGGAAGAGACTAAAAATCGTCTGAGAGCTGTGGGCCTGGGAGCTGTGGCCTGGGTGCTGTGGGCCTGGGAGCTGTGGCTCAGGTGCCCAGGTTGACCGTCTCTGTTCCCCCTCCGCAGTACCAGGTGGAGCCTACCCAGCTGGCGACCCGGCAGCTGCAGGTGTCTGTGTGGCACCTGGGCACGCTCACCCGGAGGGTGTTTCTTGGAGAAGTGATCATCCCTCTGGCCACGTGGGACTTTGAGGACCGCACGACCCAGTCTGCCTGCTGGTATCCACTCCAGGCCAAGGTGATGTCTGCTTTGGGTGATGTCTGGGCAGCCCCTACCCCCATCCCACCACGAGAACCAAACCCACTTTTCAAAGGGGATCCAAGGAGAGAAAACCCATCTGGGGAGCCTGGGACCCAGGACCCAGTGCACACCTGCCAGCCTGTGACTCTGCAGTAGGAGCTTCCGGGGAGCAGAGGCTCACGGCCGGGCCCCGGGGGGGCGGGGCTGGGGGGGGGTTGGGCTGAGGGACCCTTACCTGCTCAGGTTTGTTCAAGGTTCCAAATAGTCCCACCCCCAGTGTGGCCCCGACATAAGCAGGGACCCGGCCTGGTGGGTCCACGCGCTTCCCAGCATTCAGGGTCACTTACTGCCAGCGGGGGAGGCCTTGACCTTCTTGGGCCAAAGTCTACACCTGGGGCCGGCAGGCTGCCCTGCTGGTGGGACCCGCCTCAGACTGCGCGCTCTCGTGTGTTGTATCTTCACTCCCAACCAAGCAGCGTTCCCCAAACAGTAACGGGTGAGAATGACTGGACCCAGTGACCTCAGGAAGGCAGGGCCAGGGGTTCCGTGTCGGATAGGCTGGGAGAGCAGAGCTGGCTGGTGGCCACGCAGGTGAGAGGGAGAGGCAGGGGGGAAAGGGTAGCGCTTCTTGGGGCGGCTGCTTTGTGCATTTCTGTGCCAAGATCCAAGATGTGAGATTGTGAAGGGGGAGAAGATGTGGGCTCTGCCACCTCCTAAGAAATGGCAGCAGGGTGTGCAGTCCCACCAGCGAAAGCCTGGCAGCGAGGCTGAGTCTTTACGAGGGTCCCCCGTGCCATCTTACCTCTGTTTTCCTCTCCCAAGCCAGGCAGGCTCTGATTCACAATGCCCCTCCTGAGAAGCGTCTCCGGTTTCTACAGGGTTAAGCCCGGGGCCTCCTGTCTCTTTTCTTGGTGGGGTCTGTGAGCCCGCACACACACCCTCCGCGCACACACCCTCCGGTGCCCTGCGCTTCCTCGTCTCAGAACCCGAGCCCGTCTTCAGAACTCCACTTGGGAACATCCACTTGGATATTCTTTCTGCAGTCTAAGTTCTGCCCAAGACAGTCCTTAAATCCCACCTCCTCCATGAAGGCTTTCCTGATTTTCCCTGCCAGATGTGGTCTCCCCTGCATCCGAGGGGCCCTTCCCACCTTCTCCCCACAGGACCCCTTACTCGGGTCGAGGCAGGCTGCCACCAAGGCTGGTCACCTTTGGATAAGCAGGCGAGGAACAGAAATCACCAGACTGAAAGGTGTCCCTCCTAATCCCAGCTAATAGGGAGTGACAGCCCACGCTGGATCGGGGCAGAGGGCCCACTCACGGGCCTGCCCCTTCGGTCCTGACAGGAGGGAACCATGGGGATGCTGAGGGGGAAGCCTGCTCCTCCCTGCCGGTGGGACCGGACAAATCTAGACATGTCCCAGCGTCACCCCGCTGGGTGAAATGTTGATGGGGTCACGGTCACCCTCTCCAAGCCCTTCCTTTGCTCACTTTCTGGCAGAAATCCCTCGCGACCAGAGAAGCCACCTGGGTCCTCAGTGTGGGTTCTGGGGTGGGCGGGGCCGACTCAGCAGCCGGGGGAGCCCCTCGCCAGGGGCACCGAGCCCCGGACCCCGCGGTTTCCCGTGCCTGCCGCAGTCCCTGGCACGGACGGGTAGCTCGAACCTTTACTAACCTGGGTGGAATCGATGTGGGCTTGTTTTACTTGTTCAGCTCCGGGTTGTGCCCAGGCTTCCTTAAGGCCAATCCCATGGGGACGTGCCAGGGCCTCGGGGCCCCTCTGCTTCCTCGGCTCATCTGCCTCTGGTGGGCTGCGTCTGCCGGGGTGGCAGAGCTGGGGCTGGTGAGGGTAGGAGTGAAACGTCCCCAAATGGAAGGAAGCCCAGCCCTGCCACAGGTGTGCCCACACCACCGGGGCTCCCAGAGGCTTGGCAGGGGGAGGTTGGAAGGGGATGCTCATGGACAGAGCTGAGGCAGTGAGAGAAGCCCAGGAGATTCTGGCTCTGGGGAATCCTCTCTTCCCACAGGCAGAGAAAGATGAAGACAGCGTCCCCAAGAATAACGGAGAACTTGTGGTCCGGGCCAAACTGGTCTTCCCTGCAGGGCCCGGAAAGCTCCAGGAGGCTCAAGAAGGTGGGTGGCCTCCAGCCCCACAAACGTTTGTCTGTCACTGTCCTCAGAGCCTGGGCAGTTTCCCAGCGTTTCCTCCCATCGCCCCCGATCCCACGAGCTCCAATAACTCCCACCCAACCCGCGAAGCCCAGCCCGGGAGGCGGGTTCTCTGGAAGCCTCGGCTCGGAAGGGAAAGGAACGACCAAAGCCAGGCCGCGGTGCCTGCTTTACGGGCTCCTAGGACACCTGCCCCGAGGCTTTCCTCCCAGGGGGCCGGCTTGCCTGGGCCAACAGTCCCGCTGGGGCCCCCCTCGCAGACTGACCACCTGCGTGACGGCCGGGAGTTGGTCCCCAACTCCAGGTTCAGGCGCCTGCAAGGCTCCGAGTGACCGGCTCCCTGCTCCTGGGCCACGTGAGCAGCAGCTGCATGGCAGGATCAGGGTCCTCAAGGAGCTTCAGGAGACGTCACCGACTCATAACGTGGGGCACGTGGAAAAGACGAGGGTGGAGAGTGAAGACGGGAGGAGGGGCAGTTCCACGAAGTGACTCGTGACTTCCTGTCTGCCCAAAGAGGGGGTTCTGCTGCCGGGCTCACAGGGCCCCAGCAGGCCAGCAGCACACCCCCCGTGGTCCGCGGGAGACCCCGTTAGCAGAGGTCTCTTCCCCCACCCGCTGGCCACAGCTGGCTCGCGCCCCTGCCGCCTCCTCTCCTTGGTCCCTCGTGACTCTCGGCAGCTTCCGGTTCCCTGGATTTTAAGTCCTTCCCCGCTGCCGCCATGCTGCCCGTGCAGTGGTGCATGTGCTCCTCTGCCCGCGAGCTCTCGGGATCTGAGGGCTGCAGCCCACCCTCTGGTTAAGCTGCCAGTCTGGGTTGGTGCCACTGCGGGCCGCAGAAGTAGCGCTGACGGTGAATGCCAGCTTTCCTTCCAGGGACGGGAGACGAGCCATCACGTAACGGTCAGCTCTGTTTGGTAGTGCTGCGAGCCCAGAATCTACCTGTGCGCTCAGATGGTACCTTAAACTCATTTGTTAAGGGGTAAGTATTACCTTTAATCAAATATGATTTATTGATGATGTATCACACATATGGCATAGTCTCTGTAAGGGAGCACCGAAACGCGTCAGCCGTTTTAAACTCACTTTAGCTTGCCTGTGAAAATCTGACATAATGCGTGCTAAAGACGCGTTTCCAAGAATTCATGGGACTTGGGAGTGCTGAGGCTGGCTTTGGAATACCACATTGTAAACTAAACCCAAATCTTGTCAGTCCTTGTGACATCAGTAACTCAGCCCTAGGGACTGAGTGGGGAGCAAGCGGAAAGCAATGTGGTTGCTAAATATTTCTTTAGCTTAACATCTCCTCTTGGACCAACAGTAAGACGGATGCCTCTGCGCGCTTCATTCTTACTCACTTTGGGTGTAATGGTGTCTCCAAAAGTAAAGCACACGCCATTAATAAGTATATAGAATTGCTAAATCCCCAGGCGGTGACATAATGGAAAAATGATGGCTTACCTCATCCACACAGAACTGAGTGCATCTCCTAAGCCTTCCTTCCACTTATCTGTACGGCCTTGAGCAAGTGACTTAGCCCTTCTGCATTTATTTTCCTGAGAGCAGGGTTAAAGGAGATAACGTGTGTGCAGAGTCCTGGTCCCTGGGTAGCAGGTCTGATGAGCCTCGCTGTGGCCTGGTGGTCGTCACACCAAGGAGGCGGATTAAGGCAAGGGCCACGTGGCCTCGAAGCCCGACGTCCCCTTAACAGAGTACTCGGGACAGAATTCAGCTCTAAGGGGAATTTGGAACATCCTAGTGTGAGAGGTCACGTAGCCAATCTCAAATTTCCTTCTTGTTCCTTGCTCACGATTTTTGTTCTGCAGTGGGTTTAGCGCTTCTCTGAGCACTTAGGCTCACTGATGAGCAGGTGCCAACAGAGAGGGGGGGCCGTGTGGTGGGCGGAGCTTACAGGGTTTGAATCTATTTCCTCGTGCAGCTGTCTCACTCTGCCAGACCAGCAGAGGTTGAGACTGAAGTCCCCCGTCCTGAAGAAGCAAGCCTGTCCCCAGTGGAAGTACGCCTTCGTTTTCAAAGGGGTCACCCCTTCTCAGCTGAGGCAGTCCACCCTGGAATTAACCGTCTGGGACCAGGCCACCTTCGGTGTGAGCGACCGCTTGCTGGGAGGCGCCAGGCTTGGTTCCAGTGAGTCTGAGATATTTCTAAGGCCCAAGCTGCATCGGTGATCCTTAGTCACTGTCCTACCTCCATGGCTACCATGAAAAGAAAAAGTGTTCCCATGATGGCCGGTGACTTGACTGGCTGTGAAACTGCCTGACCCATCATAAATGGAAATTACTTAGTTCCAGCTTTTACTTTACAACTGAGCGGTAATACAGCAAAGCATTTCAACGATTTAGATGAGATTTAGCTCTGCTAAAGAAACAAAAATTCAAGGTCTCAAAATGGGCTGGGCACAGTATTTGCTTTTGTTTTTGGCCGTCCATCATAAAAGGATTATTTTCTTAAAGGAGAATATCTTCTTAACCCAAACAACTGGCAATTCAGAAAGTATTTCATTAATAGAGGGACTCGAGGGTGACGCTTTTCAGTGTCGCTCAGCAGAAGTGCTGCTGGCTTTTTGTGGGGGTGGGGGGGCAGCAGGGCCCCCCAAACACTGTCACAACCAAAACACCCGCACACATTCCCAGAGCCTCCGAGACCACTGAAGAGAAACGAGACTCGCTGTTAAATTACAATTTGTTTAAAAAGGAAGACTGTCCAAAGAACACCCTTTCCTCTAAGGAACTCCTCTCCTTACTGTGGCGGGGCACATTTTAATATGGTCTTAAGGTCTGGTGAAAAGTTACTGTATACTTTGCTGCTGGTCCTTTTTAAAACTGCGAAAGGACGGCGAGTGTCCCCTGGCCGCCATCACTAATCTGTCCCTTCGCTCACACACAGGGGAAGAGCCAGCGGGCGGTACAGACTCGTGCTCACAATCAAAGCTCCAGTGGCAGAAAGTGCTCTCCAGCCCCAACCTGTGGACAGACATGACCCTCACCCTGCACTGACCGGAGGCTCCGGGCGCAGCGGGGTTTCAGGTGCCGGGGCCTGATGGTCGGCTGCGGGGCTGGGCGTGCGGGTACGGGGGTGGAGGGTGGCGAAGGGCCCTGGGGAGTGTGAGCTCTCCCCGTCTACAGCCGTCCTGCCGCTGAGACGTTCTTCCACATTCCTGTGTATTTAGTCGGAACCATTATCGATGCTACATTAGTTAGGTCTCAGGTCGGTTATCTGTGCTTTGAGAGATGTGGAAAATGACCCGATTTCAATAAATGTTCAACAGTTATCCTGGTCTCCCTGTGCTTATCAAATAGCAAAAATTATGACCTTGTTATGTGCGTTTCAAAGGGAAAAGAAGGACGTGGTGGGTAGTCAATTCCTACCATTCTGCCGTGGAAAACCGTTTCTGGAGGAGGTCAGCCGTCCCCACGGGGTGCTGAGGGATGCCCGTTTCCGGTGGGTCAGCGCTAAGGTCACCCGAGGGCTGCCCAGCCCCACACAGCGCGGCTGCCAGGCTGCGCAGGAGCTGAGTCCAAGAAGGGCTGCTCCAGCAGCACCTGCCCAGAGACGCCTGCCGCCGCATCCCGCAGGCCTTTGGGTTCATCCTCACAGGACACCTGAAAGGAAAAGGACCGAGCAGAGCGTGGACAGGCAGGACGCGAGTGAGCAGAAGTGGCACCGACGGACACCTGCCGCCTTTTCAAGGACGTGGTCCAGAAGGGAAGGAGGTCGGAACAGGTTGTGCTTGTGGAGGGACCGAGATGCTGACCGGGTCAGAAGGGCCCTCAGGGCTGGAGTCTGAATTATCAGAACAGCCTGCGAGTCCTTTTCCAAACAAGCAGCTCTGACAGAAAATTCAAATTGCGCGTAGTCGATTACATGCACAAGGAACGCTTAGAAGTAAAAAGCCATTTTCCCAGATGAGATTACAACAGTTAATCAGCTTCACTGCTGCCCTCAGGTCACATCAGATTAAGTGCTATGGTTACGTGGTTTTTAATATGTAATTTTTATTATTCTGTAAAAGGTAACAAAATATACAGAATGAAACTTTCCCTTTTTTAAACTAATGTTACAAACCCATCTCATCACTTACATATAAATACTGTACTCTACAGCTGATTATTTAGGTGTGTAAGTCCAACAATGTAGCCCTCTAGCTGTTAAGCATAAAAAAGAAAGAGAAAAAATTATCCTGAGTGATCGAATGATCACAGGATTTCATCAACTGAACTGAAGGCCTGGAGGAAGGAAATCGTGTGTGCAAGTGTGTGTGAGAGAGTACGTCAGACTTTTCAAAAATTTCATCCTTCAAAAACCAAATATACAAAGATGCATCCTTCATAGAAATCAACAAGAAATCAATGTCAGCTAATTTCAAATAGAAAAAAGTATGGCACAGAATGTAAGCCACGATGTGGCTTTTATCACACATGCCAGCACGGAGTTAGTTATTCAGACATTACAGGCATCTTAACTGATTCAGCCCTGCTCCAAGCATAAAACAGGAAGTGATTCAATTATAATAATAAAAATAAAAATCAGGCCTGTTTGGCACTATGATACAGTTGGGAAAAATAAACTCCCAGCCCTAGAACATTCCCACTGAAATAACTACTCTCTTTTTAAAGGGCCTGTAGGATGATGAGGGCTGTAGGTCTCGAGAACGATCAATACAAGTACACGTTAGGAGTCGGCCAGCGGGCCCTCGCTCCGCCGAGCCCGGGCGGCGGCGCCCTTCACATGGCCTCAAACTCGTCGATGCGCTGCTTGGTGTTGCCCTGGCGGATCTGACGCAGCGTCTTGTACTTGTCCCGGCCTTGCCTCATGTTCTCGTTGTGGATGATGTCATTGTGGGTCCGCTTGTTCTCGTCTCTGGCCTGGGACAGCTCGCTGGTCAGAGTCTGTAACGCGAAGCAGCCTCGGTCAGCTCGCGGCCCCACACAGAGCCCCCCCCACCCCGCCCCGTGGGGAAAGCGGGCCCGGCCCGCATCCCGCTCACCCTCAGCTGCCGCTGCACGCGCTCGTTCTTCTCGGCCTCGGTAATGCGCTTCTCCTCGTTGCGGTCGTCCAGGATGCCCTCACTGGACAGCTCGGCGCTGTAGCCTGTGTACTCCGTGCCCTCCTCCTGCGGGTTCTCCTGGACATGGTAGTTAACGGGCTCGTACACTGGGGGCGGAGGCGGCGGGGGCGCGGTCATCACCAGGTGCAGCTCCTCCTTGGTCTTTACCAGGTCATCCTGGGCTTCTTTGGCCTTTGAAAGCAGATTAATGGACAGCTGAGGACCTTTCACGGGGAACCTCGTGTTTGGACCATTTTCTTAAGAGCCGCCTTTGCTCTACAAGAAGGCCACCGTCCGTGCTAAGAGAAGAAGGATTCCGCTCCCTCCCCCCACTCCCTTCTCCTGGGGGCTGGAGATGCGCCTGGCCTGAAGCAGCACAGAGCCGAGGCGCCAGGAATGTGGCTGAGCAGGTGGCCCTGGTCTGTGCAGCCTCTTCCAGGTCTGCGGACCCGGATCCCCTGAGCAGGTATCAACTGTGCCCACGGCACCAAGAGAAACTGTCACACCAGGTCTTGACCTTTTTCTAAGTACTGTAACTTCTTTATGTCTGTAGTCCTTGTATATGTTCACTGCATATACTTTTGAAAAAACTGTCAAAGAAGCAAACCCTCCAGCCACTGAGGAGCACTCCAGCATGCTGGTGTTCGGTTTGTTCTTCCCCTGCGCGGCGCTGCTGTCAAGCCCCTCCCGGCCTGCCAGCCCCCAGCTCAAGCCCCTCTTACCTGCCACCCAGTAGTCCTTCCAGCAACCCCTGGGGGTCCGCACACTCAACCCCGCCCACCTCGTCACCATCCTGACCCCGAGACGCGCTTAGCTTGTACCCGTTTTGTAACCAGTTCCTCATTTAATACCTTATAAGGAGCACTTTCTCTGAAAACCTAAGGACTGAAGTGTTCTGCACACAGCTAGAGTAGGGGGATGGGGCGGGGGTGAAGACCCATGAGGGGGAGGTGCCGGCCATCCCCAGAAAGGACCACCGCAGAGGGGGAAGCGTTGGAAAGAGCTGGGGAGGGGAGAGGAGCCCCACGGCCTGGCCGTGGTCTACACTCTGAACCCGACGCACAGCACGGTCCCGGTACGCAAGGGGGCTCCCAGATGGAGACAGGCGCCCCTGACACCGGAACCAACGCGGTTCTCACTATGACGGCGAAAACTGACTAAACCCCTGGGGGTCCTTACGAGTCGGGTATTGCTCGTCCCGATCTGCAAGGAAACCGAGCCTCAGAGGCGAGGCCGCCAGCCCAGCAGAGCCTGGAGACCCCCAGGATCCAGGTCTTCCCACGCGTGGACCGGCGCTGGGAGCGGCAGGAGGGCTCCGCGCAGGGACCACGGCCGCGGCTGGGGACACCCGCGTAATCCCACACAAAGCTAGCTCCTGATGGGGGCAGCCAGAGCACGGTGAGCAAGTGGCTCTCGTTCCCCTGCTGCCCACCCCCCCCCCACCGCGTCCTCGCCAGCGCTCACCCGGAGCTGCCACTCCTCCACCTCGTCCTCCTTGCGCCGCCGCGCCTCCTCCAGGAGGGCAATCTTGGCGGTGTGCTCGGCGAGTTCCGTGGCCTGGGAAAGGGGCCGGAGCCAAGGTGATTTCCGGGACGCGCTCGGCAGGCGCCACTCGCGAACGGAGGGCCACGTGTTCTGGTACATGGCCGCGTCCCCGTCCAGCGGTTTCCACCCGCCGCCCGAGGGCCAACCACCGCAGGGCCCCCTCCCCACGGGCCACCCTACACCCTCAGGCAGGTCACCTTACAGCCCCAATACCAATTATTATAAGGCGGGTGTCACTTTTTCAATCCCCAGAGGCGGCCTCTCCGTAACTGAGCACCGTGTGGCCGCGCCCCCTACCAGCTGCTCCTGGCTCTTGATCTGATCCGCCGCCTGCCTCTCCAGCTCGTCCTTGGCGTGCAGCGCGGCCAGGCGCTCCGCCTCCAGGCGCTCGGCCTCCTCCTGCGCCCGCTTCCTCTCCTCCTCCAGCTTCAGGGCTCGCTGGATCTGGTCCGAGAGCTCTAGACACAGCGCAGAACCAGAGCTGCTCAAGGCTCCTGCCAGGGACCCTGCAGTCTTGCCCCGAATTCCCACCCAGAGGGGACCGGATGGGACACGAGCGTGAACACACCAACGCCGCAAAGCGGTGGGCCGAGTTCCACGGTGCCGGGACCTCTTCTCCCCGGGACACTGAAGGGGACGCTCACGGTGGTGAAACTGCCCTCCCCCGGCCAGGCCCTGGCCGCACCCTCGTTGCGCTGCTCTCCCCAGAAACTCAGCATCTGCACCGCTCGCCTGGGGTTCAGCTTCTAGCGGGGGAGATGCAGCGCAGCTCCGGAGACCGCAGGCCAAGCATTCTATCTCACGGAACCTTAACATCCTCATCAGAAACGGGGGATACTTCAGCCTTGCCCTCACAGGCCTGGGGGCAATTCAAGGGATTACTGCGCATAAAGCATTCGGCACAGAACCCACACAGGTGTTAATAAAATACAGAATTATTTTCTACAACCGTTTTATCACGTCTCTTCTGCAAGTCTCTACTTCGGGTGTGTGCTTAACTGGGATGTGTGTCCTTGGGACGGGGTTCCCTCCTGGTTGGCGTGTGCCGACCGTCGGCCCTGCCGTCCCAGCCCCCCGGGGCAGAGGCCCCGCCCACCTTTCTCCGCCTTCCTGGTCTTCTCCGCGTAGTCCTGGAGCCTGAGCATCAGCTCTTCCTTCTCACGCATCATCTGCTCTTTCTCTCTCTCCACGATTTCTCTCCTTTTCTTCTCGGTTTCCAACTGCTGCCTGTTTCCGGGAGGGGAATCGGTGGTGGCACGGGGCTCAGACTCCGCACAGCGGCCTGGTCATCCCAGCCCAGGCACATGAGGGGCAGCTGCGTCTTGGTTACCAGCCGTCCCCAGCGTCCAGTCCAGGCCCCGGGCCCGTCCGTCCAGCAGAGGACACTGGTGACAGCACTGACCCCAGGTGCCCTGACTGCTCTCCACCTCGGGCTCGGGCTCTGCCCACAGCGAGACAGCTCCGAGGGCTGAGCCGCGGCCCTGCAGACTGTGATCCGCCGGCCCTTCTGCGGGGAGCAGCGCAGACACGGCTGCCCGTCCCCGTGCCCGGGAGAACACGCCCCGACCGGCCCTCCTGCCACCGCCCGCCCCTGCTCACCGCTCCAGCTGCTTCTGCTGCTTCTCCTCCCGGGCCTGGGCCTTCATCTGCTGCACCTCAATGGTGTCGGGCTTCCTGCGGCGCATGTACAGCTCGTGGTTCCCCATGCACAGCTGCAGGATCCGCTTGTTAATTCGCAGGCGGGGGGCATAGAACACGAAGTCCTGCAGAAGAGAACAGGGCAGACTGCGACAAGGGGAACGCCTTCCTTTGGCTTTCTTGTTCCAAACCCGACTTCACCCACTTCTGGATACCTCTTCGAAAAGGACAAACGTAGCAGAGAGTACGGGCCAGAAAGGGGGTTCAAGGTAAAGCCACTGACCCCGAATGACAGACAGATGTTCCTGGTGCCGCGGGGCACACGTTCTGCAGGACAAGCAGAGGGGGTGTGCGTGCTGAACCTCACGGCTGGACCACAAAGCTGCTCCGGGCCCAGCCCCCCCGGCCTTCAGGCTAACATCCTCGTCCGGCCTCTCCAGCCCCACAGCCCTGTCCGTCCCCGGTTCCTGCCCGCACAGCACAGCCTCTCCTACTTCACTGAGCTTCCGTCTCCTACATCTCAGCCTTTCGCCTCCCATGCTGCTACCAGCGCACCGCTAGGGTCACCGGCGGAACTTTGATGCCAGCCCGTCAGCTCCAGGACCAGGTGCAAACGCCCTGGGCTGGCGCACGTGAAGGCCTTCCGGCCCTGACCCACCCCTTGTTCACCTAAACTGCACTCTTTCACACCGTGAGCACATCCGCACACAGTCCCTCCTACTTGGCATGTCATGTCCAATCCCACACACCCGAGGCCACAGCACTTCCACGAGATCTCTCCTCCTCCACGGCTGTCACTTCTGTGCCCCCCGCACCTGATGGAGAGGTCAGCTGCGGCGTTGCTGGTGCCTTGCCCCGCTGGCTTGTTCCGCTCTCTCTCCCCCAACAGATGGTCAGCTCCCTGGAGAGCTGGGCCACGTTCATTCATCTCTGCGTCCCCAGGACCAGACCAATGTGCCCAGGGAACAACTCTCTGCCGGTGACTGACAGTTCCCGCGGCACTGTCGCATCTGACCCCGTGATACTGGGCGAGTCGCTCCGTCACTCTGAGCCTCAGCATCTTCAGCTACAACCAACGGTCTTGTGAGGATTAACTCAGAAAATGTTCACAAGGACTTAGAAAGGCGTCTGGCACAATGAAAGCTGCCTCAGACTTCGGGCTGTCTTACAAAACCGCTACTGGAAAGCCGCCTTTTTTTTTTTTTTTTTTTTTTTTTTGTGGTACGCGGGCCTCTCACTGCTGTGGCCTCTCCCGCTGCGGGGCACAGGCTTCAGACGCGCAGGCTCAGCGGCCATGGCTCACGGGCCAGGGAAGCCCTGGAAAGCCTTCTTAAAAACAAGAACAAAATCACAGCATCCAAGAGCTTCATGACTTGTGACCACACGAGTCCGGGACAAGGATGACACAGGGTCTTGTTTCCTAGCTCCTGATTACCCCTGTAATTAACAGAGGTGACAGAGGAGCAGTATAGTTTAGCAACTCTTGCTAAAAGCTACTGGAGGGCTTCCCCGGTGGCGCAGTGGTTGAGAGTCCGCCTGCCGATGCAGGGGACGCGGGTTCGTGCCCCGGTCTGGGAAGATCCCACATGCCGCGGAGCCCCTGGGCCCGTGAGCCATGGCTGCTGAGCCTGCGCGTCCGGAGCCTGTGCTCCGCAACGGGAGAGGCCACAACAGTGAGAGGCCCGCGTACGGCCAAAAAATATATATATATTGGAAAAGGCGCATCTGCTTCCTCTTCCCGCTTTCCTTTCTCTTCTGAGGCACAGGGCCCTCAGCACCCAGATGCCGACCACTGCGACAGGGGGGGGTGGCTGCGGCCAAGAGGCGGTGCCGCGTGTCCCGGAGCGACTTCCAAAACCTACAGGAGCACGCCGCGTGAGCTGAGCAACAGGCCCAGGAAGGGCCTGCTTAGTGCCTCAGTCTGGTACACCTGTCCAAAAATGCTAGGGAGAGAGTAATGTCGAGCCTGAGAGCCCACGGACCTCCTGGGCGGAGGGGGGCTCTCCTTGGGGTTTCACACACTTGTTATTAAGTCATCGGGTTTCCCAAGGAGGTGTCTGCGGAGCTGGGAGAAGCGGGTATTTTTATTACCCACCTGTCTCCTATTACACAAAGAGAAAATAATCTCTCGTTACGGCTGCACAGCCATGCTACCCAAATGGGTCTTGACTGTGGTTCCTAAGTATTTGTAAAGAAACTCTAATTAGCACGAACTCCTCTTCAGAAAAATGTCACTTAAAAAATATCAAGGGTCAGAACTGCAGGTGACACTCCCCACAGCGTCCGGTTGCCCGAAGACAGGGCCTGTGAACACCAGAGACAGCGAGAGCATCGATGGCTTCGCGGGAGGTGGAGGAGCCCTCGCGTGCCGCCTTTGAAGGAGGCCACTTCCTGACTTCAAGTTAAAAACAAAAACTAGAAGCTTTTACTTAGAGATTTCTAAACCCACGTCTCCAGCCCAGGCCTCCTGATGAGACCTGGGGCAGGCCATCTTAGCTGGCAGAGAGCGACGTCCTAAAAACCGAAACCGAGCATGAGGACAGCGAACCCAAGTCCCCAGGGACACGGAGGCGGAAGGAGGGAAGCCCTGGCGAGCTGTCGGGTGAACACGGGAGCCCCGGGGCCGCCCTCTGCGCAGGCTGGGCAGGGCCCGCTGCTGTCACGTGCAGGTCTCCATCCTTCCGCCTCTCCCGTGGGGCAGGAACAAAAGGCCCATTCTCGAGGGGAGCCAGCTGTCTCGGCCCCGTGAGCCACCCAGGCAGGCACTGCGCAGCACCAGAGTCAAGATCACGGCCCCGGACCGCGGCACCCGCGTGGCCGGGGGCGGAAGCTGCCTGGCTGAGGCGCGGGGCCGGCGCTCAGCCGGGGCTTTGCCCAGGGGACCGCCCTCCACGCAAGCTCAGGAATCCCTCCCCCGAAGTGGTGACGCGACCGCGACCGGGTCTCCTTTTCTGTCTTCTACGTAAAGGCGTGAACTTGGACATGTGGTGTTCTACCGCCCCAGGCGCTAAGCCTGCCTGCGGCTGCGCAGAACAGCCCTGGGAGGTGTGCGGGCCCCAAGGGACCCGTCCCCCCAGCCAGCCCCCACCATAAGGCACCCAAGCAGAGGACGCCTCCTCCGTGAGGCCCCCCAGACCCACCCACCTGAAGCCATCGCCCACTCCACCTCTCATCTGCGTCCCCCGATCTGTCACTCAGTACAGCTGCACTGTTAAATTCTCTGCCAGAAAGCACGTTACTTGTTTCGTTTGTCTTCACCCATCTCTTCACTGGCGTGTACACCTCGTGGGGCGGGACCTGTCCTGTTCCGCCGTGCACACCATCCTAGTATCGCGCCTGACACGCGGCGTGTGACCAGCAAATGTTTCTCTCTCCCTTCTTCCCCTTTCAAGTGATGGCTTCACATAAAACCAGATTATAGCAAAAGTATACTCGGCTAATGCAACCAGATGTACCGCAACTGCCTTTGCCTGGGAGCTTGTGATTGTACAATATTCTTCAGCTGTTCGGAAGCTAAACTTAAACCAAATGTGAAAAAAACCATACAACTTAATTCTTAAACAGTCTACCCAGAATTCCTGCTTCTGTCACTTCTCAAAAAATGTTCTGAACAATCAGTAACGTCTCATGAACAGACAGTAGCCTACACAGGATCGCAGGATCTTCTCGCTCTGACTGCCCCATCTCACTGCCCACGTAACACTGGTAACAAACACTACGACCCTCGGTTCACGGTGCTGCATACTAATGTGACCTGTTACCATGGAGCTGGAGAGCCTGTATTAAACGCTTGTTAATTTAAAATAGCTGTGCAACTGCCCATGGAGCAGGAGTCATGAGTCTGCGAACAGCAGGAACACGGAAAGTGTCTTTCAGTGAAGACAATACTTCTACACACAGCGTCCAGACCTCTGGTTTTCCCTTCCTCGGGACTAACCCCTCGTGGGAGGAGCAGCTGGACAGCAATGCCACACGCTGTCCCCTGAGCGTTAACCGTCACCATGCGGTGCCCAAGCCCTGGAGGGCTCCCAGACGTGCCTCTCTGAGCCGAACACTGTAACTAAGGAACCAAATTACATGAGACACCAAGTTCCTTCCGAACTGTAATTCTGGTAAAATTCACGACAGGCTCCAAGAAGGATAAGAATTTCTTCTAGTGGCAGTTTTTTAAAGAACAGATTTCCAATTAGAAAACGAATTCCTGGGCTTCCCTGGTGGCGCAGGGGTTAAGAATCCGCCTGCCAATGCAGGGGACACGGGTTCAATCCCTGGTCCGGGAAGATCCCGCATGCTGTGGAGCAACTAAGCCCGTGCACCACAACTACTGAGCCTGCGCTCTACAGAGCCCACGAGCCACAACTACTGAAGCCTGCGCGCCTAGAGCCCATGCTCCACAAGAGAAGCCACCACAGTGAGAAGCCTGTGCACCGCAAAGAAGAGTAGCCCCCGCTCACCACAACTAGAGGAAGCCTGTGTGCAGCAATGAAGACCCAACGCAGCCAAAATTAAATAAATTTAAAAAAAATTTCCTCCATGTCTTTTCAAAACAAAAAACAAACTCCTCACCCATTCCACCACTCTACATTACGTATTGTCTTAATCTTTTGAGCAAACGCAGCTGAAAGTTTACATAATTTCCACAATGTACCGGTCTTTACAGCTATTAGCTAACAGTCGGTATTTTCTAGCTAAGTCCTCCCAGGATGACTAACAGTCGGTATTTTCTAGCTAAGTCCTCCCAGGATGACTGCCCAACAGGCTCTTCTTTGTGAGGGGCTGTTTCCTACATCAGCACCGATGTGAAGGTGCCAGTGTGAAGACCACCTGCGGGGCACAGGGCAGTCAGAGGAAAACAAGGTGCAGTCCGTACCAGGAGGAGGGGGGGATGCGGGGGCCAGCAAGTCTGACGTATCCTAACGTGGGTAAGTTGCAAGGACAGCTCACCAAGTCGAAGCCCGGCCCCGAGGCTTGACCATCACAGTGCGTGCTCCAGGGGGTACCAGGGCAATGCTGCCGTGAGCACCCCACCCTAGGCCCGCTGCCTGGACGCAGGCTGGTTTTCCACACGAATATGAACATTTCACAAGCCCAGAAATGCAACACTTCGTGAAATGCTTATCATTTAGCAAAGGTCGATGACTCAGAACCGCCCTTTTCTTCATAAGGAATGAAGGCCATTTGGAAACTTAGATGACAAGAGTCAGCTGGCTTCTGACGGGTGGACCGCGGGGTTCCACCATAACCTCCTACTGCAATGCCCAGTGGCAGGCCCCAAGGGGACCTTAGCCCTCCATGTACCCTACTGGGACTTCTTCCCCCCGCCCACACACACACAGGTAATTCTGAGTATCACCGGCTCCTTGTCACACAGAGAAATCTGACCTTTATCTTGGAAACGTATTTGGCTGCAAGATGAAAAACAGTAACCTGTAACTGTTATGAACTTACGGGAGCCTTCTTGTCGATGGGCTTAATGACAAACTTTTTGTCATTGAAAGAGATGTTCCTGATTTCGCTCCATGGGAAGCCAATCTTTGGGGTCAACCTAAGGTTAAAAAAAAAAGGTGGGAGAGTTAGATGGGTACTTGGATTGGCTAAGAAAGGTTTGTAAATCTATTCTTAATTTCTTTTAGTTTAATTTTAAAAAGTACAAAGCTAGCCCGAGAACCATATTATGTAGTGTACATCATAACTGAGTGTACATCATAACTGAACAGTTGCCACTTGTGCTAGGTTAGCTGACAGGTGGGTGTCACTGAGGTCAAGCTCTAGGAAGCCTTGATATGCTCCCATTGGCATTTGTCTTTCTCAGTTACTACGTCCAGTCACCCCGGCTTGTAATCTTGAGGTCAACTCTGATTCCTAACCAGGCACATCCTTTCATCCTTTGAAGTATCTATCATGACCATCTTTTGCAATTCATTTCCACATCACCACCCTAATCCCACCTCTCACATGCCAGCAGCCTAACCAACCAAGTTCCTTCTGTTGCCTACAGAACCCTACTTCCAGTCTGCTTGTCTGATTAATGTCCCTTTTGGTCAATCCATTCCCCTCCTGAAAAATGTCAACAGTGCCGCCCCAATACCCCACCCCCGGTTTCTACAGGATGAAATCCACAGTCCTTAACTTCACATCCAACAGCCTTCTAACCTAGACCCAGCTGCCTGGTTCAGCCCATCCTTTCAACACAGGGTTCACTGCCGCCCCTCGCATGGAAGGGCCTCCCTCCTCCCTCCCCCACCACTCCCAGACATGCACCATCAGGCCAGCTCACTCTCCCTTTCAGCCGCCTTTCCCCTCTCAACCAACGTGCAGTCCCTTATGCTACACAAACTATTCTTGTTATTTAAATTACTGCATTATTATTTAGTTCTTTGAAAACCAGGCAGGTGAGCAGTCTGATGGCAAAGACCACACCTTATGTTTCCTATTCATGCTATACCCAGGGCAGCTATTCACCAGTGGAAAAGGAAAGGGCTGGTATGGTTCAAGTCCAAGGTTTCCTTACCGTATTGCTGTCTGTTTCTCCCTTCAGAAAACTGTTAGCATTTGCTTAATATATTAGGTGCTCTAATGTTGGGTGCATGTATATTCACAATTGTTATATCTTCTTGATGAGCTGAGGGCTTGGTATACGGATTCTGCCCCTCTAGTTCTCATCTTGGTGATGCATGCTCTCCTGGCTGGTCAGACAGACACCTTCCCATGTCATCCTCCAAGTTCCAAGAGAGCTCTCAGATCACACACCCTAACAGTAGCCCCACTACTGTCCTACTTAATCACTACTAGTCCACTACTGGCCGAAACTCTGGATTTTTAATTAGCATTTCTGGGACAGCTTACGGTATGGCTTCAAGACCACATTGCTCTACTTACCTCATAATTTCCACCCTCTTCTTCATCTCCTCCACCCTATTCTTTCAACACATTTACCATGGATGCCATTCCAGAAGGAATGACAGATCCTCAAGCAACCTTTCAGAGATGCTGCCATGAAAAACGGTCCTTGCCATGAGCCATAGAAACTTCCCGTTTAGAAAAGAGCAGGAGTGGGGAGGACTCTACTGCCTACCGACATGTTTAAATAAAAACTGATGGGCGGGGACTTCCCTGGTGGCACAGTGATTGGGAGTCTGCCTGCCAATGCAGGGGACACAGGTTTGAGCCCTGGTCTGGGAAGATCCCACATGCTGCAGAGCAACTAAGCCTGTGAGCCACAACTACTGAGCCTGCGCTCTAGAGTCCGCGAGCCACAACTACTGAGCCTGCATGCCACAACTACTGAAGCCCACGCACCTAGAGCCTGTGCTCCACAACAAGAGAAGCTGCTGCAATGAGAAGCCCGTGCACTGCAACGAAGAGTAGCCCCTGCTTGCTGCAATTAGAGAAAGCCCTCGCACAGCAACAAAGACCCAACACAGCCAAAAATAAATAAATTAAAGAAATAAATTAAAAAAAAAAAAAACTGATGGGCAATGTAGGTCCTGTTATGACAACACAAGCCAGGTCAAGGCAGTGGGCGTGGCCTCTGAAGGCCGGGAGTGGGCACCTAAGCCCGACAGGCTTCTGGGACCCAACAGTCAGGGCACTGGCCAGGCTGTGGTTCTAAATGTCCAATCTTTTTGATATACATCCTTTTTTTAGTTTTGTCCTATAGGATCACCAATGCCCATTGAAATACATCTGGTTAACATGCTTCACAGCACTCAAAAAAGCGTGCAGGGAGTTTGTTCAGTTATTTTATCTCCCACTGTATATGGGAGATATACACACACACACACACACACACACACACACACACATATATTGTTTGAAGAAGTAATTTTGTATATAGGTGTCTGAGCACTGGAAAGGACCTCAGGATGTCACCTGGTCCTGCCATGGACGTAACCTCTATCCTTACGTGGAAAGGCCGTAAAAGAGAGACATCGGGTAGGCACTTGTTGCTTCAGAACACTTTCCTCCAAAACACAAGGCCAACATGCTGGGAAGAGCAGAAGAGCCAGGAACCAGCAGCTGCTCAGCTCTCGGCCACGCAGGCAGCACGGTGGGCCGGGCTTCCAACGCAACAATCTGTTCTCTGCCTCCTAGTTCTATACGAGTCTCTCAAAATAGTTTCTAACCCAGAAAACTTGGACCTTCAGGCTAGACAGACATCTTTCTCTCAAGGGTTGGGCATCCTTTCACCACGGCTTCCAGCTTCTTCTTTCTGCTGTACCTGCAAAGTTTGTCTTTTTTTAAGACTCTGAAACGTCGTATAACAATTTATAGCCCCATAAGCAGGACTGCAGTATCGAAAGATGAGGACTAAACATGAAAATTATGACTCACCTCTAAGTTAAAGAACCTCCTTTTATTCTTGACCACAGTTGGAAGATTAAAGTCTTACAAGGATTTCTTTCTCTTTTTTTTTTTTTTGAGTTCACTTAGAGGACACAAACAGAGAAGGACCCACAGAGAAGATTTCTAAAGGATTTATAAGTCACAAATTTTAAAAGTGTAATTCTCGAAAGATTGGGGACCAGAGCTCTTTGGAGAAACAGCCGATTCCAGGGCTGGAGCACCTGGAGGTACCAGTATGTAGGAAGTGCCTTGAAAATAATGGGGTCAGGAGGGCCCAGGAGCCACTCAGAGGGGCTCCGAAAAGCAAATCTCAAACGATGTTAGCTACAAAATAACAGTATAGATTATGGCCCATAGAAGAAAACACATATTAACATACGTAACTAAACAATAAGTGGAGAAACTGGTTCCTTATAGAATTCCATTAATATGTGTAAATAGAATGGTTTTTTTTAAAAAAAATCACCATTTCTCAAATATTACAGTAACTGCTTCATGCAAGTCTCATCAGTGGATGTAGAATTAATAGATGAAGTTTAAGAACCAGGATATTCACATAGTTTCAAAGACTCTCCCCTAAATACACTTGTCCATTACGAAGGGGAGGTGAGTAACTTTGCAGAGAAGCCTGGCCAAAGCCACCTTGACCCGAGATCAAAGTCAACACCAGAAGCAGGATGTTCCGACACCACACGCTGCCTGCAAGGGTGCGACAGCACTTCTGTCAGATTCATGCCCAAAGCGCAAACCTCAGATCTTATCACGGGAAGGTATGAGACTGATCCAAGGTGAGGGATTTTCTAAAGAGTCAATGGTCAGTGCTCTTCACAAGTGTCAAAGCTGTGCTAGACAGACAGACAGACGTTGGGACTGTCCCAGATGGGAGGAGACTGGGGAGTGTGACAACTAAATGTAGGTGGGATTCCAGGCAGATCCTGGGGCAGGAAAGGGACACTGGTGGACAACTGATAAGACCCTTAAGGGCATCACGTATCAAGGTGACCATCCTGACTGTGTTTATGTTAAGGTGTTGACATCTGGGGAAGCTGCGGAAGGGCACATGGGAATTCTTTGTACCTACTATTTTTGGAAACTTTTTAAAGTCTGAAATGATTTCAAAACGAAGGGTTAAAACATTTACATTCAAAATGCGCGGCAGGGCAGAGAGTGAGGACGATGCTCCGCCTCTCGACAGGAGCCTGGATTTCACAGGCGTGTGTCTGTCTAACGTCAGCAAAGGAACACTCAGAATTGTGCATTTCGTTATAATTAAATTTTACATCAAAAGAAAATCAAAACATACTGAGCTCTAGCGAACAGTATGCATTTTGGGGGAAGTATACCGATGCCTGCAATTTACTCTGCAACGTGGGGGCAGCCAGCGGGGCGGAGGGCCGTGAAATGAGGACGGGGAGGGGTGTGACAAGGCCCGTGGCGACATGCTGATGGGAGGCTGCTCGTGGCCGCGGGCACGTGGGCTTCACTGTGAAATGCTTTTCATTTTGCAGTGTTGTGAAAGTTTTCACTGAAGAGTTTAGAAAGGTCTGGGGTGGGGGGATGGGCTGCAGATCATGGCACGCCTCACGGAGGGGGAAGAACAGAGAAGAGCTGCCAGGCGCCCCCCCCGCCCCCACCAGAGGCCGCGGCAGCGATAACGGAGATAAGCAACAGTGGCTGAAGCTCTTCCCACACTTCCATGTGGAAGAAAAGGCGCTTGCGGGGGGGGCCTGGGCCTCACTCCCACTCCCACCCTCTGCAGGGCAGGCCTGTCAGAAAACTCTCCCCACAGCCGCCCTTCCTGCCACCCGCCCAGCCACACTAAGAAGCCACCATGGCTTCTCCTCAGGCCCTCCCCGCACGTGTCCGGCCTCTCTTCTCGGCCAGTCTGAGCTGGGCTTCTAAACGTCCCCCAGAGGTGGTCTAAGCGGAGTCCTCGCAGCGGCAAACTTCTGTAAGAAACTAAGTTATTCAAAAATTCTGTCTGTTCCGCGTTCAAGTTAGGGTACCAAAGACAGAAAGGAGAGGTCTGACAGCTGTGACCCGACGTATTTGTTAAAACAAAGCACACACAGATCCGAGAATCGCCTTCTGCTCTCCTCTGCGATACAGGTTAAGCCACTGACGGTAAGGCATGAAGACGTAACCGCCCCCCGCGCCCGCCAAAGAAATCTGCCTGTGAGCATAATTTTAGAAACTGGAAAAAAATAATGTACTTAAATGGTTGAAACATCATTTCTAATGCCAATAAAATAGAAATGTAAATCAGAATACATGATTTGCAACCCCGGGGAAGGAATGGAAGGGAAAAGACACTTGGCCTTCATTTCGCCCCCTCCTGGTCTACAGCCCTTTCCCAGCATCCTCCCTGCTGCAGCCCTGGGCCCGTGGCACATTCAGAAACTCCTACGGACAGAAGGACTAGGGGAGTGAGCCCCGGGAGGGACGAAGCCGGGGGAGAAGCGTGCTTGCAAAGCACTGAAGAATTTGGGGCAGGATCAGCTCCTCTAGTTTTTGTTGTGGCCTGAGGATGCCGGGTAGGGTTATAACACAGCTCATCTCAACTTTTTCTGTCCCACGCTGACAGCAGCGTGCGGGCACGCTGCCTAATTCCTCCCTCTCGACGTTCTCTCCTCTTCAGATCTAAGGGTTTACAGAAAGGAAGACAAATGCTTCCTGTCCTACATGCTCCCAACTTGACTGTTATACGTACGATGAAAAAGGGACCCCAAGAGACTTTTTTCTTTGGGGAGAAGACCCTTTTGAGAGGTTGCCCGTTTCACAGCTAAGCTGGGGGAGGGGAGGAGAGCGGAGGCAGGACTGGAAGAGCCAAGCTGCTCAGAGTTTCACTCGGAGGAAATGGGATTTGCGTGGGTGAGGGAAGTCACAAGCTGACAGCATGTCCCTGCCTCTGGCTCTATTTGGCAGCTTGAAAAACCTGTTCGGAAGCCCCGGCCTTGGCTACCTCACAAGATCTGCTCATTCAGGAAGGCGGTTTCCCATGTATATTCCCACGAGGCGGCGGTGCTCCCTGCTGACCAGCTCCCGCCCTCCAGCTCAGGGGCCTGGGCTGGTTTCCCGAGTCCCTGACTGATGCAGACTGTTTCTGCCTGTCCACAGCACTGGATCCAGCACGCCGGGGAAGGAGCAAACCAAGAGTCCCCAGTAACTCACTTCGGGGTCCTCAGGCGAGTCCCTGCGACCCTCTGCTAAGCACGCCACGTCCTAAGTGTAACTGGATTCGTCTGACTGGCACCGCGCCTCCCGGCGGAGACGCTCTCCTCCACCCACTCTGGGCGCGCGGTGGAGGGGCTGGAACACCAATCACTGGTCCCCACCCCAGGGGAAATGGGTCTGGACTGTGGGTCCTGGCCAGAGCGCCTGTGGCCGGGATTATGGTGGACTCTGTACAGGTTATCGTGTGTCAGAAGCGGCGCTGCTGCCCTCAAGAACGTCAGGGTAGGGGTGGGAACCTGGGGCCTGGGGGAGCCGAGAGCAAGTGAGACAGGTGAGCTGCCACTCCAAGCCCAAGGAACAGGGAACCGCCGCGGAAAACTTGTCCTCGCCGAATCAGAATGATTTGTGTGTGTGTGTGTGTGTGTGTGTGTCTAGCCCCTTGGCAGGAAAAAGGCATCTGCGCAGAACTGGTAACCACAGGAATGGGCAAAGGAAGCTGGGGGAGGCCAGCCTGCTTGCACTGAACTGCAGCAGGGCCCACTCCACAAACTAACACACTGAGGCAATCGGGTACCTCCTGCAGGTTCAGAGGATTTAGCTAGACTGTCCGCACAGAAAGGCTACTGTGTGCAGAATCTCAAGGTCCCTGATAGCACCATAAATATTCTGGGTCGGATCAGCACACACCTCAAGCCGCCCAGCACTGCTGGCTGGTGGCTATGGGCGTGCTGGTACCTACAGGCAGCTGGGGCGGCCTCACAGGAAGGGGCGGGAGATGGCTTTCCTGCAGCTCTTGTTCTTTCACAAGCTCCAAAGTCCATGAGGTCACGGACCGGTGTGGTCCCCCTGCTGGGCCCCTCGGCACGTGCTACACATGCTAATAATGAACAGGCTGAGAGAGAAATAATGCACACCTCTGAACCGACCTCCGACATGGCCACGTCACAGTCGCAAAGCTCTTAAGCGTCAGACACTGGGCCAGTAAGTTGCTAGATAAATACTCTGAAGAGAACCCCTATGCACATTTGCCATTTTCTCCATGGTTTCCAGGCCTGATACCCCACCAGCTGAAGAAAATATAAAGTTCAACTCACTTATCATCTTTCTCATAAATATTTAGTCCAAGGGCATCAACTCCAAGCCAAAGGTCTGTTCCTTTCTTATTTTTTATCTCAAAATAGTTGATCCCATACATTTCCAGGTCCTGGGCAATCTTCAGATACTCCAACATAGCACTGTCTCTGGGTGGGGAGAACAAACATTGGCATCGTCGTCAGCGTGCGCCCCGCGCTCAACAGTTACACCGCCACCAGGAACTGAAACGTAGTACATCACGGAGGACGGGCTGACAGCCAGGTGCCTCCGTCCCTCTGCCGGCCTGTGCCCCAAGTGGGCGCCCAGCCATCCTGGACACTGACCACGGGCGTATGTCACGTGTCAGGAAAGAACCAAACTGGCTCGTGCTGCCCACTCTGGACACAGAGGGCTTCCCTTGGAAATTCTATCACCGGGCATGCCCTCTCTCTCTCTGTGGCCCACACCGTGCTTCAGGGAGCCCACCATCTGCCTCACTTGGGGCCACTGCTTGGGTTTTGAGTTGTTTCCCTCCACAGAAGATGCTCGGGTCAGGCAGGAAACTCTAAGGACACAAAGTCTCTGAGGCCCAAACTGCAAATGAACTTCTGAGGATGGGACATCATGCCAAGAGCTGCTGCCAGTGCCCGAGAGGAGTATTCTAGGACAGGCATCTGGTCGCTCCGTTCTCACCAGCCGCAGGTCCCACCCCGACCCTCTCCACACCTCGCTGGTGCTCCTTTATTAGCAAGTGTTTCTCACTTGGGATCTTTTTTTTTTTTACATTTACAACCTTTTGAAGGCAACCACCTTATGGACGATGAACGAATCAGCACCTCTGTGACAGGGAAAAGAAAATGCCTGGTGGGCTGCGAGCAATGCTCCGGCCCCCTTGACTAAAATGAAGAGTTTCAGACACAAGCTTTTCTTTCCTCTGAAACAAGGAGGGGAGAAGGCTGGAGGGACTGAAGGTGTAAACCAAACCACTTCTGCCCTGGTGGCAGTGGGGAGGAACAGCTGGCTTCGTTTGGGAAGAAACCTCACCAGCAGCTCCTTACCTTCCCTGCCCCTCTAGGCACAGCTCCAAGCGAGTCACCTGAAGGACCCGAGTCCCCTGAAAAGAAGACCGGCTCCCAGCCCAGCACTCACTTGAGCATACCACGGTGCTCGGCGTGCCACACCTGGATCCGGTCCTCCCACTGGTCCCTGGTGAGCTTGTGCTGGTCCATGACTCTGGATCGCAAAGGAAGAGGGCACAGAGCCGTCACCCCAGAGGGCCGGGAGCAGCGTGCGACCGGCCACTGAGCACCCTCACACAGACCCTGACTGTTCTTTCAAATAAAACCATCTACTTCCTAAGATGCGGCATTTCTATTGATGACAATTAACAGCCTGGACGATTTAGAACCTGGAATGAGACAAACCCAGTCTTGCTGGAAACACTTTTAAAAGGTGTTTTATTTTAAGTGGCCTCTCCTTCCAAAAGAGGTAATTTATGCGACCGCCAGTAAATAAAAAGATTGAACAGGGGCCGGTTTACCATATACACCAGGGAGAGCTGAGACGGTTCCGCTCCGGCACCTGCGGCTCCTGTGAGGAGGGCCCCCTCCCCTGCTGAGTCCCTCTGTCGCAGAGGCCACTCCAGGGTCCACCGAGGGGTGGCAGGGCCTGCGGAAGGCCGGCCTGTGACTGCAGACAGAGTCCCCAGCCTGCAGAACACTCGCCCTCCACAAAGCCCTTCTGCCTCCCGACCCTCCTGACACGACGCTCGCACGCGGGCCCGGCCCCTGCCGGCTCACCTTTGGGGGATCAGCCGCTCGGAGCCAAGGTACCCGGACTTGTGCAGCTCCTTGCCGTAGTCCCCAAACTTGGCCTGCACAGCGTAGGAGCCCAGGAGCACCGCCGTCTCGGGCGGGCAGTAAATCTCATCGCTGAGAATCCCCTCCTTCACTTGCAGGAAGAAAAGCTTCTGGGTGATGTCCTGGATGAGCTCCTCGGACACGTCTTCGGGGTAGAACTTGGCCCGGAACTTGAACTGCAGAGGGTTCTCCTTTCTGACCTCCTGGGCGGACACCTGGGCGGCAGAGGCCAAACCCTCACTGCAAGTTCGAAAGACAAAGACCTGCCTTCCCAACACAGGTTTTAACCACTGACTCAAAAGCGTCCTTCAGGCCAGTTTTCAGAAGATAATGTTTGTTCTGAAAGTCACCTTTTTAGCATGGAAGACAGAAGAAGGCCAGTGAGAGTCCTGTTACACCCTCACACTAGCCCCAGCCCCAGCCTTGGTTTTCTGGGGGCGATGCTATCAACTCCAGGGGACTGCCTGAGTGACCCGTGAATCTGGCCTCTGTCCACATGGCCAGGCCAGCCCTGGACCATGAGTTCACTCTCAGTAATTCCTCACGCCCCCCCCACCCCCTTCCATGCCTCCAATCACCCTCCTGATGGGTCCAGTAATATGGGAGGGAAAGCAGGAGTTGGAGAAAAGAGAGAAACTGTCTGGAGAAAACACATTTAGCTTACAGCTTTTCTTTGTAATTGTTAATGGAATTATCCAGTCTTTGGAGTTGAAACTCTTATCACAGGTTCAAACAGAGCAATAACAGATTCTTACAAAACAGTGGATGATTCATGGTTTATAAGATTAACAATCTCATTGGAAAAAAAAAAAACAACAAAAGCTAAGGTCAACTAAAAGCTGAGCAATTAAGCATCACACACTCCAATAAGGGAGCAGTAAGGAGAAATGCCAGGATCTCATTTCCAGCAACTACCTCCGTTTACTGGAAACCTGCAACCTCTCTGTCTTTAGAAACTTTTACACAAATAGAAAGGAACACAAAACAAAAGACGGAGTTTCAATGTCAACAGAGTAGACCAAACCCAATTAATAGCCTGTAAATAGTTAACATGACTTACTTTTTTATCAAGTTTCAACCAGGTAGGAAATCCTTTATTATCTACATACTGGAGGCCAAAGTACCACACTTCCCGAAGGCCGATGGTCTTAACCACCTGTGTGAAAGAGACGGGGGAGGGGGGCGAAACAGTCATGAGGAACTCTCTGGATGGCAGTGGCCCTGGGCTGCCACCATCACATGGTGCAGCAGAGCTGCCAGGAGAGCGAGGCGCCAGCTTAGACGCCGCGGGCAGGCCTCCGCTACACCGTCTGTTACTAAGACATGAACCATTTACTTTTCTTTTTTTTTTTTTGGCCACACTGTGCAGCTTGTGGAATCTTAGCTCCCTGACCAGGGATTGAACCCAGGCCCCTGCAGTGAAAGCACCAAGTCCTAACCACTGGACCGCCAGGGAAGTCCCTGAACCATTTACTTTTAATATAAATTTGAGCAGATTTAGGGTTAACTTTAAATCTTATAAAATGTCACCCCTACTCCTCTGTCCTCCATTATGCGTTTCTGAGTAAAGACAGCTAGGTGGGCCACAGGGAATGGGCCGTAACCCAGGTACACCCACCGGTAAAAGTGTGTGTGTGTCACAGGTGTGACTGCACCTGTCGGGGAGCCCACATGAAAAAGGGGCTGAAAGACACCAACGTGAAGCAGAGCCTCCCCTGGATGCCCGTCTCTGCTCCTCGGCAGCTGGCCGGGCCTCCGCTCAGTGGGGTCAGGGCAGCAGCGGTCCCGGGAAGGTATAGAAGGCGGCGGGCAACAAGCTTCCAGGGAAGGGGGGGAGTGCTCAGCTTCACGCATGCCAAGGGGCGACGAGCACTTTCAACCTCCAGAAACGTGAAATTCTGATACAGGAAGGTGGAATTCAGCCCTAGGTCACAGTGCGTTTCACGTTTTTAAAATTCTCTCCAGTACTAGGACAAAAGTCTCCTGTGGTCCATTACACTGACAGCCCCACGATGGTTACTCTTGTGTCTTGAAGTCAAAAAGCAACTTGCCGTGGACACTTGTTGAATACTGTCAAAACTCTGCCGCATAGTTTTAAATTCCATGACATATAATGTTAAGCCTTTAAAAAAAAGGTTACTATTCTTCAAATATATGGCTTCTATCATATTTAAAGGGAAAGAGGGATGTACACACTAGAAATGAAAATCAGGTATCTGGAGCACTTACAATAAAAACTGAAACACCAAACAAAGTCTGCCTTGAGCCTGTCTCTGCACTGGCCTGGGCTGTGGGGCCAGATGCTTGCGGAGCTCCCGAGTCTCCGTTTACTACAGGCCAGGGAATGACCTGCTCATTCACTCCCTTCACTCACCCAAAAAAGGGGAGGAGGGACTAGACCCGAGTCCTCATCACGAAGCGACAGGAAGGCAGTTTTGACTCTTACCAGAGCTCTCCCCGCAAGTCTGGTGAAGCCCCAGTTCTGCTTTTCGTGGTAGCCAAGTATAGAGGAAGCTGACTGAAAGACCAGGTTTTCTATACCCAATCCTGCTAGTTTCCTAAACCTCCATCTCAACATCTGGATACGAAACCTGCCTCGCCTTCCTCTGCGGGCTGTCCAAAGCCGCACAAGAAAGCCCCATGTACAGAAGCCACTCTACCTCTCCTTCCACTCCATCCACCCAGCTGCAGCCTTAGCCTGGGTCTGACCGGCGTGAAACCATTTCCTGTCCACTTGACTTCCCTGCCCCGTGCCTGTCAGACCCTCGCTGATCTTCAGACTCCTCTTCTCCATCTGCTCCGATGTGGCCGGTCCCCCTTCACGGAGCCGATCAGACTCTGGAGCCGTGGACCTGACCCGGGTCCCTCACTCTCTCGGTGGAAGCCTGTCCCTGGGTTCCCTGATCTGCCACCCATCTTTACGTATGACTCTTCCGTCTACTTCCAGGACAACTGTCCTCAACGTGTTTCAAAGCCCTACTTCTCTCCCTACGGCTCCCCCAAAACAACAAAACAGAAGTAAACAACCTTCCTTTCTGCAGTCCATTCTAAAAACTGACCTGTCAGTCCTCTCTGCGAGGGAAACCCAGCATTCCTAGAAAAATACAATCACTGTTCTCTCTAATGTCCCTACCTCAGCCTAAAGCCGACACACAGCACGCAAGCCACACCTGGACGGGTGTGGGGGCCATTCCTTCATCTATGCCTCTGTGGTGTTTTATTTTTATTATTTTATTTATTTATTTATGTATTTAAATTTTTGGCTGCGTTGGGTCTTCGTTGCTGCGCACGGGCTTTCTCTAGTTGCGACGAGCGGGGGCTACTCTTCGTGGCGCTGTGCGGGCTTCTCACTGCGGTGGCTTCTCTTGTTGTGGAGCACGGGCTCTAGGCGCGTGGACTTCAGTACCTGTGGCACTCGGGCTCCGCAGTTGCGGGTCGCGGGCTCTAGAGCGCAGGCTCAGTAGTTGTGGCACACATGCTTCAGTGGTTGTGGCACGTGGGCTCAGTAGTTGCAGCTCGCGGGCTCTAGAGCACAGGCTCAGTAGTTGTGGTGCACGGGCTTAGCTGCTCTGCGGCATGTGGGATCTTCCCTGACCAGGGCTTGAACTTGTGTCCCCTGCATTGGCAGGTGGATTCTTAACCACTGTGCCACCAGGGAAGCCCCTCTGTGTTGTTTTAAATGGCATGTTTTGGGAAAGGCAAAGGCAGGGATGTGTCTACTTAAGTCAGTCTCAAGCGATAGCTGGAAAATACTATTGATACTTTCTGGTGATGAAAACAGTGAGCAGAGAGTCACGTGGCAGGAACTCCTTTCTCAGCACGTCGGGCAGCTGCAGTAGTGGGAAAGCACCACGGCCCCGCCCGGCCTCTGCGATGGTCTCTGTGAGGGCCTCCGTCACCTCGGAGCCCTGGACTAGAATCTAGTCACAGACGAAGCAACAGCACTGGGACAGGGGCTGGGGGACAGCTACTGCTGAGGAGACTCAAGTGACAGAGGGGGTAGGAGAGAATCGGACAGACTAACTACCTTCCAAGTCTCCTTCAACCGATGCCAGTTAAGGACCACATTTCAGTGACTGGCAGCTGGGCCCGTGGATGAGCTTCCGAGACCTAGAAGCGCATCAGGTGGAGCAGCAGAGAAAGGACGCAGAGCCCCGCGCAGCCCGCAGCCCCTCCCGGATGTCCGTTCAGGAGGAAACATGCCCGGCGTGGCGGAGGGGCGCCAGCCCACGTGCGCCGACGGGGCCTGAGCATCCCCGCCTCACCACACCACGGCGGAGGTATGAACAAGCGGATCTTCAAAGAGCGAGGTGCAACTGGGGTCAAGGCTGTGGAGACGGCCTTTCCTGCCAGGCCTCTGCGTCCACAGTTCTAACACAGACCGAGTCATGTTCCGCTGACCCACGAGCGGTTCCAGGAGCGGTTCCACAGGTCCGCTCCAGCCTCAAGTCCTCAGATTACAGGGTATTTCACAACAGGAACACACAATACTGAAAAAAATTCCAACACTAACTCTGGTGACTGAGGGGCATGCTAGCTGCAGGCAGCGCTGACCCGAGCCCCCGCTTCCTCCCCGTCCGTGCTCTCACCACTGCCCCCATATGGTGCCAGGATTTTCTTTCAGGAGAAACCCTTAGATTTCCACCCCAAGTCCAGTCCCGCCCCAGGCAGTAAATGTCTTTATCGTTATCAGGTGAGGCACGGCCAGGGAATGGCCTCAAAATCACAGCACAGGGAGAGCGGGACCCCTCCGCTGAGGTGTGAGCCCCCAGGCCCTGCTCACTGGCTTGGGGAAATTAACCTGCTGGGTGCTGGCTTTGGGGATGAAAGGGAGAGCCCATCAGGCCCAGGGTGAGTCACCTATAGTTTCTACATTTGCCAGGACTCCGCTCCACTTTCCAGTTTGGTGCTGGGATGCAGAGCATGGCTTGGCCGACCGGTGGGGCCTCTCAGGAAGGCCGCCGACGGTGCAGGTGCCTGTGAACGCACACCCTGCCCCGGCGCCCTACTGGGTCCTCAGTCCCAGAGCAGAATTTACAAAGCCCAGAAAGGTAGCTCTCGCTCTGTCTAAAGCTTGGAACCGTTTCATGGAAGAGTTATCACGGCCCTCACGGTGGTGCACCGCGCTTATTAGAACTCTGCGTCACCTTCAGCTTCCATGAAGAGAGGGGCAGGAGCGCGGCTGGGCTGTTACCTGGCTGGAGGGAAGGGTGTGTGCTGACCTCCGAGGGGCTCAGGACTCTGCGGCTGCAGGGAGTGCTGGAGAGAGGCCGCCTGGCCCCACGCCGTCCTCCACTGCACCCCGGCCGCGAACCAGATGGCAGGAAACGGCCAGGGGGACCGTGGAGACCCCAGCGGGAGAGGCGGCAGCCAGAGCTCTCGGGTGAGGCTCCGGCTCGTGGAGACTGCACGGCGCCCCTTCTCCTCGGGACTGAGAACAGGGGCCCCCCGGGGAGAGTGTTTACGGCAGCTGAACCCCGCTGGCAGGGTCTACTCCACAGCGAGAAGCTAGCAGCCAACCAAGGTAGTAAATACGCTCGGCAAAGTGATTCCGATGCTGCAAACACTCTTTTCTACCTGGGAACCCGCTCTCTCAAGTTCACAGAAACCAACCTGATCGAAAAGCTGTTTTCCTGTTGTATTTGGCTGGATGGCGAACTCCAGCTCCGCGTCCATGGTGGTAACTCGGACGTTGATCTAGAAAACAGAATGGAACACATTACACTTAACCGGGTGTTTTTAATAATCTCCGAGTGCCCCACCTGAACTCAACGGTCCTGGGCAACGTGGTGAGAGTATGTCCCTCCTCCGCACCCATTCTCATACCTGTCACCACACACAGACACACACCCCCAACCCCAAAACACACACCCCCCCCCCAGCTCTGTGCCTACGCGTGCAGTCTGGATCCAAATGTGTGCCCTCGTGGCTTTAATAAAGCACAGGCGCGCTCAGGCCTGTTTTTCTACAAAATACTTTGATAACCGTCAACATATTTTCCATACACCGTCTCACATTCTGGCCCCACGACAGCTAAGTGAAGCCGCCTCTGGGCGTTCACACCAAGTCTGTAAGTGACGGGAGAGGACAGAGGAGGGTCTGTGCACCATGCTGCCAGCAACTTCAGAAACCACCTCGACAGTGAGGAGAGAAACGGCGAAATGGTCACAGACACATCGGAGAGGACAGAATACTATGTAGTAATCTGAAAAGGTAATTATGAAGACAGTGGGAACATGGAAGCATTGCTAGCATAGTAAGGTCACAAGGTGGTAGTGATGGGAAGGCCTGAAACAATGTCTCTAATAGTGCCATATTGGTGGTTTAAGGAAATTTATTTCAAGGTCATTTTCCAATTTATCGCTTGAAAAAACCCAGAATTTGCTAGCATATGGAAAACATGCAAATCTAGCTACCTTATATCACGGTCCCAAAGGAAAATAACACAGCAGCTATAATGCTTAACATTAAGAAATGCTTGCTTCTCACTATTTTTCACGTGAAATATATAAATAGCTGGATAGACATATATTCCAAATTCGTCCTAACACAGACAGAAATGTAACGAGGACACAGACTGACTGACTGTATTTATTATTTTAAAAAATTTATTTATTTATTTATTTAATTTTTGGCTGCGGCCACGCAGGATCTTCCTTGCAGCATGCAGGATCTTTTGTTGCAGCGTGCGGGCTTCTCTCTCTAGTTGTGGCTCGTGTGCTCAGTAGTTGCGGCGCATGGGCTTAGTTGCCGTGCAGCATGTGGGATCTTAGTTCCCCAACCAGGGATTGAACCCGTGTCCCCTACATCGGAAGGCAGATTCTTAACCGCTGGACCACCAGGGAAGTCCCCTAAATGTATTATTTAGCTTCCTGATATAAGAACTAAAAAGTGGCGAGTTCCGAACGTGTGTCATGCCTTGGCTGGATACTTAGACTCTGTCTAAGTTGAACAAAAATTAGTCTTTACAAATCGAAAATCCCCTAACACTCAAGACTGTGATGACTGAGAGATACTTTGACACACATACAGCCTGTCTTAAAGGTTCTCTGACTGATATAACATATAGAGAAGTCAGGCATAATTTTCCAGATTTTAATAAACGTTTCCTCTCCAATCACAAGTCTACAAATTAAAGAACTGAAGTTTACTGAGAAGACTAGGCACATTTTGGATTCTTCAAGTTTATTAAAATATAAAAACCTAAGTTTCTTCCTTTTCCTGCCAGCAATAATTTAAAGAAATCACAAAATGGCTGCTCTCTCAATTACGGTTCCAAGGGCACATGAGAGAGATGTGAGAAGCAGCCCCGAAGTCAAATGTTCTGTAACAAACGCAGCTCCAAATTAAATTACACTCATAAGCCCACAATGACTGTCACACTCGAAACTGAAGTGGAGGGACGCGGGGCTGCAAGTGCTGGGCCTCAGATGCGCTCTTCTTTCTCTGTTACCTACTGATTCAGAAACTGAACCACCAAACAGTGTGTACCGAATGCCACTACCCTGGTTAAGGTGCATATAAGAGACCAGAGGTTCACGAGTAGGAGATTTCAGACTCTAACACCTACATCTCGATCACCTCTAAATTTGAGGACCAAGAAAAAAATGTCACCTCTGGAAACCAATGCTAATAATTAACATAAAAAAGTGACCGTCACACTACTTTTAACCATTTTGCAAACTCATTAACAGGAATTTAGAAAAAAACTATTTTAAGGTTCTGAGCTGGTTCATATTTGACTCAAAGTTCACACAACTCTTTGAAAAAGCAAAGAACCCGCAAAATGAATACTTTGCTGAGATTAGATGTAACAAGCCAGTAGTATGTAGAAAGTGAACTTTCTTAAAAATTAAGTGGATTGGGAAGGTCTGCGCAACCCACAAAAACTGCACCTCCCATCAGAGGCACTTAAAATGACCATCAGGGCTTCCCTGGTGGCGCACCGGTTAAGAATCCGCCTGCCAATGCAGGGGACACGGGTTCGAGCCCTGGTCCGGGAAGATCCCATATGCCATGGAGCAACTAAGCCCATGGGCCACAACTACTGAACCTGCGCTCTAGAGTCTGAGAGCCACAACTACTGAGCCCACGTGCCGCCAACTACTGAAGCCCGTGCTCCGCAATAAGAGAAGCCACCGCAATGAAAAAAGGCCACGCACCGCAATGAAGAGTAGCCCTCGCTCACCGCAACTACAGAAAAGCCCGCGTGCAGCAGCAAAGACCCAACATAGCCAAAAATAAGCAAAAAAAAAAAAAAATGACCATCAGCAGCTCCAGTGAGACATTCCGCCAAGCTTCACTTGCTCTGGTCTTTCCAGGAACTTCCTTCCCTGAGCTGCAACACCCAGGCAATCCTGCAGTCTGGTGTATGGCCGCAAACAAAGGGGTCAAGCCAGCGATCAGGCTAAGCTCTTCGGGCTGCAGTCACAGGCACGGCTGGGACCAGTGTCGGGAGGCAGACAGCCTTCCCCTCCGCTGTGCCCACCAGCCCCGTCGGAAAGAGCAACCCCCAGCTCTGATCTGGGGAGGCACCAAAATGTCCATTTTCAGACACCCCCTAAAATTACAAAAGCAAGGTAATTTTAATCAATATATGTGTATCTCATTTACAGTGCATGGTCTACAATCTTGAGACCAAGGTTGAGACGGGAGAACTCGTGAAAGCTAAACACTCGAATGAACAGCACGTTAATGATCTCCAGCCAAGCTGCCCTGCAGGATTGGGCGCGTGTCCCTTGACTAGTCGTCACCCTACTCGCGTCTCTCATGGGGTCGGGGGTGAAATGCTATTCTGGGCCAGCACGAGTGTTCCTTCTGCGAGACTACCTCAAGGACTGCAGGATGTTTAGCATCCCCGAGCCCACCCACTAAACACCAGGCATCCCCAGTCCTCTAAAAGTACCCCCAACACACACACGCACCCCAAAATGCCCTCTGGATACAGGGGATGCTCCTACCCTGACTGAGGATCACAGCACAGCACTGCCTTAATCAGCAGCATGTTAAGCTGGTCCATGTTTAGAAAGACTATTAAGATTCTTTTAAACTTTACGGATCTGTAATAATGTACTGAGATACAGCATAAACTTTCATCAAAGTTTAAGATGGAACATTTACTCAGACGACAGGACCATTTATATTCATGTTTTGGTCCACTTAGCCAGGGGCTTTAGAAGAAATCAGGCTTTGGCATATTAAGGAAACACACCTAAATCCCAACTCTCCTTTTTATTATCCTGTTAGGTTTCCTTGGTAATCAATTGGGTTTTTTTGTTTTGTTTTTTTACAATATGTGGTTTTAATTATTTATTTATTTATGGCCGTGTTGGGTCTTCGTTTCTGTGCGAGGGCTTTCTCTAGTTGCGGCAAGCGGGGGCCACTCTTCATCGCGGTGCACGGGCCTCTCACTAGGGCCTCTCACTATCGCGGCCTCTCTTGTTGCGAAGCACAGGCTCCAGACGCACAGGCTCAGCAGTTGTGGTTCACGGGCCTAGTTGCTCCGCAGCATGTGGGATCCTCCCAGACCAGGGCTCGAACCCGTGTCCCCTGCATTGGCAGGCAGATTCTCAACCACTGCGCCACCAGGGAAGCCCCTCAATTGTTTTTAGGGAACTCAATGTGTACCTGGAAAAAGCTAGCACTCGTGTTTGCAGTGGCGCCACAGAAATAAAGTGGGATGACATGGTTGTGCACGATAAATGTGAGAATGGTCCCACGAAAAGCTGGAGGTCCAGGGTAAAACGTATCACCACACAAACCCAAACCACATGCAAAGGCTGGAGAAAAGCACACGGTTTGCAATTTTTATTGTCTTCGTATTTCCCCCTAGATCACACACTTTTCTCAAAGGCAATATTCTCTGAAGGCAGCAAAATCACATAGCAATGTGCGGTACAGGTGTGTACAGTATGCAGTTAGTCATTTAAAATCTACCCACCAAAAGGGCAATGTTTATGCCAGGCTGGTCAAAATACTGAAACCCTTTCTAACATTCTGCTCTGTTTGGTGGGGGCAGTGGTGATAGAAGTTTAATTCTGCCCATGTACCCCAACCCATTACGTACACACAGAGAGCCATGTGGTTGGTGTAGATGATAATTTAGTAATTCATGTCTCTCCTCCAAATGCTACTCCTTTTGAAGCTATGGCACAAAGCTGTAGTTACAGTTCCAAAATGTTAGAATCTAAAAGGAACCAGACATAATCATAGTCCACTATTTATAATGGAAATTCATAAGTTTCAGTATGAGAGTTACATTAGCACTCTACGGATATAAAATAACAGGTTTTTTTTTAAAAACAGCTATACACTGGGTCAGAATTTTAGAGTAAGATAATGTATCCTAGACACAAAACTTGGTATTGAGGGTGTCTGAACCCCTTGAGGAAAATGAGGTTTTTAGTGAGTATTTGTGTGTTTTTCACACTGACCATATTCAGCAGAAAAATCTTTCTTCTTTTTTTGCCTCTGATAGTAGCCAGCTTAGCAGGAGTTTTCATTTCAATAAGAGAGGTAGGTTTCTGATCTATTACTAAAATATCAGTATATGCAAGAGACAAATGCCTAAAAACAAAAATAGCAATGAATTTCGTCTTATTTCTAAAACAAGAACTAATGAAACTAGCCAGTAAACTTCTTAAATTTAAGCAAAACACCAGGCACTTTTTTTTTTCATGAATATAATGACTGGTGTTTCACAGGTATGTGCACCAGGCCACTTAACTATATAAATGCGTATCTCGTTTAATATCAGGATTCAACACATAAACCCACCTACCTTTGCCTTAGTTAATGAAGATGATGAACACCTAATTGTAATACTCCCTAATTTCCTTCTGCTTAATAATCTACCCTTTTAAAAATGCTATTTGCTATTCTCATTATGGGTTAGCTCAGCTCAAAACTACCATCAACAGGCTGAGGAACCATAATAGCTTTCACCTTCTGCTCCCAGCCCACTGCAGCAGGTCGGCACCGTGCGTGCCTTCGAGGCACCAATCAGTGCCTCCTGGGGGGTGGGGGGGGGCGCGGCGGCCTGCCGCTTACGACTTAAATAGGTGGCCCTCAAATAGATGCCACACACCCCAGTCCTTCAGGACTAACCATTAGAATCCCCAGAGCAGCTTCTCAAACACCTGAGTTTCTGGGCCTCAACCCAAGAACCTGTATTTTTTAAAAGCCACTCAAATGATTTTGAGGACCAGCCAGATTCACTGACCCCTGGAACAGTGGGCGAGAGCCTGGGAGCCCTGAGGCCCCATGGCACGGTGACCTGTGAAGGTCTTCCTCCCTGGGGCCTCGGCTCTCTGATCTGCAAAGAGAGGGTCTGGGTTAGATGACCTGAGTCCTTTCCAGCTCTGAAATGCTCGGTCTGAAGTCCAAAGGCCCAAGGTGAGATGCAATCGGAGCTAGAGCTGTGCACATGCAGAGGGAATGGGAAGGTTCATGAGAAAATAAGTAACTACATGCCACTATTACGAGCCGGCTGGGAGGCTGTTTTCATGGACAAAGGAAAAGCTCACACCTGTTTTCACATTTCCAAGGACAGGGATGTAACTCTCTAACCAGACACAGAGGATAGTACAGGTTTTATTGCTCCAATGCAACTGACAGCTCTTTTTCCAATAAAAAAGGGAATTAAAGGTGTTAAACCCCAAGCTGTTTTTTAAAAATATAAGTTCAATAACAATTCACCCTATTAAAATCAAATGAATCCACCGTCCCCGCTTTGCTGGGCAATCACGGGACACAGGCCTGACAGCAGGCGGTGGGCAGGATCGCCTCCGGGCCTAGCCCCAGTCTGAAGGAGGCACTCCCAGCTCCTTTATAAAATGGAAATGACTCTATCTGTAAGGGATCTTCTAACATTCTGTAGCTTAATTATAGGAGTGGCTTCTGACACCATCCAAATCACTGGCTGTGTAGTTTCTGCAAAATTATCTGAATTTAAAGAGAGAGGGACAAAGCACGGTGGGTGGGAAAGCAGTATTTTCGGGTCACACAGGTTAAGGTTCTCTATTTCTTTTTCTTTCTTTCTTTCTTTAACTGAAAGGCTCTGAGAGTCTTTGCTGTATTAATGCAAATTGTGAAATTCCAAGATGGTGCCTCAGTCTAGGTCTCCCAGATTCTTCTGCCTACAGGTTTTTTCCCATGGAATATCCCAAAGGACCAGTATTTTTCAGAATACACTTTGGAAGAACATGATTTTTGAGTCTTCTCGGTTTCATTTTATCAAATTGGTATCTAAAATGCCTTCTAAATGTCTAAGAGATGTAGAAAAGATACTGAGTTGACAATAAAATACTGTATTTTACTTCTAACCCATGTATGATTGCTGAATTTTTGGCTGTCAAATTATCTCACTCATTTTCCTCATTCTGGTAAATAAATCTAGTCCTGCAGTTTTTCCTTTGAGAAATGTCTACTTCCTCCTGAACTACTTTAAACTTCATGTAAGAAAACCTCCCGCCCCCATCACACTGTTTACAGAATAAATTCACACCACACTAAACACCAAGGCAGGAGGGAAAAGTTCAAGACCAGTTCTTCCACAAACTTTACAGACAAGCAGCCGTTTTACATCTTCTTAGACTAACCAGGTTTAGGTAATTTTAGTAGCCAGGACACTGCAGGGGAAATAAAAGTTTGCAGTGATTTTCCTATGTACGCGGAATCAGGAAAACCATGAAAGGGAAATTCAAAGAGTAACGTCTGAATGCTTGAATTGCAGGCAGTGGATTCAGTGATGACAGATTAATCCCTGTATTATCACACCTGCATTTACTCAAAAATTAGTCTGAGTAGAACTATCTAAGCACCGCCAGGATTACACTGAGAGCTGGACCTTTCGCGGTCATTTAAAGTGGCCGTGCTGTTTCCCAACATTCCAGCCTCTTCTGCAGGTGCCACTTCAGCAACTTCTGCAGCTTTCAAATATCTGGGTAAGACCTTTCAAATACTTCGAGAGGCTCTGACAGGAAGTAGTATGGTAAACTTTCTCCCACAAATGGGGGAAGAAACGCAGGGGAGTATGATGAGGAAAAATTCTCACAACTGAAATGAATTATAAAACCTTCTTCAGATGCTACTTGGTTCACTTAATTGAATAATTAGAGACATTGTATTTTGATTTTCATCGAGTCATTACTCTTTACAGCAGCTTTGTTGAAATACAACTTACATCCCATAAAATTCACCCATTTTAAAATATGCAACTGAGTGGCCTTTAGCAACTTCACAGAGTTATGCAACCAATCCCACTATCTAATTTTAGAACATTTCATCACCGCAAAAAGAAACCCCATGCCCACTGGCAGTCACTCCCATAACTCCTTCCCCCCAACCCTGGCAACCAAGAATCTACTTTGTGTCTCCACAGATTTCCCTATTTTGGACATTTCATAGAAACAGAATCATACACTATGTGGGCTTTGGTGACTTGCTTCTGTCACTTAACATGTTTTCAAGATTTATCCAGGTTGCAGCATGTATCAGCCCTTCATTCCTTTTTTTTTTTTTTTACTGCCAAGTAACATTCCCCCGTCTGGATGTCTCACTTTTGTCTCTATATACATTCATTGCTGATGGACATTTGGGTTGAGGATCTTACTGCTTTCTGTGCTGCTTTAGTGATTATAAATATGAAACAGCTGGAAAACAAGTCATTTGAACTAGACTATGGTCAATTTGGTATTCAAATTGATAAGAAAACAATGTTAGGGGCAAACGAAGATGAAAGAAAATGAATTTTTTAAAACTAAAATTCAACTTCAGTTCACTCTTTCATTTAAGTTGTGAGTAAAAATATGCTACGTTCTCAGGAAGAAGGTGCCACAGCTGCTAAACAAACCGCTGTGACCACAGCAGGAAACACGTCTCCTCCAGGTGCACACTTGCGCTCCCCTGAGGCCAGCAGTCATTCCAGCCGCAGGAACTGTAGTCAGCCCCTTCCGTTAACAAACCAGGAGCCAGCTCGGGGCAGAGGGGAGAGCCCAGGCTCTTGTAAATTTTGAGCAGCAAACTGAGTCTTGTTTCACATTTAACTCCAATTGGTGCCGAACTCGTCATCGCCCAGCACCCAATTAAAGTACCAAAAACAATTTTTTTACCGGAACGCTATCTTTGAATTTCGCTTTCTTGGACGAACATTAACCCCTCCAGAGCCCTGATCACTGCGGCAATACCAGACAGGCTTCATGAAGGCTGGTGTCTGTTAGCAAGTGCACAGGAAGCATGGTCAGCCACATCTCATATGCTACTCTCCCCAGGCCCTCAGTGCTCCTCAAACTTGAACACACAAAGGAATTACCTGGAGAGCTTGTTGAAACAGTTTCCTGGGCCCCAGGCCCAGAGATTCTGACTCAGGAGGTTGGGATGGGCCCATCCATCTTCAGCTCCTCCCATCTCATAAGCAAGGCCACACCCACACAGACCCTGCCCTCAGGGAAAGAGGCTAGGCTAGGATCCTGAACAAGCAAACGGCCACAACTCCTCCTGGCAAGATTAACGTATGCACTGCTACTATTTATACTCCATTATGTGAAAATACCTTTACTAGACTTTCGTTCAGTACTAGACCTAAACTCGCAGACAGGTTTTTCTTAATGAAACTGTATCTCTACAGAGGGATGCCAATTTTTGTACTCTCTTTGGATCCTGATCTCCGTATCTTTAAGATAAAAATCAGTCTCATGAACATACTGCAGCTCAATAAATCACAGCATTAGCGATGACACACAGTGGTCATTTACAAATAATAATCACCCTCTGTAAAACATTACCAGTAACTCAGCAAACCTTAATCAGCTTAATGTAGAAATGCAGACCTGTGAATTTAGCCAATTTAGAAGGCAAAGTTGGAAAGCCCCAAAGGCAATGGATTTTTTGTTTTTTAGCTCTTCTCTGTCCGTATCACTAACCCTTTACAGGCTGTCACAGTCATGGCTAATAGAGATAAGTTTGTTTCTATCTATTAAATAAAATGTTTGTCTTAGTTAAATGTGCAACACTGCTCCCAGTAACACTGTTTATATAAACAACAAAATTCTATAAAAGTAGTTGCCATTAAAAATCCAATGACCATAGTTTACATCGTTATAGTTTCTAATAAGCACGCTGTTCTTGAGAAGTGTCCAACTTCTAAAGTGGACACTTTAGTGTGTCCACTTTAAAGTGTCCTTTCTATTCAAGAAAGGCAGCTGAGAAAACACCCTGTTGTACACCATTCTTTTAAGCATGGAGAGATCAAAATAAAAACCAATGTCAAAATATTAAAACACTATACAGAGAGAAGACAAGTAAAATAGAAATGTGGTTCTTAAAACACAACCTTTCATTAACTGGAGTCAAGTCCGTAGTAACCTGATACTGACTGTACTGGCAGACATCAACTCTGCTGTCAGTCAGGAGGGAGGCATCGGTCTTTGTAAAATGCTGCCAACAACAGCAGTATCCACGTCACCGGGTGCCTGAAGGCAAGCTGGCCTCAAAGTTAGAAACTTCAGGGGTACATGCGTAAGCTCGACCTCTTAACACCAGACTTCTTGAGGTTTACTGACCTTCAGAGAAGATGTGAATAACAGTATATCTTACTAATAACGCTATGGCAAACCTAACCACCAACGGATAATAACTTTTTAAAATTAGTCCTTTTTTTTGCGGTACGCAGGCCTCCCACTGTCGTGGCCTCTCCCGTTGCGGGGCACAGGCTCCGGACGCGCAGGCTCAGCGGCCATGGCTCACGGGCCCAGCCGCTCCGCGGCACGTGGGATCTTCCCGGACCGGGGCATGAACCCGCGTCCCCTGCATCGGCAGGCGAACTCTCAACCACTGCGCCACCAGGGAAGCCCTAGTCTTCTTTTCTGAGGTTAAAGAAGAAACTGAGTGAAGGTGAAGAAAATGGCTTGTTAGGCTTAGGAAAAATTATCAAATGCCAAAGAAAACTGGCCATCTAGCTCCACAAATCTTGCAAAAAGTCTACGGAATTAATCAGAACACAAAGTGCCAGGCGATGCAGTAAGAATTCTGCGCACCACCATTTTGTCTGTAGCACAGCCAACAGACACAAACTCATATTCTAATCAAGTATTCATATAACTGTACGATCCCAGGATAATAAATACACCAGCCTTTTATTGCCTAGTAATAGGAATAATAAAACCATCGAATGTTAGGGCTGACAAGAGTCCACTCGAGACAACTCCTAAGGAGGTCGAAGTGCTGGCCCGCAGTTCCTGTTATCCGCACTTCCCAGGAGTCACGGACCGGTGCTATGCCCAGGGCTACACAGTCTGGAAAGTCACCGAGAAGTCGGGGGGGGGGGGGGGGGGGGGCAGTGCCTGTGTCGGCCGCTCCCAGCCTCCCTCCCGCTGTCCATCTCAGAGCTCCAGATACTCCAACCCCTGTGGCTGTGGTCGCTCCCCCAGCAGGAAAACTCAAGGTCTGCGACGTGCGTACTGATGCTCACAGTTGATGAGAATAACTCCCAATTCCCTGTAGGTGCTATCTATCAAGAAAGTGAATTAACCTACCACAACCGAGTGCCTCAGGCGAGGTCGTGGACCTTCGGGAGTCCAACAACCCTGCCCTCCCCGCCCACTCCTTCTCCACCAGGTGTGAAAAAGCAGCCGTGGATTCGTGTCCACCCAGCTGCTAATCACTAATGAAAAGTAAGGTCATAACTACAGAGTTCAGTGTCAAACGAGCCAAACTGACTCTTATAAACCACAGAGCTGTAAGCAGTTTCTTAGCTCACGTCTTCCGAGAATCACAACGCCCTAGGGTAGGCACTTCATTTTACAGAGAATTCAGTACCACTTTAAGGAGTACTGAGGATAACTTAAAGGTAACCATGAAAACCAACACTACACACCCCTCATCTGCTTTTCCAAGCTGCTCTCCTCCGCCACCATTAGGCTAAGCTTACAGTGTAAAAGCGAAGTCCTTAATACGCTGTGGACAATGACAGGGCAGAGTGAAACATGAAAGCCGGGCCTCGGAATTTCCCAACAACTTCTGTTTCGGGTATCTACGTTACGTTATACTGTATACCCTGTTTTTATGTTATATACGTGTATATGTTCTAGGTAGAAGAATTAAAAAAGGGAGGAGGGGTAACTGTTTCGTAGGGTGACTCTAAATGGGTATTGCTTGGTGAGAGGTAAAAAGTTATCCTAGTCTGACTACCTTCTTTTAAAGGCTGAGGAACTGCGGCCTGGAAAGGCTTATGCAGTTTCCTTACCTACTAAAACTGTTTATATTTGTATAGCTCTTACATGTTAGTCCTAAAGTTGTATCTTTCAATGTAAGTCAATGACTTTAAACTTTTGAATTGAAAAGTTTGTATTTTCAAACTCCAGGGTGAAAATTATGTGAAGTATATATACAGACAGATATAGATAGGAAGAGCTCAGATCCACTAATATCCATCGCATAATTTCGAGAACATGAAATGAACTCCCAAGTCTTTCTAAACAGCTCCTTTTGCCTCTGAAAGTAAGCCACTTCCTGCCCCCAGACCCACTTCCTGTCAGCCAAGCCTGCTTAGCGATACAAAAAGTGAACAAACCAGTCCTGTCTGTACGCAATATAACTAGAGAAAAATCATGACCTTAGAGCTGGAAGGGAACTTTCTGACCAGTCCCACTAAAAAGAGGGTCACAGTTCCCTCCTCTACTGTAAAACCGGGGTTTGGGAAACAGCTTGTGCTAAGCCCTCCCCACTGTTCACCAGGCTAAGGCACTAATTTTGGAAGGAGGAAATGGAAGGCAGTAAGAAACCGCTTTCCAAGCACCTGACAAAATGAAAGGACTGTCATTCTCACTCAAGTTCCAAATCCGTGCTGCAGGGTAACACTGGTGGGGATTTCCTTACCTGCTAATGGCATGTAAAAATAATATTCCTGATACCTATTGGCTGTCGATTTTTAAGATCTTTTTTGGGGAGTGTCTGTAAGTAGGAACTGATTTCTTCTACACGGGGAATGACATACACCCTGTGTGTAAATTTAAACTAGGACACTTGGACACCACTTTCCACAGGAAGGGGTAAATACATAATCAGAGAATGTTACATTCTGCAAAAGAAACTGTTCCTTTCTAGAAACACAAATAATCATTATCCCTCTCTCCTCTTCCCGCCCCAAGGGAGGCAAAATAAATGATCGTTCAAGGTCACTTTATCTGACAAGCTGCTGAAGCCTCGATTCTGTAGTATGTCATTTCAGTTTTACTAGGTGTGTCATACATATTTCAGCATTTAGTTCACTGAAAAGTGAGGTTAATTATATCCACAAACTTAGGATCCCATAAAAGACGCAAAGGAAGGGACAGGGCCAAGAGGGCTAGCACGTGGTAGATGCATTTTAATTCCAGGCTCGTAAAGCATAGGAAATTAAAGGCCTACAGACTCATTCCACCTGGAGTGGACTGTTTTCTTTGTAAATTTAGAAGTCTGTGAAGAGTTTTCTAATCTGATGGGAGGAAAGCCTATGGAAGAATGAAAGTGTCAAAACAACATAATTCCTTTGCTAACCTGCTGTTTTAGGGAAGGGCATATAAAATAAGCCATACTTAAACCTGCGCCATTTCTGAAATAAATCTTTGCCCCTAGTTAAGATCACATGTGCCGTAATATTTTGCAGTATTAAAGAACATTTTTCCTATAAGGAGCTTAGATAAGATATATCTGAACTTGACCAAAAAGTCTTTACTTTTGCTATCTATCAAAAATAGAGAGTAAGACCCCAATAGTTTTACTTTTTAGAAGTCCAAGCTAAATCAGCCAGCTAACAAAATCTGCTCGAATAAGCCACTTCAACTGAATTTATGCTTTTTTAAACCACTCTCTGAAATTATGCGAAGTTTAAAAAAAAAAGACCTCTTCAATTCGTACTCTGTCCCAATCAAGCATGCTACATCCCGAGTGGGCTCAGAATTACGCACCTAATTCCCTGATTGGGAGTAATGCTCTCGCCCACCTCGCCCCTGCAGCTCACGGGCTGCTGCATTTACTCAGGGTCTCAGCCCCTCACAGCCTGCCCCCATCCCCAGTCCCAGCACTGACTGCATACTCATCTCTTAAAACGGCTGCATACAATTCCACTAAGTAATGCCCCACACTTGAGTGTGCTCACTTCCAATTTTCAGCTTTGAGAATGCTGCTATTGAGACAATGACCTATTTCTAGTTGGGTCACCCCCTCCCCCATCAAAAAAAAAAATCGTGGGAATACAGAGCCGTATTGGAACTAGCCGGGAACAAACAGTTCTGTGCGTTTCCAAGTCGACTGCAATTCTGACTAGAGCTCTCCTTTAATAAAAGGTGTGTGGAGGGCGAGAGGGCCCAGGTGGGATTAAATCAGTCCCTCATCTGATCAGAACACCAAAGGTCTAAGAACTGCGGTTCTGCTCCGGGGATCCATGGAGAACTGCTCCCTGGGACCCAGCAGCAGGCTCCCCGGGAACCCAGACCCCAGGGGAAGGAGCGTCCCTTCCCGCTTTCTCTCTCTAGTGACTCACGGATTTGGTGATTTGAAAAGTGACAGCATCTTTCCCTTCCACCCCTATAATATGCTTTTAAAAAACCACCTTTTGGGGCTTCCCTGGTGGCGCAGTGGTTGAGAGTCCGCCTGCCGATGCAGGGGACACGGGTTCGTGTCCCGGTCCGGGAAGATCCCACATGCCGCGGAGCGGCTGGGCCCGTGGGCCATGGCCGTTGAGCCTGTGCTCCGCAACGGGAGAGGCCACAACAGTGAGAGGCCCGTGTACCGCAAAACAAACAAAAAAAAAAACAAAAAAACCCCCCAAAAAACCCCCACCTTTTTATTTTGAAAAATTCGAAACATTCACAAAAGCAGAGAGAACAGTGCGACGAGCTGGCGTGTGCTCTGCATCCACCTGCGACACGGCTACTTCTCTTCCAGCGTTCTTGACTCATTTACTCCTTCTACCACTTAAAACATTTTTTTTTTTCTGGCACATTTTAAGACCATTGTGTATCATTTCACTTGTAAAAACTTTGGTATGTAGCCCTAATGGACTTTAAATATGAATATATTTTAAGCTTACACACACACATATATATAAGCATACACATATATAAAACCACCACACCACTGTCATAGCCAACATAATTAAAAACTATTCCTTAATATTTAAACTTTAGTCAATAGTCAACTGCTCCCCATTGCCTCAAAACTCTCTTTTTACAGTTGATTTGTAAATCATATAATGCCCTTTGGAGCTTTGTCATCCCATTATATTTCCAAACTGCCCTGTTTGGCCACTTTCTTAATAAACATCAAGTTTCCCCCACCTTATCTCCCCATCTAAGTCCCACTTAAGTGTCTCACCCAAATAGCAATGTATTATGTAAGCAGATACTTGAACGCCCAAGAAACAACATCCGTAATTATGTAACCAAGGCAATGAAACATCTCAACAAGGATACTAGGCTAACATACATATTACGTTTTCACAAATAAAGAGGTGGTTCCAGTTTAAAATTTGTCCTAAGCTTTTACCAAGTGATCTGTGATTCAATTTGCTCTTTAAAAATGTAAGGAACAAGGGTAACAGGAGAGGCCACACAGTGAGAGGCCCGCGTACCGCAAAAAAAAAAAAAAAGTAAGGAATAAGACTGGATATCCTTCTAAGACTTATTTTATTAAAAAAACCTATAGATGCAATAATTGTACAATAGGCAAAATATTATTCAAAAAGTATAAATTTCACCAAACCACATGCTTGAGAAATGATGGAAGAATCCAAGCAGGTATGGCAAATGACGACATACTTATCACCAAACCTAGGTGAAAACAGGTCCTTGGAGAAATATCAACTTGGTTCGTGGTGCAATGTCAAGTGATTTACCAAAAAACAAACAAAAATATGTCACGCTCTGCCCATTCCTAAGTCACTCTGCCCAACGGTTTCAACTCTTCACGCAACAAGAGTCAGTGGAAAGAACAAAACTACCTGTACCTCTTGGCAAAGCCGGGATGAGAACTGACCTCAGCTCCCACCACTCCCTGACAGCAGGTATTTGTCTTCTCCACTACAGTGCGGGCGTCTTGAAAGCAGGTACTGCTCCCCTTTTGTGCACCAATGTATCCCCAGGACCTAAAAAACCTGGCTGGCGCACAGTAGGTACTCTACTTGTTGAATGAACAAAGGAATTTTATGGAGGGATGTGGGAGCAGGAGAAAGGGGAGGCCCAATCTATTGCATTATTAGTCTAAGTCAGAAAAAAAAAATGCCCATCATGAGGTATGAAAGCTTTTAATCGGATTAGAATTCAGTAGTTACAAGTGGAGTTGGCCACCTTTACTCTGTCCTCTGTGCCAGGCAGGTCCTCGGATCCTGCTTCCCAGATGAGGAAGCAGGGCTCAGGGAGGTTGGGATGCTCGCCCGAGGTCGCCCACTCAGAGGCAGGCCTGTTCACCTGCTCGCTCATCCTCCTTCCCTGTATTTATCTGCCAATAAAGCAAGCATTTAAAGTTTGTTCTAGAAGCAGATAATGATGCTTTCTCTTCCCCCAAAGCACTTGGCTTCTCACTTTGTGGCCAGGAAAGATAGAAAGCAAAGAAACAAGTATCTGTCACTGTTCAGGGTAGAAATAAGTTGAAGTAAATAAAGCAGCAAGGGGTAGACAGGGAGGGGCTCTACCAACCGGGGATCAAATGATAAAACTATCTACACTCAAACTTTCAGACACAGACAATAGTTAATTTTAAACGATCAGTGATAAAAACACAACTCATTCATCTAACATTCTCTTTCCAACTCAAACATCAGGTACAAATTGCTTTCTTTTAGCATATGCCAGAAACCTGTCATCACACAATAGCTTAGCAAACGGGACACAAGACGCTACCACCTTCTCCATAGAAACAAGACCCGCGGAACAGCAGCCTTGTTTAAAACATGACCTCAGCCCCAGCCATGCCTGCTCCTTGGTGACAGCACTCACAGTACACGTCCAGGCTCAGGCCTGTGACGCACTGGACACAGACGAACAGAACAGGTTCTTCGTACTTTAGCAAAAAATTTTTAAAAATTGGAACCAATGGGGTGGATCTGCTTCCAAATATTATTAGCTTAGTCATTAAATATATACAAGGTTGTAACAAAGGCTTAACAACAATTACTTTTACCCTAAAGCAGGGGTTGGCAAATCTTTCCGGTAATGGGCCGGACAGTTAAGTATTTTAGGCTTTGGGGGCCGTATTTGTCACCGGCTGCATGTTCTTGTTGTTGTTGCTTTGAAAAATCCCTTTAAATTGTAAAAAACCAATCCTAGCTAGGTAGCCCACGCAAAAACAGGCCACAGCCAGATGTGGCCTTTACCTACCCCATCCTGAAGTAAAAACAATTATTTACACTATCTGATATGACAATTTTTTTGGTCTTGACAGTTTCAAACTGATCATCTCTCAGGCAAAAACAGAAAAGAAAATTAGGTTGTGGAAAGTGACTTCAAGTTTAACAGAATGGAAAGCAAAGTCTCACACTGTTTATTACAGTTTCATCCGTTATCAATAAAAGTCGGATCAAGGTCAGAAAATTTTCATTTTGCTTTTAAGGTTTGTTTTCTCAAGTATATTAGGTTAAAAAGATAATTATTATGTTAATGCACATTTCCTTTGAAACAGCATTACTGTTTATCTATAGGTGTTTAAAAGGTCTTGGAGAATGCAATGTGAATCATAATCCAAGGAAAACAGAACTGACCACTGCTGCTGCCTGAATTCGCCAGTGCCCAAAGGCAGAAGGGTAACTCCTATGCACCCCTCAACACCCACCTAAAGAATCTCACCCAGCTGGGAGGCATTCCCTGGCTCTCTAGGGTACACAATATTCTGTATCTCTATTACCACACTTACTATACTGCACTGCAATTCTTTGTTTACATATCTGACTCCCCTACTAGACTGAGAATCCCTTCAAGGCAAAAACCTATCCTATTTATTTTTATAGACCTGGCACCTAGCGCATATAATAGGGCTTCAATAAATGAGGAAGGAACCCATGTGACCTACAAGGGAATACTGACAACTAGAAGACACAGAAGACATAGAGGATGAGAAGGAGATAAAGTGTTCCTTTTTACTAAATAACTCAAATGTTTCACGTTGCTGTTTCCCTTGGAAGATCTATTGACAAACTTTACCTGGTTTATAGCAACTCAGGAACTAAAGCCCTTAGCTTTAGCTACAGGTTGCACTGAAACGTTTGTAAAATATGTTTCAGGGGAAAAGAGCACACAGGAAATAAAGCTTACAGCATCTGAAGATAAATTGTTTGGATTTCATAGGTATAAGCTCTATCTCAGTTTATCTCACGTTCTCTTCACTTAAAAACTTTGTTTTTTTACTTCCATTTTACAAATGACGAAACTGAGGTTCACAGAAACTAAATGGCTTGCCAAAGTACAGGTAAATATAATAAATTAATTATGAAACTATTCTTTTTACAGCTCTTTGCATTTTTACTTAGAAAAATTATGTATATTAATTATATATTAAGTATTTCACTTTATAGTCAGAAGTCTCTAACTCACATCACAGCACAATGTTTATTTTTCTTTCTTTCTTAAAAAAAAACTACAGAAGTCTGGAATAAAATCTTTATTCTTTACATCAAAAGCCATAGATACTAAGCATGTTAGAAGGAAAATAATGCAACCTTCTGGTCTCTTCAGTAAGTATTCCATATTTAATTAATAGTGGCAGACACACAGTGTTTAAATTATATAAATATATATATATATTTTAACATCTTTATTGGAGTATAATTGTTTTACAGTGTTGTATAGTGTTTAAATTAAAAACTGACTGGAGTGGTTGAAGAATCCCAAGTGTAGTTACTACTGAAATTAAATAAAATATAGAGGATAATTCAAAATGCATTCACTGATTTTGAAAAAAGACTGAATTCTACTACTTCAGATTAGAGTTGAAATGTCTAAATACTGTAAGAAAGAGGCATATTGAATCATCCAAAGAATCTCCAAATTGTCAGATTCACAGAAGTTAAAAAAAAATTAAAGAACTACGATAATTCACTAAGAATAGTGATGGTGCTTTCCTTTCCCAAACTGCAAGTACGAATAAAATTATTCAAAATGTTGTTAGAAATCACAATATTATTTAGGATGGTAACTAAACAGAGAGGCCGGCACGGAAGGCTAAGAGAAGCAAGAAAAGAAGACAAAGGAATGGGGTCTCTTTGTTCCCTGCCATTTAATAGGAAATGTTGGCCTCTTTTTCCCCTTTAGAAACAAAGAGAGCCAAAATCTGACAGCTCGCCGGTCACTGCCAAATTAAACTCTGCAGCTGGACACCTGCGGACAGAAGCTCAAATCAGAGAGATTCTCTCCTGCACCGCAGCTGGTCCTGTCTTTCTGGAGCCTGAGCCCCATCTCCTTTTTCCCACCTCGGCCGCGTTCCAGACACCAATGAGGGCACCCGTGGCGCTAGGAGCTGGGACCGCGTACCCGCCTTCATGAGACCGTGAGAGCCTTCGCCTGGACGGAGGCTCCGGAACCACACTGGGCTTCGCTGCCCACGCACGACCACCAGCATCAACCCCACCGAGAGAGAGGAATATATAAAAACTGTCCTTTTCCTATGAAATCATCAGTGCCCGAACTCTGGGGTGCATCAGAACCGTCTGGGGACCTAAAGCACAGACATCCAGTCCTCCCAGCCCTGGAGATGGGGATTCAGCAGTCCTGTGAGGGACCGGGCAGCTTAACGTCTTCAGATAATCGCGTAACCGAATGTGGGAACCCTGTAGTAAATTAATGCTAACTTTGAACTACGTGCGTCTACAGTGTGTACGTACACTCAGGAGGAACATAAGAAAGCTGCTGGGTCATTTTTAGTCTACGTGGATTTAAAAACACTATCGTTTAATAAGTCTGGTATTTGTATACATTCTGGCAGGGGGCAGCGGTTACAATAATGAAAGAAGGTGAGGAGTTCTTTCATCAATCACAGTCACAAATGTATTAACAACATGTACAAACCAAACCCTCAACCTCCCCTCCCACACCCGATCCTTTTCCAGGTTCCTTATCTCAGGGAACGGCACCACCATCCAAACACTTACACAAGCCAGACACCAGAAGGCAGCCTCGACACCGCTCTGCCCCTGCACGGTGATCCATCACCGAGTCCTATCAAGTTCACCTCCCAGACACATGTGCTTCTCTCCACCCGCAGCCCGGCCCTGGTCCAGGCTGCCACCACCTCCCACAGCCCAGCACCTCCTGCTGACTCGGGTACGGCAGCTGCAGTGACCTTCCAAAAGGCTGATCTGATCAGGTCACCTCCTTCCAGTCAAAACCCTTCAGCGCTTCCCCGAGTTAAGCCCCCATGTAGCTGTTTCCCGTCTCGCTGCAGGGTATGTCCCCTGTCTCCCTCCTTCACCTGGAGGACGCCCCTTCACTCTTCACATCGCTCAGCACAGTCACGACGTGCGTCGGGGTGCGTTCCTGATCCCCGATGAGCACTCCCCCTACGCACACGCCATCGCACACATTCAAGTTATTCTACGACTACAGTCTGTTCCTCTCACCAGACTGTAAATCCATGACGACAGGGACTGTTTCGTGTCTGCTCACCTCGGCAGCCTCGACATCCAGCACAGTAACGCAGTAAACGTCTGCCGAATGAACGCGTGAACGTACAGACACACTCGCTGTGCCTTCCAGTGTGACGACAAATGACTAAGCCCAGCCAGCGCTCCTTACCGCCACATGGGAAAACCTTAGCTGCCTAACTCACCATCTGCGTGCGGTGAAGGAGGGGCACGGGGAAAACAGATCCCATGTGTGCTCAACGGAGCGGGGGGATGTATTAGGATATTCAGTGAATTCTGACCATGTTAAAATATTTAGTGGAAGAGGCTAGTATTCTCAAGAGACAAGGTCATCTCAGAAACTACCTTAAGATTTTGGCATAGGGCAGAATTTTGAACACACTTTCAGAGTTTTCCTACTGAAGGGAGAAAACTTACTTTTACATTAGAAGTTTCCATATCGACACTTTAGGAATGAACAGCTAAGGCATCCACAGGTGCCACTTAAAGGCAGTTCAGGCTAAACTTCTCAGAAAACAGCTTTAAGAGAGCTTGGCCTTGAGCACAACACCCTTTTCATCCCCAAGCTTGACGGCAGTGGTTTTCCTTCCTGACGCCCCACGCCTCCTCTCTGTCACAATGAAGAAAGCGAGTATGGGGGAAAGGAAGAAGGAAGGGGAAAGGAGCCCGCTGGTCACCCTCAGCCGGACCGTGGGCAGGAGGGCTGCTCCCTGAGCCAGAGCCCTGGGCACCAAGCCCGTGCCCCTCCCCAGATGACAGGGACACACCAGGCCAAACCGGCCAGCTGGGCAGAGGGCGTGGTGCCTCTGGACCTCAAACCATCCTCCTTCAAAGTCTACCCATCACACAAGAGTAGAGCCCAGAGCACCTGGGAAAAGCAATGCACCACAGCCCTGGAGTGCCGGCGGGGGGCCGCCCCGGGGGGGTGGGGGGGGGGATGGAGCAAGACCTCTCAGTCTGCCTGCCCATCTCTGCACCGGTGGCTTTCCTCTCAGCTGTGTCACACTTTACCTAAGCCTCTTTCCTTCCTGGATGGCTCCCAGCGGGTTTTCCAGCTCCCATTCCAGTGTTTGCCTGTGTCTGGGCTTGGGTCCCAGCCTGCAAGCTCCCCAAAGACAAGATCTGTTGCAACCGTCTGTGCGATACCCTGTGCCTGGCGCCGGGGCGACAGATGCTCACTGAACGTGTGGACGTGCAATGTCTTTAACGAGTGGTGATCGCGGAAGCAGTATTAAGAGAAAACGCAACAAGTAAATATTATTTCATTTATATAATTGTTTTACAAACAGAGTCATCCACTGACTCTGTTCAGACATACCAATCAACAACACTTTGCCTGACGAATTCAAGAGGTCTGGAGGAGACTCAAACCGTGACTATGCAGACGTAGCCATCTTTATGGTCTGCCTTCAATCCTGCTGTTAGAAATCATCATGGGAAGCCACCTAACAAAATTCTTAATCTGGGCTTAATAGGAATCAATAAACCATTTGTTCAAAGGACACATCTGTAGAGCTTGTTATTGGATGGTTCAGCTTTAACATCTAGGAGGGAGCAAAAAACAACAGTAACAAAAACTAGATCCTCTATAACAGCCTTAGAAGTGCCTATCAGCCAGTAAGCTCTTAGTGATCTCTGGAGTGGCCCTCATACGATTCACCTGGAGAAAGACTTAAGTGTATCCATCTTACAAGGCAAAATCTGCAAGACCCTCCCCCACCAAAAAAGAGTCAGGTAGAAATTTCCTATGGAAAACAGCTGTGACTCACGTAAAAGGGGCACTCACAATACCACCTGGAGATAATTGAAAATATTATACAAAATATAGTCTTTCAAAATCTTACTCTGGTTATTGGGACCCTAACATACAAAGATGTTACAAGTTAAGGATGGCTACCATCCTTCCTTAACAGTTCAACAACGATCTTCACTTTGTCGGAAGAACATTTTCCAAGTTTCTGATCCATCATAAAGGAACTTCAAAGCCAAATAAAAACACACCTGCCCTAAGAAATAAAGAGAGAGCCTTAAAAAGGAAGAGCACTCTGACACACATCACAACATGGATGAGTCTTGAGGACATCGTGCTAAGTGAAATGAGCCAGCCACAAGAGGACAACTGCTGTGGAGTCTCACTTATACGAGGCACCTAGGCGAGTCAACTCACGGAGACAGAAAGTAGAGGCGTGGCTGCCAGGGGCTGGAGGGAGGGGGAGATGGGAAGTTAGTGCTTAATGTGTACAGTGTTTCTCTTTGGAAAGATGAAAAGGTTCTGGAGCTGGACGGTGGTGACGGGTGCACAACAATGTGAATGCGCTTAATGCCACTGAACCCTAACTTAAAAACAGTTACAATGGTAAACTGTACGGTAATGTAAATTTACTACCAAAATTAAAAGACAGAAGAAGAATAAAAGAGATTACAGATCCTTATGAGAAAGAAAAATAGCGACAGGAAACAGATTTACTGACTTTTTTTCTGAGTGATATTTTAAAAGCTGAACTCTGCATCTTTTCTTTTAATGAAATAAAGAAAACTTCACCAGGAAACGTAATCTCCTGATCACTGCTCTGTGTAACACAGCACAGGACTGTGCCCTGAGTAAGATGTTGTGCCTGGGTCTGTTTTATATCACAGGAATTGTAAACCCTGAGTGTCACATGCCAATCGCAAATTGTAAATGAAAAGAAGAATTCTGTGTAGGAAAAAAATTTCTGCATCACGAATAAATCATCTTGATGATGTAACCTAGGCAAAAGCTCTACTGGCTTCTGAATCTTTTAGCATATTAACATAGTAATTTATTTAACCTAACAGTAAAGCAAAACTTTAATAAAGAACTCCTTTTAGAGAATCTAAAATTTAACAGTAGAAAAAACACATAAGCACTGACTACAGAACGAACTCTTTTGAAAAAACAAGAAATAAATCCCACATGTGTTTTATTGCAATTTTTCATGAATCCAGATATTCTCTCCACCGTGATTCAAAACTCCAAAATCTTCTCCCCAATATCTAGCCACCAGTTCACCTGTGTTAAAGCTGGTAGAACAGATACAACTCTAAAAGAAACGCTGGTCACAAAGAACCTGCCTCGTTCCCACAACTTAAATGAAAGCCTTATATAAAAGCCCAGCCTGGCCACAATCTACCCGAGATGGCAACATAATCAGATGCAGGGGGACAGAGATGGGCGCACAGCAGCTCTCCAGTCAGCTGACGTTTACGATATGCACCGGCAGTGCAGGACTAGAGGGCCCAGGAGCCTCCTAATCAAACTCCAGGGCTACCTTCCTTCATCTGCAATTCAAATTCATTACTAAACCTCTTTCAGATAGGAATCCTGCTGCCACCAGCACATTCCCGGGTTAACAGAGCACAGCTTCACGGGCCTGTCGTAAAATGGACTGGAACGAAGCTGCCCCCAGAAGGACAGCGTCTTCTCTGCCGGATGCCCTTTAAAGCGCCAAAGGAAGAGCTGGGGTGCAGCTGGCTCCAGACCCTCGAAAGGAGTTGGCGTGCTCCGTCGGAAGCCACCTGACTCTCCCTGCGATTTAGACGACTTTTCTTTTTAAGAAACTTCCAAGTTGCATTAGAATACAGATTTTAAACAGATCGAAACCGCGTAAAAGGGGATTCTAATTTTTATAAAAGACCCAAACCACTGGGGGCGGGGCGGGGGCTCGCAAACAATACTGTAGAGAGAAAAGCATCATAACCTTGTTTTCTCCAGGAGTTCCACAAAGAACCAACTAATAACAAAGAGAGGAGACAATTGACTACTCCTGTCCTCTCGTCCGTTTAGAAAAGAGCTCTATTCTACAAAAAAAACTGCCCCAACACCTCGCCCAGGTAACTCCATTTGAAAATAAAGCCCGAAGCATCCGACCCCGCCCAGAAATTGGGTTACTTACTGGTTTCGGCATTTTCGGTTCCTGATGGGTCTTTCTCAGTCTCCTGGAAACACACTCTCCAGCAGCAGCTGAAACGGTTTTCCCGACCTAGAGGCAGAGGAAACCCCTTTAGAGCGCCCAGCAGCCCTCCTCCGGCTCCCGCCGCCGCCCCGAGACTCGGCGCCCACCGCGCGCTGCTGCTTAAGAACCGGCCGGGCGGGCGCCGGGATGAGTCACCGCCCAACCTGCAATTACGGCGGGCCGGGCGGGCGGGACCTGCGCGGAGGGGCTGCGGGGGACCGCGGGGCGAGGGGCGGGCACCCGGCGGGGAGGGGGCCGGGTGGGCGGGGCGGGGAGCGCGGAGCCCGGGCGGCGGGGCGGGGAGCGCGGAGCCCGGGCGGCGGGGGAGGGGACCTCGGCGCAGGGCGCGCAAGCAGGCGGGGAAGCCGGCGGCGAAGGGGCACGGGGCCGCTGGGCCGGGAGGGGACCGGGGCGGGGGGCGCCGGGGCGGGGGTCCCCCGAGGTATTCTTCGGGGCTTTCGGGAAACCAGACTGGAGCCCGTAAGACTGCAAGTTTCACTTTGTGAAGCAACTGTTTGCCCCAGGGCTGAAACCGCAACCGTCAAACCTTTGAGAAACACTTTTAAAAAACTGTCCCCGCCCGGGAGCGGCGAGGGCCGCCCGGCCGGGCGAGGAGGGAGGGGGCACACCCACGCAGACCGGGCTTCGCTAGCATTTGGGAGAGGAACCCGAGGGCACAGAGCAGAAAGAGGAAGGTGGCGGAGCAACCGGGGCGGCCACGCGCGCAGGTTCAGCTTCACCTGCCGTGTGTTTGGGCCGCAGGGAGAACCGCGTGGTCGGGACTCCACCGGCCCAAGACCCCAGAAGCCGGCGGCGGAGCGAGCCCGGCTCCCGTCGGGACCACCGGTCCCGGGCTCGCGCGCCGGCCGCCCCGCCGCACCTGTCGTCGAGTTCCGGCCACTGTCCCCTCCGCGGAGCGCGCGGCGCGAACCCCCCCGCCCGGCCCCGCAGCCTGTCGACCCCGGACCGCGCGGCTGGCTCACCCGCGGCTCCCGCACAGGACGGCTTCGCTCCCCGCTGTCTGTGCGTCGGTGCAGTGCGCCCGCGCAGTGCGCCCGCAGCCCGCGCTCCCGAGAGTCGCCGGCGGGGCGGGGCCCCGGGGCGGCGCCCCTAACCGCCCCGCCCGCTCGCTCGCTCGCTTGCCCGCCCGCCTGACCTGCGAGGTGCGGCTCGCGGGCAAGATGGCTGCGGCCGGCCTCCGCGCCTGGGGGCACTCCCCTCTTTCCCGGGCCCCGCCCTGCCGGCGCCCCCGAGGGCCGCGGAGACCTGGGGAGGGGGCACCCTCCGCCTCCCCCCGCTCCTCACCCCCCACACCCCACTTTCGTAAAGACCTCTCCCGCTTCGCTGCCCTTCCCCTTGCCCTTGGAGAAGAACTTCGCCGAGTTCGACTCAGCTCCCGACGGTAGATGTAAAGTGTGAGATTGTTCCGTAGTGGACAGAGGAAGACCAAGAAAATGTAAATTAGCCTGGAGGAGCCGGCCGGCGGCCACCGAGGAGGTGCTGGGCCGTTTGGGTCGGCCTGTCCCGTGGTCGGGTCATTTTGTTGTCCTTGCCCCGGGACCGAGACGGGCTTCTGAGAACCTGGGACCTGGCCGCTGTGTCTCCGCGCACGTGGCCGCCTCCGCGCTCGTATTCGGCGGAGAACACAAGCATTAGAAGGCGCTCCATCGCCGAACGCTCTTGGTTAAAGGACACACTTGTGTACTCTTCTGAGTTTCACTAGCACAAAGCTTATTGGAAATGAAATCTCCATAGGGAGAAATTCTAGGAATTATTTTAAATATATATATATATATATTTTGTAAATGCTTCTCAAGAGGAATTACACACACACACACACACACACACACACACACACACACGGACTTTGGTGGCCAGTGGGATTTGTTGTGCAGTGATTAAGAGAGCTAGCTCTAGAGCAGTGGTTCTCAAAGCATGCTTCCCAGACTAGCAGTAACAACATCACCTGGTAACTTGCAGAAATGGAAATTCACAGGTACTGCCCGGAGACCTACGGAATCAGAAACTCTAGGGCTGGGGCCCAGCAGTCGGAAAGGTGAAAGGCTAAGGGTTGAGACCGGAGAGTTTCCTGAATTCCTTTCCTGGACTCACCACTAACTCCCTGTTTGAGTTGAGTGAGTTATTTAACTCCTTGGTGAGTTAAGAGTTGTTTACCACTTTCACATCTGTAAAGTGGCATAATTATGGTACCTACTTCATAGGGTTGTTCTGAGGATTTAAGGAGTCACTACATTTAAGATGCCTAGAACAGCGCCTGGCACGTAGTAAGCACTCAACTCTAACCTGGTACTGAGAGCAACTAGTGACTTTGGGCAAAGCACCAAACTCTAAGACTCAGTTTCCCTCTTTGTAGAATAGAGATACTAGTAGCACCCACTACATGGGCTTGAAGGGATTAAATAAGACAATGTACGCGGAGTGGTTAGCACCATTCTGGCCTCCTAGTAATGCCTAACCTGTCATTGGGACGGACTACTTCTGGGGTACTCCTTGTCTCCTGTGACCCCCTCCTAGCTGCAGGTGAGTAGGGAGTATTTCAGAAGTCCAGGTGAGTAGGGAGGCCTTTTTTGAGATTTGGTTCTCTATTTGGGCAAGTCTGTTCCCTCTGGAAAACTGACTTTCTATTTTAAAGTGAAAATGTAAAGGGAACTGCATGAGGAAGGAAACTATGAAAGATATTTAACCTACAGTGATAAAGGTTCAGGTTGGATTTGTCATTCCTAGCACACTCTATCTCCACCTCTTATCATTGCCTGGAGCCTTGTTAGCTGTTTTTGGTCCCCAACTCTACTGATAGGATATGACTGTAATCTAATTTTTTATCTCATCCAGTTTATAGTATATTGTTTTAACTGGATGTTTGAAATAACAGTAGCCCAAGACCTTCTGGAGCATTTTTGCACTTTTACCCTTCAGGGGAATGCTAAAAGATGAACTGGCCTGTGGCAGTGTCATAAAAATGAAAAGATCACAGGTTTCAGAAGCATACAGACCTAAGTTTGCGTCCTGGTTCCAGCACTTACAAGCTGGTCACTTTGGGAAAGTCTCTTAACCTGACTGAACTCCCACCTCTCCATCTATAGACTGGAGATAATAATGTATATTTCATGGTGTTCTTCTGCCACTGAATTGTATAATGTGAGCATTCAACTAACTCAAATGCAACTTCTAGGTATAACTTTCTTGCATAAGTTAAAATAGTACATTGTAAATCAACTATATTTCAATTTTTTTAAAAGTCTACAAATAATAAATGCTGGAGAGGGTGTGGAGAAAAAGGAACCCTCCTACACTGTTGGTGGGAATGTACATTGGTACAACCACTATGGAGAACAGTATGGAGGTTCCTTAAAAAACTAAAAATAGAACTACCATATGACCCAGCAATCCCACTCCTGGGCATATATCCAGAGAAAATTGTAATTCTAAAAGATACATGCACCCCCGTGTTCATTGTAGCACTATTTACAATAGCCAAGACGTGGAAGCAACCTAAATGTCCATCGACAGATGAATGGATAAAGAAGATGTGGCACATATATATATATAATATTACTACATATTACTATATATTCTGTATATATGGAATATATATATAATGGCATATTACTAAGCCATAAAGAAAAGAATGAAATAATGCCATTTGCAGCAACATGGATGGACCTAGAGATGATCATACTAAGTGAAGTAAGCTAGACAAATATCATATGATATCGCTTATATGTGGAATCTTAAAAAAAAAAAAGATGCAAATGAACTTATTTCTAAAACAGAAAGAGACTCACAGACATAGAAAACAAACTTATGGTTACCAAAGGGGAAAGGGAGGTGGGGAGAGAGATAAATTAGGAGGTATATATATATATGCAACTGAATCACTGTGCTGTCCACCTGAAACTAACACAATACTGTAAATCAACTATACTTCAATAAAAAAAAGAATATACAGAGAGGCAAGGAATGATTACAAAAGAGAATGGTCACTACAGAAATCGGAAAATTATATTAATAAACTTAATTAACTAATAAAAGTAAAATAGCACAGCCATATTTTGCATATGCATTTCTCATGTCTTACATTACTGAAAGCATTAAATCTTAAATTACATGCTACTGTACAGGTTTTTATCTCCCCACACAAAAAAAATTTATACTGTCAAACTTATGAATGTTTTAAAAGGATTTTTCAAGGGTCATTTATTTTCACCCGATGGTAGAAGAACCTAAGCCCCTTCCCAACCGCTGCCCCCAACCCCGTTCCGCCCAACACACACACAAGACTGAACTCCAAGGAATCTATGCAAGTTGCTTAGGGCGGTGATACCGGATCAGGTGTGCATTAGAATCGCTCATGGATTCCCCTCTAGGAAACCCTGGGATCTTGTTTTTAACAAGTCTCCAGGTGAACCTGATGTACCCAAAGATTGTAGAACCACTGACATAGGTGTGGCAGGATCTTGACAAATGTTACTTACCTGGCCTCACCCTTCACCCTTCTTTGGTGAAGTTATTCCCCCATTTTGTAAGTCATGGTTTTGTTCACGTATGATCATCAGTGCCCTGGCAGGAAGAGAAGAAACCTGGAGCCGGGAGTCTTAGATACCATTCCCTGCTCTCGTTTCGACTAGCTATTGACCTTGAACCACTTGTGCCTCATTTCAGTGTTTTGGTTTTTCAGCCAGAGGAGGGAAATCCAACGTCTACCCACGAGCCCAGGTGAAAGGCTGTTTGTTGGTATGTTGCTTGGAGTTCTTCAGGCAAGGTTACACGAAATCGAGTTAAGGCAGCCCTCTCAGAAGCTTTAGACGCAGACAAGGACGAGAACTGTCTGCACGGAGCACCCACGCCCCCTGATTGCAGGTTGCCTCTGTCAGGTCACTTTGGAGCCTATCTCCATCCTGGTGGCGGCCTAATCTCAAGAAAAAACTCACAAATAGCACGACAGTCTCTAGCCTCCATCACTTGTAAAGAATAGGCAATAGGCAACAGGGAAAGAGAGTACCCTTGGCAAAATGATGACTTGTGTTATCTTGCAGGACTCAGTAACCTGGGTGAAAATTCAGGACAGTGGGTGCAAGAGCACGAGAATGAATAAGGACTCAGACGGCCTGAGACGGCGCCACTCTGCATTGTGCCTAGAGATTTTTAAGGCTTTACAGGACAGGAATCTAGGAGACTCTTGGCACTATATTGATGGTATGGCTTATATAGTTTGAGTCCACTAAGAATAATTCTGGCCACTAGGTGTTCTATTTTAATTGCTTCTTTGGCTTTTTTAAAATTTGGCATAAATAACCTTAATAGTTTTTATGTAAAAGAGTACTAATGACAACACTTGTTTGACTAATAAACTCCCAACTATTGTAGCTTCTTTTAGTATTATTTTTCTTATCTCTGATCAACTTATGAGATTAAAAAAAAAAGTTTCCAGTTTACAGCCATGTTGTATGATAACATAGTGGACAGGACCTTGAACATCCTCTATTCAGATACCCACATTTAACAGAGGAAAGCGCCCCACAGAGATTAAATTGTCTGTACTCCTGCCCCCAAACTTCTCTTGTCAAGATAGCCAGCAACCTACATCTTGCTAAATCAAGGGGCCGGACTTCTCTGCCTCACCTTACCCTTCTCCTAAGCAGCCTTGGACACATGTAGCACTCCCTGGGAACATTCTGTTCTTAGCGTTTCTGTTTTCTCCTCCCCCCCTTCTCCTGGTTCCCCCTCTGAAGCTGGCTCTCCTCTCCGGTTCCTCCTCCGCCGCCGTCTCCCTGTGGACTCGGCTCCCAGCTCATTCCTGGGCCCGTATCTATGCACACTCCCTTCCTAGGTCATCTCATCTGCTCCAAGGCTTAAATAACATCTCCAGCCCCGACCTTTCCCTAGAGCAACGACTGTGTACTCGGTATCTCCAGTACTCTGGAGTTCTTGAAAACTGCCCCCCTTCCAACCTTCCCCTTGGCCCTAACCCTAAAGGTCAACCTGAATTCCTCTCTTTGCCTTGACCGCACTCCATCCTCCACCCGTTGTGCATCCGATCCAGCAGACCTAACAGCCCTGTTTAAGAGCACGTCAGATGGCGTCTCTCCCCTGCCAGTGGGTTTTAGAATAAAACGCCAACCCCTTCCTTGTTCCCCACCCACCACCCCGTGTGCCCCGGCCCCTTCCCGCTTCCCCAGTTCCGTGTCCCATCCTCCCCGTGTTCCAGATGCTCTAGGTGCCTGCCTCAGGGGTCTCATACTTGAGGTTCCCTCTGCCTGGAATGCTCTTCCCCCATCTCTGCCAGCCTGGCCTTTTCCAGTGTTCCAGTTTTTTGCCCAAACACCACTTCCTCTGAGAGTACTTCCAGCTCCCCATGTGAAGTGCTGCCTTAGGAATCATTCCCTGCCACTTCACCTGATCTACTGTGTTGAGAGCACTTAGCACTCTCTGCTATAGACTTGCTGGTTTGTGTCTTTTTTCCTGTCTCTGGCACAAGAATTGAACTCCTGGCTCTCTTGTTCACTGCTATGCCCTCAGCAGCTAAAACAAGCACCTAATAATTGTTCAATAAGTGTTTGCTGAATAAATAAATGAAGGAATGAACACTGCTAGTTAGTACCAAAGCCAGGTTACTCAGATTAGTTTCCTTTCCAACATACCATACTGCTGTCTCCCGGATTGCTAACCATGGAAACGGTTTACTTACCTAGATTCCAACTGTCCAAAACACCCTTGAAAGCCAGATGAAGGGGGGAAAAATATTAGAAAAAAGGGTCCATCTATTTAGAAACTTTCTAGGTTTCTCTTAAAGTTTATTCATTCCAATTTTAGTTGGGATTCTAACAGGTTTGATTAGCTCTTTTCTGGGCATGGCAGATTAGAAGGGAGGGTGCAAGGGACAAGCAGACACCCTGACAGCAAAGAGGCAGAAAGACTACACAAAACAGACAGTAACTCAGAATACAGCCAGCTGGGGTCTTGTAGCCCAGAGACAGCGTTCCATTCCTCGGGAGTCCCGAGGGCACAAGGTAGAGCCCAGGCCACTGACTGATATTCAGATGGGTAGTTTTCTCAGAAAAGGGGTCTATTTATGTCTGGTCTTTGCTATCGGGAAGCATATTATTTTGTAATTTTTAAAATTGGTGTAAATCATCAAAATAATTCAATAGACAACTATGTACCAACTATCCAGATTTAACAATTGGTAATATTTTATCTCATTATTTTCAGATTTTTTTAAAAAGAAAAAACACTAAAACCCACTAAGCCCTCCGGAGGAGGAGGCCTCCTTCTGAAGTTGCTGTATCTCCTTTATGCGTGGTTCAATGTTTTATACGAAAAAATCCACTTATGTGAAACAAATTAGCTCCCAAATAAATTAGATTTTTTAATTTTGGTGTTTGGTTGCAGAATATAAACAGTAAACATTTAAAAATCACCATGAATTTTTCTTCCTTCTTCCTTCCCTCTTTCCTTCCTCCCTTCTTCCTTCTTCTTCTTTTTTTTTGATTGTCAAAAGCTAACTTAATAAAGCAGTTAATGTGCTGGGAACGCCCGGCGCGATACAGACTTTTCCACGGGCGTCTGCACCACCGTCCACTCACGTCAGGTGCTCCTCGGAGGTTGGACCATTCTCTGCTTTCTCGGTATCTCGAGCACCTAGAAGAGAACCTTGCACGTAGCAGGAGCTCAGTAAATATTTATTGCACTGACTCGAACACAGAGGCGCCCTGGGTGTTCTCTGTAGTGATTACAATATCTCACTGAGTATTAGAGGTCTGAATCCTAGAGATTTGACATGTAACCTGGAAAACTGGCACTTAAAAAACATAAAGCTGTTTTGCTAACAGGGCAAATTTCTGTAGCAGATGATAGATGTTACCTGACCCGGCTGGATCCTACCGAATAGCAAGAGACTCACTCCGGAATGAACTCATCTTTATAACATCTTGAGGAATGCTTTAGGCTGAAACATGGACCGCATGCTTCATTTGACAAATATTTATTGAGCTCCTACCCCTTGTCAGGCAATTAGCTATAGGGGGAGCAAAACAGATGAAACAAACCCCTGAAGCTTACACTTAATTAAACTTGACCTTTGGCTGTTTGGAATTTACCAGATTCTCCATGAATTTCTATGAACTTGGCAGTGCCACTTGGCCAATCTGCAATTCCAAGCTACTTCTTCAGACTGGGTCCTCAAGTGACCCCCAACAATTTGATTCAGGAATGCATGGACGGCAGGGCGGTGGAGTCCAAAGACAACTGTTCAGTCTGGAGCTGGTGCCAACTCTACCATTAACCGTGACTGGTGGTGCATGGCTTCGGACCACGCCGCAGACACAAGGCCAGCAGAGCAGGCAGCTCAGCTGCAGGAGGGAAGCTGCTGGACTGGAGGAAGGTGGTCGCTGCAGGCGGGGTACGCCGGCTGCCCCTCAGCTTTTGCTCCCGGCTGTTGCCACGCTGGAGTGTGGGCCCTGCCCTGTCACACGTCTAGCTTTCAAGAAAAGCTTGAGATCCTGATTTTCATATGAAATTTCCCAACTTTTAAATGTTGGCAATGAGTTAAAATTTTTTTTCAAAACACTATGCAAGCCAGACGAAACACATCTGCAGGCTGGGTGTGTGCATTCCCTGCGCTCTCTAGGCCGGCTTTGTCGTCCGTGTTCACAGGGGTTCCACGCGGGGCCGTGATACCCCACTCAGCTCCAAAGCGCTGGCGCTGCAGGCACGCAGCTCCCGCATGGCGGCGACGCTGCTTGTGGGAATGCTCTCCGTGTGTCTGGGTGCTCTAGAAAACGCACGGGCCGCACAGGCCCTGGCGCACAACCTTTCCATCCCACACACGCACAGAGTCAGTTCTTGGGGTCACGCTTTCCGTGCTGAGAATTGTTACAGCTGGCAGCTCAAGGCTGTACACTTAAGGGATGTTGGAGAAAAAGTTCCCCTTGTTTGTGGTGGACACAACCCCCTGAATGCCTGGCTGAGACTCATCCTCCCTTCTGCCTCCCGGGGCCGGTCCTGAGCAGCGTGCCCGGCCCTGCCCTCCCATCCTCCCTCCCACACACTCGCTGGGCAAGAGAGAGGGGCTTCCGGTTTCTGCACGTTTCCTTGTCAGACGGCTGTGTTTTGCATCTAGACTAGCAATGCCCCACACCCTCGGGACTGGCCGACTCCTCTGGCCGCTCATCGCTGTCGCTGCGAAACCTGTTCTGAAAGACGACCTAGAACAACACCTAGCGGGTGCTGAGGGCAGAGTCACCACCACCACATGCCCCTTTCCTCTTCTAAAGACACCTGACCATCTTAGAACACGTTTCTCTCCCCGGGCCCACCAACAGCAAGCCTGGGACGTTAGGCACGTGTTTCCCAAGACTTGCTTTCATTTTGAAACGATTTTTGAGAAAGAAAAAGCAAGGCAGTCCACCCACAATCAGAAAGCTATTTTAAGTCTCAGGGCGGAATTTGCCAGGGTTGACATCCTGGATTTCCTAGGATTGGGGCACACACTAACTGGTGGGTAGGGGTGAAGCTGATAGGACGGCTGAGCTCCTGAAGCTCAGAACTCTGGGGTCCTCTGTTCTCTTCCTCTTGTCCCAATGCCTGGCCATAGTCTTCTAGAACTTGCAACCGAGAAGACCCCTTAACTAAGGAACCCCTTCCTGCTTTCACATGGAAGACAGACTATCTCCTTGCTTCTGAGGGACGAGGGGAACATGTAGGGCTCCCCTGTAACTCTGATGGAGAAGGCCTCATGTGATCTGACTGGTGTGTTTGGAGGGAAGAACCTGGTCACGTGCAGCCTGGCTCTGTGTTTGCGTGCGTGCGTGCGTGCGTGCGTGTGTGTGTCCAGTCTGCCTGCCTGCAAAGAGGACTGCTCTGCCCCTTTAAGCCATGCATGTTACAGGGCCCGGCCTGTCTGGGAGGGCTGTGAGGTTCAGGGCTTCCTGTGAGGGGGCACATTTGTTTACTCCTGTGGTTCGGTTTTAGAATGGCCGCTCACTCACAGATCTGGGCCACATTCCCTGGTAGCGGCTTTATCAGCAATAAAGCTCTCGGGTTTTCAGAACTGGGATGGGGAGAGGAGCCAGTTTACTGGGCGCCTTCAGGCTGCAACACGGACCTCTAATCTCTCTCCCCCAGTCTGTTCCATGCAAGTTGAAAAGAACGATCATCCCTCAAGTGTCATTTCAGTGCCATAAATTTCCTGCTCCTGTTCTCTTTATGCCTCCTGAAACAAATGAAAATGTCCTTTTATTAAAGACTTCAAGGTGCTCTCAGACAGCAAGGCTTTTTATCTGAATGCTTTTCATCTCCGCAATATCTGAGTGAGAGCCTGGGCTCTGTTCTAGCCACGCATGCCTCGCACCCTTCCCTCCCATTTCCCCTCCATTCTCTCTTTGCTTCTGTCACTTTCTCCATCAGGGACACCCATCTTCAGCAACTGTATCTTTCCCTGCTTTTAAAACACTACTCAGGACTCCAGCTGCCCCTGAGTAATAAATTGGACTCCATTCTCTCTAAATACTGTACCAACTCTCAAAATATTTGAGCTGAGACTTACTTGTTCCAAATATTTATGCTATGGCTATAGTTACATCAAAGAGAACTTTTCATGAGTAAAAGTGTTTTAATTTGAGGCAGGAACTTGGTTATGGCAACTTGAAGACATTTGTCCTCATTCCCTGGTATCTACATTTTTCTCCCATCAGTGTGATTGAATGGACCAGGATGTTTTCTTTTGCAACTCCCCATAGCACTAAGAGTTCTTAGCAAGTAGCGGCAACCAGGATGTTGCAATGGGTGACTCACTGAACATTTCTCCCAGAGACCTGTCACAGAACATTCTACGTATTAAAATGGAATCCAGGTCTTCAGGCTGTAATTACTCTTTTTTATTCCCATTTTCCATTTCCTCACCATCCTTGTGTGTTTAATGCATATCTCTTTGTTTATATGTGTTTTCTGCACAATGTATGTTGTTCTGTGTACACATACTTTTAATTTATATAAATGATATAAAGTTGTGTATCTCCTTCTGCTTCACTTTTCCCCACTCAGCACTGCTTTTATTACCCACCCAGCTTGCCGAGGGTTCATCTAAACCCTTGCTCCTTGCACCTGCATGACCCTTTGTGTGTGTATCCACCGCATGTCACCTGTCCCCCCTCCCAGATTGGACATTCAAGTTACCTCCACAGAGGCCACAAATATTGCATACAGATCCCTATGGACCTGAGAATTTCACTGGCTCATATGTCTAAGAGGACTTGGATCCCAGGAAGATGGTCTTATAACTTATCATCCAGACAAGGACAGTCTAGAAGAATGAAAGGCAGCACTATTAATAATCACATGGGGACGAGAAGCCTAAACCGTGACTCTCAGGCAAACCGAGACGCGTGCTCACTGCAGTCAAAAGGTCTGAGTACGTGTAAATGGAACAAGGACCTCCCAGAATGATTGCCACACCTGCACTCCCCCAGCAGGGCAGGGGGGTTCACATCTCCACGTCCCACTACACTTATTTGGTGCCATGACGATAACTATAAAATGCCTCAGGACTGTTGAAATCTGCATTCCTCTGATCACCAACATGTCTGACGTCTCTATGTGTTTGCTGGCCTTTTGGATTTCCTTATTTGGAAACTGTTCCTTTCCTTTGCCTACTTTTGTTGGGGTTTTCTTGTTGTTTGCGAGAGTTTCCTATGTTTTCTGGTTATTAATCCCCTATCAGTTTTAGACATTGCAAATATGCTCTCCATATTTGGAATTAATTAATTTTGTCCATGGTGTTCTTTCTAACCAAACTCATCAGTTTCCTTTTTTCTTTTTTTTTTTTTTGCGGTACGCGGGCCTCTCACCGTTGTGGCCTCTCCCGCTGTGGAGCGCAGGCTCAGCGGCCGTGGCTCATGGGCCCAGCCGCTCCGCGGCATGTGGGATCTTCCCGGACCGGGGCACGAACCCGCGTCCCCTGCATCGGCAGGCGGACTCTCAACCACTGCGCCACCAGGGAAGGCCAAACGCACCAGTTTTCTTGTCTTTATAGTTTTGTGTTCTTAACATTCAGTTTTAGAAGGACTTTCTTTCCCCAATTTCAGAAAAACATTCTCCTTCATTTTCTTCTATTAGCTTTTTAGTTTTACCTTTCATATGTAGGTGTTTAACCTCCCTGGAAGTGTGGTCCACCCTTTCGTGGAATTAATAGGGATGCAGTTTTATTTTTCTCCATACAGAGAAGCAGTTTCCCAGCTCATTCAGTTCACCATCCTTCCTTTTCCCTTGATTTGTGGTGTCAGCTTTATCGCGTGTGACGTTCCCCTGTGTTCCTGGGTCTACAGGTTCTCTGTTCTGCTCCATCAGTCTGTGCGTGCTTGCATCCTACTGCAGGATGGCTTTGTAGTAAGTGTATCTTAATAGCCCATAGGGCAAATTTCCCCTCATTATCAACAAAGCTCTTCATGAGATCCCCTTATAAACAAATGAATCTCATAAAGATCTCTGCTGGAATACGTCCAGAATAGGCGGAGCTGCTCCATTTAGGTATTTTATCTTAACCTTGTTCTCTTACTATCATGGTCTTCGTTTGATCATTAAATGTGAAGGATTCTTTACAAATTTTAAGTTTTTGTTATAGAATTCAGCGTGCTATTTCATTTCCACTCAGTTACAATTGTTGTGAACGTTTTTAGCACAAAGGTCTAAGAAGGTGAATGTAGCTGTGTCACCTGAGGAGGGCACCTTTGCTGCTAAGGGACCAGGACTGGGCCTGGCTTGCCCATCGTGTGGATAAATGGCAGAGCAGCCTAGCCTCTGCGCCCCCAGTCACTCTGGGAATGGTACGAGAATCCTTGCTCCCCCTCCAAGACCTCTGCCTGGCAGGCCACAAGTGAGGGCACTCAGTGTCTGCTTGGCACTCATGCTGGTTATTAATGTCTGAATCATTCTTTCCTCCTTCCCACCCACATCCTCTGGTCTAATCCCTGACAATTCCACCCTTACCCATCTCTTCTGTTCCAGCCCGACACCCACTGATATTTTCACAGCCCAGTTTCCAGCCTTTACAGCACTTTGCTCCCCCAGCTAGAGCCACTTGGTCCACACTAGCCCTGTGACCCCAAGGGTCAGTGTGGACCCAATACCTTGGGACTGGGCACCACGACACGTGTCCGAGTAGTCCAGCTGGCCCTGGGCTTCTACATCTTGTTCTCATGTTGCACCCCAGATCTGGTCACTCATGTAACCGATCTTATTTTCTCAAGCATCTTTTTTTAAATTCCTTGATAATAATCCGTTTTATTAATATGCAAGGGAATGATAGAATTACCAAAAAAATTCTTTTTTTTTTTCAACTTTCTTTAATGGCTAGCTGGGCAGAGGACAGCTGGGTTCTCATCTCTGCCTTTGCATTCAGTCGAATAGATTCAATAGAATAAAGTTTGCACGTGCTTTTTCATCATCTGACAATCATTTCAGGAGCCCCAGCCAATCCGTTTCAACATTATATGTCAGGCTGCCTCATGGAAAAGTCCTCTGTATGCTCATGCAAGAATGAGAGTGTAGGGCCTCCCTGGTGGCGCAGTGGTTGGGAGTCCGCCTGCCAATGCAGGGGACACGGGTTCGTGCCCCGGTCCGGGAAGATCCCACATGCCGCGGAGCAGCTGGGCCAAGGAGCCATGGCCGCTGAGCCTGCGCGTCCGGAGCCTGTGCTCCGCAACGGGAGAGGCCACAACAGTGAGAGGCCCGCGTACCGCAAAAAAAAAAAAAAAAAAAAAAAAAAAAAAGAATGAGAGTGTAGAAGGCAAATTGGACCTTACTGTTACTATGAAAATAGTTTTGACTTCACAGACCCACTGAAAGGGTCATGGAGACCTCTATGGGTCCTGGCGCCCCACTTTGAGAACTGTTGGATGCAATCATATGAAAGTCCTGATATTCTATCGTTTCCATCTTTACTTAGTAAGTTCCAGTCCTATGCAAGGCACTAGACCGGTCCTGATTACTGGAGCCTTGTTTTATTTCCTGAGCCTGTGTGCCTGCCAGGTAACCCCCTTCTCCAGGTGTTCCAGACCCTTTGAGAACCTGGACGATGCCTTATTCGTTTGATCCCACTTCCAAGGAACTGGAATTTGGGGTGAGGGTCCTACCACCTGTCGACCCGTTTCCTGGATGCAGATCAGCACAAACGTTACAAATCACCTGTTCCTGTTACTCTGCGAGGTGGATGCCCTGGGGAAGAATTTGAGGCCCAGAGGCCAGAAGCCAGCAGAGCCAGGACTGGAGCCAGACTGTTGAGCAGCAAAGCCCTCGCTCTCCCTCTACATCACAGACCCCTGGCCTCCACCTCGACCCCCTGTCCTGCTGCCATCCGTACCTGAAGCGGGACGAGGCCGCACAGAGGTGCTCAGCCCCTCTCTCCCCGACAGTCACTATAATCCTCACATTCTTTCCCCTCTATCTGTCCATTTACAAAACAAGCATTCATCAGGCAGCCCGCTCCTGTCTGACAGCTTCCACATGATGGATTTTTCAGCTCGGCACTGACAGAGCAGACAGAGCTCCAGCTTGGACCCTGTCACGCTCACAGACCTTTGGGGCTCACTCAGGGCAGAGCCCGCTGGAGTGGCCAGGAAGCGCTGGCACCTGGAACCAGGCCATGCACGGGGCCAGAGGGGCAGGGCCCGGCAGGGCAGAGGGCGCAGCCAGGCGGGCTGGTGTCCCGGAGGCTCAGAGGGGGGTGATTGCGAGTGACAGGATGCAGGTCCAGGCTGGAGCCAACCAGACTGAGGGAAGGTGCAGGGCCCATTCGCCAGGTCAGAGGGAGGACTTGAGTCCCTGTGAGGGGACGAGCAAATGAATGGAGGGCCCTGCCCCAGAACACCCAGCTGCTAGACGGTGCGGCAAGATGGAGACTGGGGGCCAGGGCAGTGCCGTTATAGAAACAGGCAGAAAGGGGGGCAGACCAAGGCTAGCTTGGTGTCACGTCCAGCAGAGGAACGCGTGCTTCATGGAAAGATGGGTCCCGGGCCCAGAGGGGACAACCTGGGCCCCTCATTGAGGAGGGCTGCTGGGCAGATGCGGGGGGGCAGACACAGCCTAACCATCAGTGCCCCCCTGGCTGCAAACCCTTTGCATCACCCCACTCGTCCCTCCCCACTCCCCCGCTTCACTCCCTCTCACAGGCCCATCCCAGATGTGCCTTCCTCTGGGTCTGAGTTTGTACCTTTCCACTGGCCGGGTGTGCTCTTCAGCCCCTCCAACCTCCACTTTCTCTTTCTGAAGACTACTTCTCCTTTAAGAGCAGGTGCAAAGACAGCAAGCTTTTCTTTTTCCTTTCCCAGGCCTTCCCAGTCATTTTTCCTATAGAACAGACAAATTCCTATAATACTTGCTATATACCCCTATTAAAACACTCCTCATTTTGCCTAGTATATTGGTTTCCTGGGGCTGCCATAACAAAGTGTCACAAACCTGGTGGCTTAAAACAACAGGAATTTATTGTCTCACTGTTCTGGAGGCCAGAAGGCTGAAATCAAGACGTCAGCAGGGCCGTGGTCCCTCAGAAACCTGCAGGCTAGCATCCTACCTTGCTTCTTTCAGCTTCTGGTGGCCCCGGGCATCCTTTGGATTGTGGCTGCCTCACTGTAGTCTCTGCCTCGTCAACACGTGGCTGCCTTCTTTCTCTGTCTCTTTTCCTCTCATAAGAACATCAGCCATTGCTCTGTGGGACCCAAGTGAACCTGTAGGTTTGACTCCAGAGGGGGGGTTGAGCATCAATGGCCCCAGTACTTCAGGTTGCTCTTTTTTTTTTTTTTTTTGCAGTTCCCAGGCCTCTCACTGCTGTGGCCTCTCCCGTTGCGGAGCACAGGCTCCGGACGCGCAGGCTCAGCGGCCATGGCTCACGGGCCCAGCCGCTCCGCGGCATGTGGGATCTTCCCGGACCGGGGCACGAACCCGCGTCCCCTGCACCGGCAGGCGGACTCTCAACTGCTGCGCCACCAGGGAAACCCCATGGTTGCTCTTTACTGGCCATTTGCCAGATTCTGCTCCCTCAGAGCGCTGTCTCCCAAAAAGGAGAGTCATCTGGGACCCACCAGCCTGCACTGAATTGATCTGGTTGTGCCTTACACACACACACACACACACACACACACACACACACACACACACACACACACACACACACACACCCCTAACGATTGATTGCTTGCTTAGAATGAGTTCCTCTAGGATTGCCTTTTTTTTCCCTCTAAATTAGTTTTTTCTTTAAATTTAACCTTCAGTTTTGAGTCACTTAGTTGGCTCTCGCAGCAGATGATTCTTTGGTTCTACAAGTGGTCTCCCAGTGATGCCAGATGGGATCAGCACAGCCCCAGGTGCTAGTTGTTCATGCCTATAAAGTAACAGCCCTGTGCAGAGGAGAATCGTTTAAGAGTTACTTGGACGTCATCGTCAAAAGTAGCCGAAGAATTCAAGTGACAGTTTATCCCAGAAAATCTTTTGCAGTTAGTGAACTTAGGGTATAACTAAGAACATTGAGAATACCACACGCACAGTTTAGGTGATCTTGGTATAGTGGTGGGACAGCAGTGATTGGAAAATGAAAGTAATTAACAGCACGTGCTCTGTTGGGGGAGACTGAGGGGGAACAGACATTCAGCCTAGAAAAACATTTCTCAGTGGATTTCCTATGAAGTCAGTGTGTCTTGGGTTTAACTTTGAAACAAATTGAAAAACTGAAAAAAAAAGAGCATCAGTCATATTGGATTAAGGGTTCACTCTGCTTCAACCTGACCTTGTCTTACCTTGATTATATCTATAATGACCTCATTTCCAAATAAGGTTATAATCTGAGGTACTGCAGGTGAGGACTTCAACATATCTTTTGGGGGAAAACAATTCAACCCATCACACCTGGTATGGTAGTTAAATGTACACAGGCCAACATTCTTTACAATATCCCAAGCGCCTTGCCTACAGCTGGTGGTTTTGGAGTGAAACAGACCTGGGTTTGTCACTCACCCTCTGGTGTAAGCTGAGCAACATACTTAAGCTATCTGTCTTCTCTCATCTGTAACATAACCATAATACCTAGAGTTATCGTGATATTTATTAGAGTCAGTTCACATACATAGTGAGTACCCAGGAAATTGTAATTATTATTATTAATATTGTGTGTTGAACAGAGCAGATGATCAATTAGTAAATGTTAGTCACCATTTCCTCTAATAAATATTTACTAAAGTGGCAGGACTGCAGACCTGATGATTTTTTCCAGAGGGCAGGAGAAGCCGTGGCCAACAAGCCCTGGAGACTATTCCGTCTCTTGGCATCATGGGAACTGCTGAGGTGACGATGTGGCAGCTGCCCATGCCTGCTTGGAGGGCAGGGAGATTCTGGCCCCCAGCCCCATGGCACGGAATCCTGGCTGGCTCTGTGGGAACCCTGCTCTTCGTCCTCTAGGCCGTGTGTGTGTGTGTGTGTGTGTGTGTGTACTCGCACTGGGGGAGCGCCTGGGAGACAGGGGACAGGGGAGCCAAGCATCTTTCTGAAAGCATATATTCAGGCTGGAATGAAAGATGGCAGCCAGAGCATAACCACCAGCTCTGGGGACCTTCCTGATTTCTGTGAAGACGAGATTCTCCTCCAGAAAGATGGTGGGTAGTGGGCACAGCCAAGGAGAAGGGAATCAGAGACCTGCGTCGGAAATAGAAATAGACCTCGGAGTGGCTGGGGTGACCTCAGTGAACACAGTTTTCTATCAGGTGGGGCTGATGAAATCTGCCCTATCGAATGGGAACAGGATTCAAAGGCCAGCCACGAGTATTTATGTCCCACTGTTGCCAGCCCTTGAAGATACATTTCCAGGGTAACATCAGCATTTACAAAGCACTGCCACAGCTTTGCTTTGTTTTGATTTTCATTTTTACAAAAAAAGTGAAAAATTTATTAATTACTATAAGAAAAAAAGAGAATATGTCTAAGGCTCGGACACATTCTTCTGCCACAAGATCAAACTTAGCATCCCTTCTCCTCTCTGTATTTCATTAACACCTGAGGTTGTATGCGTCTGTTTAAAGGGGCTTCCTTTTCTTAAGAACAAACCCTGACCTGGCATTTGGCTCCCTTAGACTTCAAACAAGACAAATACTTCCACCATAAAAACTAATCACCAACTCCTTGAAGTTTATGAGGAAATTGTTTCAAGGAGATATACTAAAGTGAGTTGTAGATTTTTAGGAAAGAAGAAAATGATGGAATTTCATCCAGGCACCACACGTCTAAGAGTCAGACATCATTGCACCAGGTGACCTGTGTGGTGATAAACACTGAGAGACACTGCAAAACATGGGTAGTTTTATTATTAAATTTACATCTTCCAGCATAGCTGGTGAGGGCAAGAATAAGAAACGCACAGATAACCAAGGCACAGCACAGGTGCAGGGGACCTCTGTGAGAGGTACAGAATGTGATGAGGTCAAAGAATAAAGAGCTCACACCCTTTGAGGGCAATAAGAAAAGGACCTGATGTCCTTTTTCCAATGTGTGAGAGATCAGGGCCGGATAAAGAGAAGGGAGAAAACTTCAGTAAGCAGGTGATCCGAGGTAGAAAATCAAGCACTAACTAGCATGGCTTGGGTCCTAATTTGTATGTTGATTGCACATTCAGTTTCTATTCTGATTCTCTATTTATTTATTGTATTTGCATTTACCCAGGTAAGGCAGTCTGCAATACAGGGTATGCAATTATCTTGTCTAGTGAGCTATGCAACCATAACAGAATGTTGTAAAAGTGCTGAATTCTAAGTTCAGAAGCCTAGATAATTATTAGCAAAAGCTGCCCCATAATTTCACCGGTAAACCACATGACTAATCAGAAACTACTGGAGAGCATTTAATTTGCAGTAAAAAGTACCTAAAACTTCATGTGTAGTTTGGATGGCAGCCAGAAAATGGACACTACTGTTGGCAGGTCCTCAAACCTAAAAAATGATAATACTACAGTGATATTTTAGGTAAGCATGACAACACCTTTTAGAAACTTATTTCAATATATTTTCAGCATTGAACCTTTATGTTTGTTATTTATAACTTTGTGATCTGAAGTAGACTAAAAAGTAACTCAAACTGTGTAAATCTTTCACTATCTGCATAATGTAATTGCTTTGAAGCTTTGAGAAAGTTGGGTTTCCCATTTGCGTTCCACAAGGTGCATTAAATGAGGGACTGTCCAGTCTGGGATCACTCTAGGAAGTGAGGTCATAAAGCTCCCCTGCAGAAAATCTCCAGGGTTCCAGGACCTCTGCTCTTAGAGACAGGACACACCACTGCAGAGAACCACGCCAGGCATGATCCAGCCAAGTGCTCACTATAAATGGATTTTGGAAGATGTTACATTTTGATGGGATTCTGGGTTGAACAATCAAAGAGAGAAATAGGCTGGAGAGAGAACAACTTCTTTGAGACCCTTAATTGTTAGGTCTTTTTAAGACATGAGGATGGGGATTTAGCTCTGCTAAGTTCAGAGACTAGGTTTGAGTTACTTGAAATGCTGGAAAAAATCCAGCAAGAGACTGAAAGCACCTTGAAAGTGATTCAGGCTTAAAGGAAAAGATCATAATACTTTTTTAAAAAAGACAATAGCAATAAGAAAGAACAAAAACAAACCTTGAGGTTACTAAAGTACCAGGACTTTGAGTACTGCCAATTAAAAAAAAATACACACACACACACACACACACACACACACACACACAACTTTCCTCTTAAAGTGAATGACTTGTACAGCACATGAAAACATATGAAAATATAAAAATATAAAGCTCTCTGGTAAAGGTAAATACCTTTAGACAAATACAAAATCATATAATACTGTAATGGTGATACATAAATCAATTTAATTCTACTGTAGAATTTAAAAATAAAAGCATAAAAACTCTATAAAACTATGTTATGGATACAAAATATAAAAAGATGTAATTTGTGACATCAATAAATTGGGGGGAGAGACGTAAAAGAGTAGAATTATTGTATGTGATTCAGATTAAGTTTTATCAGATTAAAATAGATTGTTATAACAATAAGATGTTTTATGTAATCTCCATTAATCACAAAGAAAATATCTAGGAGATACACAAAAGAAAATGAGAAAGGAATCAAAGCATGTCACTTGAAAAAATCAACAAAACACAAAATAAGGCATCAATAAAGAAAAGAGGGACAAAATAACTTAAAAAACACAGAAAACAATGAATAAAATGTCAGTAGTAAGTTCATTCCTTTCAGTAATTACTTTAAATGTAAATGGATTAAACTTCCCAATCAAAGGACACAGAGTGGCTGAATAAATTAAAACAAAACAAAACAAAACACAAGATCCAAGTTTATGCTGTCTATAAGAAACTCACTGAAGCTTTTAGGACATACATAGGCTGAAAATGAAAGGATGGAAAAAGTATTCCAGATAAATGGTAACCAAGAGGGCAGAGGTAGAATTTAAGGTAAAAATTGTCACAAGATACATAGGACATTATAGAAGGATAAAAGGATCAATTCACTAGGAAGATATAAAAATTATAAACATATAAGGATCTAATATCAGAGCACCCAAATATATGAAGCAAACAGAATTTTTGACAGAATTGAAGGGAGAAATAAACAGTAACACAATAATAGTAGGAGATTTCAATATCCCACTTTCAGTAAAGGGTAGAACGTCCAGACAGAAGATCAATAAGGAAACAGAGGACTTGAACAACATTATAGACCAACTGGACCTAACAGACAGACACAGAATACTCCACCTACCTAACAGAAGCAGAATACACATTCTTCCCAAGTGCACAAGTAACATCCTCCACTATAAATCACATGCTAGGCCACAAAACAAGTCTTAACAAATTTAAGAAGATTCAAATCACACCAAGTATCTCCTCTGACATGAAACAAAACTAGATATCAATAGCAAAAGGAAAACTGGAAAATTCAAAAATATGTGGAAATTAAATAACACATTTTTGAACATCCAATGGGTCAATGAAGAAATCACAAGGGAAGTTAGAAAGTATCTTGAGAGAACTGAAAATGAAAATACAACATACTAAAACTTATGGGATGCAGCAAAAGCAATACTAGAGGGAAGTGTATAGTGGTAAATACCTATATTAGAAAAACAAGAAAGATCTCAAATCAACAACCTAACTTTACACCTTAAGGAACTACAGAAAGAACAAACCAAACCCAAATTTAGCAAAAGGAAGGAAATAACAAAGATTAGCAGAAATAAGCAAAACAGAGAATGGAAAAACAATAGAAAAAATTAAAAATAAGAATTGGTTTTTGAAAAGACAAACAAAATTGAAAAAAGTTTAGCTAGACTAATTAAGAAAATAAAGGTAAGATTCAAATAACAAAAATCATAAATGAAAAAGGAGACATTATAACTGAAGCCACAAAGAGAAAAAGGATCATAACAGACTAATATGAACAATTATATGCCAACAAATTAGATAAGCTAGATTATCTAATTAGATAAGTAAATACATTCCTAGAAACAAACTATAAGACTGAATCATAAAGAAATTAAAAATATGAGCATATCTGTGACTAATAAGGAGGTGAATCAGTAATCAAAACACTTCCAACAAAGAAAAGTCCAGGGGACTTCCCTGCTGGTGCAGTGGTTAAGAATCCGCCTGCCAATGCAGGGGACACAGGTTTGATCCCTTGTCCAGGAAGATCCCACATGCCACAGAGCAACTAAGCCCGTGCGCCACAACTACTGAGCCTGTGCTCTAGAGCCCGCGAGCCAGAACTGCTGAGCCTGCACGCCACAACTATTGAAGCCCGCGCACCTAGAGCTCATGCCCTGCAACAAAGAGAAGCCACCACAATGAGAAGCTCGCACACCACAACGAAGAGTAGCCCCTCCTCACCGCAACTAGAGAAAGCCACGTGCAGCAGTGAGACCCAACGCAGCCAAAAATAAATAAAATAAAATAAATTTATTTAAAAAAGAAAGGAAAGTCCAGGAGCAGATGGCTTCCCTGAAGAATCCTATCAAACATTTAAAGAAGAATTAACAATAATCTTTTTCAAATGCTTCCAAAAAATTAAAGAGGAGGGAACACTTTCAACCTGACTTTATGAGGGCAGCACTACCCTGAAATCCAAAACCCAACAAAGATACTTCAAGTAAAGAAAACTGCAGACTCATATCCCTGATGAATATTGATGCAAAAATACTCAACAAAATACTGTCAACCAAATTCAACAGCACATTAAAAGGATTGTACATCATGACCAAGTGAGATTCATTCCTGGAATGCAAGAATGGTTCAACTTACTATTGACATAACAAAATCAATTAATGTAATACGTCACATTAATAGAATGAAGAAAAAAACCTACATGATTATCTCAATTGATGCAGAAAAAGCATTTGACAAAATTCAACATCCTTTCATGATAAAAATACTCAACAAACTACAACTAGAAGGAAATCACCTCACTGTAATAAAGGCCATATATGAAAAGTTCACAACTAACGGTATATACAACAGTGAAAAACTGAAAGCTTTCCACTAAGATCAGGAACAAGGCAAGGATGACCACTCTTGCCACTTGTATTCAACACAGTACTGGAAGTTCTAATCAGAGCAGTTTGGCAAGAAAAAGAAATAAAAGTCATGCAAATCAAAAATGAAGAAGTAAAATTATCTCTGTTTGCAGATGACATTATCTTATATGTAGAAAACCCTAAAGATTCCCTTCCCCAAAACTGTTAGGACTAATTTAAAAATTCAACAAAGTTGCAAGATATAAAATCAACACACAAAAATCAGTTTCATTCCTATACCAACTATGAACAACCTGAAAAAGGAAGTTAAGAAAACAATTCCATTTACAATAATATCAAAAAGAATAAAATACTTAGGAATAAACTTAACCAAGGAAGTGAAAGACTTGTACACTTAACACTACAAAAGATTGTGAAAAAAAATTTGAAGAAGACACAAATAAATGAAAAGGAATTCTGTGTTAATGGATTGGAAGAATTAATGTTGTGAAAATGTCCATTCTACCCAAAGTGATCTACAGATTCAATGCAACCCCTATCAAAATACCAGTGGCATTTTTTGAAGAAATAGAAAACAATCCTAAAATTCATATGGAATCTCAAAGGACCCTGAATAATGAAAACAACCTTTAATTCTGTCCTATGTTTGGGGAATATTAAGTGTACACAACCTATAAAGGAATCATATAACATAAATGTTAGATAATTTCAGACTACACTTAAGATGTTCAGACTTGCCTTAAAGAGAACCAGTAAGTGGTATGAACTGAAAATAAGTAAACCTTTTAATAGCACTAATCTCACTGTTACTTGCTGTAATAATTTAAATACTTCTTGCTGGTATCAATTGCTATTCATTCATTCATTCAAAAATCAGTTGATGAGTACCAGCTAAATGTTAGGCATTGTCCAAAGTAGAGAGTAAAGGGGAAAAGGTGGCCATAATCAAATAATCATGTTCTCTTCTTTTAAGGAGTTTACAATCTAATAGGGAATAGAGAAAAAAATGATAAAACAGTACAATTAGAGGTCTTGGATACACAAAGTGCTATTTGAGCCAATCACAGACATTTCTTGATTTTAGCTACCCAACATTCTTTCCCCCTTCTTCCAGTAACAGCATCAATACTTGCCTTGGACATCTGTTCACTCCCCATTCTTGGTCCATGTGGTTTGGTGAGCTGACTCAAACCTTAGCTCCAAGTTTGGGCATGTGACACAAACATGACCAATAAGAAGGTGAGAGTCCCCTGTCCACAGTGATTAGCTTCATGTGATCCTTAATTCCTCCAATGGGACTCAAATCTGGGTTATGTTATTTTATTTTATATTTTTAACTATTGGGAGACTTAGAAATGGACTTCCTACTATTAGGATGTGACATCAGCACAGCCGAATACTAAGTAAAATCGAAAGAAACCACAACCAAGAGAAGAAAGAAAGGTTGGGTCTGGATGACATTGTTTGAGCTCCTGGGACCAACTCTGCCAATCCCCCTGAATCTTTCAGTTCAGTGAACTAAGAAATTCCCTTCTCTTTCTTATGCCTTTTTGAGTTGGGTATTTTGTCAATCACCACCAAAAATCCGGAGCAGTACAATGCCTTTAAAATTCAACTAATTATAGATCACTGTGACTGATATTAACCTGAATGTAAATTTGGATTATCATGCAACCACTGAAACATCATCAGGACATACAGAGCATTTTGTAGCCCTCTTTTAAAAATTCTAAACTGTGATATGTAAGTAATACATCTGATAGGTTCTATGAAAGAACAATTAGAATGCATATCGTGCTTTTATTGAAAGAAAAGCACTTAGAAAAATAAATTACTAATTTTAAAAGAATCCTATTTTGCCAATATTCCTTCCATCGCTAGGGTATTTGAAGGATAAAAGCCAGTCCATCCTTTAAAAAATATTCTAGATCTTAAATTTACTAAGCAACAATAAAAATAGACCTAAATTTGCGTGGTACTTTGAACTAACTTCTTTACATACTTCACACATATTATTTAAATGTATGTATAGTCCAAAGCCTAAGATCATCTGTGATGTCCTTTGGTTTTCATCATGATTATTTCTTTGTCTCTTAGCAAATAAGCTTCCTAATTTATAACTGGGCTCAGAATTCAATTAGTTTGAATTCTCTGAGCAATGACTGAGCAGTAGGAGAAACTTTTAAAAAAGAATACAAGTCATGGGCTTCCCTGGTGGCGCAGTGGTTGAGAGTCCGCCTGCCGATGTAGCGGACACGGGTTCGTGCCCCGGTCCGGGAAGATCCCACATGCCGCGCAGCGGCTGGGCCCGTGAGCCATGGCCGCTGAGCCTGCGCGTCCGGAGCCTGTGCTCCGCAACAGGAGGGGCCACAACAGTGAGAGGCCCGCGTACCACAAAAAAAAAAAAAAATTCTCTAAACATGTATGAGAGGTTTTTTAGTAAATAGAATATTTAGTAAATATACAGGAAATCTATTCCAAGTGTAATAGGAGGAAATTAATTTTCAGAGATAAGGAGAGCTTTTTTTTTTTTTTTTTGCGGTATGCTGGCCTCTCACTGTTGTGGCCTCTCCCGTTGCGGAGCACAGGCTCCGGATGCGTAGGCTCAGCGGCCATGGCTCACGGGCCCAGCCGCTCCGCGGCATGTGGGATCTTCCCGGACCGGGGCACGAACCCGTGTCCCCTGCATCGGCAGGCGGACTCTCAACCACCGCGCCACCAGGGAAGCCGAAGAAGAGCTTCTTAACATTAAACAACTTTGCAAAAAGTTTATTTCCACAATAATACTCAAATTTGTACTGACTTTGCCCATATTCACTGATACTTTACTATTTTTCAAATACTATAGCTTGCTTTATTATTTATTTATTTTTATTTTGGGCTGTGTTGGGTCTTTGTTGCTGCGCATGGGCTTTCTCTAGTTGTGGCGAACGGGAGCTACACTTTGTTGCTGTGTGCGGACTTCTCATTGTAGTGGCTTCTCTTGTTGCGGAGCATGGGCTCTAGAGCGCGTGGGCTTCAGTAGATGCGGCATGTGGGCTCAGTAGTTGTGGCTCGTGGGCTTAGTTGCTCCACGGCACGTGGGATCTTCCTGGACCAGGGCTCGAACCTGTGTCCCCTGCATTAGCAGGTGGATTCTTAACCACTGTGCCACCAGGGAAGCCCAATACTCCTATTCTTAAAGCCCAGTTTCACTTAATAATTCCATACCATGGTTCACTTCTTATTAAAAACAAGTAATATTTCCTGAGCCCTTACCTTATGTGTCAGGCACTGTGCTAGACCACTGTCAATGTTATTTAGTCTGTACAAACTCCTGGACATAAGGACTGTTATGATCTTAATTTTTATGGAAAAGAAACCTAAGTGTAAGAGATGTGAATTAACTTGCCTAAGGTCATCTAGTAGGAAGGGTACAGAGTCGGGGTCTCCAAGGCTGTCCCCTTAGCCTCTGAGTCACCTTTGTGGCAGCATGAGGGCTGTTCTGGAAGGTGGAATGTTACTGCACCATGGGGTCCAGAGGCACAGCGACATATCTGGGTGTTTAGGTGATGAAGAGACTTACTTACTCCTTACAACTACTTTCTTTCAAGAATAAGAAAACAAAGAACCTGCATAAAATTCAGCCCAAACCTGCTGGGACGAAGTGAGAGAGTGGCATGGACATATATACACTACCAAACGTAAAATAGATCGCTAGTGGGAAGCAGCCGCATAGCACAGGGAGATCAGCTCGGTGCTTTGTGACCGCCTGGAGGGGTGGGATAGGGTGGGAGGGAGGGAGACGCAAGAGGGAAGAGATATGGGAACATATGTATATGTATAACTGATTCACTTTGTTATAAAGCAGAAACTAACACACCATTGTAAAGCAATTATACTCCAATAAAGATGTTTAAAAAAAAAGCTCAATAAGCTCCAAAAAGTAAAAAAAAAAAAAAAAAAAGAGGAATACAGATGGCAAATAAGCATATGAAAAGATGTTCCACGTCATTTGTCATCAGGAAAATGCAAATTAGAACAACAAGAAGATACCACTGCACGCCTATTAGAATAGCCAACATCTAAAACATTGACAACACCAAATACTGGTAAGGGTGTGGAGCAACAGGAACGCTCATTCCTCACTTTGATACGACCACTTTGGAAGACGGTTTGGTGGTTTCTTACAAAACTAAATATACTCTTACCATACAATCCAGCAATCACACTCCTTGGTATTTACCCAAATGAGTTGAAAATTTATGTCACGCAAAGCCCTGTACATGAGCGTTTATAGCAGCTTTATTCATAATTGCCAAAACTTGGAAGCAAACAAGATGTTCTTTACTAGGTGGTGGACAAAGTGTGGTACATTCAGACAGTGGAATATTATTCAGCACTAAAAAGCAATGAGCCATCAAACCATGAAAAGATGTGGAAGAAACTTAAATGCATATTACTAAGTGAAAGAAGCCAACCTGAAAAGGCTGTATGATTTCAACTATACGGCACTGCGGAAAAAGCAAAACCAAGGAGACAGTAAAAAGATCAGTGGTTGCCAGGGACTGGGGTGAGGGAGGGATGAATAAGTGGAGCCCAGAGGCTTTTCAGGGCAGTGAAACTACTTTGTATGATACTATAATAGCAGACGCATGTTATTATATATTTGTCCAAACCCATAAAACGTACGACAGCAAGAATGAACCCTAATGCAAACTATGGACTTTGGGTAACGATGATGTGTTCATGCAGGTCCATCAGTTGTAACAAATGTACCACTGGGGTGAGGGATGTTGACAATGGGGGAGTCTGTGAGGGGGGTGAGGGGGCATATGGGAAATCTCTGTACCTTCCCCTCAATTTTGCTGTGAATCTAAAACTGCTCTAAAAAATGAATGTCTTTTAAAAAAAAAAACAACTTCTTTCTCAGTCTCTTGTTTCAGCTTGTCACTCTAGATTCTTCTAAACTCTTGCAGAAATCATCAGCCCTCTATTAGCAGTAATAAGACTATCGCAACATTTCAGAGCTCAGATTAAATATTTTGCCTTTGCTGTTATCACAAGTCATTGGACTCCTACTGTAACTGATCTTAAGCAGAAAAAAGATTGGAAGAAAATGACAAATCATCAAATCACAAAGTCCCTGATGACGGAAGCTGAATGTATGCCTATTGGTGTCACAGCAATGTCCCCGTTTATTTGCACAAGAAAACATTTATAAACATTTAGATGGGGCACACACAGAGCAGGTATACAGACTCCTCCCTCCCATTCACGCCTTCAGCTAGCATTAGAGGTTTAAGACCTTGGAATGCTGACAAGAAAAACACACTTTAAATGTCTATTTCAAAAAGGCAGTAAATGGGATGGGATAACATGCTTCATCTCATGGAATATTGAACTTTTCCTGAACGTAAAACTGCCTACACAGCTAGCGATGAAAGGTATTCCAGTGTTTACCCCTACTTGCCAAACTGCTGAGATTTGCGTTTTCCTGTAATTAATGCCCCTGTTGATAGCTGGAACATAGAAACAATGAATCCAGCTCTCAGGTGAGGTGGCCCCCGAGGGCCACCATCTTCCCAAGCCAGCAGTTTGTGCCTCCCACGGACGCCCTTGCCACCACTCAGAAACACCTGAGACTTTGGGAGAAAGAAGGTGAGTGGAATTTCCCCATACCTGGAAGGGTTAAGCACTGAGTCAATCTATAGCAAACGGCACACCCAGTTTGAGGTCCATGAAGGTGAAGTAATTTATCTGTGAGTCATATCACTGAATACAGTCTATTCTACAGAATGTTGGTAAGCAACTCACTCCCAAACATCGAGTCCACTGGTTCTGTTATACACAACATTTGAAAGTGAGATGAGCTGCTCATTTTGACTTAGCATCAGGCAATGAAACAAATCTGACATTGAAATGGGCTTGGGTTTTCAGCAATAGATTTAGACTCTGAAGAGAGCTGCTGTGTTGCATGATTCCATTTTCACACTGAGCATGAGAGCCAGAGACGAAGGACCATCCCAGTGCCCCTGGCTAAGGGGCAAGAGAGAGAGAGAGAGAGAGAGAGAGAGAGAGAGAGAGAGAGAGAGGGAGAGAGACACTTCTGAGAAACTTTCAGTATAGGAAAAGAAAAAGAGAACCCAGCCCAAAGGAACCCAGTTTTATTATATCATGGCTTTTTCCGAGGCTCTGACTATATGACTAACTTCTTAGCAATTGGCAGGACTTCATACTGATTTGCGTTTTAAACTAGAACCTTAAAACCCATTTACCGTAACCACGGATCCTATTAAAAGGATCCTGTATTTCTAAGTCAGGGGGCATGACTTACAAATGTGTGTGTCTGTGGCTGGGAGAAAGGTGTGATGAGTTGCTGTTTTGTTGCTAGGCAATAGGTTTTATGTGACAACAGTTCCCTTTCTCTAAAGGGAATTGCTCTTTTTGTTTCATGAAAGCAGGGCATTTTCTTAGTACAAGAAGTACATATGGAGTTTATATTAATTCGTAAGATTATAGTAAACTGTTTATGAAAGGGAACGCTATGCTAGATCTTTGTTCTTTTGTTTGCTTTTCATTGCCACCTGCGAAATCTTTTGCTTAAAGAGACATGTTGTTTGCTTTTCTCGTCCGATTACCATTGTTTGGCTCGTCTGGCTGTGGCTTGTGTGACTGTGATTCTCTCCAAGCCTCTAAACTCCTCAGGTTGAGTAGTCAATACGCCTCTGAGCTATTCAACAGAGAACATGTCCACATTTGCAAATGTTACTGGATTTGATTTTATAATTTTAAACAAGTTAGCTAATCCTGACGTGAACATGTTGTGGTGTCTTCTGTATTTCTTCTTCTTTTACTGATTCCATCCTCGTTTAGTGTATGTGTGTTGTGTGCTGTTGTATTATAGTCTCCCCAAGATAGGGCCCTGGATCTCTTGCATCCTTACAGTCTTAACAACATCTAACTTGGGACGTAGTAGATGCTTAATAAATGCTTGTTGGCTATCAGATGAACGAATGGATGCACAAAGATTAATATAGTGTTGCCTTTTCCAGTTACATGGATTTTCAACAGATTCAGGGCAGACCCTGAAAAAAGTGAAGTGGTGATTGGTATTACAGGTACTGTAAAAAGAGGCAGAAATCTAAATACACTTAAGTTGAAGACCTGTCTTTCCTCCATAAAACCATATGTTTTACATAGAAATATCAATCAAAAGCTCTCAGCTATAGATTCGGAACACTGATATTCTTTTCATTTTAGGAGACCACAGAGTTAATTCTAAAAATGGAAATGGCTTGAGAGCCAGCCCCATGTTCAATGTTCAATTTTTTTTCTTAACGTATGATTTTCTCCTAAAGCAGAGTTAGGGCTTTGCTACCACGTTACAGCATAATCTGAAAAGGTAACCCTGACAATAGGAAGTGACGTATGTGCTGGTCTTTCTTTTTGACAGTATAGAAAAATCTATGGGTGAAGTTTGTCTCTTGGGTTTCAGAAGATTAAAATGCTTCCCCTACCCCATCCCTGACATCCCTCTAGGATGTTGAGTTTTGTTCCCAAAGAATAATGGTATACTCATTAAGCCACTGTTCTAAACTCTTCACATGAATTAATCCCTTCAATCCTCACAACAATCTTATGAGGTGGATGCTATTATGGTCCATCTTATAGAGGAAGAAACTGAGGCACAGAGAGGTTTAGTAACTTGCCTAAGGGCTCTACGTCTAGTATGCAGCAGAACTGAGTTTGGAACCCTGACAGGCTCGCTGGACTTCACTGTCCTAACCCTTCTATGACACACCTCTGGAACAGAGAAGGGGAAAGGATGGCCCAACGCACAAATCGTCACACCAGGCCTCTCCACCCAACTGCTGCTTTCCGCAACTGCACTCTCCTTGGCCTTGTTCTGAGCTGTTCTAAGGCCACTGGCTCACTTGCACCAAGGCTCAAGGGTCTTGCAAACCGTGAATGCAAGAGCCAGCCCAGAGCTCCCTTGTCCACGAGCTGAGCCTATGCTGTGGGTGAGCATGCCCCTCCCTGGCCTTGACTGGAGACTCAGCGCTCCAGACCTGCGCCCTGAAAGCCTGGGACTGGTCTTTGTGGAGAGCCAGGCAACGCGCTCTGACACCACCTGCCTCAGTTGCATCCTTACAGCCTCAAGAGCATCTAACTTGGCATCCGCCAAGAGGAGGTACATTCCCTGCGAGGGCAGGCCTGGGGCTACGCCCAAGGAGATGTACTGACTCCCATTACAGAGAGAACCTTCTGGCACGCCAGCCCTGCCAAAGGCTGCCCTAATATAAACTGTCCTCTCCTCCAAGGGATGGGGGCTGGCGGAAGGCACACCACACACACACACACACACACCACACACACACACACACACACACCACACACACACACACACACACCACACACACACACACACACACACCACACACACTACGTGATTTTAGGTAACAGGTTTGCCTCTCACAACTATCCTTTATCAGCAAACACGCCTGAAAGTACAGCCCATACCTGCATTCCAAAGACCACGCAAATCACTCCCCTCCCTGCTGAAAGGCCCGCACTCCCAGAGTGAGTCATTGCACCTGCTAAAGAGTAGTCAGTGTGGGTCCCACCCTTCCCCCAGGAAGTGAGAAAAAGTAAATATATATATAGTTTTTCTCTCAGCACTGATGCACATGTTAAATAGGTGATTTTAAAAGAGAGCTGTTTAAGAGGCAGTGACAGCTCTGGAGAAGGACAATGAGTCAGGGGACCTGGTGGTAGCCTGGTAGAAACCGCAGGATTCCTATGAACTCTTTCATGAACAGGGCTTTGAAATTCCAGAGCCCCCAGGAGGTGGCTTCCTCTTTGATTCAGTGTAGCTGGGCTGCCAAGAATGCAGTAAGGATTGGGGCACTTGGGACACCTGAGACGTGGGGTCAGAGAGACAGCCCTAGGGGAGCATTCCAGAGGTTGGGCTGGGTTCTTTCAGCATTAAAAAAACAAAGTGTCACTTCTTCCAGGAACCTCAGTGCCCTAAAATCCCTACATAAATCAATGAATGTTTATGCACCTCCAGGACCCAAACAAAAGCCAAGGGGAGGTGGTGTCCAAAAGGCCACTGGGATCCCTGGGATAATACTGATGTACAAGACGCCGTTCAACAGGGCTTACGATATGATCACTCTGGGGGCAAGGACCCCGAATTACCTGTTCTGTTCCAACTATCCAATTTAGACTGCCCCCAGTGATTGCGACAAACCAACATTCCACTTATAATCTCTCCAGAAAGACAAAGGGGCCACCTAAGAAACAGCTCTACAACCATACAAGGCCATTGATAAGTGAGAAAGACATAGATCATCGAGGGCCTAAACGCAGTGGAGTCGCCTGGAGTCCTGTTAAAACATGGATTGGGATAGGGTCTCAGGTTCCACATATCGCCCTGTCGGTGCCCAGGCTGCTGGTCTGTGGATCACACTTTGAGTATTTGGGGTACTAGAGAGCTCTTGAGGGGGGTTGGTCAGTGGACCCTGGTAGAGTCAGGGAGGTTTCCTGGAGCATGAAGAATTGAGATGGGTCCCCCGTGGTGAGATTGGATGGGAAGGTGAGTAAAAATACCCCAGATCGTCCATAAGGCAGTGGGTGACCTGGGGAATCCTCATGGTGTACGGCAACTGCTCCAGGTTCAAGGACAGGATCAGCCTGCCGGATATCCCTGGGGGCGCGGAAGGGCTGGAGAGGCTAGGAGCTTGGAAACTGGACTCTGCCATTCAGTAGCTGGGAGACTAGGTAGGTTTGAGAAGTGAGGACAGTAACACCAATCCCCTAGGACTGGAGTGAGGATGGAATGAGACGATACATAAAGTGCTTAGTGTAAAGCCTGGCACAGCACAAGCAATCTGTAGCTAGAATACTTGTTGATATTGTTGTTGTTGTTATTATTATTAGCTGAAGCAGAAGAGTGTTAGGTCTCCTCTTTATTTCTGAGCCTTGGGCCAACATATCCCAGAACACAGGGCTCCCAATTAAAGCAGGAGCCCCCTTCTTTTCAGGTGTGGCCCTCAGGGTGCAGGGTAGCCCATGATGCTGGGATGGATGGGAGAATTGCATGGTCTTGACAAGAGGGCAGAAGGGCCTTGATCCCAGGGCCTAGGAAGGACTGAGACCGTCCCTGCTCCTGGACATAAACAGGGGAAAGGACTCAGGTGCTCAGGACTAATTTACCGGTGGAAAAAGTGACTTTAACATATTCTAAACAAGCCTGTCCTTACCTTGAAATGGCACCATACAGCAGACTCTATTTCAGCCACAGCGGACCCGGGCATGTTCGAACCCAAGGTGCAACGAGATCCAGGATCGGAATGTCCTAGCGGCAGGTTTTCTAGGGCTGGTTATCTCCAGGCCCTGAAGCCGCGTACTCTAGCCCTCCACGACAGAGAGAGCCGCGCTGAATGCAGTCACTAAGGCACCTGTGGCAGAGAGTGGGGCGTTCACTTCTCCCAAATACTTCCCTTTGAGAGATAAACCAAGAGACAAATGGAAGGTATCAGGCAATGTCAAGCTCCAGCTAGGCCAGACCTCTCTGGAAGAGCAGCAGGGAACGTTGACGAAATGGGCAGAATCTAAACAGCAATGATTTATTTTCCACAGTCTCTGGCACTTTTCAAGCCTTCTTTTTCTCCTCCCTTTCTCTTTAATGGGGCACAACGAACAATTTTAAGGCCAGTTGGCTGAGCTTTGCATTTTCCTCAGACGGATTTGTATGTGAAACAATGAAGGTTTTACACGGTCGTTATTAGTGCATCAGCGCTACTCCAGTCCTTCATCTGTTCTTTCAAGGATTTAGCCAACATGCAAGGATGTTTCCCAGCTGTACAGGTAAAGAGACCCAAGGCCACTTCTTGTGTCTCCTCTTTTCCCTGGCACCGGCTGGAGAGCCCTATCACCTATGGCCTGTTCTCCTTGCCCCGCCCTCCTGAGGAGCCCCACCTCAGAGAATGTCCCCTAACCTGGGAGGCTCCCACAGTGGCCTCTGGCTGACCAAAGTTGACCAGCTGGGAGCCCCTCCCACCCGTGGACCTCTGGATCCCAGGTCTCAGTCCAAGAGGACAACTCAGTCATCTCACCCTCATTTACTGGAGGGAGGAGGCCTTCCAGAGGCCCCACCCGCTCCTCGGGTCACATGCATTTTAGCAGCTGCATGTATTGGTTCAACCTGGCAGAGAATAAGCAGTCAGTGAATAGAATACTTGCTGATATTATTAATAGCTGAAGCTTACTGAAACAACCGAGTAGCAAACATACACCAGGCGCGGCATGAGGGTGTTGGGTCTACAGAGATGGGCAAGATGAGGCCCCTGCTGCCTCTGGCTGTTTCCGGGCCACTGGGAACAACTGACAAAAAATGTATTATTAAACTGAAGGTGACAAAGGTAGAAGTAAGAATAGCACACTCTGTGCCCAATCTATCTCTGAGAGGGGAGGTGACATTCGGGCTGTGCCATGGTCTGAAAGTGTCCCCCCAAAACTCATATGTTGAAGCCCTAACCCCCAAAGATGATGGTATCAGGAGGTGGGGTCTTTGGGAGGTTCTCAGGTTGGGAGGCAAGAACTCTCATGAATGGGATCAGTGCCCTTATAAAAGAGGCTCCGGAGCTGTCCCTCAGCCCTCCCACCACATAAGGACACAGCAAGAAAGCCTCAGCTATGAACCAGGAAGAGGGCTCCCACCAGAACCTGACCATGCTGCCACTTGGCCTTGGGCTGCCAGCCCGCAGAGCTGTGAGAAATAAATTTCCATCATTTATAAGCCACACAGTCTGTGGTATTTTGTTATAGCAGCCTGAGCCGACTAAGACAGGCTGTTTCTTCAGGGCTCCAGAGGGAGAAGAGGTAAAAGGATGCATTGGGCACTGCGAGAAGGATGTGAAGGCAAAGAGGTGGGTGTGAAAGGACGTGGCCTCTTTCGGGAGAGCATCCGGGTTGGCTGGAGTGGAGGAGGGAATGGGGCCAAGGGGAGGGTAGGCTGGAAAGGCACAGTGGAGGTTGATGTGAGGGCCTGTGTGCACCCAAGGAGTCAAAACCTTGACCTGTGGGCAGTAAGGAGCTACATGAGGACCACGGTGGCTCTAATGATGGGACCCTGAGAATCGAACGGAGGTGGGGACGTGTCATGGAGGATCACATAAGGCCGCGGCTTGGGGATTCCCTGTTAAGAAGGGTCTGTAGTATCTCATGCAGTACCACACGTGCCCGGGCACATGGCAGGTTTCATCATGTAGGTGACACTCCCTACGTGGTAAAGGTGAGAAAAATACTGCAGTAAATGGTTACTCTACTTAACAGCCTGGTGACATTCTCCAGAATGACTATACAAATGACACTGTAAAGTCCACAGTCGTTCTCTGTGGCCTTATTATGTGACCTCTGTGCACGAAACATGACCCCCCTGGTGAACAAACCCATGAGAACTCTGGCATTCCACTGAGCAAGTCTCCTTCACATGTGGGTTCGGTCATTCTGTTGATACCAAGAGGGTGTCTAAGGCGACAGCCCAAATCAAAGCTTAGGTTTATCTGGAGACAAAAGTCCTGGAAGAATCTTGATTCACTGGATTTAAAAGACACCACCGCAGAGGAAGTCGTTCGGTCAGGTGATCCCTTGACTCTCACGAATAGGGTGGTCGGTCTGATTTGTGTGGAGTCAGGGGTGGATTTACGGAGAAAGTAGACAATGAGTTTCAGGCACCTCACTTGCCTGGTCCCCTGCAAAGGTCCTGTGCCAAGTTTTTAATTCATAATTTTGTATTATTTATCTGGGGGGGGCATAAATAAAACTTGGACCTGCCCCTGGGTGTATTTCCAATCTGAAGATGACATTAATCTTGAGCAGTAAGCAGTTAGAGCCTTGGCAACAGTTAGGTAAGCATTTTATGATTCAAGATGGCTCCTAACTGTAAGGACGCTTCAATGGAAAGAACGAGGGGTTGTGTTCACTGTGCTGAAGATTCTGACTTCAATAGACACTTGATCTCAAAAAGTAAATTTGGGGGCTTCCCTGGTGGTGCAGTGGTTGGGAGTCTGCCTGCTAATGCAGGGGGACACAGGTTCGAGCCCTGGTCCGGGAAGATCCCACATGCCGCGGAGCAGCTAAGCCCGTGCGCCACAACTACTGAAGCCTGCGCACCTAGAGCCCGTGCTCCCCAACAAGAGAAGCCACCGCAATGAGAAGCCCGCGCACCGCAACGAGGAGTAGCCCCCGCTCACCTCAACTAGAGAAAGTCCGCATGCAGCAACGAAGACCCAACGCAGCCATGAATAAATAAACAGTAAATTTGTGCTGCCAGGCCCAACTTTTCAGAATCCATTTTTTTTAAGTGGGGCACAATTGGCTCAGCAACGGCGACTAGACAGACTGCTTCACACTTGGTGGGTGCCTACTAAATGCTTAATGAACGAATGGTAGTAATTGAATGTATAGTAGTAAATAATAGTAAATGGTAGTAAATGAACGAATGGTAGAATACAAAGTATTAGCCCTAGCACGCTTGAAGTCCTTGGATTTTTGTGTTGTTTTAATCATTTCAAAAATATGTGCTTCCCTGGTGGCGCAGTGGTTAAGAATCCTCCTGCCAATGCAGGGGACACGGGTTCAAGCCCTGGTCCGGGAGGATCCCACATGCCATGGAGCAACTAAGCCCGTGTGCCACAACTACTGAGCCTGCCCTCTAGAGCCTGCGAGCCACAGCTACTGAGCCCACGCGCCACAACTACTGAAGCCTGTGCTCGCAGAGCCCATGCTCTGCAACAAGAGAAGCCACCGCAATAAGAAGCCGGCGCACCCCAACAAAGAGTAGCCCCTGCTCACTGCAACTAGAGAAAGCCTGCATGCAGCAACGAAGACCCAACACAGACAAAAATAAATAAATAAGGTAAATAAATTAAAAAAAAAATTTCAGGGCTCCCCTGGTGGCGCAGTGGTTGGGAGTTCGCCTGCCGATGCAGAGGACACGGGTTTGTGCCCTGGTCTGGGAGGATCCCACATGCCGTGGAGCGGCTGGGCCCGTGAGCCATGGCCGCTGAGCCTGTGCGTCCGGAGCCTGTGCTCTGCAACGGGAGGGGCCGCGACAGTGAGAGGCCCGTGTACCGCAAAAAAAAAAAAAAATTTCAAAAATACAAAAATGTTGCAAGAATAATTCAAAGATCTTGTTAGTTCTTGAACAATTTGAGAGTAAGTTGCAGGCATGATTTCCTCTTACCCCTAAAAACTTTACTGCAGATGGTCTACCAACAAGGACAGTCTTCTACATAACCACAACGTAGCCATCAAGACCAGGAGATCAACGCTGGAACATTACAACTACTACCAACTCCATTCAAGCTTCACCATTTGTCCAAACGGCATTCCTTAGAGACAAATGATACAATCCAGGATGAGGCACTTCATTTAGATGTCAAATGTCTTTAATCTCCTTCCGTCTGGAATGGTTGATGTGTCTTTCCTTGTCTCTCACAACACTGACATTGTGAGGTTATAGGTCAGTTAATTTGTAGAATGTTCCTCGATTTGTGTGTGTCTGATATGTTCTCATAATTAGATTCAGATTAGGCATTTGGGGTAGGAATTTCACAGAAGTGCTTCATGTTCTTACTGCATCCTATCAGGTGACACATAATCTTCTTTGTCCCATTATCAACGACATTAATTTTTCTGGACAGCTCCTGCCTCAGGTTTATTTGTACGAATAGCACAGGAGGATGCCAGCCTCATGCGGACAGCAGCCCAGGAAGACACCCGTCCTTCTTTCCTCACATGGCACATGGAGACCTTTATGGTGCGTAGCCGCCTTTAGGAGGCCTGAGCTGGAGCCAGAACTGGAGCTGGAGCCTATTTTGAGTCTTGTCCTTGGTCTTTGGCCAGCAGAGCTTCAGACCCTTGGGGCTGCAGGCACCAGCATGTTTCTGAAAGTTACACTTCTACTGGCAAGTGAGTTGTTATGCAGCCAGTTCTAGAATGTATGCCACTGGCTCTTCCTTGGAAACTTCCAGTTTTTGGAGAATGCCTAGGAAATGGCTAGACATCAGGCTTTTTCAAAGTCTGCCCATCTTGACAGCCTATCCCTAGTGGTGTGAAACAGCTCCTTCCTAAAAGGCTTTTCATGCACCTGGTGCAGCTGCCCTAGCTAGCTATCTAGCTATCTAGCTAGCTATCTAGCTAGCTAGCTCCCTTTAGTCAAGATTCCCACAGCAATCACCACAATGTTTCAGCCAGTGATCTCTGTCATCTGAAGTGAGCTTTGAAGAAGGGGCTTGTGACCAAGGACCATGGGAAGGCATCTGATGATTGCTGATGTTAGCCAGAGAAGGGTTTATCTTGCATTCCAGGCATTTTTAGGATTCCTGCTGTAAAATGCTACCATCATGAACCATCCTGCCCAGATCCACCTGGTATAATTCCCTAGTTTTACTGTCAAGGGAATAATCAAGATTGCCCAGTGTAAGACACAGTGAATGGCGAGGAACATTTCTGTATTTCAAAGTTACCATGACTTTCATATTTCTGTATTTCATTTCTGTATTTCATTCATAAAGACTGCGTAACGAAATTTGAGTTACGCAGTCTTTAAACACAGCCATTACAGAGTCAGTATCCAGCACCTTTCCTAGCTCAGATGTACCTCTGAACCGATCTTCAGGTGTTCATGCCACCGTGTGCACTTCTTGTGCTCTACTGATTCCTTCGGCAGGAACACTCAGCCTTCATCTTATCGATTGTGCTTGTGTTCAAATGTGTCCCTTTAGTGACGGTGGCATCCTGTAATGCAAACTGGCTAGGACCTTGAACGAGCCATTACTATAAACTCCCAAGTAAAGCAAAGAGGCTTATCGTGTGTTTCACAGTAAAGTGAGCAATGTCAGTAAAAAGCCTTAAACTTGCAGTTTTTAGACAAAAGTCCAAGTCTAAACATATTATAATACTGTGTGTATTAAGTGTGACAATTATCCCCCAGGCTGCTGGAACCATTTGTTTACTGTCAGAGAACAAGGACTGATGTCTGGCAAGATAATTTCCCTATAAACCCACAAGTGCAGCTGAAGTTCTAATCCTGCGTAAAGCAGAGCTAGTAAAATACCTTACCATGGCGTGTGCTTGGGCAATACCACCACTCAGGAGAACCGTAGACCAGATCCAAGTCTTCCATTTTTCTTCCCTTGGTAGAGCACGGACAGCCAGTCTGCAGACTTCAGGAAGCAGCTTTTCTGACACCCTCTTAATGCCTCTGGACTCCACACAACCTGCAGTTTGGTGATCAAATGCTTTAGTGTGGATCTCAGGCTGTTGTGTTCTGTCTTCATCTCCTAAGGCTCCCACAGCCTGAGCCCTTGAGCTTGGTGTTGCCTACAGTCTCTGTAGCTTTCTCCAATTCTACCCCCTTGCACACATATTTAAATTCTTCTGTGGTAGAAATGAGTTCTCAGCTGCGTTATGTGCTTGTTCATCTCTCACCTCCTCTAGACTGCAAGCCAGTTATAGCAGTTACCATGACTTTCATATTTATTTGTATGCTTGGGATATAAGAAGAGACCCAGAATTATTTGTTGAATGAATGAATGAATGCATGCATGCATGCTTCAGAAGGGCCATTTAACATGTAGATCCTCGTTGGGTGAGACTCCAGGGCGGAGGCTGTGTTCACTTGCTTTGCAAGAGTAGAGGGCACTTCCATTACCTGCTACTGTTTGGTTTCTCAGTTTTGTCAACAGAAGATGTTGTATTGGGGCAACAGTAAAGAGTGACAGGCAGGTTTTCAAAAGGAGCCCTTTATTGGAGCAAAAAAGTAATCTGAGCCAATCACACCCTAAATTACTCTTGCTGGCAATGAAAGGAGTTAAAAGGATGAATCAAAACCATTATACTGAGCAATATTGGCATTTGGTGTCTATTACACTACGTGCTCAGTTCATATTACTACATTTTTGTAGTTAATAACTCAGTTACTTTCAATAGCTGATCTTGTATATTATGGTATATATTAATTTCTCGTATCATATATAATTGTATGTTAATTTCTCACCCCTAAGACACAAATTCTATGAAAGACTTCTAAGTCTAAAAGTATAGGTTAAAGTGGCCGAAAAAAGTGGATTTGTCTCATTTCTTTCTAACTGAATTGGCTGCTCATTTGACTGAATCAAATAATCCAAACAGGTATTTCTGTATCAAGTACGTGTTGCCCATTGCCTAATACACACACTTTTGAATTAGGAAAAAGCAGCTCCACTTAAATTCAAACCATGTAGTCAAACGTAATGCCTTGCAAGTTTCTGGAGGCTCAGTTTACTTAAAACTTATTTGGATGTGTAATGGTTCGTGAAGTTTGCATTTTTGTAGTAATATCCACTGCCACCTCGCCGTGCAACACACGCACGAACACAGCATATTTATAACTTTATATTTGAAAAGAAGACTTAAAAGCGTCTCTTTGCCTGATTAGCAGTGATGAAAACGATCTGTTAATTGATTATGCAAGATCAATCAACAAAAATGAATTGGCTTTTAAGGGGAAACATCCTCTGCATTATATATTTTTTAAACATGCCTTTAATTTTTGTTAATGCCTAGTTGTTCCTGTTCTTAGTTTTTTATGTTTGTTTTTCTTTTTTGTCTTGTCAGACCAAATAATTTTCAAGAAGAGTTAAGTTCAGAGTTGAAGCTTAGGCCCAGTAAGAAAGAACAAGCTATTATTACCATAAAATACAGTCTATTTCCCTAATGCCTACTTGTGAACAGGCTATTTTGTTGAAATGTTTTCAGAAAGCTCTATTAAAGAATAACCATGTCTTATACCTAACAGATTTTTAGTAACTATCTGTTCAATGAATGACAGACACAAAGAAAGCTGAAGCTGCTATGTGGAAATGATGTTGCTGAAATTTCAATAAGAATTTTTAAAGTTATAGATGATAATAAATGGCCTTAATGTAAATTATTACTTGACTATGAAATTTAGTACCGTCAGTGTAGCTCTGTAAAAGAAATAAAGGGCTAATCGTCACAACTAGGTCCTTTCCTTCTTAAACAGTCAAGGAAAAGGGCAAGAAAGAGAACAAACATCTAGTATCTATATACACCACACACTAACCCAGGAACTTCACAGATCTCAGTTAATCCTTGCAGCAGATAAGAAAAATGAGTTTCAGAGAAGCTTGGAAACGCACACAACATCAGACAGAGAAGGAGGGTGGCGGGCTGGGGATTTGGAGCCTTGGAGCCACTGCGTGTCTTGCATTTTTAACTTCCATCAGGTGGTTCTGGTAGCTCTGTGGGGGAATGTGTAGAAAAATGTTTGAAAGTCACTGTTAAGACCAGTTTGCTTCTCGGCTCCTAACCAACCAAGTGGATCTAAGTGAGGCCACTTTGTAAAACAGTCCAGTCTGCGTATCAAGGGGCACAACAGAATTCAAAATCTTTTCCAAAACTTTGTACTCCAGGTTGAATACGGTCTGTTGTTCAGGGGAAGCAGAGAATGTTAAGACCCCTGGCACCATTATTTTCCCTTCCTAGCAATCCTTTTCTTAAGCCAGCAGCAGGACAAACATCTTCCTGAGAAGTTACAGCACTTACTGACTGACCTCAACTCCTTTTGTGCCAGACAAGACTGAATTCCTAATCAGATAAGACAAGGAAAAAAGAAACTACAGAGCTTAGTACTTAAGGGCACAAACATTGGAATCAGACCACCGTGGGTATAAATCCCAGCACTGACGCCAGATTAATATGTGACTTCAGTCAAATTATTCAATCCCTCTGGCCTTACTTTTCCTTTCTGTAAAATGGGAGGAATAATGGTATCTAAGTCATGGGGATTTTGTAAGCATTAAGAGAAATGCCTGTTAAGCATTTACAATGCCTGGCTTATTGAAAATACTTAATGAGGGACTTCCCTGGTGGTGCAGTGGTTAAGAATCTGCCTGTCAATGCAGGGGACATGGGTTTGAGCCCTGGTCCCGGAAGATCCCACATGCCGTGGAGCAACTAAGCCCGTGTGCCACAACTACTGAGCCTGTGCTCTAGAGCCCATGAGCCACAACTACTGAGCCTGTGCTCTAGAGCCCGCGAGCCACAACTACTGGGCTCGCGTTCCTAGAGTCTGTGCTCGGCAACAAGAGAAGCCACCGCCATGAGAAGCCCGCGCACTGCAACGATGAGTAGCCCCGCTCGCCCGCCACAACTAGAGAAACCCCAATTAAAAAAAGATAATGAATGATAATTTTTATTGATGTGTTCAATAGTTACTAAGTTATATTCTTTCTACATATCTAAATGCAAATGATTTTCAAGGCTGTGAGCTCAGGAAATCTCAAAGGCCTTTAAGGGTTTTGCAACCAGAGGTAATATTTGTGATTCTAATGAGGTAACAGAACTCCTAAACAGAATCCTTTTCAAGCTAAGTTCCCATCCAATAGCTAGTGGTGCCTTCAGATGGTCCTTTTTGCTTATCTTTTTAAGCACGATAGGATTTTCCGTGAATCACACTCTGTAGTTATTTAGTAACTTTCACCAAAGAAGCTCAAACCAGCCTCTGTCACCAAAAGAAAAAACCTTGAAACTCAGAGAAGTAATACCACCTGATTGATGGACAGCCAGAAAGCAGGGAAGGCCAGACGTGGCTCTGACCACGATAGGGGAATGTGGTGGAAATGAGATCCTCCTGAGACGTCCAGGGAGTGTTTTGTTCCTCTTGCTTCAGAAAAGGGTAAATGACAGCACCGAGGTAAGAGAGGAATGGAGGCCCGGCCACAGTCGGATGACGGCCTCATAGGGCTGGCGGCAGCAGAGGGCTGGTTTAGCAAAGGGCGAGGTAAGAATGACAGAAAGACAGGTCTGCAGAGGGAGCTGGCAAGCGCTTGTACACACAGGAACTGACACTCGAGCGGCTTCGAGCTCGCGTCTGCTATGGTTCTCGCAGTTCCCGCCATGTGGCTCGTGAGTGTCAGGGCTGCTGGCAACTCCCTCCAAAAGCGTGAATCAGTTGATTCTTAGCAGCCCCTTTTCGGTGACACAGGCTCTTTCGTTAAAATGTCACCCAACCGACAGACTGCTGAGTGGCCACGGCGGCCCCAGATCGCCCTCGGGGAAGCTCGGCAGCCCCGCACGCCGCAGCCCCCGGACTCGTCAGACCTCTAGGCCGCCGGAAGCGCTCCTCCCCCGGGTTTCGGCTCCGCCTCGCCCCGCGGCGCGCGCGAGCGTGTCCTCAGCCGCGGCCGGCCAATCAGGACGCGCGACCAAAATAGCGCCTTATAAATGCGTGCGGGCCTGAGCCGCCAGCTCACAGCCGCGCGCTCGCAGGTGAGCTGCCAGGCCCGACCACCTGCGGGGAGGGGCGGCGAGAGCCGGGCCCTCGCGCGCCTGCTTCCGCCTGTCGTAGGCGGGGAGGGTGGTCCGCTGCGGCTCGTCATCAGCCGCGGAATCTGCGTTTCTGTGTGAGTGACGCGGCGCTGTCGGGCTCCGCTTCAACAGAACTCAGCGCTACACTCCTCTAACTGCTTTCCTATTTGAAAAGGATGTAAGATAGACATCCTTCCCACCAAGAAATGATCAATTCAGGGAGGCATTTCTTGGGGTCACCTTTCTAGGAGGAGGTGACTTGAGATAGTAGGTGGAAAAACAAAGGCTTTGGCGTCGTGCACACGGGGTTCCAGCCTCTGCTCGCGTCACACACCCGCTCTGTGACACTGAACACTGAACACATCAACAGACCTCGGCGTGGTCGCGTCTTTAAGATGCAGACAACAGTACCTACCCAATAACGTATTTTTGAGGAGCTCCCCTGGAGATCATAGTCATCTCTGTCTCGTTTTCTTCCCTCCCTCTCTCCCTTCCTTTCATTCTCTCCTTCATTTTCTTTCCTTCCTCCTTCATTCCTCATCTTTCTTCCCTTTTTTTAAATTGAGGTATAACTTTCACATAATACACTGCACAGATCTTAAGAGAACAGCTGGGTGAACTTTTACACATGTAATCAGCTCCCAGATCAAGATATAGGATATTGAAAATATACCTCACCATCCCAGGTGTCCACCTGCTCCTTCCCAGTTAATACTTATCACCCCAGAGGTAACCAGTATTCTGGCTTCTATTACTGTGTATTAATTTTGCCTGTTCTTAAACTTCATATAATTGCAGCCAAATAGTGTGCCTTCTCCCATCTGGTTTCTTTCACCCAACGTAATATCTGTAAGATTCATCCATGGTATATGCGTACATCAGTAGTTTGTTTACTATTGGGTAGTATCCTATTGTATGAAATATACAACAATTAATTTATCCGTTCCACCATTGACAGGCATTTTGGTTTTCAGTTTTCAGTTATTAGGAATGAAGGTGCTGTGAACATTCATATGGTCTTTTGGTGAGTACATGCACACAATCTTGGGTTTATACAGATGAGTGGACATTTTATGTCATAGGATAAGTATATGTTTAGTTTTAATAGACACTGCTTAGCAGTTTCCCCCCCAAAGTTGAATTGATATATGAAAGTTAGTTACTTCACATCATTGCCAACCGTTGGCATTAACAGTTTTTTTTTTTTTCTTTTTTGCGGTACGTGGGCCCCTCACTGTTGCGGCCTCTCCCGTTGCGGAGCACAGGCTTCGGACGCGCAGGCTCAGCAGCCATGGCTCACGGGCCCAGCCGCTCTGCGGCATGTGGGATCTTCCCGGACCGGGGCACGAACCCGCGTCCCCTGCATCGGCAGGCGGACTCTCAACCACTGCGCCACCAGGGAAGCCCCCGGCATTAACAGTTTTTAAAACAATTTCTTGGTATGTACCAAGATCTCCTTGTGGCTTTCATTTGGTTTTCTCTAATGGATAATGATGTTGAGCCCCTTTACTAACTTATTGACCTTTTAGGTTACTTATTTTTGTGAAATGATTGTTCAGATCTTCTATTTTTTAATGGGTTCGTCTGTCTTTTCCCTACAATTTCTGGGAATGTTTTATATTTTCTGGATATAAGTCTTTTATTAGGCACATGTATCATGAATATAGTCTACCAGTCTGTGTCTTGCCTGTTAAGTTTCTTATGGTGTCTTTATTTTATTTTGTTTTTAAAGTGAACATACAATAACATTGAGTTTTTTAAATTAAAAACAAAATTACAGTGCTACGGGACTTGACACATGTAGGGTGTAACCACCACAATCGGGATGGGGAACAGCTGCATCACACCAGAACTCCCTGTGCTGCCTTTTGTAGTCATATCCTTGCCCTGCTTGTAACCTCTGGGAACCGCTCATCTATTCTTTGTGGCTATAGTTCTGCCTTTTCCAGAATGTTATATAAATAGAATCATATAATGGGTAGCCTTTTGGGTCTGGCTTCTTTCACTCAGTGTCACGCCTGGGAGATTCATCTGTGTTGCTGCAGGTACCACTGTTTTTTCACTGGTTGAAGAAAATTTGGGTTGTTTCCACTTTTTAACAATTATAATTAGTGCTGCTGTAAACATTTGTGTACAGGTTCTTATGTAAAGATACGTTTTCATTTTTCTAGATTAAATACATGCGAGAGGGTTGTTGGGTTATTTATTTATTTATTTATTTATTTATTTATTTATGGCTGCGCTGGGTCTTCGTTGTGACGTGCCGGCTTCTCTCTACTTGCAGGCTGTGGGCTTAGTTGCCCTGCCCTTTCCAGTTATCTTTTTCTTATTGATTTCTGAATTCCATTATGGTCATAGGACATATTTTATATGATTTTACTTCTTTTAAATTTATCAAAGTTTGTTTTATGACCTGGATATGGTCTCTTTTGATGAATGTTCTTCAGGAAAAATGTATCTGGTGAAATAGTCTAGAAATATCAATCAGGTTATTTGGTTAATGGTGTTTTTCAGTTCTGTATCCTTGCTAATTCTCTATTTGTTCTAGTGATTACTGAGGGAGGAGTGTTGAACTCTCCACCTGTAATTGTGGATTTGTCCGTTTCTCCTTTCAGTGTTATCACTTTTTGCTGCAGGCATCTTGAAGCTCTGTTGTTCGGTGCATACACGTTTAGAATGGCCGTGTTATCATGGTGACCCTTTTTATCATTTGTAAGAACAGTGAAGGGTCTGAGGTTTTACCCTCCTTGCAAACTAACAAGCTATCCTGCCACAGTTTTATGGGTACTGACAGAAGACACAGGCTCCCAGGTCAATGTCACAGGACTTTATTGGCCACTAAAGCAGTAGCCACAGTTCCAGCATGTGCACTACTGCCTTGAGCCCCATTTCCCACTGGATGATGCAAAGGGGACCAGATGGCACCTGTACATGCAGTGGGTTGCATCACAGCAGAGGATCCCTGAGATTAGAGCACCCAAATCTCATAATGGGCAGCAGACTTTCCTGACCTTTGATCCAAAGGGAGACATTATCCTTATTCTACTAGAATGAAAACAAACCAGCCCCTTGCTAAGGAGGGAAGGGCCATTTCTATTTCCAGCGCTGCTAACTGTACAACATCCTTGAAAAGATACTCCAGATCCAAGACAGTCATTGCCTCTGCTCACAAGATGTTGACAATGTTAGAGCCTTTGGAGAATTGTCTTTCGACAAAATGTCCCTCTTTATCCCTGGTAATTTTTCTTGCTCTGAAGTCCACTTTGTGATATCAACCTAGCCACGCCAGCTTTCTCTTGGTTAGTATTTAAACAGTACATTTCCTTTCATCCTTTTATTATTTAAGACAGGGTGTGTGTCTGTGTTGTTTTGTTTTGTTTTATAGACAGCATATAGTTTGGTCTTGTTTTTTAATCCACTTTGAAAATCTCTTATCTTTTTATTGATGTGTTTAGACCAGGGGCCAGCAAACTATGCCTGTGGGTCAAATCTTGCCAGTTGCCTGTTTTTGTAAATAAAGTTTTATTGAGACACAGCCATGCTCATTTGATTAAATCTTTTCTATGGTTGCTTTTCCCCTACAAAAGCAGAGCTGAGTAGTTATAACAGACTATATAGCTGAGAAGTCCTCAAATATTTACTATTTGGCACTTGATAGAAAAAGTTTGCTGACCTGTGGTTTTGATCATTTGCATTTAATTGTGTAGTTATTGATATGTCTGGATTTAGGTTGTTTTAACATTTTGTTACTTCTTTTCTGTTTGTTCTCTCTGTTTTTCTTTCCTTTGTTTCCCCTTTCTGCCTTGTTTTAGATTATTTGAATATTTTTTAGTATTTCATTTTAATTTTCTGTTGAGTTTTAAAATTCTCTCTCTTTGTATATGTTTTTCGTGATTGCTCTAGGGATTATAATGTACATACTTACTATTTCACAGTCTAATTAGAACTAGTATTTTATCACTTTAAGTAGAATATAGAAATGTTATTACTATATAGATTACTCTCCCTCATTTATGTTGGAATATCTGTTTATTTAGTTCTTCTTTAATTTCTCTCCCAGAAATGTTTTACAGTTTTCAGCATAGAGATTGGGCACATTTTGTTGTTGTTGTTGTTAGAATTATTCTTAGGTATTTATATTTTCGATACTATTATAAATAGAGTTTAAATATTTTTCATTTTCAATTTTTTTGTTGTATATAGAAATACGATTGATTTTTGTATATTGACCTTATAGCCAGTGACTTTGATGAATTTATTTATCTATCTATCTATTTATTTATTTATTTTTGGCTGCATTGGGTCTTCGTCTCTGTTGCATTGGGCTTTCTCTAGTTGCAATGAGCGGGGGCTACTCTTCACTGTGGTGCGTGGGCTTCTTATTGTGGTGGCTTCTCTTGTTGTGGAGCATGGGCTCTAGGCATGTGGGCTTCAGTAGTTGTGGCATGTGGGCCTAGTTGCTCCACGTCATGTGGGATCTTCCCGGACCAGGGCTTGAACCTATGTCCCCTGCATTGGCAGGCAGATTCTCAACCACTGAGCCACCAGGGAAGCCCTAAGTTTATTTTTTTAATTCTAATAATTTGTTCATTTTCTTCTATATAATCCTGTCATCTACAAATAAATATAGTTTTACTTCTTGCTGTCCAGTTTTTAAACCTTTTATTTCTTTTTCTGGCCTTGTTGCACTGTTTAGGACCTCCAGTACAATGTTGAATAGATGGGGTAATAGTGGACACTCATTCAAGGGACTTGGAAAGACAAGGGAGATTCCTCTTCACAGTGTTCTTTTAAATTCAGCACTGTTTTGTTTGGCATGGTCTGACATGGACCGTTGGAGAGACCGAGAGTAGCTTATTTATTTCCAGAGGCATCAATTTAGTCTTGTGTAGGTTCCAGGGAGACAAGAAGTAGATAGATGTTCCTAACCTACATATTCCTGTGTTCAAATTAGGTACAGACACTTCTTTGGTCAGACCACTAAAAAAGAAAAAAAAAAAGTGCTCTTTTCTCTGGTGCGGTGCAGACCTGCCCATGATTCAAGGCTTAGTGAGCTGAGCATGAACTGGATTTCAGCTTCTCTGTCCCCTTGGCTGGGCCTCTGTACAGTGCACACATTTCTACGTTGTTTGGAGAGGAAGTCAGGCCAGAAGACTGGAGAACACAGTCAACCTCCTGTGGGAAGGTGGGTCCCAGCTCATCAGCAGCAGCACTGAAAATAGATGGCCTGTCTTTTGATGATTCCCAGGGATTCTGACCCCAACTCACTGATCTGTATCTCTGAGATGCAAGTGACATTACACACCTTACATTGCTTGTGAAATAATTTCAAATCCCAGTATTAGGAAAGAGGAGTGAGGGGTTGTCATCACTCATGTCTTGTGTTTCTTTGGTGTCCTCTTGCCTTCATACTGTTATCTCCCACCTGCCCCTTTCTCCCAGTTAGGTCATACATCCATCATCTTAGTCCGTGTGAGAAGAATTTGTATGTACAGGGTCAGCTGCGTTCATAGAAGGCCAAGGGGGCAGCAACCTGGGTTTGGAGGGTGAAATTTGAGAAGCTCTTACTCCCCTCTGCAGAAAGCCTGTCTACCCTCTTCTGCTCTAATCTGATACAATCCACCTGGGGGCATGCATACCTTCATCTGTTTTCATTTTGTTTTGTTGGCTTTTATTAATATTTGTTTGGGGTTTGTTGTTGTTGTTGTTAAGGGTGTTTAAGAACTTTCTATTATAAAATGTAAATGACCCTAGAAGGAAAAACACATTAAGTCATTACCAGCTATTAGCACCATTCTGTGACTCCATTAAAACATTATTATGGGGACTTCCCTGGTGGTCCAGTGGTTAACAATCTGCCTTCCAATTCAGGGGGCATGGGTTTGATCCCTGGTCGGGGAACTAAGATCCTGCATGCCACAGGGCAACTAAGCCCGCGCGCCACAATTACTGAGGCCAAGCACCACAACTAGAGAGAAGCCCGAGTGCCACAACGAAAGGTCCCGCATGCCACGACTAAGACCCGATGCAGCCATAAATTAAAAAAAAAAAAATTATTGTGTACTTATCACTTAGCATTTTTTTTATTTAAAATATTTAATTTTATTTTTGGCTGCACTGGGTCTTTGTTGCTGCACACGGGCTTTCTCTAGTTGTGGCGGGCGGGGGCTACTCTGTTTTGTTGCAGTGAGCGGGCTTCTCCTTGTGGTGGCTTCTCTTGTTGTAGAACATGAGCTTTAGGCACACGGGCTTCAGTAGTTGTGGCGTGTGGGCTCAGAAGTTGTGGCTCGCATGCTCAGTAGTTGTGGCTCGCGGGCTTAGTTGCTCTGTGGCATGTGGGGTCTTCCCGGACCAGGGATCAAACCTGTGTCCCCTGCATTGGCAGGCAGATTCCTATCCACTGCACCACCAGGGAAGTCCCCACTTAGCTTTCTAATGACCCAGCATAGTTAAGCCTTGTTAGTGAGAGCAAATGGAGAGGAATGAAGAACAAGGAGCACTGAAAGGGAAGTTTTCTTCGTCTACAGATGAGGTTGTATATACTAAACTATCTTTTCCAGCTCCAGCATCAAGGACTCTCAGTGTTATCTGCAGAATAGTGAGAGGAAAAATACGTGAGAATCTAAGAAGGGATGTAACCAAATGTGAGGTGACCTGGTACCGTTGGGGTCCACCCACCACACCTTGTGCTCAGGAAAGGGAGACATGCTTCTTGGGGCTCCTTCCCATCTGCAGTGCTCTCCTTCTCACTGGTCCCAGAGATCCACCCCCCACCCAGCCCCTTAGGAATTTTCCAGCCTTTGCCTCTATTTAAAGCCATGACAGAATGAGCCAGCATGGGGGAGCAGGGTTCATGTCGATGACAGTACCTGTCATGAGAATTAAAGACCCTTCTCCATGCTTTGCAGCACCCCGACCAAGTGCAAGTCCTGCATCTTCACATCATTTTGTGGATTCTATCTTCTCTCACACTAGGCTATGAGCCTCTCAAGAGTACATGCTGTCTCTCTTACCCATCTTTTAAAAATCTCTAGCTCTTTGTACGTGGTAAGTGCTCAACTGTGTTCAGTGAATGAGCGAATGGGAAGAGCTAGGGGATGTATCAGATTTCTCCAGGTTTATATGTCAGCAGTGTCTTCGATTCTTTCCTCATTTGAACCCTTCACACCCAATGAGGCACTAAAGTCCAATGCTTCTTAATTCACAATGTCTGTTTTTGTGGCTGGCTCCCTAAGTGCTTTCTCTCCTGGGGAGTAGGCTACAGCCTAGCTTCCTCATCACCAGTTCTCCCTTCCTTATCCATCCTGCAGATACATCTTTCTAAAGTACAATTTCAACTTTTCACTGGGCTGCTCAGAATCATTTGTTTGACTCACTATCACTTTTAAGATAAAATACAAATTAATCAGCTCACTCTTTGATATCCTACCATCCATCTGTCCATCAATAAGTGTGTTTCAGTTTCTGCTCCAGCCTTTGGGGAGAAGGAGCTCCATCTAGAAGTCTCTGCTCCAGCCACATGAGTTTCATCATTGTCCTGCCTTCAATCATTTACGCAAACTATCCCTACTGGTCCCAACTATAGATCTTCCTTGACTTACAATGGGGTTACACTCTGAGAAACCCATTGTAAATGGAAAATATCGTTAAGTCAAAAATGTATTTAATATAGCCGACGTAGTCAACACCATAGCTTAGCCTCACCCACCTTAAACATGCTCTGAACACTTACATTAGCCCACAGTTGGGCAAAATCATCTAACACAAAGCTTATCTTATATAAAGTGTTGAAATATCTCACGTGATTTATTGAATACTGTACTGAAAGTGAAAACAATGCTTGTCTGGGTACAGAGTGGTTATAAGGTATTGGTTTGTTGACTGTCGTCACACATTCAGTAGAAATCGTACTTCAGATTTGGAATTTGGATCTTTTCCTGGACCAGGGAAATGCGGGACCATCGTCTCTCGTGATGCTGGGCAGTGACAGCGAGTGCTGAATGTGTTTCACTTTTGCAGCATCATAAAGTGGAAAAATTGTAAGTCAAACCACTGTAAGTTGGGGACCGTCTGTACTTGCATCTTTCTGGTACTTGATGAGCCCACCTCCCCCAGAGAAGCCTCTTGGGGCAATACAGCCTGCCTCAAGCTTTCTGTTCAGTGGCGTCTGGTCACCAAACTGAGTGTAGAATGGGGTCCAGTCAATGTTGACATGGCTTTACAACGTGCCAACAACCACGGACCATCCCAGGCAGGAACAGGGAACGTGGAGCAGTGCCTGGGGTGGGAGCTGGGGTGGGGTCAGGGCCTTAGAGTGGCAGACTTGGTGGCAGCTTTTATTCAAGGGCTGACGCAGGCTTCCTATTCTATCATTAAAACACCTGTGCAGCGGTTGATTGTTTTTGCAGAAATCTGCAACTAGAGCGTCTCTGCTTAGATTCTGATCTTAGATTCTGAGCCCCTTGAGAGCTCTGATCTCTCTCTAAGTGCTTTTAAATTCAGTATGAAAGAGACTACAGAACGTTTCCTGGGAACAAGTGTTGAAAGCGGGGAGGAGCATGGAAAGCCGAGGCCCTGGTGGCCTAAGGTAACCCACCCCCTCCTTTGCGGCTCTGTGCCTAGGGCCCACCTGTGTGTAGCGCTGGAGAGAAACCAGCCTGCTCTGCGCATACGTGCGCCTGGGCACACTTTCTTTCTGGGTTATGTCTTTAGTAATTTGTTATCAAGAAAAAAGACTCCCAACAATGTCATGTTGCTTGCACAATCCTAAAGGTGATAAATCACCCAAGATGCTCATAGACAAGGGTGGGACCACCTGAGGTCACGTAAAACCGGGGTGGATTGACCTAAGGTCAAAATTGAACAGGACCTGTTAGGAACTGTTGACTTCCCACCACGGCATGCAGTGTAAGTATCGTGAAGCACCAACAAACAGCTTCCTTTTCTTATTGCAAAAATAATACACAATTGTAAAAAACAAAAATTTAGAAAATACAGACAAGCGAAAATTTTAAAAATCATCCATAATTCTATTATATTTTAGCTACATCTTTTAAGTCTTTTTTGCTCCTTCCTTCCCTCTCTGCTTTCCTCCCTTCCTCCCTCCCTCCTTTCCTTCCTTCCTTCCTTCCTTCCTTCCTTCCTTCCTCTCTCTTTCCCTCCTTCCTTTATACCTTTGCAATGGGAGGCATTTAACCACTTTCTCTGCTTAGGAATTTCATGAACTAGATATTTTCAGTGTCTGTGCTCCCCACCGCTCACCTTCATCCCCCTCCTCTCCTGGGGCATATTCTCCTCTCATCTTTTCGTACCCTAGGACAGTTTAAGATGGGGTTATCCTCATGGGTAGGATCAGAGACTAAGCCGAGATAACGCCCCTGGGTGTTAACTCTGCTGCTGCTCGGACTACCGCTCCCTCACACCTCTCTCCAGACGTTGAACAGGTGACCGACCATACTGGATGCTCTAATATGATGGTAGAGGTGTTTAGGGGCAGGGCATGGGACAATCAGCAGAAAGATTTTTACTTTTCTTAAATTGAGGTTTATCATACAAACAATAAAGTGCCTGAAGAACACTCATCTTAAGTGCACAACTCAAAACAGTTTTACTTTTGTGGACACCTACATGCTGACATCCCAGCTCAAGACAGAAAATATTTCCAGCACCCTGGAAGTTTCCCTTATGTTCCTTCCCAGTCAATATCCATTCTCCCTGCACCCCTGCCTCCCACACATGAAGGTAAACACCATTTTCATTTCTTTTAATGTGCACTTTTTATATCTGGCTCCTTTTGTTCAAAATGATGTCCGGGAGGGACTTCCCTGATGGCGCAGTGGTTAAGAGTCTGCCTGCCAATGCAGGGGACATGGGTTCAAGCCCTGGTACAGGAAGATCCCACATGCCACGGAGCCACTAAGCCGGTGCATCACAACTACTGAGCCTGCGCTCTAGAGCCCGTGAGCCACAACTACTGAGCCCGTCTGCCACAACTACTGAAGCCCGCACGCCTAGAGTCCATGCTCCGCAACAAGAGAAGCCACCGCAATGAGAAGCCCGTGCACCGGCACAAAGAACAGCCCCCGCTCGCCGCAACTAGAGAAAGCCCGTGCACAGCAACGAAGACCCAACACAGCCAAACATAAATAAATATTTAAAATGTGTTAAAAAAAATGATGTCTGTGAGATTCATCCATATTATTAGTTAATATTTTGAAAACATTATTTTATCAACTTCTTATTTTACCAAAAATGGAACCCTCTTGTGCCCATTGTTTACAACTGCTATTTTCATTTAATATATTGGCAAGAGTTTCCCGTTATTAGCATTCTTCTACTATCGATTTTTTAAATCTGGATAGTGTTCTATATTACGTTCGTGCCATAATTTATTTGACCAGCCCTCAATTGTTCAACATGACATAATTTCCTTTTAAAAAAGTTAGACTACAATTCATTGAACATTCTTGCAATTAAATCTTTGTGCACATCCTAATTTTTCCTTTAGGATAAACTCTCAGAAGTAGAATCACTAGGTCCGAGGTCATACACGTTTTTAAAACTTCCTTGTCCAGAAAGATTGTACTAATTCTATATTAGCAGCAGCAGTGAATGATGGTATGATATCTCTGCTTCCTCAAGTCTCTACCATGACTGGGCATTATATTTTGAATATTTGCCAATGTGATAGGTGAAATGTCTCTTTAGAAAATAATAGGAAAATTTTAAAAAATGTATCTTGCTTTAATTTGCATTTCTTCAATTACAAATATGGCTGATTCCTTTTTTATATATTTAATCACTTCTATCTTTAGGCTTCTGGTGTTTGTGTCAGGCCGGGTTCAGCTGGAGATAACAGATAGCACTCTTCCTGTTTTAAGGAGGAAGAGCTTTGACAAAGGGAATCCGCTTCTGCCAGGGTCGCTGGAAGAGCTGAAGGGGCAGGACCCTCGTGGGGCTTCCAAGAATGGCTCTGAGAACAGCGCCCCGGAAGCGGCGCCTCTGGTGAGCTGCTACTTTTGCCCCAGTCAGCTTCACTCTAGATGTGGGGCAGCTGCTGCCACAGTGGTTGAACCTGAGCCCTGCTTGGTCTGCTAGAACTTTACCAGCAAAAACTAACGCCCTGTGCCCTGCTCCCGAGACACACAACGCTATGAACTAAACTGGAACCTCTGCTAATTCTACCACCAGAACAAACAGACAAACCACAACCAAGTGAAAACAACCTAAATACAAAATACCTAGAAATGTTAGGTTAAATGTAACAAATATCCTTTTCAAAACCTATCTGAGGTCAGAAAACGATCAAGGAAATTTCCAGGGGTCACAAATGGAAAGGGGGCTGGAAATGGGAGTTGTAAGCAACTGCTGAAGCTACTGCCGTGGGGGGAGTATTTGCCAGTCTGGTGACCTAGGTGCTTGGATTGGCCCCGTGAGCTTGGTAAACAATGTCTTGGGGGCCCATGCAAGTAGGGAGACAAAAAAGAGAACTCCACATGGTTCCAAGACCCTCAAAGGGCTACGTCCTCTGGGAAAGGGCTGAATAGAAGAAAAAAAAAATCTGACTTTTAGCAAAGAGAAATAATAAGGAAATTTGTCTTTGCCGTTGCTCTGAGTGGGGGGAAAAAATAGCTTCCAAGACCTTGTAACAACACATCTCCACTTGTATGGGTTTGGAGTTTGAGGTTTGAATCAACACTGAGTTTTTTTTTGTTGTTTTTTTGTTTTTTTTTTTTGGTGGTACACGGGCCTCTCACTGCTGTGGCCTCTTCCGTTAAGGAGCACAGGCTCTGGACGCTCAGGCCCAGCGGGCATGGCTCACGGGCCCAGCTGCTCCGCGGCACGTGGGATCTTCCTGGTCCAGGGCACGAACCCGTGTCCCCTGCATCGGCAGGCGGATTCTCAACCACTGCGCCACCAGGGAAGCCCCAACACTGAGTTTTTTATAGTGGAAAACTGGAAACAAAGGAAATGTCATCATCGGGAGAATGGATAAAGAAATTATCTATCTATTCATTAAATAGCAATGAAAATGAACGAGCTGGCGCTATGGTGGTCGACGTGGAGAGATCTCACAGTGTTGAGTGGCAAACGTGAGTTGCGGAAGTGGACATTCAGTAAACCAGTGCCAGTCTTAGACTGGGGCAAGTTGGGCCCCTGTGCTGGGTCCTCCTGTCTAGGTGTCCCTGCACTTTGGAGGGACTCCTCCACCCCGCCTCTCCGGTGCCTGGGCCCAGATGTCTGGGTACGGCGTTCTGAGCTGAGGCAGAGACCATGGACTTGCCCTCTCCCACAACCTGCTGCACAGCATGTAAGGTTGACCAGAAGCCCGGAGGCGCTCTGGCCTGTGCCTCCTTGGGACTGAGGGCAGATGGCCCCTGCTGGCTGAACTTCATAGAGCAAGACTGGGCTGCCAGCAGGGTGCTGACACACAATTTTGGGCAACTCAAGGACCCTGCAAAAAATATTTGCCCAGGACCCTGCACATCTTGGGGCAGCCCTGCAGTAACGCATTCAGATGGGGCTTTAAAATGTACAAAATAATACCTAACTAGTGTTTAGTAGTATATACACGCTTAGTAAAGGAACATGGAAATGAGGACACTCAATTCAATACAGGAGTTGCTTCTTGAAGGGAGAGAGGAGAATTAGGGTTACACTGGGAACTATTTGAAATGTTTTATTTCTTGAAAGTTGGTGGTGGGGAGTAAAAGGTATTGATTGTATGCCTTTTTACATCTTTCCATATGTTTGAAATATTTCATTTAAAAAAAAAAAGGAAGAAAGAAAGAAAGAAAAGAAGTCACTTGAGCCCCTCCCTGCTCTGGTAGGGGCTGGCGGGTGTGTGGGTGGACTTCAGTGGTAGCAGCCACACTCTTGGAGGGGTCGTGCATCCTAGTCTCTACCTTTTCCCCTGAGAAGACACCCCTCCTCTGCACTTTCCCTCCGTCTTAGCGGTTTAGTGTGTAAACAGATTCTTGTGTGACTCACCAGTGCTTTTGCTAATCCCTTCACCAGCAAATACTTGTTAAACACTTAAATCTTGCAAATGGAAAGGAAATTCCACAGTAAAGTTAAGTGTAAAAGTCATCCAGAATCCTGCATCTTGGACAAGACTGATGAACAAATAGTTCTATAATGAAACTTAATATATTAAATTTAATCATAGGAAACTTATTGCTTGGATATGAATCTTAAATATTTAAATGTAGGAGTTTTTACTTGGTGATTGTTTCCAGTCTCCTGTGATACTGATACGTGGACAGGGAAGAAACCTCTTAAGATAAATAAACCACACTGGGAAATGGGCCCCTTGCTAAGTTCCCTTCTGGAAGTGACGCCTCCCTATACTGCAAACATTTTCTCCTCTGTGTGGTTTCAGTTCCAAGCCAAACCAGTTCTGCAGCATGCTTTTGTACCTTTCCAGAATCGCTTGCCAGGGCTTTAAAACCCCTTTGCGTCTTTCATTACTTAAAAGCCTCTTTTGAAAGCCTTTGAGTGAATCATCAAATTAACATCTAAAAAGACTCAGCAGCAATTGAGCCCAGGAAGGCTGGGGGCTTCTAACCAAACACACCATAACAGACCTTCGTAAGAGCAGTTGGACTTGGGAAGGGGCTTTGCAGGTGGAAAAAGGGCAGCTGCTGGGAGGAGGAAGCACCCAGGCAGGGGGCAGTAGGACCCCTGGCCTGAGCCCCTAACTCCCGACACCCTCCCCCTGCCAGTCCCCTGCCTTCCCCCATGTTCTCACGACTGCTGATCAGAGGGCAACCCTCCCTCTCCTTTGTATTTAAGCCTTTCTCTGGCTCTGCTCTAAGCAGGCATCAGCAAAGGTTTAACAAAAGAATGAGGGCTTATTTTAGCTACTTTCACTTCTCTAAATTTTTCATGGTTTCAGTTAGGTGTAAAATATTCTTGAATTTATATTTTCGATTCTGTTTCTTACTTGTTCTATACAATGTTAGTAGGTAGATATTTTCTTTTTAATGGAAAAGAAGAGATTGATCTTAGGATTCAAACTCAAAATATTTGATGAATCAGGATTCAGTTTAGATTTCAAGAACACTGCTGTGAGGTTTTCTACTTTTTTGGTTTGCCCTAGATTTTTCTTTATCTCTTTTGTCTCCTATATCTTTCCCGCTCTGTGGACCTCTTTGAGAAGAGGGCTATGAGGACTGAAGAAAGGCATTTATCATTAGCCTCATTTCTGATCATTGAGTTTCTTGCGTACTTAACCCTAAAGAAAAATCTGAGCGTACCGCTACCTTTAGAAATTCAGGTAGCCCGGTGGGAGGGAGAAGAGTAAATCATGTTTCTCCTTTCCCTAACCTTCTTATGTATCATGGTTTCTAATGCTCATGCCAAAAATTGTAGCTTGCAATTTAGAAGTGGAGGCGTTGGAGAGGGAGGGGCACGGCTCTCGTGGAGGCTCTAGCAGGTAGATAGCTGTCTCTCTGTGTGTGCATTTTTTTTTTTTTTTAATTTTTGGCTGTGTTGGGTCTTTGTTGCTGCGCGGGCTTTCTCTAGTTGTGGCGAGTGGGGGCTACTCTTCGTTGTGGTGCGTGAGCTTCTCATTGCGGTGGTTTCTCTTGTTGCGGAGCATGGACTCTAGGCGTGTGGGCTTCAGTAGTTGTGGCACGCGGGCTCAGTAGTTGTGGCTCGCGGGCTCTAGAGCACAGGCTCAGTAGTTGTGGCGCACGGGCTTAGTTGCTCTGCGGCATGTGGGATCTTCCTGTACCAGGGCTCGAACCCGTGTCCCCTGCATTGGCAGGCAGATTCTTAACCACTGAGCCACCAGGGAAGTCCTCTGTGTGTGCATTTTGTCAAGAATGGCTGCTTTCTAAAGACAAACACACTTCAGGTCAAGCGGCTTGGAGACTGGACTTGGAAATATGAGAGACGTTTCGAAGGCAGAAATGCACTGCTTACATGGTGTGCTGAGTGTCTTCACTGGACAGATGGGAGTCTTAGAAGCAATATGGAGCGCTGATTCCTGCGGTTGAATGTGCCAAGGCAGTGGGGTGAGCTCCCTTTCTGGGTGTACATCTGGTGGCCTGGGCCCAGGAAAGAGGGTCTGCTCCTATCTTAAGTCGTCCTTGAGACTCAGATACATTAGAAATCTCACTCTAGAACTGTGTCGTTCTGATTCAGGGAGTGAGATGGATGTTGGGAGGTTGCCCAACAACAAGTCTACTTGCATGCATTCTAGTATTTTTCTGTGACGTGTGATACAGCCTCCTCCCTTCAATTGTTGTGTGGTGACACAGCACCTGGGAGGGGTGTGTGCCCTCAGTGGACAGTGGTGGGGCTGAGCTCCTGGCCGCTATCACTTCCAGGCTAGCTCTCTTGTTTCCGCTGTTGGGATACACGGTTAACGCCACCGGTCACTTAGTGCCGCCTTTCACCAGCCGCAATCCCTGCTGTTTTGGGGATTTGCCCCAAGGAAATTTTAGTCACGGCTCCTTGAACTGCGGGAGGAAAGGCTGGCATTTTACAGACACTGCCAGCCGGTGACAGGCCTTCTGGGCTTTGGGAGGGCGGGGGCTGTCTCTGAGGAGAGGAGGCAGGACAAGGGCTCTCCCGGGCCGCACTCTAGTCAGGCTCCTCTGAGCGCCTTTTCAAGGAGGCCCGGGCTCTGGGGAGCCTTACATCAGCCCCACCAGAACCCCACCCTCAATATGTGACCACCCCTGAAATCTGACCAAGTTCCTCATCCCTCGACCCCAGGTGATGGATATCCGATCAGCCTGGCCCGCTTTCAGCAGGAGTCCTGGTAGCTTGTTTTAGCCAGAAATCCCCTGTCACCCTTGATGATTCCTCTTAGTAATTTTCCATCTATTTGCCCTCATCCTGCCCTTTGACTCTAAATGACCACTTTTCTTTGTATCCGGAGTTGAGCCCAGTCTCTCCCCTGCTACAAAACCCCTTTGCAGTGGGCCCTGTACGGATCACAACAGTCCTAAGTCTGCCTCACCATTTTAACAAGTATCGGAAGGGTTTCTTTCTCTAACACGTGGATGAATTGGTGGCTGCGTGCCAAGTGCGACTGGGAAGTTGCTGGTGGTTAGCTCCTCCTGTGCTTTGCCATCAAAGGAATCATATTTGTACGTATATAACAGGATAAGCTATTGAAACATTGTTTTGTCTTGTTCTTTGGGAAATCTGAAAGAATTCCTTTTCCTATCCCTAGAAATGCAGCCACATATCTGTGTCCTAAGGCCTAGATCAAGTATTGCCAAACCTGATTCTCACAAGTAGGTAATGTAAGTTTGTGAAGTGGCCTTATGGCAACAATAGGGCATAGTGGAGACTGTGGCAAAGCAGAGAACACAGTCCCATGAAAAGCCATTAGCTCCAATCAGTTAACGGCACGTGGGCACGTGGGCCTGATATTTCCAGAGCACTTGAGTTTTCAATAAACAATAGGAAGCTGGGTTTTTCTGTGCAAATTCTAGATTTTGTGTGGGTGTGTGTTGGCAAGTAACAAAAACAAACAGAGTGTGGGGCAAAACAACTCAGAATTTTGCCTTCAGGCGTCTGGTTTGTAATATCTGGGCTAGAGTCCGATTACCCCTTTGGTTGGGGGAAGGCAGTTATGAGGCTGAAATCGTCCTGCACCTTCTCTACCACCAGTGAAGGGGAAGGAGGCTGCTGCGTGGACAGGAAGAGAGGAGTGTGACACCCTGGAGAGAGGGTGGATGGCTTGAGTTTAGGCCTGTGGGGTTCCCCCCTGGGGGCAGAACTGTGCCTTGTGTACCCACAATGTCTTGGATGGGTCACCTGAGCCGTGTGCCCTCCAGGAGTAGCCAGCCCGACCTGGAAGCCTTGGCTTGGGTCTTCACGCTGACGCTCAGCCAGGAAGAAGTGGACAACCTACCGACATGAGGGCCACGTGGACACGGGCGGGAGCCCCTGGTCCGCAGGCCCTTCCTCAGTCCCCTGCTCCTGCTTGAGCCCAGGGCCACGTAGAACGGGAAATTCGCAAAGCCCCATCAGGCTGGATTTTCTGCCAGGTTGGTGCCTCAGGGCCAAGACATATTTAATTGATTTAGAAAACAGAGATACAAATACATGTTGGGTATCTTTTTGTTTGTTTGTTTTGTGGATTTTTTTGGGGGGGGCTTCCTTTTTTAAAAATTGAAGTGTGGTTGATTTTCGATGTTTCAGGTATAGAGCAAAGTGATTCAGATCTATATCTAGATGTGTATACACATATACACGTCCTTTTTCAGATGCTTTTCCATTATATGTTATTACAAGATATTGAATGTAGTTCCCTGTGTTCTGCAGTAAGTCCTTGTTGCTGCTTATCTATTGTATACATAGTGGTGTGTATCTGTTAACCCCAAATTCCCGATTTATCCGTCCACCCCTTTCTCCTCTGGTAACCATAAGTTTGTTTTCTATGTCTCTACTTCTGTTTTGTAAATAAGTTCAATTGTATCACTTTTCTAGACTCCACATATAAGGGATGTCGTGTGGTATTTGTCCTTCTCTGTCTGGCTTACTTCACTTAGTATGATCATCTCTTGGTCCATCCAGGTTGCTGCATGCCGGGTAGTTTTACACGCCAGTATGAGTGCGTTGATATCTCTTGTTTGGGACCCAGTTTGGAAGCCCAAGAGTCTGGGCTTTACTATGCAAAGGTTTTCTCCTCCTCTTAAAGTACCTGTGGTTATAAGTTCTAGGGATTTGAGCCGCATATCACTTTCCCCACTCGAGGCAGGATTGAGGACGCGGCGCGGGCGCTTGGCTTCCCTGTCCGGACACGATGCTGACTTACTCGTCCTCCACCATCTGGGCCACCAAGTTTTCATTGCTCGGTTATTTATTTTATTACTTCCTCTTCCCATGACTGGGTCTCCCCTTATGAATTTCGGATGTTTAAAACGGAATTTAGTGATGTTTTCAAGCCACCTTTTTTGTTATTTGCAATTGAAAACTTGGGAAGCAGAGGTTGTTTTGTTATAAGGTTTTTATTCTTCTTCACTTCCTCTGTACACTTGGAACTTTTCATGACAGAAATGAATTTGCTGTAACCTGTGTTAAGTAGTAAATGCCAAACACACGATCCTCCACAAAGGCTGTTTATGTGGAGAATAAACGAGGCCCAGAACACTGTGTCCCGTTGGTGAAAAGAAATGCACATTTCCCATCAGGAGACAGATCCCTCATTTTCAAAGGCTAAGTGGATGGTGCTTGAATGATAATTCCAGCTGTTTGAATTTAGGGCCCTGGAAAGATTCACTGGAAGGGAATTTGCAGGCGTTGCCTCTTAGCGGTTGGGTTTGCTCTCCTCAGAGGTAGCAATTAAACGAGGGCCAAGAATGCCCTACTTTTCTTGAATTCTGTGTTTCAGAGGTTACCTTCAAGTCCTTATGTTTGCTAACGCATTTGAGTAACTGACTGCGCCAGGGATGTAACAGTACATTAAACTGTGCCCTCGGCACTTCTGTTCCGCCTTCCTTTCTTGATCACCCCATTCCAGCCTGGACCTTTCAGCTCGATTTTTAACTTATTTGACATAAAATACTGTCAGTAAGTCTCATGGAAAATTCCACTCCAGCAGGAAAAACCATCTCCAATATGGGATGGTTAGCTATTAATTAAAGCTGGCACGTGCCCTCAGAGCGCTTTCTTCAGTAATGCTTGTGACAGATCAAGGTTGGCATCGCATACCTACCCAGCAGAGGCCGCTTCTCCAGGCATGCTCACTTACCTTTGGGAAGAAACTGGCCTCTTTCTCAAAGTCAGTATTGGGTGTCATCCCAGTGAATCGCTTCTTTCTCCTTCATGTTTCTTTTTTATAGGGTGTTACCTCTTAGCAGTCCAAGCATGGGGCTGCCTGTTGAATACAGAGGTGATGGACTCATGTACCAAGTTCCTTGTACGGACCACAGGGGTGACCCTAGGACTCTAGGCAGGGACGTGGCAGCCATATGCCTCAACAAGATGCCACCCGGGGCTCTGACCGTGTGAGTGGGGAACAGGACGGAGGTGTGACATGACATAGGGAGTTAGGGCAGACAGCCCCTCCCCAAAGAAAGGCCTTCGGTTTTGAAATCCCTCTATCAGAAACGGATTCCTTTGGCTTCGCTTCCTCTCTTTGGCAGTTTTGTGAGTTTAAGAAAAGTTTGTTTCTTTCTTCAAAAGTGATACGTATTCATTAACAATTCATTAAGTGCTACGTATTCTATTATTAATTATTATTATTTATTTATTTTTTGCAGTACGCGGGCCTCTCACTGCTGTGGCCTCTCCCGCTGCGGAGCACAGGCTCCGGACGTGCAGGCTCAGCGGCCATGGCTCATGGGCCCAGCCACTCCGCGGCATGTGGGATCTTCCCGGACCGGGGCATGAACCCGTGTCCCCCTGCATCGGCAGGCGGACTCTCAACCACTGCGCCACCAGGGAAGCCCTATTAATTTTTTAAATTTAAACCACTAAAATAATGAATAAAGTACTACATACATATGGTTACTATTTATACTTGAGATGAAAAAGCTATATAGGGAGAGTTTTATTTCATTTTTTAAAAAGTGATATTGCACAATACACGTTTTCATCACTTTAAAAAAACTGATCATGCAGTGAACACTTCTCCTTTTCAATAAATATCATCTATATCATCATTATATATGCCTGTCAAAATGTATGTAAATAAAGACATTGTCTAGAGAGCTCACAGCTTTCTGCCTCAGTGAGCATCTTTTTATATAGCCTTATATAAGCTATACAGAGTTTAGGTCTATGAATCTCTTTTCTGTCGCCTTCTTTCTTTCAGAATGCGCCGAGGATTCTTGGCGAGGCATAACACCAAACCCTGTACTCCAAGGTCTGGTAACGGCCACTGGGGCTGAAACCAGACCAAGCCACCCCTTCCCCTCGTGGGATTAGTGCCTGCCTGCCTTCCCAGTGCTCGCTGGCTGGGAGCCCTCTCGTGCTTCTGTGCTCTGCCCCTCTGTTTCCTTTTAAGGCAGCCCGGATTTTAAGCAGTTTCCTGTGTGAGAATGTCGGGTGTGGCGCGGGGCCCCTGTGTAGTGATCGTGCAGGGCCAAGTGGAGGACAGATGGGCTCCGCAGGACACAGTCCCTGCCTCCATGGCGTCATAATCTGAGAAGTGGCTATAGAACAAAAATGGAATTTAGCAAAAGGCCCGGAACTTTGGTTCCTGCAACAGGGACTGAATCCCTGAACCTATAGGAGCTGCAGCCTAGTGCAGTGACGGCCGGGAGACCTTTCCTTGTGGAGACTAAGCAGTTGGTCCAGTTTACCTTTTCAGTGGGGACATTTTTTTTCCGGCGGGGGTTGGGGGGGTGGGCGGGGGTAGGGTGACGGGCTGGGATTCTTGGCTGTATTTTAGCTTTAATAAAGACCGTTCCTGGATTATAACTTGATGTATGCATTCGATTCATCTCCACAGCGCTGGGCTTTTGCAGAAAGGGTAGTAACTGCAAACGTTGTTTTCAAGTTATTAGAGCTGCTATCCTGCTGACCCTTTGGGACTATGGAGGAGTAAAGCCATTTGGATGATCACGTAGGACTGCCTGGTACACACTGCTAAGAGAATTCAACACTCTTCTCTCAGCTAATGATTGCATACAATTTCAGCAAATTCAAGGGATCCAGAAAAACCCTAATAAACGCGGCATATATAGTACTTAGCAGGATGCACCAGGCTCTTTTCTGCATGCGTTTTGCATACTGATTTACTTAATCCTCATAAAAACCCTGAGAGGAAGGTGCTGTCGTTAAGCCCACGCGGCTGCGGGGGACAGAGGCACCTGGAGGCTCCTGAACGCGCGGCCCCTAAGGGGCAAAGCTGGGCCTTGCAGCCAGGCAGCTGGCCCATCCACCCCACTGCTTTGCTCTGTAGAGCCTGTTTGCCGTCATTCGTTCACCTAAGCCTTGTGTTTTCAAAGTCTGCAACCACTCTGCACCACAAAAAATATCGGCTTGGTCAGAAAATAATGGCTCTCGCTTCAGACTCAGAGTGAACTTTCTCATTCTGAATGTATCCACTCATTCAATAAATATACACTGGGTATCTATTAAGCGCCAGGCACTGTCCTAGACACTTGAAATACACTGTGTTCATAATAAATATATGGACATACATAGAAGCTACTCAAAATGACAAAGATTCCTGCTCAGCGAGCTTAGGTCCTGGAGGGTAATTTATCTGAAAGGTGGAAGCACAGAGGAAATCCCTTAGACTAGCAGATACTAGGCCATCGGATAAGAAACCTAGAGCTATAGAGAGGCTCCAGCCAGGGCGGTCCATGAGTAATTGCGATGGAGAAGTTGCACTTCTGTCTCTGCCAGACTCTCTCTAATTTTTCATTGGATTCGAGCCGTCCTCTTTTCCTGCCTCCCAAAGGGCCACAGCTGTCTTCCTGAGTTATTCCACCCCATGATCCTAGCACTACACACTGTGCGTCCATCCATCCATTGAATTTCTTCAGTCGCTCCCCAGGAACGTTTACTGAGTCCCTACTTGCTGCCAGGCGCTGCACTGGATTCTAGAGACACACACACAGGTGAACAAGACAGCCCGTGGCCCTCAGTGAGTGGGCAGCACGACCTCAGATGGTAACATGGTAGGTTACTGGAGCAGCGAAGAAAGAGTGACGACATATTCTGCATGTGGATTTAAAGACAGAAATGGAACAAATGTTGAGAAACACCTTTAAAAAGAACGTACTTGCAGAATTGTTTCTGGTTCTCCAAGTCTCTTCCCATCAGATTGCAGAATGTCAGACCGGGAAGGGAATTTGCAAGGTCATCAAGCTCATCCCTGGTTGTTTTACGGAAACTTGAAGATGGTCTCAGATTGACAACCTTTCCTTAGATGTTTCAGAGACACACCTACATACCCAGGCAGAGGGCCTGTTGTTGTTGTTGCCCAAGTCGACTTTTAGAATGGGTGGGCGGTACCGTTATCTCTAACTGACTCTTCTCCATCCCCAGTCACTTTAATGTAGGTAAAATGGTAGGAGTTCTGAAACATATACTTAGTTAGACTTAAAGTTCTTTTTCAATTAAATTCTTGGTCCGAAGAAAGAAACGGGCAGAAGATGATTTGGTGTGCCTTGAAGGGCATTAGAAGCCCCTCCTCCTCTCTCTCCCCCTCCCCCGGGGCGGAGCACGGCCAGGAGGTCGGGGTTGTGAGAGTGCACACGTTACTTGAAGCTGTATTATTGCCCAGGGAAAGAAGACCTTCTGTGGCTTTCCCACAAGACTTCTGATAAGTAGATTCATCTTAGATCAGAGAGGTTAAAACAAATGGAGAGACTGCCCTTTTCTAATTTTGCTTTTCCCTTAGGAAACATGTGGGCATGGTTGGCTGTAACTTGACTGCTGGGGTAAGGATCTGCGCTAGAAATAGCTTTAGAGCTGTTAGGATTACCCTTTTATTGTGGTAGACCGTTAAACAGCTGGGTCAAATTACACATTTGAATTCTGAACTGACCCTGGGTTCATTATGTAGGGCCCAGTGGTGACTGCATGATGGGTCGTGCAGAGTCGAGCAAGGGCGTTTTCATGGGAACTTTGCCAGCCATTTCTTGATATGAATCTCATTAAGCAAGTCTCACATTTTTGTGACACACACACACACACACACACACATTCTTTTCCCTTCAGGATATAAAGATGTTTTAGAAGAAATAATAGCTTGGCTTCACAGAGGACCAGAGAATTCCACAGCTGAGCTTGGGGATCAGTGACAAACACAAAGATGGCTCATCTCTTCCCAGAGAACGTTCTTCACGCAGGAACCTCCAGGCTGCTTGGTCCCGTTCTTGTTGAAGTGGAGAGTCTGTAGGATTATGCCACACTTGACATCAGCCCTAAGTACTGGCTCGTCTCCCATCCCACATCCTAGATCTTGACTGACTCATTTAACAGAAATAAGAAGCTCACATCTCAAGTAAGGACTGGAAAATGAGGCCACGGTCCATCAGCTGGTGAATAGATAAATGAATTAGGGTGTGGCCATATAACGGAACAGTGCTCACTAATAAAAGAATGAACTATTGTACATGCAATGACATGGTGAATCCCAAAATAATCATGCTGTGTAAAAGAAAGCCAGACCAAAAAAAGTATACACTGTATGACTGAATTTCTGTCAAATTTTAGACAATGCAAACACATCTACAGTGAGAGAAAGCAGATCAGCCGTTGCCTCAGGATGGGGGTGTGTGTGGATTCCCAGGGGCGTGGGAAAACTTTTCAGAATGATGGACGTGTTCATTACCTTGATTGTGCTGGTGGGAATGTACATGGGTCCAAACTCAAACTGTACACCTTAAATATGTGCTGTTTATTACATGTCAATATACCTCAATAAAGATGTATTAGCAAAAAAATCTGAACTAGAGTTATTTATAGTGATTTTTTTGGTTTGTTTTTTGGGCCATGACACGGCTTGTGGGATCTTAGTGCCCCGACCAGGGACTGAACCCGGGCCACGGCACTGAAAGTGCCGAGTCCTAACCACTGGACCACCAGGGAATTCCCGATAGTGATTTTTTTTTTTTTTTTGCGGTACGCAGGCGTCTCACAGTGGTCTCTCCCGTTGCGGAGCACAGGCCCCGGACGCGCAGGCTCAGCGGCCGTGGCTCACGGGCGCAGCCGCTCCGCGGCATGTGGGATCTTCCCGGACTGGGGCACGAACCCGCGTCCCCTGCATCGGCAGGCGGACTCTCAACCACTGCGCCACCAGGGAAGCCCCCGATAGTGATTTTTAATGATAGGAAATGACTATGAAAATCTTCTGTACCATGCAGATGCTCACTAGTTCTCACAGAAAAGTTTTTAAAAAGAGTTATGAAAGTTAAAGATGATATACACAGTTTTCTTATGTAAAAAGACTTCCAAATTTGTAAATGCTTTCTGACATGGCAAGTTCCTGGTGGCTACTTTTGGAAACCAAAATAAAATATACTCAAGGTTAAACTATTTCCTTTGTCCATGGAGGATCATTTTTATGCACTGTTTTGTTTTGGAACTATTTCTGTTATTATTATGTGATTTTGTTACTGAAAATGATGTGTCACTTGTTAAATTTTTCATACTTCCCCACTTCAAAAGTTGGAAACAGAATTTTCTAACCTGCTTAAAATGTTCCAAGTTAAAATTTTCAGTCTTTCAAACCATTTATTAAAATTATAAAAATGGAACACTCTCTGATTAGTTTGCAAGAACAAGTGATGGGTATCAGAGAGGATTTAAATTTGCTAGCTGAATTTCAACCCAAAACTTTTGTGTATTGGTGAATGTGATGAATAAATGAGTATTGTAATTTAACAAACACAGCTAATGATATATATCTTTCTTCCATTTGACTCTACTCATCTTCATGAGATACTTTTTTCAGTTAACCAAGTAATGAAATAAAACGAGCTTAAAACCAGACCTTCAAATTACTGTACCATAAAGTATTAAACCAATAATTTTAAAAGTTATGCAATATTTTATGCAAATCAAAACTACAATGAGGTATCTGATGGTCAGAATGGCCATCACCAAAATATCTACAAACAGTAAATCCTGGAGAGGGTGTGGAGAAAAGGGAACCCTCTTGCACTGTTGGTGGGAATGTAAATTGATACAGCCACTATGGAGAAGAGTATGGAGATTCCTTAAAAAACTAAAAATAGAACTACCATATGACCCAGCAATCCCACTACTGGGCATATACCCTGAGAAAATCATAATTCAAAGAGTCATGTAGGGGCTTCCCTGGTGGCGCAGTGCTTGAGAATCCGCCTGCCAATGCAGGGGGCACAGGTTCGAGCCCTGGTCTGGGAAAATCCCACATGCTGCGGAGCAACTAAGCCCGTGCGCCACAACTACTGAGCCTGCACTCTAGAGCCCACGAACCACAACTGCTGAGCCCGCGCACCACAACTACTGAAGCCTCTGTGCCTAGAACCCGTGCTCTGCAACAAGAGGAGCCATCGCAATGAGAAGCCCACACACTGCAACGAAGAGTAGCCCCCCTTGCTGCAACGAGAGAAAGACTGTGTGCAGCAATGAAGACCCAACACAGCCAAAAATAAAATAAATAAAATAAAAAATAAAGAGTCATGTACTACAATGTTCATTGCAGCTCTATTTACAGTAGCCAGGGCACGGAAGCAACCTAAGTGTCCATCGACAGATGAATGGATAAAGAAGATGTGGCACATATATACAATGGAATATTACTCAGCCATAAAAATAAATGAAATTGAGTTATTTGTGTGAGGTGGATGGACCTAGAGACTGTCATACAGAGTGAAGTAAGTCAGAAAGAGAAAAACAAATACAGTATGCTAACACATATATATGGAATTAAAAAAAAATGGTTCTAAAGAACCGGACAGGTATAAAGATGCAGACGTAGAGAATGGACATGAGGACACGGGGAGGGGGAAGGGTAAGCTGGGACGAAGTGAGAGAGTGGCATGGACATATATACACTAACACATATAAAATAGATAGCTAGTGGGAAGCAGCTGCATAGCACAGGGAGATCAGCTCGGTGCTTTGTGACCACCTAGAGGGGTGGGATAGGGAGGGTGGGAGGGAGACGCAAGAAGGAGGGGATATGGGGATAGATGTATACGTATAGCTAATTCACTTTGTTATACAGCAGAAACTAACACCACTGTAAAGCAATTATACTCCAATACAGATGTTAAAAAAAAAGTTATGCAACATTTCAAATCACATTTGGTTTCTAAATATATATATATACATATATATATGTATATATATATATATATATAATGAGGATAAGACTTTTGGTAATATTAACAAATATAATAAAATAAAACATTATTTTGGAAACCCCATTAATAGGAATAGAAGCTGCCTTCTGTTAACCTTAAAAATGCATTCCAATATACATTAGGTGCAGACAAACACTGTTTGATTCCACTTATACGAGGTACCTAGAATAGTCGAATTCACAGAGTTAGAAAGCACACTGGTGGATGCCAGGGGCTGGAGGGTGGGGGGCGGTGGGGAGGGGGATGGGGAGTTAGTGTTTAGTGGGGACAGAGTCTTGGCTTAGGAAGTTGAAAAATTCGAGAGATGGATGATGGTGAGAGTTGACAACAATGTGAAAGTACTTAGTGCCACTGAACTGCACAGTTAAGATAGTATATTTTATGTTATATGACTTTTACCACAATAAAAAAACATAAAAAAAATAGGCATAGAAGATAAAAAATGTGGTGGTCTCTACTCTAGGGATGTTTCTGAAGATGCTTTCATGCTCCTGACACTTTCATCCACTCCCTGGGTGCTACCCGCCTCCTACCACTAGTAACTAGGATTCATGGGAATTGGCCTGGCTAACTTCTTATTTATTTATTTATCTTTGGCTGCGTTGGGTCTTCATTGCTGCATGCAGGTCTTCTCTAGTTGTGGTGAGCAGGGGCTACTCTTTGTTGCGGTGCGCGGGCTTCTCATTGTGGTGGCTTCTCTTGTTGCAGACCACAGGCTCTAGGTGCACGGGCTTCAGTAGTTGTGGCATGTGGGCTCATTAGTTGTGGCTCGCAGGCTCTAGAGCACAGGCTCAGTAGTTGTGGTGTATGGGCTTCGCTGCTCTGCGGCATGTGGGATCTTCCCAGACCAGGGCTCGAACCTGTGTCCCCTGCATTGGCAGGCAGATTCTTAGCCACTGCACCACCAGGGAAGGCCCTGGCTAACTTCTTGAACCCAATTTTGTTCTAAAGTTAGCTATGGGCTTTCTAATATACAAATTCAATGTTCTGTCTTGGTTCTACTGGAGCAGTTTCAGGTCTAAAGAATCTTTAAAGCAGTCAGTAAACACATGTTGGTGTTGTGTTAGAACATGTTGTTATGGTATAGGTTAATAAAAATGACCTTCAAAAACAGAGTAACACTGGGACTTCCCTGGTGGTCCAGTGGTAAAGAATCCACCTTCCAATGCAGGGGACGTGGGTTCGATTCCTGATCAGGGAACTAAGATCCCACATGCCGCGGGGCAACTAAGCCCGTGTGCCACAACTACTGAGCTTGTGTACCTCGAGAGAGCCCACATGTCACAAACTACAGAGCCCACGCGCCACAACTAGAGAGAGAAAACCCACACGCCACAACTAGAGAGAAGCCCATGAACCACAACGAAGAGCCCACGCGTGGCAACAGAAGATCCCGCATGCAGCAACTAAGACCTGACGCTGCCAAAACTAATAATAATAAAGAAAATAAATAAATATTAAAAAACAACAACAGAGTAACACTAAACAACCAATGGATCACCAAAGAAGCCAAAGAGGAAATTTAAAGAATACCTAGAGACAAATGAAAATGAAAATGGGACAATCCAAAACCTATGGGACACAGCAAAAGCAGTTCTAAGAGGGAAGTTTATAGTGATACAAGCTTACCTCAGGAACAACAAAAATCTCAAATAAAAATCCTAGCCTTACACCCAAAGCAACTAGAGAAAAAAGAAAAAAGAAAACCCAAAGTTAGTAGAAGGAAAGAAATCATAAAGATCAGAGCAGAAATAAATGAAATAGAGACTAAGAGAACAACAGAAAAGATCAAAGAAACTAAAAGCTAGTCCTTTGAAAAGATAAACAAAATTGATAAACTTTTAGCCAGACTCATCAAGAAATAAAAGGAGAGGGCCCAAATCAATAAAATTAGAAATAAAAAAGGAGAAGTTACAACTGACACCACAGAAATACAAAGGACCATAAGAGACTATACTACAAGCAACTATATGCCAATAAAATGGGCAACCTAGAAGAAATGGACAAATTCTTAGAAAGGTACAATCTCCCAGGACTAAACCAGGAAGAAATAGAAAACATAAACAGACCAATTACAAGCCTGAAATTGAATCTGTGATTTAAAAACTCCCAAAAACAAAAGTCCAGGACAAGATGGCTTCACAGGTGAATTCTACCAAGCATTTAGAGAAGAGTTAACACCTATCTCTCTGAAATTATTCCAAAAAGTTGCAGAGGAAGGAACACTCCCAAACTCATTCTGTCAGACCATAATGACCCTGATACAAAAACCAGACAAAGATACCACAAAAAAAGAGAATTAAAGGCCAATATCACTGATTAACATAGATGCAAAAATTCTCAACAAAATACTAGCAAACCGAATCCAACAATACATTCAAAGTATCATACACCATGATCAAGTGGGATTTATCCCAGGGATGCAAGGATTTTTCAATATCTGCAAATCAATCTGTGATACACCACATTAACAAATTGAAGAATAAAAACCATATGATCATCTCAATAGATGCAGAAAAAGCTTTTGACAAAATTCAGCACCAATTTATGATAAAAATTCTCCAGAAAGTGGGCACAGAAAAAGGCCATATATGACAAAAGTGGGCATAATAAAAATTCTCCATAAGTGGGCATAATAAAGGCCATATATGACAAACCCACAGCTATCATTATACTAACAGTGAAAAGCTGAAAGAATTTCCCCTAAGATCAGGAACAAGACAAGGATGTCCACTTTCACCATTTTTATTCAACATAGTTTTGGAAGTCCTAGCCACAGCAATCAGAGAAGAAAAAGAAATAAAAGAAATCCAAACTGGAAAAGAAGTAAAACTGTCACTGTTAGCAGATGACATGATACTATACATAGAAAATCCTGAAGAAGCTACCAGAAAACTACTAGAGCTCATCAATGAATTTGGTAAAGTTGCAGGATACAAAATTAACACACAGAAATCTGTTGCATTTCTATACACTAACAATGAAAGATCAGAAGGAGAAATTAAGGAAACAATCTCATTTACCATCCCATCAAAAAGAATAAAATATCTAGGAATAAATCAGGCTAAGGAGGCAAAAGACCTGTGCTCTGAAAACTCTATGATGTTGATGAAAGAAATCAAAGATGACACAAACAGATGGAACAATATACTGTGTTCTTGTATTGGAAGAATCAATACTGTCAAAATGACTATACTACCCAAGGCAATCTACAGGTTCAATACAATCCCTATCATACTACCAATGGCATTTTTCACAGAACTAGAACAAAAAATTTTTTAATTTGTATGGAAACACAAAAGACCCTGAATAGCCATAGCAAACTTGAGAAAGACAAACAGAGCTGGAGGAATCAGACTCCCTGACTTCAGACTATACTACAAAGCTACAGTAATCAAAACAGTATGTACTGGCACAAAACAGAAATATAGATCAATGGAACAGGATGGAAAGCCCAGAAATAAACCCACACACCTCTGGTCAATTAATCTTTGACAAAGGAGGCAAGAATATACTATGGAGAAAAGACAATCTCTTCAATCACGAGTGCTGGGAAAACCGGACAGCAACATGTAAAAGAATGAAATTAGAACATTCTCTAATACCATATACAAAAATAAAATCAAAATGGATTACAGGCCTAAATGTAAGACCAGATACAAGATACAACACCTAAAGAAAAACATAGGCAGAACACTCTTTGACATAAATTGCAGCAATATATTTTTGGATCCATCTCCTAGAGTAATGGAAATAAAAACAAAAATAAACAAGTGGGACCTAATTAAACTTAAAAGCTTTTGCACAGCAAAGGAAACAAACAGAATGAAAAGACAACCTACAGCTTAGGAGAAAATATTTGCAAATGATGCAATTGACAAGGGATTAATTTCCAAAATATACAAACAGTTCTTACAGCTCAAGATAAAAAAAAAAAAAGAGCAACCGGGCTTCCCTGGTGGTGCAGTGGTTAAGAATCCGTCCGTCAATGCAGGGCACATGGGTTCGAGTCCTGATCCGGGAAGATCCCACATGCTGCGGAGCAACTAAGCCCGTGTGCCACAACTACTGAGCCTGCGCTCTAGAGCCCACAAGCCACAACAGCTGAAGCCCACGCACCTAGAGCCCATGCTCCACAACAAGAGAAGCCACCACAATAAGAAGCCCATGCACTGCAATGAAGAGTAGCCCCCGCTCACCACAACTAGAGAAAGCCCACATGCAGTAACGAAGACACAGAGCAGCCAAAAATAAAATAAGTGAAATAAATTTATAAAAAAAACCAAAAACAACCCAATCAAAAAATGGGCAGAAGACTTAAACAGACATTCTACTCTCATAAGGGTCTTAGATTTTATGTGAAATGACAATATTAACTCTAAGTGGACTGTGAGATAAGCATAAATATTGTAATCTCAGAATAACCACTAAATAAATAAAGAGGTACAGCTAAAAAGACAAGAAAGGAGTTAAAATGGAATACTAAAAAATATTTGATTAACTGAGAAGAAGGCTGGAAAGGAGGAATGGAGGAAGAAAAAACCAAACCAAAACAAAACACAGATGGCACAACTAGAATACAAATAGGAAGATGGTAGACTTAAATCTGATCATATCAACAGATGTGTAGACTTACTTACACTGAACTATACAATAACTACACTAAATATAAATGGATTAAAAACTTCAATTAACATCTACAAATTTTCAGATTGGAAAAAAGGAAGATAACTATATGCTGTATAGAAGAGACATACTTCAAATACATAGAGACAAGTTGAAAGCAAAAGGATGGAAAAGTTACACTATGCAATCAGTAAGTATAAAAAAGCTGGTGTGATTATATTAATATAACACAAAGAAGACTTCAAGACAAGGAGTATTACTGAAGAAAAATATGGAAGTTTTGTAATGATAAAGGATCAATTAATCAAAGCAATTGGTTGCACCTAAGAATCCTAAATGTGTATATGCCTAATGAAAAAGTTTCAAAATGCATGAAGCAGAAACTTACAAAACTAAAGAGAGAAATAAAAGATTCAGTTAAAATGAGATTTCTAACACCCCTCTCTCAGTAATTGATAGAACAAATCGTCAATCTGTATGTTACAGAAGATTTGACCAACACTGTCAACCAGCTTGACCTAACTGATAGCTATGGAAACAATATCCAACTGCTGCAGAACCACAACTGTCAACATCAGCAACTTCAAAAGCAACAGAGAAGGAACAAAACTATCATCAAATCCAGCTTTTCTGATGATAACAACTACCTAAGGTGAAGTTTGGGCTCCACCCTAGACCCACTAAATTAGGATCACCTTGGGAGCTGTGTGATTAACAAGCAACCAGATAATTCTCACTATGGGGAAGTTTGGAGAGTGCTGGAATTCCCTTTATTGAGGAGTGGCCCACCTATGGTTGCCTTGGAAAATAAGAGAGAGAGTGTTTTCTCAATGAGACAAATTTTAAAATATTCTCTTAAAACAAATGGTATATGCTTTATTTTTTAATGTTTCAGAACTTGATGTGGCTGAATTAGGCAGAATACTTGATCTGGCACAAATCTTATTTAGTAGGTGCAGATACTGTAAGTGATCATCATTTAGCCATAATTTATGAAAATCTAATATACAAAAATTAATACACTTTTGACAGAATGTTCTAATTCGTGCTTCTTATCCAGTAAATTTAGCCAGGCATTTTAATAGTGTGTAAACTCTTCCTTTTGTCAGAAGTGGAAAGAGGCACATCACATTATGATTTTATGACCAGCTGAACAATGTAACAAGGGCTACACTTCTTGTTGTTACTTATGTGAACCATAGAAGCCAGATTATTATTACTAAGAAACAATTCCTTTAAAGTCAGATTGTGTTAACACACAAACAACAGAAGTATGATCAAAAAAACCCAAACCCGGGCTTCCCTGGTGGCGCAGGGAAGGTTGAGAGTCTGCCTGCTGATGCAGGGGACGTGGGTTCGTGCCCCGGTCAGGGAGGATCCCGCATGTCATGGAGCGGCTGGGCCCGTGAGCCATGGCCGCTGAGCCTGTGTGTCCGGAGCCTGTGCTCCGCAACGGGAGAGGCCACAACCGTGAGAGGGCCGCGTACAGCAAAAAAAAAAAAAAAAAAAAAAAAAACCCAAACCAAAACAAAAAAACCCATGGACTTCCCTTGTGGCACAGTCATAAAGAATCCACCTGCCAGTCTAGGGGACACGGGTTCAAGCCCTGGTCCAGGAAGATCCCACATGCCCATGCCGTGGAGTAGCTAAGCCCATGTGCCACAACTACTGAGCCTATAATCTAGAGCCTGTGAACCACAACTACTGAGCCCACGTGCCACAACTACTGAAGCCCCTGAAAAGGCACTGTCTTTAATGTGACTTATACTATCAATTACCACTCTCTGTTTCTTTCTGTCTCTTCGAAATTCCAGCTTTCAGTGTGAAAGAATGTGGCTTGTCTCCCTTGGGTCACTTGTCTTATCATGGACCAATCGGCAAGGGGGGTGGGGGGCAGAGCACAGGATCACACAACTACAACATGGTTGTCAAGGCTGCCCCGTCTCTGCTTCCTGCTCAAGACCCCAGGAAGAGGGGCATGTGCACAGAAATACTCAACTTTGACCAACTGTTGTTATTCTTTTCTGCTTTGACACCTTATAGGAATTGTATCCCTAAATACTTCAGCATATGTCTTAAAAACAAAGACATTCTCCTATATAACTACAATGCAGTTATTGAATTCAATAAATTTAATTCAATTCAACATCCATTTTGATAAAAACTCTCAACTCTAATGCATTGTCCTGATGGAAGATTATGTGTTTTCTGTTGACTAATTCTGGATGCTTTTCGTCAAATGCTGCTTTGAGTTGGTGTAATTGGGAGCAGTACTTGTTGGAATTAATCGTTTGGTTTTCCGGAAGGAGCTCATAATAGAGGACTCCCTTCCAATCCCAACATACACACAACATCAACTTCTTTGGATGAAGATCGGTCTTTGGTGTGGTTGGTGGTGGTTCACTTCACCTGCCCCACCATCCCTTCTGTTCCACATTGTTGTACAGTATCCACTTTTCATTGCCTGTCACAATTGGTTTTAAAAACGGAATGTTTCCATTACGTTTCACTAGAGAATCACATGCAGAAATATGGTCAAGAAAGTTTTTTTCTCTTAATTTATGTGGAACCCAAACATCAATTAACATAATCAATCTGGTGCAAATGACTTTCAATGCTCGATTTGGATATTTTGAGTACGTCGGCTATCTCCCGCGTGGTATAACATTGATTGTTCTCAGTTAATGTCTCGATTTGATTGCTATCAACCTCAACTGGTCTACCTGACTGTGGAGCATCGTCCGGCGAGAAATCTCCAGCACGAAACTTCGCAAACAACTTTTGACACTTCAGTCAGTCACAGCACCTTCTCCATACACTGCACAAATCTTTTTTTGCGTTTTAGTTGCATTTTTACCTTTCTTGAAATACTAAAGCATAATATGCCGAATATGTTGCTTTTTTCTTCTGTCTTCAATATTAACATGGCTACACAAAAATTCACCAATTTTGATGTCTTTTTTTAAATGCGTGCTGATATGACAGCTGTCACATACAATCTAACAAAATTGTTTCGAATGAAGTTAAAGACAACTAAGTGCTACTAGAGCCATCTTACAGAAAAAACCGAATGAACACTTTGGCCAACCCGATATATTCAAATTTTCCTATTGATGCCCTTTGTTTCAATCTTTTATATTTTTTCCTTATCTCAGATCCATCCAGGGTCACATCTTGCATTTAGTTGTCACATTTCTTTTAGTTTTCTTTTAATTTGAAACATTGCCTCTGCCTTTGTTTTCATAACATTGGCAACTTTTGACGAGTATGAATCAGTTGTGTTACAGCTTTCTCAACTTGCATTTGATTGATGAGAATCAAGTTACGCTTATTTGGCAGAAATACTGGATAATAACTGATGTTGTGTCCTTCTTAGCGCATCACTAAGGAAGCACAAAATTTTAGATAGTCCCACTTTTAGTGACGTTTATTTTGATCACGCGGTTACAGCAGAATTTGCCAGATTTCTCCTATGCTCTGGTTATTTTTGAATGAGTGCCGGATGTTATGCATACAATTTTTAGTGATAAATTGAGGTGCTGCATGATGGTATTTTCCTCCAGAGAAGATCTACTTTTGCTTTTGGCAGACAGCTGGGCTGGGGATAGATCACCTGATTTTTGTCAGAGATGGAGATGTTTCATAGCTGGGCTCCAGTCTTTTTAGAGCTGGTCTATTTTTGGTTTATCTTTCTTAGGGGTCCCAACTAAAAGCCTAGAGTGTTTACAGGGGCCCTTCAACCTGGGTGGACTCAGAAGTCCAAGTTTTATTCCCCAGCTCTTGAAGCAATCAAAAGCTCTGTTCAGCTTTTTAACCTGTCAGCTATTGCTTTTGCTTTCTGAATTGACAATTGCCTCAAGGAGAAAAGTGGTCCCGGATGTCGGGCTTACTTCTCTTGGCCTCTCACCTCTTTCATATCTTAGCTCTGAAGGTACTCACTGCCTTGGGAGATCTCTGAAATCTTCAAACTTGTTTTTGTTATATTCTGTCCAGGTTTTCTAAATTGTTCTTGGTATGAGTGCTGGCCCAGAAAAAACTCAGTTTTGCCAGAAGTGGAACTTTTATTACCATCATTTAAAAATGCTTATTGAGCTCACTTAAATTACACAGGCTGCCTGGGAAATCCAAGGTAAGTTCACCTTATGTAACAAATGCACTTAGAAAAGTAATAGTGCATAAAAAACAATGAAAAACTAGTATACGTAAGAAGACTGAGCTTCTGAAACTGGAAATTTAAGTGAAATCTTTTTCAGGGGTAGCAAAGCTCATTTTATTTGATGGCTACTACCTAACTAATAAATGCATGTAAATAGTGATTTTGTCTGCATACTGGAATTGCATTTTACAAGTGTGGACTGTTCTTTTCTCATAAAGCAGAGAACCCACAATTACTTTATTATCAGGTAAGAATATTTTCTTCTTCTAAACTTTAGCGGCATTAAGTTAACTGTGAGTCAGGAGAGAAAAAAAATAACCCTACTTTTTTGTGTTCTCTTAGGAGTACAGTGCCTCTACAGTATAAGATTCATAAAAGTTTAATTTGGATGTATAGTAAAACTGTTGGATTTTCCAGGAAAATCCCCTTTTAAAATACTTTTCATTGTCTGATCACCCAATGGAGAGTGTGGTCATGGAATGAACGTAATTTTTTTTTTTTTTAGTTTTCCTTCATCTCTTGTAGCTGATTATAGTCAATAACATTTTGCATTAACAATTCAGAAGGACAAAATGTGATTTTCCATTAGCATTCAGAGCCCTCCGCTGACATCATTCCCCAAGAATGTACTCCACCACTAATGACAGGAGAAAGACAGGCAGTTGGCAGTGTTCAAACCTCAAGTCTAAAGAATGGACTGAAAACCTCATTTATATTTTTGCAATTTACTTTTGATTTCAGTTAAGAATACTAGACCCGCAACCTTCCTTACCAAAAATTTATTGACCAATTTTATTCCGTACCAGAAAAAGCAAGAACTCAAACTTTTTTTTAATGATACATTTATAAAATTGCTATAAAACAAAGTTATGGATTAGACTGTCTTGTTGGTAGATCAGTAACATTGATTCTATTATTTTTAAATCTGTTGAGGCTCAGAGCTTTATTACGTAATTTCAGAATCTTTGGTCCCAAAGATTTAATGGTGGATGCAGTAGGCTCAGTTACCTGTGTTCCCTATACTTTAGTGCCCTGGACCCTTTGGCTAACATCACAGGTCCTCTGTCTATGTTCTCTGTGATGAAGCAGGTAACTTATACTGGTTCTTTTGTTAACCTTGCTCTGTAGATGGAATTGAATTCAATTGAATAAACCCTCTGAGGCCTCTTTCCCAGAATCTCAGAGGCTCTGCAAAGGGCTTCAGAGTTGAGCAGCCTGCAGCATCAACCTAACTGCTCTGCTTCCAGGCACTGCTGCATCTGCCTGATGCAGCCTCTTCGGTCTGCAAGAGTTAATGTGCTGACTTTAGCGCCCCGTTCCCAGGGAGTGTTTGGTGCAGTCTTAAGTAAGTATCAGAATATTTTAGCAGGTGGTTTACAGTGTCTCTCAACACTGGTTCTTCAGTCAGTAAACTCAATGAAGCTGATGAAAAGACACTGGTGAAATACGATGCCTCCTCGCACAAGGCTCCGGGGAGGATCGGGTTGTGGGTAATGCAGTCAACATCCACAATATTTCTAAACATCATAAAGAACGTGCTCCTACACCTGCTTATCTCCTAAGCAGCACAGTGCTTCAAAGAACTAACCTCCTCCCCGCTTTCTAAGTGCAGTTATTTGTAAATGCTAGTTTTAGCTATTTAAACAGTATAATTTGAATTTTACAAAATGTCTTTCCATTTGTTTGCCTCCAGATGGACATACTTTAAGATTACTACCAAATTAAAACTCTCTCCATTGTTACTTCAGTTCTCAATGCTGGACATTGCCTAAATCCCTATCTGGGCTCCTCCTTCTGGTATTGCTGTGCGCCTTGGCACACTGTTCTGCAGTAAAACAAACTGAAGTAGTCTAAGCTCTGGAAAGGCAGGGACCCTGTCTGTCTTGTTCATCCTTGTATCTCGCAAACCCAGGAGCCCGATAAATGTTTGCTGAAGGAATGAATGAGTGAAGAAAAGATATTTATTAGTGGTCTCTGACAAATTCCAAACATATTATAGATGTACAAATGGTTTTTTTTAGGATTTATATTCTCCTCTTTGCTCACCCAGGCAGCAATTTAAAATATAAAATCAGTTTTGCTTAATTTGGAAGCTGTTGAAGCATAGCAATTCTGTTTTTTAAAAGTACTGTATTATATGTGGAACTAGAAAAATGGTACAGATGAACCGGTTTGCAGGGCAGAAATTGAGACACAGATGTAGAGAGCAAACGTATGGACACCAAGGGGGGAAAGTGGCTGGGGGGGGATGGTGGTGTGATGAATTGGGAGATTGGGATTGACATGTAGACACTGATGTGTATAAAATGGATAACTAATAAGAACCTGCTGTATAAAAAATAAACAAAATAAAATTCAAAAGAGACAAAAATAAAACAAAAAAAAGTACTATATGCTGGGGACTTCCCTGGTGGTCCACTGGGTAAGACTCCACACTCCCAGTGCAGGGGGCCTGGGTTCGATCCCTGGTAGGGGAACTAGATCCCGCATGCATGCCGCAACTAAGAAGTCCACATGCCGCAACTAAAAGATCCCGCATGCTGCAACGAAGACCCGGCTCAGCCAAAATAAATAAATAAATATTCTTAAAAAAGTACTATATGCTGCACCGAGTATGTCTTGGAACTTATGGAATAGTTTTAAGAGAACATGATATGAGGTTTACAGTCAATAAGCCATGTGTCAGGATTGTCAGACCACACTGTACACGCTGTGAGACTTTCCCACCTGGTGAGATTCATTACAGTTTATGGTTAATTATCAACTTAGAAACTCATAAACCACCTTTAATTAAATTACACTTTCAACCAAAGCAAGTTACAGGACATGAAAGCATTGTAGGAATTATATATATTTTATAATAATCACACTAAATAACTGATCAATTAAAATAGATAACTTATTTAAACTTGAAGCATTCATACTTCATTGATTTTTATTATGTGATGCTATTTTAATATTATAATATTTGCTTTGGCCAATAGTACCTGAAAATAAATCCATGACTATGTTCTTAAAATCTATCAATAGATATCTCCTAAATTTCTGAATAAAAAGGAATAGATTGTTTTTATATAATTTTATAATATTGTTTTTACCATTCACCAAAGTAAATAAGACACAATTTTGTTATAGTCATTTTAATTATAAATAAGACAGATCTGGGGCATTTTTTCCTCCGGGGGCTTGAACTCTTATCCACACTTCTACCTGAACACTTTACGTAGCAGGTGGCTAAGGAGGGCAGATGGGGTCAGTGACGACCATATCCCCCTCAGCACCGTGTTTATGGCCCACACTCCCTCCAGCCGCTGTTCTTTGGGGGCTGGGAGGCTGGCAGGCATGGCTAGGGTTTGGCAGCAGTCCCTAATTCAGTGGCTCCAATTCTATTTTTTCTGTTAACATTGGGAAGTATATTCTGGGTCAAATGAGAATAAAGAAACCACCATTTAGGAAAGAACCCAGAGAAGAAACAATGCTTAGAGATTTTCAACTTTTTGTTTTTGTTTTTTTTTGCGGTACGCGGGCCTCTCACTGTTGTGGCCTCTCCCGTTGCGGAGCGCAGGCTCAGCGGCCACAGCTCACGGGCCCAGCCGCTCCGCGGCATGTGGGATCTTCCTGCACCGGGGCACGAACCCATGTCCCCTGCATTGGCAGGCGGACTCTCAACCACTGCGCCACCAGGGAAGCCCAGGTTTTCAACTTTTCACCAGTGTGTGTGGCTGCACATTCCACTAACTTTGGGAAGCTTTAAAAGAAATGATAGCCAGGCCCCCACCCAGACCAGCTGAATCACAACTTATACTCACTGAAAAAAGTGTTGTTTGGCGGGGGAGGGAGTGGGATGAATTGGGAGACTGGGATTGACATATATATACACTAATACGTAAAAAATAACTGATGAGAACCTGCTGTATGGCACAGGGAACTCCACTTCGCTGTTCAGTAGAAACTAGCACAACACTGTAAAACAACTATACCCCAATTAAAAAAAAAACAACGTTAAAAAAAGTGTTGTTTGAAAAGTACTTTTAGGTGTATCTCATAATGATCATAATGGGGCTGATGGGGTTTGCTAAATGAGGGGGGCAGAATTTTATTTATTTGTTTTCAGGAGATGTGAAAGTCAGGGTAGCAACTTTATCTGATTGTTCACCATCGTGTTCCTAGTCACAACAAGAGCCTGACACACAGTAGGTACTGAATAAATATTTGTTGAATAAATAAATGACACACTATGGAGACTAACTCTGTTTTCTCCCCGTGGTTCAGCTGTGCACGCTAGACTTTTCCTTCAAACGTGCGGCTGGCTCCTCCCTGATCATCCCACTAACAAAACTGTCATCTACTTGACAGGTGATATTTATGCCTCTTCTTATTGAATACTATCTTTTTATGTTGGGTTTTTTTGTTTTTTTGGTTGGAGGAAGGAGTAGATAGTGGTTTATGTTTTTTCTGACTCACGAGTGAAAACAATAGTGTAAAAAAAAAGGGTTTCATGAAGAATCTATACTGAATAGATAAACCAACCACAAAATAGAAATGTTCACATTTTCGTTTATCCCTTCTTCCTCCATCCAAAAAATGAAAACAGATGATTCAAAATGTTGTAGTCAAAATCTTCTTGATGCAAAGGATGAAGAGTGATCTTGGATAAAGATCTGTAAAATTACATATACACAATATATAAAAAAATATAAAAGCACATTGAATATAAGACAGTTCTCTCATTGAAAAAATCCAGAACCCTGACCAAACAACATGATTTTCCATGGGACCCATTTTTTTAGGACAGGAGACATGACCCTGCTGAGGGAGTCCAATGGAAATTGTTAGCTGACATGCCCCCAAGAGAAAGCAATGCATGATGATTTCTTTAAGAACTTACATGAACATTATTAAAGGAATGACTAATATTTTATACATGAATAATACTGAAGCAATTATAACACTGTAATCTCTAGATCTACTAAAGTTATTTTGTAATTTATATAGGTATGCCATCTAAACATATTTCACTTATTGTGACTTTGTTAGGAATAATTTTAGCAGGTACTACACAAGAAATAAAAAGTATTAGAAATAACAAATTTGTGTACTGTGTATTTATGAGTCCTTTGTATAGTCTGTTCTTTTTTTGGCCACACTGTGTGGCATGTGGGATCTTAGTTCCCCAACCAGGGAAGGAACCTGTGCCCCCTGCAGTGGAGGCGTAGAGTATTAACCGCAGGACTGCCAGGGAAGTCCCTGTATAGTCTGTTCTTAAGGTGCTATAGACAGCTTTTATTTGCCATCACATTTAAAAAAATTTTCCTGAGTAGAAGAAATAAGATTTTTTTTTTTAATGATCAGAAGTAGATGAGTCATTTCACGGATATTTGTTGCCTGTATTAACTGAAGAATGGGAACCTGAACCTTAAACAATTTTTAAATGATAACTTTTCATTAAAATTGGGGGCATATTCATTTGTTTACAAATACTTTTTTTCCCTAAAAAACCCACGCATAGCAACTTATTGGATACTACTAAAAAAAAAAAAAAAGAAAAAACGAAGCACACGTTATACACATGTAAACCAAACTGTTCTCTCTTGACTTCTGGGAAGACTACACTATTTCAGTGTCATGTAAACTGTTATACCATTGTCTTCATTTATGTGGAACTAGCTCTATAACTAATTAAATCCTGTGTGCAGTATGTGAATGCAGTCACTTTTTATTTTAAAGTGATACAAACGTTCTGAGGTTCTATATGGTCTAAATATGACCAGAAAAGTAGCATCAGGGTTAATCTGAAGACCCAGATGCTGATATATCTTTTTTTTTTTCTCAGCGGCCACGGCTCACGGGCCCAGCCGCTCCGCGGCATGTGGGATCTTCCCGGACCGGGGCACGAACCCGTGTCTCCTGCATCGGCAGGCGGACTCCCAACCACTGTGCCACCAGGGAAGCCCTGATATATCTTTTTTTAAGCAATGTCAGTTCTCTCTCGAAAGTCAGCATATAAACAGAATTTCTAGAGGCAAGCTTCCTATTTGCTAATTCACTTAGATGGTAGTTGTAGAGCTGATTGTCCTTTCCCAGCTTAGTAGGAGGGGCCTCTGGAGCCAGCCTGCTGGGTGTGAATCCTGGCCCTGCCTCTGAATAGTTATGTGACCTTGGGACAAATTACTCAGCTTCAGTGGTCTTAGCTCCCCCTGTATCCAGGGGGATAATGACAGTGCTCACTGTATCTGGGGCAGCTGGGGGGCTGCAGCGCCACACCGAGCGCAGGGAGCTTAGCATGGCTCTACGTCTTGTACACTTAGCTATTCTCTCCACGCTGACAAAGCCTCACATGCTTTGGGCTTTTTTTTTTTTTTCCTGGGCACTTGGCACCCTTAAATGTCTGTTACAGATGTCTATGACTGCAGCAGCCAGGAGTCTTACCACATTTGATGCTGTGGCTGGAGTCCCATTGCACTGCTCGTCCAAGCCCTGCAAAAAAGGTTCCTTGGAGGATGTTCAGGAGGCTTGAGGGAGATGACATTGGTATTGACTTTAAAAGTGGGCATTTGAGGGCTTCCCTGGTGGTGCAGTGGTTGGGAGTCCGCCTGCCGATGCAGGTGACGCGGATTCGTGCCCCGGTCCGGGAGGATCCCACATGCCGCGGAGCGGCTGGGCCCGTGAGCCGTGGCCGCTGAGTCTGCACGTCCGGAGCCTGTGCTCCGCGGTAGGAAAGGCCACAACAGTGAGAGGCCCGCGTACCGCAAAAAAAAAAAAAAAAAAAAAAAAAAAAGTGGGCATTTGAGGGAGGGTCACAAATGAAAATGGTGGAGGATTTTTGACACAATCTTTTACATCCATCACTGCCTGTGAGAAGTGAACAAGAGTGAGCATGATGCCGTCATTCACAGTATTCAGGAATTTGGAAGAGACTTTACATAGATCTAGTTGAGGCCCTCACTCGACAAATGAAGAAAGTGAAATGAGAGAACGGAAGGGCTTTCCCCCTTCCACAGCCGCCAGGCAGGGGCCAGGACAAGAGTGCAGTGCTCCTGACGGGGCTTCACGCTGCTCATTTACTCAACAGACAGCCACTGAGCACCCCCTTGCTGTGTGCAAGGCTGTGTGGGAGAGCAACTTGCGATAGCACAGGGAGCAAGCACTGACCTGGTGCTTACATCCAGTATTTTCTATGTTATAAAGGGTCAAGTTCTTGCATAGTAATTGAACTTGGAAAAAGAAAAGCCATCATATGAATCTGAAAAAATATGAAAAGTAAAACAACAAGGGTTTCTAATATCGTACATACACAAAATTCTCCTGGAGTGGACCTGCTGGTGGCAATCACTATGCCATCAGTAACAACATGACAGTAGGCATGTCAATTATTAGTGCAGTCCAGACCATAGGTCTGTTTTCTATTATTTGTTTTTGTTTTTAGACAGTTTATGAAAGTAATCCCTGAAGTTTTAGGAATTTTGACAATTAACTCATCTGACTTTAAAGTCCTCTCTTCCACTAAGAATGTTTATTGAGCATATTAGTTTCCTACTGCTGCCATAACAAATGACCACTTTGTGACTTTGGAACAGCACATGTTTACTGTCTTACGGTTCTGGAGGTCAGAAGCCCGAAATTAGCTTCAGTTGGCTAAAACTGAGGTGTCAGCAGGGCTGGTTCCTTCTGGAGGCTCCAGAGGAGAATATATTTCCCTGCTTTTTCCAGCTTTTAGAGGCTGCCCACAATCCCTGGCTTGTGGCTGCACATCACCACAACCTCTGCTGCCACTGTCACATCACCTTCTCTGACTCTGACCCACCTGCTTTCCTCTGATAAGGACCCTTGTGATTACATTGGGCCCAACTAGGTAATCCAGGTTCATCTCCCCATCTCAAGATCCTTAACTTAGTCACATCTACAAAGTCCTTTTTGCCATGAAAGGTAACATCTTTACAGTTTCTGGGGATTAGGATGTGGACATCTTCGGCGAACCATTATTCAGCTTATCACTTCCAGCATTTCTTTTTTGCGGGGAGGTGTGGTAGCAAAATTCTAATACACAACTATGCTGTGAATGATGAAATGTGGTACTATGTTAAATAAATCATAAAAAGAACTGCTGACAACTTATATCAGAAACTAATTAGTCACGTTTTGATATTCATTTTAGAGAATTAAGTATTTTTAAAGTATCCTATTATGACTGAATATTAACTTTTGGTCTAGAAATGTGAAAAATTCAGGTATGGTTTTCTTAGATGAAGTTGAGGTATATCTAGAGTCTGTATAAAGTGTGATTTTTACAAGTTTAATTAATTTTTTCGTTTTTTTTTTTTTGCGGTACACGGGCCTCTCACTGTTGTGGCCTCTCCCGTTGCAGAGCACAGGCTCCGGACGCGCAGGCTCAGCGGCCATGGCTCACCGGCCCAGCCGCTCTGCGGCACGTGGGATCTTTCCGGACCGGGGCACGAACTCGTGTCCCCTGCATCGGCAGGCGGACTCTCAACCACTGCGCCACCAGGGAAGCCCAAGTTTAATTAATTTTAAATTAAGATGGAAGGCTGCCTAAAGGAATCCTACAATGATTTTTTTAGAAGCTAAATCCAACTTTCTGTTCTACTGTCCCATTTCTTCAGGTTTTCTGTCATATCATCTGTTCCTTTCACTGCCTCCTCTTCCTTCCTCCTGTCCATTAACTGCATTCTACAACTATCACCCTGTGAATTTCTCTCCTCTTTCACTCTCCAAGATCTCATTCATTCTTTCACTTTCAGTTACCACCTTTATGAGATGGTGCCCCCAAACCAGTCCAGTTTCCCTGTGGCCCAAACTCTTGTCACCCCAACAGCTTATTTGCATACGTCCACGAGGATGTTTCCCCACAACCTGAACAGGTTCCAAATCACAGCCGCCCTGTTCCTTCCCTGCAAACCAGCAGTTCCTTTCAGTCCTGTTTCTGTCACAGGCACTTCCACTATCTTCTCGTCTTTCACTGTCTCTACTCAGAAGCAGGGTAGGCTCCCAAAGGCTGTTCCTGTGTCTTTTGATACTAGAGTGGGAGCTTCATGAGGGCAGGCCTCTGGTCTGTTTTGGTCACTGCTGGAACCTCAGTGTCTAGAATAGTAGTTCCTGGCACACAGCAGGCATGCAGTGTGTATTTATTGCACAAGCGGCTGTGGCTCAATCTGTTGGTGACATATTTTTGCTTTGGCACACAAATTTTAAAAATCTATTTCAAGAGATAATAAGAAAAAATATCTGTGGATCATTTTTGAAACTACAAAGCCATTTGACATTTACCTATTTTATTTTTTACAGAAATCTTGTGATGAGGCTGAGGGAATATATTGTTAAATCTCCAGTTGAGAAATGTGAAAACTGAGACTCAGTGAGCAATTAATTAGTCCAATTTCTTCACCTGAATTTGATTTCATCTTCTCTTAACTTACAGACTTTGCTTCATCTATAATCTCTCAGCTTTGTCTCTCATAACTGTCCCTTGCTTTCATTTTCCACGCTCTCAATACCTTACTATCTCTTGTCTGGACAACTGGGATTGTACCTTCCTGTTTCCAATCATACCGAAAATCTATTTTAAAGTTCTGCTAGAATTATCTTCAAAATACAAATCTGAGGTCATTCCTTTCTTAAAACTACTATTGCCCTCCCAGAAGATTTTATCCTTGACCAGACATCATAATACAGAAGCCAGAATGAAATTTTCCACAATCCAGACTGAAGAGCAGAGAAAAATTAAGTTGGTATACACAATTTTCAATTGGCCTTCAGGGAGTAGGTAGTATGATTTCAATCTTTTGAAAGTACTATGTTATTTCTCAGCATAATTCTTTAAAAGAGGCACACTTCAAATACCATTCCCTCAGTAGTTTATAGTTTACAAGCTTACCTCAGGAAACAAGAAAAATCTCAGATAAACAACTTAACCTTATACCTAAAGCAACTAGAGAAAGGAGAACAAACAAAACCCAACGTTAGGAGAAGGAAAGAAATCATATAGATCAGAGCAGAAATAATTGAAATAGAGACAGGAAAAACAATAGAAAAGATCAGTGAAGCTAAAAGCTGGTTCTTTGAAAAAAGTAAACAAAATTGATAAACCTTTAGCCAGACGCATCAAGAAGGGAGAGGAGCCAGATCAATAAAATTAGAAATGAAAAAGGAGAAGTTACGACCGACATGACAGAAATACAAAGGATCATAGGAGACTATTATGAACAACTATATGCCTAGAAAATGGACAACTTAGAAGACAAATTCTTAGGAAGGTACAATCTCCCAAGACTGAACCAGGAAGAAACAGAAAATATTAACCGACCAGTTACCAGTAATGAAATTGAATCAGTAATTTAAAAACTCCCAACAAACAGAAGTCCAGGACCAGGTGGCTTCATGGGTGAATTCTACAAAACTAAACTCTTCTCTAAATGAGAAGAGTTAACACCTATCCTGAAACTATTCCAAAAATTTACAGAGGAAGGAATACTTCTGAACTTTTTCTATGAGGCCAGCACCACTTTAATACCAAATCCAGACAAAGATATCACAAGTAGCATTCCCTTATATGTGTATAGAGGTATTAATGTAACAACAGCAAATACATCTGTCTATAAGATATAGTCAATTTAGTTCTGGTGTGTCAGGCTAAAGGGAATAGTTCTTATTCAGTATTGTTCTTATATTAAAAATTAACATTCATCACACACACATTATGTGCTAGAATGGTCTTGGATGACCCATCAGGCTGAGCCACCTACTAAATAATAATTCCTAGACCTCGTGGAAATAAAACTCAAATGTTTTATTACTTCAGAGTCTGAAGTGAAGTTCTAGAGAAGCAGACGAACAGTAGCGGGGTCACAGCATTCCTTGATGCAACATTGGCACACCGCTGCTGAGTTCTCGCAATGTTACTGCCAAGGCCAGCGTGGCCTATCCCGTCTCCTCTGAACTCACTGGGTTCAGCTGTCAAGGAACTTCAGCTTTATAGGAGAGCCTTTTATTTAGCTTTACTATTTTATATTTAAAAACTCCATTCTCATTTTCTGATAGATTTTTTAAAAACAGATAACTGGATATAGTAGTTTGAAGATAAATATTGAGAACCCTCTTAACTAAATTGATTCAGTTCAGCATCGTGCAAAATGCTATGTATTCCTGTTATTTTGGTAAACTTTTAAACTTCTAAGGACTCTTCCTAAAAGGAATGAGAATAAAAGATGTGAAGTCACTACCTGATATTTTCTATTGATTACGGTGGCTTCGCTTACAATTCAGGGACCTGCTGAAACGCTGCTGGCTGCCAAAGTATTCAACTTTACCAGGGCAAGATCGCAAGCTGGCTGTATGTCTGCTTAGAAACTCAATGCTCTGTAAACGTGTGTTTGCATTTCCTTTGTGTTATGTTTAGAGAAAGATAAATGATTGTGCAATAGAACAAAAGAATCTATACAGGGTGGCAATGTCGAGAAGTTGACCTTCACGGCATTTAATGAATACACTTTACTCCTACACAGTGGTAGCAGAGTACTGAGCAAGCTGTACTTGAGGCAGGGCAGGCAGAACACAGCTTCATTCTTCCCCCACTGGCTCGTTAAGCCCTCTCTGTGGACTTGTTTCTCCTTGCTTCTTGGATGAAATCTTGGGCACCTTCTAGAGCTTTTCTGGTCATTCATTCATTTATTCATTTATTTATTTATTTATTTTGCGGTACGCAGGCCTCTCACTGTTGTGGCCTCTCCCGTTGCGGAGCACAGGCTCCGGACGCGCAGGCTCAGCGGCCATGGCTCACGGGCCCAGCCGCTCCGCGGCACGTGGGATCTTCCCGGACCGGGGCACGAACCCGTGTCCCCTGCACCGGCAGGCGGACTCTCAACCACTGCGCCACCAGGGAAGCCCTCTGGTCACTCTTAAGGCACTTAAACCTCCAGTTTAATAACTGAGTCTAACGCAGTGCAACGGTCAAAATCCAGACGCTCATCCAACCGGAAGTGCCTCCCCTTCCGGGACTCAGCCAGCTTCAGGTCTGCTGGTCTGCAGCGGGGTGGCAGAGGCCCGGGGGTGGTGTGTCGGGCCCCTCCTCCTTTTCTCCCCCAGTCTCCCCAGCTTGCTGTGAACGCCTGTTTCTCTCCCCTCCGAGCCCGGGCCAGGGAGAGGGAGACCCCCCCGAGGTGCGCAGCTGTGCTCTGCCATCAGGGCCCTCTGGACGGCGGATGCGAGGGCTTGACTCTTGCACTCACACTGCCTGAAGAAGCGGGCTCTGCCATCGGCTGCTGGGGTGGCTCTGAGGGCCTGCCAGCCAGACGCTCACGTCACCGAGCTGTTGGTCGGTGGGGCGGGCGGGAACAAGGGGCATGCTAGGTCCTGCCCTAGAATGTCCTGAGGGGCGTCTGAATGCTCCTGTCCAGCAGCATGTCACTCATGACATGCTGTGTAAATCCGTTCTTTATTATTTGGTGATACTTCTTAAAGTCTGCTATAAACCCTTCAATGGCAATTAACTCCAGCTCCAGGGATTGTAGGTCAAACTCCTGAGTGGTCTCCGGGAAGCCTCTTTCCCACCTAGAAACTGCACAGCACTCCAGTCACCCCCAAAGGACCCCCACTCTGGGGTACTTGGCTCCCTGCAGCTCCTCGGGGCACTGCTCCAAGCGCCCCTGCTCCCCAGGCAGTACCCTGCACCTCCTGCCTCTTTCTCAGCGGCCTCAGCGCAACCCCTGAGAACGGAGTCCAGTTTACCACCCTGTGGCATGACTGCATTACAGAGAACACAGAAACTCAACCAAGAGGCAGTTAATAAGTTTACCTTTAAAGCACTGAGTAGCTTAGTTTTATCCAACAAGGTAACTAACAAAAATGAGTCACTGATTAACTTAATTGCCAAAATTACTTTTGAAACGAGTTTTTTTTAAGGTGATGTTAGTAACAGCATCCTAAAGAGTGTATCTTATTGATTCATCTTATTAAAAAAGTGATCAGATACTAGAAATTTAGGAAAAACCGAAGTCATAGGAAAGCATGAAAATTGGTTGACACAAAAATATTACTAGGTATGTGAAAAAGTAAACAAGGCGTTAGTCATTTGGGCAAGCACTGTTCATGCACTACAAGTGTGAATGTATGAGTTGAGGTGAATTATGAGAATGGGTACCGGCAAACCAAGGGGTCAGAAAAATATGGAAAACAATTAAATGAAGTGAGCTTGATGTAATAGCTTTGTTGAAGTTTAAGCCAGACGAATGTTGGCTAACCCTTCCTTGGTTTTGTTCACGTGGTGGACATTTGTCGATGCCCACGATGTGGATCCGAACATTCAAATGTAAAGCATATCTCGGTCTTCAGGGAGCTCACAGTCTAGTGGTAGAAACTGGCTGATGAACAGTGATAACACCACGTGATGGGGGCTGAATCTGAGGTAACATAATGCCAGCAATGGACCTTCGGCCCTGGGACTGAGCAGGCCATGCTCAGTCTGCCAGGATGACAGGGACGCCACTGGAGAATGCTTGAGGGCAACACTGCTGACCTCAGAGAGTCCATTCTCATGGCATCGCTGTGCCCACTGCTGGGGAGAATGGCCACTGACCAACTGATCCCTGTGACTACACGTGACACTTATCCAGAGCAGCCGGCCCCCGGCCCCAGTTTCTGTGATGGTGGAATATTCCGGTGGAATACAGGAGACACCACAATTGCTCAAGTGGCTTCATTCTTGGCTGGGGGTAACTGAGCTGACAACAGTGATAGTGATCTGTTAGCTGTGCTTAGACAAAGAGCCAGTGAGATTTTCCAAGGCATAAAGACCCAGCAGGTTGGCCTGCTTCCTTGGCCAGGGTGGTTCTGGATAAGAGGATCACTCCTGACATTGTGCTGTCTGCCTAAGGGTGTGCCTGTCTGCCCACTGGCCAACACGTCATGCTGAATATGGGCCAACCCAGCAGGGAGTTAGAACAGTCAGTCTCCCACATGTAAGAATGAGAAGGACGCTTGTTTCCGACGTTCCAGGGAACACCCTGGACAGGACTGGCTACGTTAGTTTGCGGCTGCAATGCAAAATAAAAATGTGGTGCCCCTGTGCAAAAACTATTAAAAATTTCAAGGTAGTGACAACAGGGCATTAAATCAAGCTCGAGCCCCTATAAAAGCAACGGGACACAGGTGCCACAGCCATGACGCTGGCTCTGATCTTGTGACCTCTTTTCTTGCCTGGATCTGGACCTTACAGCCTCTAGTCTGTTCTGCAATGCCTCTTTAGAGTATGTCAAGGACTGGCATCTCAGTCCTCGTGAGTGAAATGGCACGAGATGCTGATGGAACAAGGAATGAGGCAGCTTTTGGATGCAGGAAGGTGAACTGAGGTAGAGGTCAACCTATCCAGGACTCCGCCTCTGCAGAATTGGCCTTTCAGAGATAGAGCTGGCTTTCCATGGAGACCACTGGGATCTTCAATCTGCGCTAAGGAAACCGGCCATAGCTACGTGCTTAAGGCAGTGCAGTCAGTCCTGATAGAATGCCGAGTGGCAGATCAGAGCTGGAAATCACGGATCCACCATGTTATACAGCCGCAGCTATAAGGCCTGGATCTCAGACCCTGATCATGCTAGGGGAGGGCCTAATACTTACCTATTATGCAACTGATCAGATGCATGTCGTAACACAGGGCTGAGGTTTCTCTCCTGGAGTCTAACTCCAGCTCTGCTCAATCCCTGTCAGCTCCCCCAGATTGGGATGGAGAATGGGGAAACTCTGCACTTCACTACTCCTGTTTCTAAGTTTTTCTCCCGTAAGTACTATTCAGGCTGGTATGTGTGCTGCCAGAACGCTACAGTCCTAAGGCAGAGGCTTCATGAAGTGGGGACACTTTAGCTGAGTATTTAAGGATGAGAAGTTTGCTAAACAGGCAAATGGTGTGTGTGTATGTGTGTGCATATGTGTGTATGTGTGTGTGTGGCAGTGGTTGGGGGAGGTTTATAGGCAAGAGGAACAACACGTGCAAAAGCAGAGAAGCAAACCAGAGGAAATAAAAATCAGGAAATCATTAGTAATTTGATTTGGTGAGAACAAAGGGTTATGTGTGCGAGAGTCATGGGAAATGTGCCTGGAAAGATAGGAAGAGGCCAGATCACAGAGGCCCTGCATGTCCTATTAAGGAGTTTGGACTTTATACTTTGTATACTACGGTTAAGACAATGAAGGATTTTCAGGAGGAAAGTGACACAATCAGATCTAAAGTTCTGATGGATTGCCAGAGTATAAGTGAGAGGACGCTAAGACTGGAGGCAGGTGGTTGCAATGGTCTAGAAGAAAATGACGGGAGAGGGAATGCTGTCGAGTTGAATGACTGCACATGTGATTAAGCCAAAGAGACCCTGAAGCCGCAGGATTGTGGAGCCACAAAACAGGAACAGCCTGGATATTTGATTTATTTTTTTGTAAGGGAGATTCTCAGGAGAGTCACCATCCCAGGAACATCTGAACTGGGTTTTACATAAGAGTAACATAAAGTTTTATTGGGTTTAAGCCATTGAGATTTTTGGATTTCTTTTTAAGTATTTCAGCTTTTAGCCTATATTGATGTATAGAAGTAAGGAAATCAATGGTGGGTAGTACCGTTAATTCAATATAGTGAAGACAGAAAGGAACCAATTCAGAAGATGATGATGAATTTGTTTAACTATGTCTTGCATTTGAGAGGCCGGTGTGAAAGCACAATGGAACTTGTAAAGAAACAGTTCTCTGTGAGTCACCTTAGTTTCTGTGCATCCTGAGAGCAAGTCATGGACTGCCCTCTGTTTCAGACTCTATCTTTTCAGGGGTGTTTAGATAGCAAATAACCTTTGAAGAAAACCTGAACAACATTTTTTTTTTTAAGATTTTTTTTTTTTTTATGTGGACTGTTCTGAATTTGTTACAATATTGCTTCTCTTTTATGGTTTGGGTTTTTGGCCGCAAGGCATGTGGGATCTTGGCTCCCCAAACAGGGATCAAACCTGCACCCCCTGCATTGGAAGGTGAAGTCCTAACCACTGAACGGCCAGGGAAGTCCCAAAACACTTGAACAACTTTTGAAGAAAATGATAGTGTCTCCCTCTGGAGCAAAGAGCAGGCATGCCTGCTGCCCACTATAGAAGACTGGAGTTCTCTAAGCTCACGTTCCTCTCCCATGAGGCCACTCACCGCATGTGCAAGTTCCATCTGGCCTTCATTTTGCCTTGTGGGAACCAGAGCTCCAGAACCAGCACAAAAACGCTGATATTCTGGGTACAACTCTTGCTGTGAGTAACATATCACCCTATGTCTCCGACTCAGGAGTCTTATGTCAAAATTTACCAGCATCCATGAATCTCTGGCAGGCTAATTTGATAACTTGGAAGTAGTTCATAGTTCTGGACAGAGCTATCTAGAAATGGTTAGTGATATAGATTTGGAGCTTAGGCCCGAGGTCTCATCAGAGTGTAGGTGGGTTGAAGTCGTGGGTGTTGATGAGATTACCTGGGATTTGGGGAGTAGAAGCACTAAGTGAGAGATGAGAGAGAAGAGAACCTTGAAGAACACTGACTACTAGCAGAGAAAGGAAGGGAGAAGCGCACATGGGACAGACCAAGACAGAGACACATGAGAATTAGTTTCAGCTTCACACAGGAGGGCTTAGGAATGTTAATTATTGTGAAAGTCAGTAAGATAAGCAAGTCTGTATCTGAAACTTGAGAAATCACTGGAGACTTTAGGATGACCAGTTTCAGGGGAGTGATGAAGACAAAATCCAGATTGCCATGGGTTTGAAAACAGTAGGAGGTAAGAATGCAAGGACAAGTGCAGTCCCTGTTTCAAGAAGTAGGTGTGAAGGAAAGAGAGAGGATTGATTATACTAGTGAGGTGTCTAAGGTTTGGAAAAGTGTCTCTGATATGATTTTATATACATATATATATAAAATACACACACACACACACACACACACACACACACACACACACGGCTATACCTTATACTTATATCCAAGCTTTTCCAGCCTGGCTCTAATTTACTTTTCTTTTTTCTTTTTTTTGGCGTGGCTTGCAGGATCTTAGTTCCCTGACCAGGGATTTGAACCTGCGTTCTCGGCAGTGAAAGCACGGAGTCCTAACCACTGGACAGCCAGGGAATTCCCTCCAATTTCCTTTTCTAAACCAATTTCATACTGGTTTCCACCATGAAATGTTAGTGTAAGTCTAGTAGGCTTACTATCCCCATACTTCCTTCCCAAGTATTTTGCTTATTCCTACCTTAATGCCAATACAAACCCTAACCATTGTTCAAGGCCCTGTTAAAATCTCCCCCTCTTCATTAAAGGTTTCCCTGTTTCTCTGCAGTCCACATTGACCTCTCCTCCCACTAGCACTGCAGGCTCTGGTCTCTATCTCTCTTCTAGCACTTCGTATTTCCAGACGTGTCTCATACTTTATAGTCCAAATAGATGGGAGGCAGCTGTGTATGGGGAGTTGAGAGCCTGGGCTTGAGGATCAGGCAGAACTGGAATCAGGTACTGGCTCTGCTGTGAACGAGCAGGCCAGCCACAGGCAAGTCACCTAAGTTCTCACAGTCTCAGTTTCCTCTAATGTAAAATGGGAATTCTTATCTTATAGGACTGCTGTGATAATTAAATTGAGGCATGCAAAAAGGCTTGATATGGTGCCTGGCATATATTAAGTACGCAATTTTGTTCTCAAAGGTACTCATAAACCTTTGCTGAGTAAACATTTAATTATTTATTATCAAGGACAATTTTTATAATTTTTGCTTTAAACAGCTATAAGACTTATACTGTATAAAGAATTTAGAAGTGGAAAAAGCAAAAAGAAGAAAATCATCTTTCACATGTCTCGATATTTATCCTTTCTCATCCTCTTTATTATTTTTTGAGGATCCAACTTTCTATCTGGTATCGTTTCCCTTCAGCCTGAAGAACTTCTGTTAGCATTTCTTGAAATGTAGGTTTCTTGGTGATAAATTCTGTCTTCTTTGGTCTAAAAATGTCTTTATTTCACCTTTATTCTTGAAGGGTATATATTTCCAGGTCATTTGTTTCTTTCACACTTTAAAGATGTTGGTCCATTCTCTTCTGGCCTGAATAGTTTCTGATTTGAACTCATTTGTTAATCAAAGCATTTTTCCCCAGTATGTAATGTGTCATTTTCCTCTTATGACTTTCAACATTTGCTATTTATTTTTGGCTTTCAACAATCTGACTATGATGTGCCCTGGTGTGAAATTTTTCCTGTTTATTCTGCTTGGTGTTCACTGACAATCTGATATCTTTCACTTTTTTCTCTGTTCTTCACACTGAATAATTTCTATTGATTTCTCTTCAAGTATACTATTTATTCTGTCATCTCCATTTGTCTGATAAGTCCATCCAATAATTTAAAAACTTCAGAAATTGTATTTTTCAGTTCTAGAATGTCATTTTGTTCTTTCTTTAATCATTTCTACTTTTCTCCTGATATTTCTTAGGTTTTACTTACTGAAAGCATATTTTATTTTACTTCATTGAAGAAGATAGCAGTTTAAAATCACTGTCTTCTAGTCCCAGTATCTGGAACATCCTGGTGTTGGACTCAGTTGATTTTCTTTTACCTTGAGAATGTGTTCCATTCTCTTGGTTCTTTATATGACAAGTAGGTATCGACTGTATCCCAGTAATGATAAATATTAAATTGGGGAAATTCCGGATTCTTTTATTTTTCTCACATGATTGTTTCTTTTGTTTAAGCAGGCAACTATCTTGTCTGTGCTTGAATTGTAAAATCTATTTTTTGGGTGACAGTTCCAGTCTCAGTTCAGATATTTTGTCCTTAGATGAGCTGCTCAGTTTGGTTTATATATACATGGTTCAGAGGTCACTCAGATGTGAGTAGACACATTTGGTGGAACTCTTTCTTGCTCTTTCCCTTCCAAGATTCCTCTACTCTCTTCAGTGCCCATGATTCTCTGGCCAAAGAGATTGCTGTTTTCAATTAGCACCTCCTCCAAGAACATGCACTACTCATAGACCACGTTTAACCCCAGAATAGAAGCCATAAAACAGGGAACTTACTTTGTGCAGCTCCCTCCTCTCCTACTCTGAGCTTGTCCTTTCCACCAAATTCTGTCTGCTTTGTTCACTCTCCAATTCATTGAGATAGTTGCTTTTTGTATTATGTCTAGGGCTTACAGTTGCTTTCTGTGGGGAGTTCTCCAGTCAGGTCTTATTCTGTCATCACTGGAGGTTGAGATTCCTATTTGCCTTTTAGCTTAAAGGTGATTTATTTCAAGAAGGTAAAAATATAACATCTAAATTACACTGACCTTGATGGGAAGGTAAAAAGCTGGGGCAGGGCTTCCCTCGTGGCGCAGTGGTTGAGAGTCCGCCTGCCGATGCAGGGGACGCGGGTTCGTGCCCCGGTCTGGGAAGATCCCACATGTCGCGGAGCGGCTGGGCCCGTGAGCCATGGCCACTGAGCCTGCACGTCCAGAGCCTGTGCTCCGCAACGGGAGAGGCCACAACAGTGAGAGGCCTGTGTACCGCAAAAAAAAAAAAAAAAAAAAAGCTGGGGCAATCTTTCTGGAAAGCAGTTAACATCAATATGTATTGAGCCTAAGGTTCTTCAAGGACCAACAGTAGGACATCATTAAACCAGTAATTGCACGTTAGGTACTGTTTGTAAAGAATACTGAATGAAGTGTGAAATGCAAAAGAGATTAAATGATAACAGCAGAAAATGAAACGATATTCAACATGATCCCAATTTGGTGGAATTATAAACATACACATTCATGTTAAAAAAAAAAAAAAGACTGGAAGAAAATATTATAGGTGATAACTCCTATTAGCTTTTGGTGGTGAGACTATAGGTGATCTTTTTCCTTTTTAGTAATGTTTAATAACTTCCAAATAGTCTCAATGAAATAAAATAATGGAATAAACAACAGCAAACTGGGGCTTCTCTGGTGGCGCAGTGGTTGGGAGTCCGCCTGCCAATGCAGGGTACGCGGGTTTGTGCCCCGGTCCGGGAGAATCCCACATGCCGCAGAGCGGCTGGGCCCGTGAGCCATGGCTGCTGGGCCTGTGCGTCCGGAGCCTGTGCTCCACAGTGGGAGGGGCTGCAGCAGTGAGAGGTCCACGTATGCAAAAAAAAAAAACAAACAAACAAACAAACAAAAAAACCTCCCAGCTAACAAAAGTCCAGAACTGGATGGCTTCACAGGGGAATTCTACCAAACATATAAAGAAGAGCTTATACCTATCCCTCTCAAACTATTTCAAAATATTGAAGAGGAGGGAACATTCCCAAATTTATTCTATAAGGCCACCATTACTCTGATAACTAAAATCAGACAAAGACACAACAAAAAAAGAAAATTACAGGTCAATATCTGTGATGAATACAGATGCAAAAATCTTCAACAAAATATTAGCAAACAGAATTCAACAAGATTTAAAAAGGATCATATATCATGATTAAGTGGGATTTAATTCCAGGGATGCAAGGATGGTTCAATATCCACAAATCAATTAATCTGACACACCCTATGAACAAAATGAAGGATAAAAATCACAGGATCATCTCAATAGATGCAGAAAAAGCATCTGGCAAAATTCAACATTATAAAAATTCTTATCAAAGTTGGTATAGAGGGAACATATCTTAACATAATAAGGGCCATTTATGACAAATCCACAGCCAACATTATACTCAATGGTGAAAAGCTCAAACCTTTTCTTCTAAAATCAAGAATAAGACAAGGATATCCACTCTTGCCACTTCTATTTGACATATTATTGGAAGTCCTAGCCACAGCGCTCAGACAAGAAAAAGAAAAGTCATCCAGATTGGAAGGGAAGAAGTAAAACTGTCATGTATTTGCAGATGACATGATACCTTATATAGAAAACCCTGAAGTCTCCAAGTCTCCCCAAAAAAACTATTAGAATTTAGTAAAGTTGCAGGATACAAAATTAATATACAGAAATCTGTTGCATTTCTGTACACTATAATGAACTATCAAAAAGAAAAAGCAATAAAACGATTCTGTTTAAAATTACATCAAAAAGAATAAAATTCCTAGGAATAAACTTAACCAAGGAGGTGAAAGGCCTATACTCTGAAAACTACAAAACACTGATAAAGGAGACTGAAGATGACGCAAAAAAATGGAAAGATATCCCATGTTTATGTATTGGAAGAATTAATATTGTTAAGATGTCCATACTACCCAAAGCAATCTACAGATTTAATGCAATCCCTATCAAACTTTTCATAGAACTAGAACAAATAATCCTTAAATTTATATGGAACCAGAAAAGATCCTGAATAGACAAAGCAATCTTGAGAAAAAAGAACAAAGGTGGAGGTATCACATGCCCTGACTTCAGACTATACTACAAAGCAACAGTACTCAAAAGGTAATGGTACTGGCACAAAAACAGATACGCAGATCAATGAAACAAAATAGAGAGCTCAGAAATAAACCCACACAATTATGGTCAATTAACTCATGACAAAGGAGGCAAGAATATACAGTGGAGAAAAGACAGTCTCTTCAATAACTGGTGCTGGGAAAACTGGAAAATGAATGAAATTTGAACATTTTCTCACACCACATACAAAAATAAACTCAAAATGGATTAAAGACCTAAATGTATGACCTGAAACCACAGAAGAAAACACAGGCAGAACACTCTTTAACATAACTCATAGCAATATCTTTCTGGATCTGTCTGCTCAGGCAAAGGAAACAAAAGCAAAAATAAACAAATAGGACCTAATTAAACTTAAAAGCCTTTACACAGCAAAGGAAATCACTGACAAAATGAAAGACAACCTACGGAAAGGGGGAAAATATGAAAATATTTGCAAATGGTATGACTGATGAGGCGTTAATATCCAAAATATACAAACAGCTCATAAAACTCAATATAGAAAAAACAAACAACCCAATCAAAGAACAGGCAGAAGACCTTAATAGGCATTTTTCCAAAGAAGACATACTGATGGCCAATAGACACATGAAAAGATGCTCAACATCACTAATAACCAGGGAAAAGCAAATCAAAACCATAATGAATATCACCTCACACCCGTCAGAATGACTTTTGTCAAAAAGACCACATATAACAAATGTTGGCAAGGATGTGAAGAAAAGGGAACCCTAGTGCACTGTTGATGGGAATGCAAGTTGGTGCAGCCATTATAGAAAACAGTATGGAGGTTCCTTAGAAAACTAAAAATAGAGCTACCATATGACCTAGCAATTCCAATCCTGGGTATATATATCCAAAAACCCCACAAAAACACTAATTTGAAAAGATACATGCACCCCAATGTTCATAGAGCATTATTTACAATAGCCAAGATATGAAAGCAACCTAAGTGTCCATCAACAGATGACTGAATAAAGAAGATCTGGTATATATATGATGGAGTATTATTCCGACATAAAAAAGAATGAAATTTTGCCATTTGCAACAACATGGATGGACCTGGAGGGTATTATGCTTAGTGAAATAAGTCAGACAGAGAAAGACAAATACTGTGTGTTATCACTTATATGTGGAATCTAAAAAATAAAACAAATGAATGAACATACCACAACAGAAACAGACCCACAGATATAGAGAACTAATCAGTGGTTACCAGTGTGGAGAAGAATGGGGAGGGGAGGGACAAGGTAGGGATAGGGGATTAAGAGGTACGAACTGCTATGCATAAAATAAATAAGCTACAAGGACATATTGTACAGCACAGGGGATATAGCTAATACTTTATAATAACTTTAAATGAATTACAATCTATAAAAATATTGAATCATTACGTTGTACACCTGAAACTAATATAATATTGTAAATCAATTACACTTCAATAAAAAAGTCTATAGGGGCTTCCCTGGTGGCGCAGTGGTTGAGAGTCCACCTGCCGATGCAGGGGACACGGGTTTGTGCCCCGGTCCGGGAAGATCCCACATGCCGCGGAGCGGCTGGGCCCGTGAGCCATGGCCGCTGAGCCTGAGCGTCCGGAGCCTCTGCTCCGCACGGGAGAGGCCACAACAGTGAGAGGCCCGCGTACCGCAAAAAAAAAAAAGTCTATAGATCTTGAAAGTGATAATAGAAAGTAAAATTTCAAGCCTCCTCTCACTCCCAATGAAAAGAATTTTTGCTAGTTTCATTTATAGGATGGGCATTGTCATGAGTCATTAATATATGTACCCTACTCAAGAGATGAGGGAGGTCTGGACAAGTATTCCTACATTTTTAGATTCCACAGACTCATAACTTTTAAAAAACAAGTTTAAGAATGCACATGTAGAGGGAAAAATCCCAAGCAACTACCCTCTGCTACCTTTATTTCAATTTCTTTCATCACCCCCTTCCCAAATATAATCTCAGAATTAAAGATCTTTAAACAAAAAACTCATAGCGTTGTCCTTATTTTTCGACGTTTGCCATGCTTGATGAAGAGTTTTTGTGGACTGAATCGAATTTTGAGATCCACAGGATTGGAAAGGTTCTCAAGTCTCTTTCTGTACTATGATTAGATGGTCTTCAACTCATTTTTAGGGCCTGAAATCCATACATAACCAATGTCCTGCCATAAATCATTAACTTTATTTGCTTGCTGAATTTTGATGGCTACGAAAATTCTTTCACCTTGAAATGCAGAAATTCTTCTGGTAGACTCATAGTGAACTCATAGTAGAATGGGTTAGAAACCATAATATGGCAAGAAGGATTGACTTGTAAATAAATTGGTATTGTATCTCAGCCATCTCTAGGGTTTAAAACTTTAAGTTTTTTTTTTTATTTCTTTGGAATTTTAAAAATATTTACTATTCTGACAGTTGGAATTTCCTAATGGATTTAAATATTTCCTAAATGACTAAGATATAGTCATATACCCTAAGTCAGCAAAGAATATTTGCAAAAAAAATTCCACTTGTAGAAAATTAAAAGCAGTATGTTTGCTGGGTTTTTTCCCTATGTATATTTTGTTGTTTTGAAGGGGAAAGCTTTTTAGTTATTGGTTACTTATTGGGTGGTGGAAATCTGCTCTTCTGAAATTCTTTGATGGAACTCTTTATCCTAAGGTAGGTATATCTGAAGGAGCAACAATTCAAAAGACTGAGAATATGGTGCTCTTTCTTTGTGCGACAGCAAAAACTAGTTTATCTATAGGAAGCCTCAATTACTGAACATATTTGGGGCAGAAAAACAGTCTTTCATCTATCCAGGAAGACTGAAGAATAAATTATTGTGGACAGCAAAATTGTGCAGTTGTCTGATCTTCAATTTTTTTCTATAGAGCATTACACACTAAGAATCTTACATGGAATGCACTGAACATAATTTCACTAATTTTTTGATGCTTCAAGGTCATCTTTATAAACAATAACTTTTTTATGCCAGCTGTATGGAGACATAACTTACATATAATAAAACTCATCCATTTAAAATGTACTACTTGGTGCAACTATGACCACTATTCAGAGCATTTTCATTACTTAATACCCATTAGCAGGCATTCCAGTTACACCCTCTACAGCCTCTGGCAACCACAAATTTACTTTCTGCCTCTAGGATTTGCCTATGCTGGACATTTCATAGAAAATAGAATGACATAATGTGACTTATGACTGGCTTCTTTCTGCAGTATAATTTACTTTCAAGCTTCATCCATGTTATAGCATATAAACAGCACTTCTTTCTTTTTATTGACAAATAATATTGCATTGTTTGGATATACTACTTTTTGTTTATCTATTCATTGATGGATATTTAGATTCTTTCCATTTTTTGGCTTTTATGAAAAATGCTGCTATGGACATTCATGTACACATTTCTGTGTGGATATGTTTTTATTTCTCCTGGGTGGAGAAATGGAATACTTAGGAGTGGATTGCAGGGTCATACATAACTCTACGTTTAACACTTTAAGAAACTGCCAGACTGTTTTCCAAAGTGGCTGTACCATGTTACAATTCCAGCAGCAGTAAATGAGCTTTCCAATTTCTCTTTATCTTCATCATCTCTTGCTATTGTCTGGCTTTGATTTTAGCCACCTTAGTGGGTATGAAGTAGTATAATAATGTGATTTTGATTTGTATTGCCTTGTTGACTAATGACATTGAACCCCTTTCATGTGCTCATTGCCCATTTGTTTAAATTCTTTGGAAAAATGTCTAAGAGTTCTTTGTATATTTTAGATATAAGTTCCTTATTAGGTATACAGTTTGAACATGTTTTCTCCCATTCTGTGGTTTGTCTTTTTGCTTTCTTGATGGTGTCCTTTGAAGAACATTTAAAATTTTGATGAAATCGAATTTATCTATTTTTTTCTTCTGTCATTTATGCTTTTGATGTCATATATAAGAAACCATTTTCTAACCCATGGTCACACAATTATACTCCTATGTTTTATTCCAAGAGTTTTAAAGTTTTAGCTTTTTACATTTAGGTCTTTGAGCTAAATCCATATGAGTTCATCCATTTTGAGCTAATTTTTGCATATGGTGTGAAGTAGGCGTCAAACTTCATTCTTTTACATGTGGATATCCAGTTGTCCCAGCACTACTTGTTGAAAAGACTATTCTTTCTCCACTGAATAGTTCTGAACACTTGTGAAAATGAATTGGCCATAAATGTATGGGTTTATTTTGACTCTCTGTTGATCTATACATCTATCTTTATCCCACAGTACACTGTTTTCACTACTGTAGCTTTGTAGTAAGTTTTGAAATTGGGAAGTGTGAGTCCTATGACTTTGCTCTTCTTTTTCAAGATTGTTTAGGTTTTTTTTTTGGTTCTCCTGAAATTCCATATGAATTGTAGGATAGGCTTTTCCATTTCTGAAAAAAAGACTGTTGGGATTTTGATTGGTATTGCACTGAATTTGCAGCTCACTTTGGGGAGCACTGCCATCTTTCCAATATTGTCTTCCAACATGAACATACAATGTCTTTCTATTTATTTAGGTCTTTAATTTCATCAGTTTTGTTGTTTTCATTATGTACGTTCTGCATCTCTTTGGTTAAGTTTATACTTCAGTATTTTATTCCTTTTGATGTTATTATAAATAAAATAGCTTTCTTAATTTCCTTTCAGATTGTTCATTGCTAGTGTATAGAAATACAATTGACTTTTGCATACTATTGATTTCATAGGCTGAAAACTTGCTGAACTCATTTATTAGTTCTAGTAGTCTTTTCGTATATTCCTTAAAATTTCTGTACACAAGACCATGTCTTCTGCAATTATAGTTTTACTTTTCCTTTCCAATCTGGATGCTAGATGCCTTTTATTTATTTTTTCCCACCTAACTGCCACTGCCAGAACTTTCAGTACAATGTTGAATAGAAGCGGCAAGAGTAGACATTTTTGTCTTGTTCCTGATCTTACGGGGAAAAAGCATTCAGTCTTTCACATTACATTATGATGTTAGCTGTGGGGTTTTCCTAAATGCCTTTTATAGGGCTGAGGGAGGTCTCCTCTATTCCCAGTATTGTTGGCTGCTTTAATTAAAAAAATTGAATTTTGTCAAATGCTGTTTCTGCATCTATAGAGATGATCAGGTTTTGTTCTTTACCTTATTAATATGGTATATGACATCGATTGATTTTCAGATTTCACAACTTTGCATCCTTGGGATAAATCCCACTTGGTCATGATACATAATCCTTTTTTTTTTTTTTTTGTGCGGTACACGGGCATCTCACTGTTGTGGCCTCTCCTGTTGCGGAGCACAGGCTACGGACGCGCAGCCTCAGTGGCCATGGCTCACGGGCCCAGCCGCTCCGCGGCATGTGGGATCTTCCTGGACCAGGGCACGAACCCGCGTCCCCTGCATCGGCAGGCGGACTCTCAACCACTGCACCACCAGGGAAGCCCCATAATACTTTTTATATGTTGCTGGATTCAATTTGCTAGTATTTTGTTGAGGATTTTTGCAACTATGACTTTAAAGGATGTTGATCTGTAGTTTTCTTTTGACGTCTTTGGTATCAAGGTAAACTAGCCTCATACAATGAAATGGGAAATATTCCCTCTTCTATGTTTTGAAGAGTTTGTGAGGGATTGGTATCACTTTTTCTTTAAATGCTTATTAGAATTCACCTGTAAAGCTATCCTAGCCTGGGTTTCTGTGAAAAGTTTTAAAAATTATTAGCTCAATCTTTTTATTTGTTTTAGGTATATTCAGGTTTTCTATTTCTTCTTAAGTCAGTTTTGGTAATCTGTGTCTTTCTAGGAATTTGTCCATTTCATCTAGGTTATTTAACTTTGTAGCATACAGTTGTTCATAATATTCTTATAATAATCCTTTTTATTACTGTAGAGTTGGTAGTGATATCCTCTCTTTCATTTGTAATTTTAGTAATTTGAGTCTTCTTGGTCAGTCTAGCTAAGGGTTGTCAATTTTGTTGATATTTGCAAAGAACCAACTTGTGGCTTTATTGATTCTATTGTTTTTCTATTCTCCGTTTATTTCTACTCCAACCTTTATTATTTTCTTCCTTCTGCTTCCTCTGAGTTTATATCACTCTTCATCATCTAATTTCCTAGGTGGAAGGTTAGGTTACTGACTTAAGATCTTTCTTCTTTTAAACAAAAGGAAATCCCTGGTGGTCCAGTGGTTAGGACTCCACGCTTTCACTGCTGAGGGTACAGGTTCAATCCCTGGTTGGGGAACTAAGATCCTGCAAGCTGCGTAGCATGGCCCAAAACAAACAAACAAACAAACAAAAAAAGTAGGTGCATCCCATAAATTTTGGTAGATATATATATTTTGTTTGTGTGTGTGTGTATGTGGTACGCGGGCCTCTCACTGTTGTGGCCTCTCCCGTTGCGGAGCACAGGCTCCGGACGCGCAGGCTCAGTGGCCATGGCTCACGGGGCCCAGCCGCTCCACGGCATGTGGGATCCTCCCGGACCGGGGCACGAACCCGTGTCCCCTGCATCGGCAGGCGGACTCTCAACCACTACACCACCAGGGAAGCCCTGGTAGTTATATTTTAGTTTTCATTCATCGCAAAATACTTCCTAATTTTCCTGTGATTTCTTCTTTGGCCTATTTATTTAGGGGTATGTGTAATTTCCATATTTGTGAATTTCCAAAATGTCCTTCTGTTATTGACTTCTAATTTAAATGTATTGTGGTTGGAGAACATACTTCGTACGACTTTAATATTTCAAATTTATTAAGGCTTATTTTATGGCCGAACATCACCTATCCTGGAGAATGTTCCAGGTACACCTGAAAAGAATATATATTCTGTTGGTGGGAGGAGTGCTCTATGGATGTGTAATCCTAGTTGGTTCATAATGTAGTTCCCATGTTCTATTTTTTTTGTTGATCTGCTGCCTAGTTGTTTGCTCCATTACTGAAAGTGGGGTTTTGAAGTCCTCAACTGTTGTTTTCGAATTGTCTATTTCTCCCTTTAGTTCTGTCAGTTTTTGCTTCATTATTTTGGAGTTCTGTTGTTATATTCCTATGTGTTTATAATTGTTATGTCTTCCTGATAATTGATACTTTTATCATCATATAATACACTTCATTATCTCTTGTAACAATTTCTGTCTTAAAGTCTATTTTGTCTGATATTAGTATAGCCACTCCAGTTCTCTTTTAGTTACTGTTTGCATGTCATATCTTTTTCTATCCTTTTACTTTCAACCCAATGGTTCTTTCAATCTAAATTATGTCTCTTATAGATAGTACAGTTAAATTGTTTTTTAAAAATCCATTTTGCCAATCTCTGCTTTTTGATTGTAGCATTTAACCCATTTAATTTTGATGTAATTACTGACCAGTTAGCATTTCCATGTGCCATTCCATTGTTTTTTTTTTTTTTTTGCGGTACGCAGGCCTCTCACTGTTGTGGCCTCTCCCGTTGCGGAGCACAGGCTCCAGACGCGCAGGCTCAGTGGCCATGGCTCACGGGCCTAGCCGCTCCGCGGCATGTGGGATCTTCCTGGACCGGGGCACGAACCCGTGTCCCCTGCATTGGCAGGCGGACTCTCAACCACTGCGCCACCAGGGAAGCCCCCTATAATTCTTTTTATAGGTTGTTGAATTCAATTTGCTAATATTTTCTTGCAGATTTTTGCAACTATGAGAGATATTGGTCTATAGTTTTCTTATAATGTCTATGTCTGATTTTGGTATTAGAGTAATGCTGGTCTCATAGAGTAGGTTAGGAAACATTCCCTCTGCTTTTATTATGTGAAAGAAATTGTAGAGAATTGGTATAATGTGTTAAATGTTTGGTAGAATTCACCAGTGAACTCATGTGGGCCTGGTGTTTTGTTTTGTAAGGTTATTAACTATTGATTCAATTTATTTAACAGATATAGGCTTATTCAGATTGCCTACGTCCTCCATTTTTTTTTTTTTTTTTTTTTTTTTTTTTTTTTGTGGTACGCGGGCCTCTCACTGTCGTAGCCCCCCCCCGTTGCGGAGCACAGGCTCCGGATGCGCAGGCTCAGCGGCCATGGCTCATGGGCCCAGCTGCTCCTCGGCATGTGGGATCTTCCCAGCCCGGGGCATGAACCCGTGTCCCCTGCATCAGCAGGCAGACTCCCAACCACTGCGCCACCAGGGAAGCCTCCTTCCTTTTTTAAGAGCAGTTTTGTCGGATATAAAATTCCTGAATGGCAGCCTTTTTCTTCTGGCACTTTTGAGTACATCATTCTACTGCTTTCTGACCTCCATGGTGACTGAATAAAAATAAGCTGTTAATATTGAGGAGCCCTTGTATATGATGAGTTATTTTTGTCTTGCTGCTGTTGAGGCCCAGGGCATGCTGCCCCCAAATATGTCTCAGTGGCATATTGATTATTTTGAATTAAAGTTACTTGAGAAACAGTCAGTGAAAAAAATGATATATAAAACCCACTATGGGGCTTCCCTGGTGGCGCTGTCTCAGAATTGTCTTTGTCTCTGTCTCTTGGCAGTTGGACTATGATGTGTGCAATTGTGGATCTCTTTGAGTTTATTATACGTGGAGTTTACTGAGCTTCTTGGATGTAAATATTAACATTTTTTTTCCATCAAATTGAGGATGTTTTCAGCCATGGTTTCTTCAAGTGTTCTTTCTGCCCCTTTCTCTCTTTCCTCTCCTTCTGGGATTCCCACTATGTGTCTGTCAGTGTTCTTATAGTGTCCCACATGTCTCTGAGGCTCTATTCAGTTTTCTTCATTCATTTTTCTTTCTATTCCTCAGAATGGATAATATCAATTGATTTAACTTCAATTTCATGGCTTCTTTCTTCTAACAGTTCACATCTGAGGCCCTCTGGTTAATTTTTCATTTCAGTTATTGTACTTTTCAACACGAGAATTTCTATTTGGTTCCTTTTTATGATTTCTACCTCTTGATATTCACTCTTGGGTGAGAATCATTCTCATACTTTAAGTCTTTAGACATGGTTTCCTTTAGTTCTTTGAACATATTTATAATTGCTGATTAATGTCTTTGTTAAATAGGTTCAAAATTTGGACTTTCTCAGGGACAGTTTCTATTGACTGCTTTGTTTTTTCTTCTGCATGGGCAATACTTTCTTATTCTTTGCATGTCGTGTATTTTTTGTTGAAATTTGAACATTTTATTTTACTTATTTATTTTTGGCTGCGTTGGGTTTTTGTTGCTGTGCATGGGCTTCTCCCTAGTTGCAGCGAGCGGGGGCTACTCTTCGTTGCGGTGCGTGGGCTTCCCACTGCAGTGGCTTCTCTTGTTGCAGAGCATGGGCTCTAGGCGCATGGGCTTCAGTGGTTGTGGCACGCAGGCTCAGTAGTTGTGGCTCGTGGGCTTAGTTGTTCCACAGCATGTGGGATCTTCCCGGACCAGGGCTCGAACCCGTGTCCCCTGCATTGGCAGGCGGATTCTTAGCCACTGCGCTACCAGAGAGGCCCTGAACATTTTAAAGAATTAAAATGTGGTAACTCTGGACATCAGATTCTTGCTCTACCCCTTCAACCTGGGTTTTTTGTTGGTGTTTGTCTGTTTAATGGCCTTCCTGAACAAATTCTGTAAAGTCTGTATTCTTTGTGTTGCCACTGAAGTCTGCTCAGTTAGCTTAGTGTTCAGCTAATGATTAGAGAGATTTCTTAAGTGCCCTGAACCAGTAAGTCTTACACCCTTTGCTGAGGGGCTCTGTGTGTGTCGAGACACACCCTCAGTATTTCAGCAGTTTACAACTCTGACTTAGCTTTTAACTCCTGCTTGTGTAGATCCTCAAGGTCAGCCAGGGATGAGAGATAAGGGCCTTCCCAGGTCTCTCCTGGGCATGCAAACAGCCCTACAAAGCACCCTACACATATAGATTCCCAGGAATATGTTGAAGCTTTTCAAAACCTCCTGTGGACATCACATTCCTCAGATTTCCTTTTCAAGTTTTTTGGCCAGCCTCCTGTTTGCTCCAACTGGCATTTCCACCTCAGGCAGCTGTGATGTTAGACAATTACTGCTGATTATTTATTTATTTTTAAACAAATGCCCTGGTGTTGGGACTTTGCTCACCGAGCAAGCTCTGAGTCAGGTCAAATAAAGATAAGCCCTGTAAAAAGACTTATCCAGGGAGCTAGCCCCCAGACAGGTCAAATACTGACAGTTTTCTAGGGATATGGCTTTTCCGGAGAGCTCTAGGGCATGTTTTGCTCCCTCCAGTGGCTGATAGGCTGCTTGTTTTCTCAGTTACCGTGGTTTTGAGTCTGTTGGTTTTCAAGGCTATTGTGGAGCTGGGAAGAATGAGATGGGAATAGGGCAAGTTAAAATGCCACAAAGCTTACTCTTCTGTGATTCAGCTACTGTTCTTAAATAAATACTCTTAATTGTTGCAAGCCTTTGGTTAATTTCCAGAGTTCTGAAAATGTTATTTTTTTGACAGTTTTTGCCTGTGTTCTCATTGCTTTTATGGAGGAGCTGAGTTTCAGAGGTCCTTACTCCACCATTCCAGAAGTGCTTCTTCCATAAACATTAATTTCTGTACTGTGCTGTAATGTAATCATGTATTCAAGAGCTGATGAGGAATATTCAATTTTGGCCCCAGACTGCTGTGCCTTTTGAGCTATCTATTGTTTCCTGCCTTTCTTCTACCTTTTTTTTCTTATAAATGTTAGCCCACGGTCTTCCCATAGCAGTCCCTCTCTCCTTGTCAATATGCTACTTCTAATACGCTGTGGGGTTAATAAACAGCCCAATTGGGTAGCAATGTTAGAATAGCTTTAGATGGTCCATGGCAAAATGTGTGGACTCGGACACTGTGACTGCTCAGAAGTCACTTTGGCTTTCTCTCTCTTATGCTCTAAAAATGAGGTTTCTAGATATCTGAATTTAGAAGAAGTGAGTTGGTGATGTCCAAATCATAGGAGATAATAGTCCCACAATACTCCTTGCTGAGTCAGATTATATCTATAGTAGGATACCTAATTTTGGGTAACATGTTTCAAGATGACTTTGACCAAATAGGAATTTCAAGGTAACAGTAACCAGGATGGAGAGTGAGTAGTTCTAAAACTATGCCATACAAGGAATAATTGGGAACAGTGGTGGTACTTCATTGGGAGAAAGAAAAACTTGGAAAAAAGAAAAAACTATTGGAGTACAGGACAGTGCTGGTATGGTAATAAAATTATTCTGTCTCCCTCCACCATAATCATGCCAATTGATTACAGGTTATAAACGAAAAAGAATAGGTTATAATGGGACAGATTTTGACTCAGTATAGAAGAGATTTCTCATAATGAGAACTGTCAAACAATGTAATTGACTAAGTATTTACCATAGCTTGAGCCTGGGGAGACAAAACTAAATAAGATAGAATCACTATTCTAGGGCAGCTCATAAAGGGAAAGCCCCGTCCTTAGTGATTAAACAAAGACTAAGTGACCACCTGTTAAGGATGCTGTATTGGATAGAAGACTGGAGTACATACAGCTAACGTCCATTCTAACACCACCATTTTAAGGGTCTGAGGTACAGGGTGGAGTCTGCTGCAGTCCCTGCAGAGCTGGCAGATGACTTTAGGGCAAGATAAAATATTCAGTGTGAGTCTAGAGCAGCAGTCCCCAACTTTTTTGGCACCAGGGACTGGTTTCGTGGAAGACAATTTTTCCAGGGATAGGGGAGGTGTAAGATGGTTCAGGCGGTAATGCGAGTGACGGGAGCAGCAGATGAAGCTTTGCTTGCTGGCCCGCTGCCCACCTCCCGCTGTGCGGCCGCCTCCTGACAGCCTGAGGACCGGTAGTGATCCGCGGCCCAGGAGTTGGGGACCCCTGGTCTAGAGTCTCCAAGGAGTACAATATATTTCTGAACTCTTTGCCTACCAAGGTCTCTTTAGGGTCATTAAATTATGTATGACGTTGGAGGCAAGTCAACTTTACTTTAGGGATTTACTGACACCTAGTGGTAAAAATAGACATCAATATAATCCAAAATGTTAGAAGACCATACACACAAGTTCATTATAAATATAAAGATGTATAACAACAAAATGTATAATTTACAAAAGTTATAAATGCACATTGTGATAAAAATGTATTAATGTTTCAAATTCTATTTTCAAAAAGAATTTTAAATTCTTTAAATGTTATATTTTTATACTGAAATTTCAAACTTCGATACCTTGATTGATTTTATTTATAAGCAAACCTATAACACCACTACTGTATCTTTTAACTCATATATTTCATTTATGCTATTTTCATGGTTTATGAAAAACAGAAAAATATCACCTAAGCTATCAATTTATTAAATTTTAATCTGTAAGTTGAAAGCACTAAAACAGAAAGGTTAATATGCTCTAATTCAAAGGGAGAATTAGAGACATCAATCCAATACCATTAATAGTAGTTTTTCATGATAGTGACACCTGATCTGTAACATTTTTGTTTGGGTCTCTGTGAACAAACTTGGAGAAGCTTGGAGAAGGCTGGTTCTGGTTAGACCTAGGAGCTATGGCTAAAAAACAATAGGTGTTAATTGGGCTATGGGGAAATCAAACCCATATTTGGGCCTCTTCAGAATGCCTTTATGCTAAATAAACTGAGATAAATGGCTATGGCTACTGAGCTACAGAATACATAATAAAACTGTGATTCACCCACAAACAAAAGAGAAAAGCAGAATGGAACAGATTTTGCATAGTAAATAAAACATATGAAAACTAAAATTATAGATAAAAAATTTAGCTGATGTGGTTAATATGTTTTAACAACATGACAAGAAAATGAAAGTTTTTTAGGTTCGAAGAAATGAGTACCATTAACATTCGGATGGTTATGGTACCATAACATTTTGATATGATATGCAAAATGCCACTTCTCCCACACCCATTATGAGTTTTAAAGGAACTATCATGTCCAAATACTTTTTCCTTCTGCAAAACCTCCACTCTCCTACATGTTTTCAAAATAAACCACAGTCTGATAAAACAGTTCTTTTTCCCAACTACAGAGGCAAACCCCTTATGCGTGGCGAAGAACTCAGGACCAGGCAGTCTGGCTCTGGTGTCTGCTTTCAGTCACCACCATGTGATGCTCTGAGTGACTTCTCAGCCCACGCCAATATTCCTCAGCTCAACAGAAGTCAGAATGGCTTAAACACCATGATACCTACACTAGAGAAAATCACTTCTACCTTTCAGCTCTATTTCAGTGATATGGGAATTTTTGTCAGGGATGACAATCTCTATAAAGTTCTTACATATTATCCGTTTTATTACTATTTAGCTTCTGTTAGCTTAGTGTTGGTTGAAAATAGAAAGGAACAGGACTCGTAAGAAGAGTATTAGCAAATGTGAGCACAGCCAATTTAAAGTTTCCATTCAGTATTTTTTCCTACAGATAATATATAACCGGCTTCACGGGACAGTGCCCTAACTTCGCAACTATTTTTTTTCTCTCTAGGATGGAACAGGATGGCAGTTAAGCTTAACCAACTTCAGTGTGGGGTCTACAGATGTAGGTATATTTAATAAACTGAATTAACTTATGGAATTATAGAGCTCAGAACTGGATGTTTAGCAAAACATCTGCAAAGTGTTTAACGGACTGGCTTACTGTAAAGCCAGGTTAGAATTGCAGAAGATAATCAACCTCAAATCCATCTAGAAAGCATTCTTAAAATTGTGGGTATTGAACAACCCATAATAAAAGTGATCCACAACAACCCCAATTAAAAAAAATGTCCTGGTCTTACTACCAAAATTAGTATTTTGTAAATTTTAGGAGGATCGTAACGACCTTTTAACAAGATGGAACTAACCCAGCAATGAATAACAGAAGTGATTCCAATTTTTAAAATGCTGTTAATGCAATAATTTATTTGAAGTTATTCTTTGCACCTCACAAGGGCTCAAGGTTGTTCAGAAGAAAGTATAGTAGATTAGAAGGAAGGAGATTGGGGCTCCAGCTTTCATCCCATTATTTACTAGGCTTGTCACTTAGGGCAAATCACTTAAAACCCCTGAGCTGTGGTTTCCTCATTTTACCCCTGCTTCACTCAGCTCCACTGCTAGGCAGCCTCCTCAAGGTGCTCCACACCCAGAAGGCACTCAGTGAATGTTTGCTGGCTGAACAAACCAAAGATTGATTGAAAATGAAAATAAAAATATTGTCACATACACCGCAGAAGTTGCTCTGAGGTTAAAATGATGTGGGGTTATAATATGTGGGGAATTAGCTTGAGAATCATGAAAAATGCTATAGAGACATACAGTGCAGTTCATTTTACAAATGGAGAAAGATGTTCTTATATATTTTTAATACCTAATTTAAAAAGAAACTAAGGTTGGGACTTCTCTGGCAGTCCAGTGGTTAAGACTTCGCCTTCCAATGCAAGGGGTGCAGGTTTGATCCCTGGTCAGGGAGCTAAGACGATACATGCTTTGTGGCCAAAAAACCAAAACACATAAAACAGAAGCAATATTGTAACAAATTCAATAAAGACCTTAAAAATGGTCCACATGAAAAAAAATCTTTAAAAGAAAAAAGAAACTAAAGTAAGTGTGTTAATAACTGCAAGCTATTTCAAATAATTTATATATTTATAAATACTTATATATATTTATAAATATTATATATTTATAAATATTCTGAGAAAAACAGACTATATCTACCTAAAGCTTCAGAAGACTTCAGTGATTAAAGATTCATAATTTCAGAAATAAAATATCTGTGATTTTCAATAGTGCAGGTAAATTCACCAGAGAAGTTCAGATTAAAAAGTCAAATGGTAATTCCCTATAACACAGTCATACTAGGTAATATCTTACCATATTTTAAAAAGAGATTTATATGTACTAATGTTGAAAGGTCTAAGATATACTATTAGGTGAAAAATGCAAATAACACATCCCATATACTTCCAGGTGTTCAAATCTATATCTATAAAAATATCTTGAAAAAGGCCTGGAAGGTACACACCTGATCGATGACAGTGGTCGTCTCTGAGGAGGGACTTTTAGCTTTATTGGCATTGCCTGAAATTTTTTAATAGCAGGAATGTGAAAAACTAGATGAGAGCATATTACTAATTCATAGAATCCCTTGAGCATTACTTGAAGATTGAAGATTGAAGGGGTAACTATCTGTTTAATTTTATACAAATATGGGTATACTTCTTGGTCTTTGCAAGGAGAGAGCACTATAGCTTTCAGTTACCCAACATTTAGGGATTCTTGGTTAGAGTAAGTTAAACAGTTTTTCTGCAGAGAAGAAAAGCTCAATGGCTGACAGCACTGATATCTAACATTAAATAGCATACTTACTAAAAAAAGAACGAAACCACAAAACTAAGGAAAAATATATTAGCTATATATAGTGGTAATGGGAAGAGTAAGTAAAAATATATTAGTTACACAGTGGTGATGGAAGGGCTAAGGAAAAATACATTCATTAGTTATATATACTGGTAATGGGAAGCTTGTAATTAGACATAATTCTCATTAGAGTTATAATATAGCTTCTAAATAGTCTACTATTAAATAAAGTTTCATTTTAAAAATTAGTTTTATTATTTCAACGTATTTGATTTGCTCAGTCCATTGGACAAGAAGACATGTTGACTAAACACAACCTAGCACATAACCTGAGGGGACTCGCGCATCGTTACCTGATTGCTCGCAAAGCTGACTGGCTGCTGCTGGGTTCCACGGCTCCGAAGCTCCCCTCTATTGCAACAGTTCTTCACTCCTGAAGGATTTCCTCATTTGTTTGCTCATCTTCTTCTTCCATAAGCTTCCTGTCTTGGGATGACACTCTCTCCATATACATTGCATCATACGGTGTTCTTTGCAGGGAGTCTGTGTCTGGAAGTGGCCTCTGTGCCTGTGATGCACCGTGATCCTGGAACTCGTAGCCCACCGGTGGGTCTCTCATTCCTCCAGGACCACTGAGCCCATCCTCAGGTTTCAGAGAAGAGTGCCTGTCCTCCTTACGCTCATACAGACTCAGTCGTTTCCCAACCACCTCACGGATCAACACTGAGAAATTATAGGTGCAGAAATCACTGTGATTTTTCGTATTTTGGTAGTTATAATGCTGACTTACAGATGAGTACAAAATATTCACCAGCCCTCGTCCCTTCCCTGTATCATGACCTTTTATATAAAGTCAACATACTTACCTTCTGTGCCACTTAATGCGCTAAATATGCATTATAGTCAATGCCCGTTTTAACAGAATATAACTTATAAAGTAATGACAGAAGATATTAATTCTGATCAAATTATACAAGAACCAAAATTAATATTGAGGGTAAAACTATGTACCTTTGTTAATATAACTGGTAAACTGAAAATTTAAGAACCAAAACTTTAAAATATCTTTCTTCTATATATTCTTTCTACTGAAAAATTTCAGAGATGACTTTCAAATAATAAAATAAAAGAACTTACTGTCAACCACTGTTCTTCCAACCATGCTGTGCTCCATGGCTTTGTCAACTTCATTCATTAGCCATGGAAGGAATCCTATCTCAATATCTGTAATTTAAAAAGTTAACTTCATTAAGTGATTTTTAGGCATCATTATAGATTGGAAGAATTTGTGTTTTCCCCTAATGTTACAGATACATCAATATTGTTTTCTTATTATAAAATGTCAAATAGACTCATACAGCATCACTTTTGTTGTTACCACATTCTCTATATATCTTCTGGTCTATTTCTGTTCAATTGCAGTAGAAACAGTATTTTTAGAACTATGAGGCCTTCCTTGGGGTCAAAGGTGTTAGAACTGACTTTATAGGTGCAATGTGAGATGAATCAAGGAGGCGGGGGGTGGGGGTGGAAGCAGGGGGTGTGGAACTGGGAGCAGAACTCCAAGCCAAATGCAATGCAAAGCCAGGACTGAGCAATGCTGGCACCTCCACCTGAAGCCCAGCTGAAGCCTGGGGACGACAGAAGCTGATCAAGATTCAGAGGTAAGGGTCAGAGGGCATCTAAGAAGGCCATGTAGAAATGGGTTGGAAACGAGGTGTTTCCATTAGTGATAAATTTGTTCAAACTGAAATGGAAATCTACTCTATGGTATAAGCCTTTAAAAAATATGGTTCCTGGGCTTCCCTGGTGGCGCAGTGGTTGAGAGTCTGCCTGCCGATGCAGGGGACACGGGTTCGTGCCCCGGTCTGGGAGGATCCCACATGCCACAAAGCGGCTGGGCCCGTGAGCCATGGCCGCTGAGCCTGCGCGTCCCGAGCCTGTGCTCCGCAACGGGAGAGACCACAACAGTGAGAGGCCCGCGTACCGCAAAAAAAAAAAAAAAAAAAAAAAAGGTCCCTTACAATATACATTTTAATGTTTTAAAATGGCTTTTTTGGGGGGCGTTTCTGGAGGTGCAGTGGTTAAGACTCTGCACTTAAACTGCAGGGGGCACAGGTTCGACCCCTGCTTGGGGAACTATGATCCCACATGCCGTGCGGCATGGCCAAAAAAAAAAAAAAAAGCTTTTTTTGGGGGCAGGCACCTAATTGTTATTTTTCAATGGGTGACAAGAGAGAGTGTGATAGAATATATATTCACTACTATAAATAGTCTTAATCTGAAGCATGAATCTCCTTTGCAAGCTTTTAAATGATCTATAACTGACTTTTCCAGCAACCCATGAACGCAGAAAAGGTTGCTGGCCTCTGTGACTAACAGCAAGAGGCCCAGCTGGACCCCGGGAAGCTGGCAGCATGGCAAGGGCACTGGACCTGGAGTCAGAGTCCCAGTCAGTGCAGACCTAAGCACCCCCCGAGTGTCCAAGAGCAATTCAAGTTCTCTGAGCTTCAGTTTCTACTTCTGAAAAATGGGACTTAATCTGCCATACTCCCTCCCTCACAGCCCTTTCGGATGGGCCAAATGGTATCATGTGTGAAAAACACGACAAAAATTGCAAAGTACAATAGAAATGTAAACTAATAATATTTGTCTGTAACCTGACCCTTATGTATTGAATTCAGTGTGTCATCTGTGAAAACTGACATGGCTAATATCTGCCCTCAGACAGTATTAGCCATTTGAAATAGGACCTGTGTACAAAGCAGCATGGATGTAAGTGCTTTTGAACCCGAGGAAGGAGGGCGGCAGTGAGAAAGTGCCAACTCTTCCCCTCCGTTTGGCCACACCAAGCTGAGGAGAGTGGCTCTGAGGGGATGCTGGGAGATGGCTAACAGGTACGGGTTCTATCAAGGCAGAGACCAGGTTGGTTTGGTTGTTGTTGAAGCCTCCAACACTTAATACAATGCCTGGGATAGTATAAACACCTCATTACATAACCTCACTAGCTGTCCCCAAAGAGATTTTGATTGGAATAGGAAGTCTACTGAGAAAAACTTAGCGACAACTACTTACACATATAGATTACATATACAACTGACCCTTGAAGGACATGGCGGTTGGGGCTGCTGACCGCAGGCACAGCCAAACATCCGCGTATGACTTCGCAGGCAGACCTCTGTATCTGCAGGTCTGCATCTGCGGCTTCAACCAACCATGGGCTGTACTATGCTGCAGTACGTATTGGGTGAAAAAGTCCGCGTTTAGGTTTTATTTACATTATGACGTTTAGCTCCTAAATGATCCTCGTGTCACACAGGAGGAGACGGAAGGTCATAGAGCTTAGTTAATGATAAAACTGGGATTCAAGCTCAAGTTTTTGACATCAAGTCCGTATTTCTTTCTACTATCCAATATTGTTTCTCAATGAAAGTAAACATCCTAAAATCAAGATCTTTATAATGCACCTCTTACTAGTAACAGTTCTTTCTTAAAACAACTGTAATTGATTTTAAAATTTGTTTCAGAAAGATTCCAATTCAAAATAAAAATGGGCACGCGATAAATCTGAACCATGAAGAGGATGCTTATTGTTAGACAGTTAATCTAACAAAGACCTCCACAGACCTCTTTCAACAGGATCATAAAAGTAGCCTGCATCCCTGAGGCTGCTGAAAACAGAAGGGAGAAGGTCGGCCAGGTAACGCTGTGCAAACGCTCGGGCGGCGATTTTCTGTGCAGTCTCCTTATGCTTGTGAACCACCTGCCACTGCTGCTGCTTACGACGTTCCTGCCCAGAGAAAAACGCCACCACAGGTGGTTATTCAGCTATTACGTCTTCCCCAAATGCTGACTCTAGTGAGCGGGAAGAATTTGGACTTATATTTTTGTATCCAAAAATGAACAGCGAGGTGTCTATTACCAGTTCAGGTTTTTCATCAAGATTTTAATGAATTTCAACAGCTAGGTAGGTACTGAATTCAGAGGAGATGAAACTTAAGGTAAAATTTGTTTCCTGATCCATTTTCAAGTAAAATAATTTCAAGACATACATGTTTGACTGTATGGCTGATATCAAAGAATAATAACAGTTATATGTATTTTTAATTAGTATTTTAAAGTATTGCTGATATGAAAATTACAGTTGCTTAGATATCTTTGATTAAAAACTTGGGCCAATAAGTTATCTCATTTGTAATGATTCTTTGAGTTCATAAAGTTCAGAAAATTATAAAACCTCTTTTTGTTGTTGTTGCTTCTTGTAGCTCATATGAAACCTCTGAAGCTAATGAACTATTCTCTACTCCTATGTACAAGTGGGAACATTAATATATTTTCTAATTAAATCTATTTTCAAAGTTTAAGCAAATATAAATCTAGATGATTTGTAGACTTCATTTTTTAAAATATATTTCCTAACAGTAAATAAACAAATTTAACTTTTTTTTTGATAGGGTCTTCACCAATTATTTCAACAAAGCTAATTCTGTCAGTGTTCATTTTATAATTGTGAACAAGTAATCCTGCATTTGTACAATCTTTACCATCAGCCCTATGCTCTTTACACAATTAATTATTCACTTTGGAGGAGAACTGAAAGTCCATTTGACTAGGTTTTGGGTAAAATGTCCCGACAACTAAGCTATTCTGCGTGGTAAGCTAAACTCTTTGAGCCCTTTCAGGTGTCTGGGAACTCCTTCATCATTTATCCAGCCAGTGTTTAATACAGGGTGACAGTTATTGCCAAACCCAGACAGACTCTTATCTAAAGATTACTGAGCCTCGTGCTTCCTAACTAGAGGTTTCTGGCATATTTTAAAAATTGGATTCTAAAACTTTTCTTATTAAAGGTTCTAAAAACCTATAATCTAGAGAAATATTCTATAAAGACCCCAAGTATAAATATTTTATAAAGACACAAGTAGTAGACTCTACAGATGAGGAGCAAGGCTCACCACAGAGAATAAGATGCAGAATTCTAGGCAGATCTTCTGCTTCTTACCGCCCACCTACCCAAAGATACTCCACTTTTTCCTGCCACCTTCTCTGCCACTGACTTGTGGCAAATTCACGTTATTTCTTTCTCTAGCACTCTTGATATTTAAGAGTGCCTTTCACTGGAACATATGTAATTTAAATTGTTACATTTAGGAACTTTGGGAACTCTGTGTAGGTACATTTATGTAAAGTGGAACTTAAAAACGTAATTCAGTCCAGGAAAGATCTGTGATCTACAGGAGAGACCTGAGCAACAATTACTACAGGTCTTTTCTATATGTTTGCAAAGATCTTGAGCTCTGTTCATACTACATGTGATTTTGAACATAGTCTATTAAATAACCAAAATCTAAGAGAGAAACTAAAATTCCATACTTTTTCCTCTCGGTGTCGTCTCTCCCGCTCTTCAAGTCGCTGAACTTCCGCAAGCTCGACGTTGCGTAACTCCTCATGTACGTGCTGACGGGCCTGCAGGTTCGCCAACTCTTCTTCTTCCATTACTTCCAGAAGAGACTGCTCGATGGTCTTTCCCACCAAAACTTCTAACATTGGTTTAACTTCAAGATCAAAGTCAAAGAGCTTAAACACACAAAACAAAGCAAGTTTAAAATTGTAATCATGAACCAAAGGCTCAGTGAAAAAATATCTGGAAGAGTAGCAATAACAGAATACTATTTATTGAGTGTCTTCTGTGTGCCAGACACTGTGCTGGTGTTTTATTTATGGTTTCTGATCCTCAAAATAGCCTGAAGGGCACACAGGCTGTTTACAAGCAAAAAATGATTGAGTCTAAGTTATAAAAAGACCTATGCAATCATCAGAATGAACCTCGATACTCAACAATTTTCAGATAAAACTCTGAAACCCAAGGGAAATGTCCGTCTTTCTTATTCTCTGCCTTTTCTGCTCAGTTTTTACTGGTCGTTTTGATAACGGTTTGAAGAACAAAGGAACAAGAATAACGGATATTTTGGTGATTCATCTCTAGGATTTCGAGGCAAATATACCCTTCTATGTAGGTTATGAAAACTTAATTTCCCAATCTCAACGACCGTACTTTCAAATTCCTTCAAATCTTAAATCTCACTGAAGTCATTATGTACATAAGGACTGCCTTCTCTTCTTCAATTTCATAAACTGGCCTATTTATGCATTCCACACTGATATGAAAATGTAATTATTTCAGGATTATTTTCCTAACATAGATCATCTTCATAAAATTTATGTAATCTACAAGGAACTAACAGTGGAACTTTTTATACCAGAGATATTACTTTTATTTGGTACAAATCTACCTTAATATTCATATATTAAGCAAGTATGCAAACGCACAAAAATTAAATATGTAAATATTCTAAAAACATTTCTAAAAATTTTTATTTCTGAACAGCAAAGAGGGAAAATGAGATCATGGTATTTAAAAACATGCAGACCTACTAGAGAATGGACTTGAGGATACGGGGAGGGGGAAGGGTAAGCTGGGACAAAGCGAGAGAGTGGCATGGACATATATACACTACCAAACGTAAAATAGATAGCTAGTGGGAAGCAGCCGCATAGCACAGGGAGATCAGCTCGGGGCTTTGTGACCACCTAGAGGGGCGGGATAGGGAGGGTGGGAGGGAGGGAGATGCAAGAAGGGGTAGGATTGGGAGGGAGATGCAAGAAGACATATGGGGACATATGTATATGTATAACTAATTCACTTTGTTATAAAGCAGAAATTGACACACCACTGTAAAGCAGTTATACTCTAATAAAGATGTTAAAAAATAATTTAAAAAATAACATTTCTGGGTAGCTCAGTATAAAACTATTATAGATAAATTTGGAAAGAAATGCAGTAAGTAGAATCTTCTTGACTGTGAAGTGGTTTGTATTCATGTTAAGCTTTTAAGTAAACCTAACTGTAACTATTTATAAAGAAGATAGAGGGAAGTCCAATAATGTACTATACCTCTCCTTCTAGAATTTGGGTGGCCACATCTTTGCCAGTTTTGGCAGGAATAAAGAGCGGTGTTGGTGGTTTGTCCAAAAATGCATCTGTTTGGCATTCCATATCAACTTCTATTATGCGGTCAGCAATTTCTTCAAGGTATAATTCTAAGAGAACACCATATACATTGAGTTTGAAATTCTGGTCTATTCCAAGTATTTGAAACTACAGTCCCTTCAAAATAGAATTGAATATTTTGGATCAGAAAACAAGTCTTGGAATAAAAGTACTCAAATGTGGGGTTCAATTCACATAGTGTGCTAAGCGTTTTTATAATATTTGGAAGACTATAGGGTTACTCAGGCTAGAACATTAATTAAATGTTGAGAAAGCACTGTGCTTTGTATTTGAAAACAGAACTAAAGAAGAGCATGAAACCATAGATGTACGTAAGACACAAAGTATAACACAGGATGCAAAGTTAACGATCCATTTATTTAACGAGTCCTAAGATAGTCAACTTATAAAGATTTTAAAATTCCTGGATATTTAAAGAAACTATGCACCATGTCACTGTGTCACCTGATGTTCCCTCTAGCCTACATATTATAAACAGACATATGAAACCAAATTTCACCTTAGGAATAATTTATATGAGGCAAGGGCAGTATGGTATCACGCAAAGAACATGAGAATCGGAGTCAGATGTTGAACACAGAACCCAGCCAAATTACATCCTCTTTGGGCCTCAGTTTCTTTATGTGTAAAAGGGCTCATAATTATCAGTCACATGGAGTCTTTGTAATAATAAAGGAGATACATAGGAAAAGGACCTGGTGTAGTCTCTGAGATATAAGAAATACTCAACAAAAAGTACCTGCTATTCCATCACTTAATATTCTGATGGTATAAATAAACACTAAAATTTAGCTCTCTCAGAATTACAACTATGTTGGCTAATCACAGACATATACTCATTCTACACTTGGCCTCAACGTAGGGAAAAAACACGGAATGGTCCTCTTCCTTTCATCCTTATTATCCAGAAATATCTCAGATGAATCTACTCACCATCTTGGCAGGGTGCAAGGTGAATGCCGAGTAGTTACACTGGTCCAAGGAGAACACCAAGTACTGTTTGACTATCAAGATTCTATCAACAACACAGCTAGACCCTATAGATCTAGGTAAGCCTCCACAGCTGACAACAGTCAAACAAGAGGAAAAGCCTGGCACTAGCCTAGGAAAGCCCGAATGGCCTTGGGGAGTAAGCAAAGCGAATGGAGAACAAAAGGAGAGACAAGAAGAGGCCATGGTGAGAGAAGTGAGGGACTCAGATCTAAATGGGTTTACTCCCCTCAAAAGACAAAACACCAAAATAAAACTAGATTGCTGTCCTCTCCTGTTGGTCCAACACTGATTCATGTTGGGCTATAAAAAGTAAGAAATAATGCCAGTTTGAGAATAGAATATGTGAAAAGGGCTAAGAGAGAACTTAATTTGGTCATTAAATTCTTTTTTCAAAAACCCCATCTCATACTTGCAGCCATACCCAATATAATAATAATATATAGTCTATGAGTTTGTTTAATGAAGGGACTTCTCCTACCATGTGACTGGGGAAGTACTGGACAGCATAACAGACACATAAATAATATAAAGGCCAAATAAAATGAACTGACTTAGAAAACCAAGCACACCCAGGAGCCACCACGCCAATGGCGGGCCCACATACCTGTCTGTACATCTACATGCTTTCTGCCTTCCACGGGTTCGGGCGTTCGTGGTCTGAGCTCTTCTTGGGCTCGTTTTTTGGCAAGAGCCCTCCTCTTAGCCTGCTGCTGTCTCTGAATCTCTGCAGGATCGGGCTGCTCAGGCTGAGTGACAGAAAAGGCTTCTAAAATTTAGAAAATATTTCTCAAAGCATATAGGACTGCTGTTCCAAAAGTGATTCCTGGATGGTATAAAAGCCTCTGTCAGAGAATGCCTCTTGATTATCATCAGTGACTTGATGATTAAAAATTTATTTGAACTTTGTGTGGTAATTACAAAGGTATCTGACAAAACATATAAAGTAACTTCAATTTATGACTGTTAATTAAAATGGGTGCAGAATCCCATTTAATAAATTGTTTTTCCTCATTCAAGGATTTTTACCATGAACTCCTCTGGGGCCTAGTAAACCGATACAACCATTCAGTCACAGTAAATTTTAATGTGTACTTAAGAAATTGAAAAGCGCTCGAATTTTTTAAAAATCTGATTTCATGGACAGAATTTCCTTAAAAACTATATTAGCTCACAAAGAAAATATCCTCAGTCCAAACGAAGCCTGTCCAAGTGCACAAAATAGTAGCTAAGGGATTAAAAGTATAATTATTCACAGTAGTCCTGCAATATGTGGCAGTCCTTGATTTCATATTCATATCTAATTCTGTAGTCCTTCTCTATAGCTAACTTATCTTATCTCAAGGTAAATATGAAAAGAAAAGGAGAAATATAAAAGTACTTTACATGAAAATTTTTAATATTTAAAATTAGACTTCTAAAAACATTTTAATTGAAATTGTAGTTTTTTAAAAAAGAAAAAAGAAAATTACCTATAATCCCATCTTCCTAATACAATGGCTACTGCTATTGAAATGCAGACAGTGTTTGTGAAGTTGTGGTGATATCATACATTTTATACTGTTTTCCTAACTTAACACTACCTATCGTAAATTTTCCCCATATTCACATTATATAGTGGAAGGAAGAGCATTGGCTCTGAAGCTCAAATTCCAACTCCTTAATTTATTAATTACTAGGATTAGTAAAGCTTGGACTAATAACCCACATTTTCAGATATTCAGTTTTCTCATCTGTACAATGGGAATAACATCTGTTAAGTTTTAGATTATAAGGAACAAATCAGATGATAATGTAACAAGTCTAACACAATACCTGTCATAGAATAGCTCTTCCCTTACATAGTTATTATTTCCTTTTATTATAAAATAACCACCAAAAAGAAGGAAATATCTTTACCAAAAAGAAAGAAATATCACCTACAGTTTTATTTTTCTAATACAATTACTAATATCATTTTGGGATTCTTCAATGGAGGACTTTTCCTTTGTATAATGTGTATATTCTACATTATTGTAAATATCATGCTTGATTTATTTCTATTTTTTAATGTAATAGAATTATAAATGTCAGCCTTGAAAGATTTAGGGTAACAGAAATACAACAAGTTCATTTTAGAAATGCATTGCCTAACTTAACTGTTTCAGATCTAGTTATAATCTCTTTTTAAAAAAGTTTTATTTTGAAATAATTCACAGAAATTTGCAAAAATTGTACATAGCGTCCTGTGTATGCTTCACCCAGCTTCTTTCAATGGTAACATCTTATACAATTATAACAAAATATCAAAATCAGGAAATTAACATATAAGATATTAACAGATCTTACTCGGTTTTCACAATTTTTACAGGCATTGATTTGTGTCTGTGTATATTATTCTATATGATTTTATATATAGATTTGTGTAACCGCTACCACAATAAAGATAGAGACCTATCTCATTGCCCCAAAGGAGCCTCTTTTATATTTCTCCAAGTCCCACCTTCAATTCTGTTCTCCATCTCTAGATTTTGTCTTTTTAAGAATGTTATATACAAGGAATCATTCAGAATGTAACCTTTTGAGATTGCCTTTTTTTCACTAAGCATAATGTCCTTGAGGTCCACCCAGGTTATTACCTGTATCAATAGTTCATTCCTTTTTTTTAAAAAAATTTATGTATTTAATTTATTTATTTTTGGCTGGGTTAGGTCTTCGCCGCTGCACTCTGGCTTTCTCTAGTTGCTGCGAGCAGGGGCTACTCTTTGTTGCAGTGCACAGGCTTCTCATTGCAGTGGCTTCTCTTGCTGCAGAGCACGGGCTCTAGGCGCATGGGCTTCGGTAGTTGCAGCACATGGGCTCAGCAGTTGTGGCTCACGGGCTCTAGAGCGCAGGCTCAGTAGTTGTGGCGCACGGGCTTAGTTACTCCGTGGCATGTGGGATCTTCCCAGACCAGGGCTTGAACCTGTGTCCCCTGCACTGGCAGGCAGATTCTTAACCACTGCACCACCAGGGAAGCCCTCATGGCTTTTTGTTAGCAGTGCTTGATTGCATGAATGTACCAGGTTTGTTTAACCATTTACCTACTGAAAGACACTTGGTTTTTTCAGTTTTTTGGCTATTATGAATAAAGCTGCTACAAATGTTCATTTGTGAACAGGTTAATATGTGAACATATGTTCCCATTTCTCTGGGATAAATGTCTAAGAGTTAAATTGTGGACTTGAATGGTAAGTGTTTGTTAGTTTTTATAAGCAGCCACTTAACAATTTTCTAGGGTCAATGTACCATTTTACATTTCAAACTGCAATCTACCAGAGTTCCAGTTGCCCTACATCCTCACAAGCACTTCATCTTACTATTATTTTAAAATTTTAGCTTTTCTAACAGGTGTGTAGTTACATCATTGTGGTTTTAATTTGTATTTCTCTAATTTGTATTTCCCTAATCTTGGTTTCAAGACTTTTTTTGTTTTTTGCTTTTGGAAGTTTGATTTTGATGTGTCTTGGTGAAAATTTGTAGGTTTATGCCTTTTGTCAAACTCGTGGAATTTTCAGGCACTATTTCTTTGAGTATTTTTTCAAATCCCACACTTTTCCTCCTTTCCTGGGACTGAATTTAGATATTTTGTTATTGTTCCTCAGATCTCTGAGGCTTTTTTGGGGGCAGGCGTCTATTTTCTACCTGTTCTTCAGACCAGGTAATTCCACTGATTTGTTTCTGTATTGACTGACTGTTTCCTATGTCATCTCCAATAAGTCCATCTGAGAGGTTTTTATTTTGGTTATTGTATTTTTCAGTTCTATATTTTCCATTTGGTTCATTTTAATCTTGTCTGTTTCTTTGCAAAGATTTTCTATTTTTTTCCATTTGTTTCAAGAAAGTTCATAATTGTTCATTTTTGATTGAAGTATTTTTATGATGACCACTTTAAAAGTCTTGTCAGGTTACTCCTACATCTGAGTCATCTTGGTGTTGTCATCTCTTGATTGATTTTTCTCATTCAAGTTGTGACTGTCCTGGTTCTTGGTACAATTGAGTGATTTTTAAATTGTCTTCTGGACATGTTGGGTATTATGCTGTGAGACTATGGGTCTTAATCGTTTTAGCAGAAAGTCACCCCTTTTGTTTTAGTGCACAGGTGTGAGTGGAGAGGAAAGTTTACCACCATGCAGTGAAAGCAGGGTGCCAACCTGCATCACCTCACTGGTGCCAGGTGGGGGTGATAGTTCAGCTCCTTGCTATGCTCCACTGACACTAGCGTTGGAGTGTAGGGGAGTTGAGTTCTGGCTAGCACTGCCTCTTACTACCTTGTTCCTCCTTGTTGCCGTCAGGTAGGGTTGAAAATTCAGCTCCCTCCTGGCTCAGCTGATGCCACCCCAGAAAAAGCAGGGGATCCATTTATACCATCTCTTACCACCTCACTGCCCCGGGTGAGGTGGCACTTCAGCCTCCTGCTCTGCCCTTGTTGACACCAACTCCATGGATGAATCAGAGGACTGATTCGTATTGTTGCTGTCACGTGGAGATGTTAAAAGGTCCAGCTCTCCACCTTGGCCTCACCAATGGCCATGTGGAGGGGCAGCGCGGTTTATCCATTGGGGTGTGGCTGGAGGAGGGCTACAATGGTAAGGAGGTTTCTGTTGCACGAGGCCACCCTCTACCTTTGGACAGAGGGAGCAGGCTTTTCTTAGGGTGTGCCAGGTTCCAGGGTGTTCGTGGTTGCAGGTTGCAGGCTTCTCTGGCACTCTGGGATATGTGAGAGGCAAAAAGAAAACCCATGGACTCATTGCCATGTTGTTCAAGTCCAGAGGTTCCTAGCCAGTCCACTTTCTTCTTTCTACCTTTCAGAATCTTCCTCTTTGTTTGTGGTGCTACATCCAGGGTTTTTTAGTCGTAAAAGGAGGAATAGGAAGGAATTGGTGAATTCCTACATGTCTGGAACTGGAAGTCTGAGTATACTTTTAAAGTGAGGTGTTGATGAACTGACTAAAGAACTAAAAAAAAATGTACCAAATCATCATAATATTAATTTTTTTAAAAAGGACTAAAAAAGCAGTGATTCTCCATTCTACTCTTGTTTGAGGTCTGGCAGTATTCATTGCTACTGCCACAAGAAAATGCTGGAACATGTCTATATCACATGTTTGAGCTATTGTTTCTAAATGCTGGCCCCTGAACTGGCTGTACCAGAATGGCCCAGGGAAGTTTATTAATACTACATACCCCTGTGTCCAACTTTTGGAGGTTCTAATGCAGTAGATGCATGGTATGCTGAAGCATATATATTTTTGAGTTTTCTAGGTGATTTTGATATATGCTGATTCAGAATGTCTAACATCCCATACATCCCATGTGGTGGTAAGCATTTATATGTCAAATAGTGTTTACAAGTTAACTATATTTCATTTCTGTGCCAAGAAATCATTCTTTTTTTAAATTTAATTTTTTTAATACAGCAGGTTCTTATTAGTTATCTATTTTATACATATTAGAGCACATATGTCAATCCCCAAGAAATCATTCTTAATATCACACTATATCTTACTCATCTCTGTATCCTACATACCCAGCACAGGACTTAAAACTCAATAAATATTTGTTGAGTGAACTAAAGAAAAGAAGCATAATTCAGACTTTTTGATTAAATAATGGTAACAGTATTGGAGCATGAGATAATTTAAACAAGCCTAAATATATTAGACCAGTGCTACTGAAAGTGTGGTCCTCAGACTCGTGTTGTCTGTGAGCTATTTGAACTGGTCTATAACAATTTAATTATAGAAACTGAGAGTAAACATTTGGAAACTTTTAGAATAGATCTCCACAGTTCTATTAACCTAGTAAAAAATTGGGGTTTGTATTTTTAAAAATACTTTTAATTGTGGTAAAATACACATAACGTAAAATTTACCATCTTAACCATTTTTAAGTGCACAGTTCAGTGGCATTAACTACATTCACATTGTGCAACCGTCACCACCATCCAGCTCCAGAACTCTTTTCATCTTGTAAAAAGGAAACTCCGTACCCATTAAATAACTACTCCCTATTCCCCCATCCCTGGCAACCACTATCTGGTTTGTATTTTGCATGTCTTTTTTTTTTTTTTCATTTCATTTTTCTAGCAATTCATCTTTATTTTATTTCATAAATGTGTTAGTCTATAACAGATTAGAAATTAAAAGAAACAAAAATTGGTCCTTCACCACAAGAACGCTCTGTGTTATACTATTCAAATTATACTTACCAGTGGTACTGTCTGCAGAGCATAAGTGTTGCCTCGGATCACCCTTCTGTCATACATTATGTTTCCGTAATGCATAGGTTCTTCAGCTCTGTAAAAAAGCAAATTCTAAATAATGACTGTAATAGAGTATTGGTATCTATGAAGTCAATTCATTTTTTAAAATTGAAGTATACTTGATTTACAGTGTTGTGTTAGTTTCAGGTGTACAGCAAAGTGATTCAATTATACATATATATATATATTTTTTCAGATTCTTTTCCATTATAAGGTATTACAAGATATTGAATGTAGTTCCCTGTGCTATATAGTAGGTCCTTGTTGTTTATCTATTTCATATATAGTAATGTGTATCTGTTAACCCCAAATTCCCAATTTATTCCTCTCCCCCCTTTCCCCTTTGGTAATCATAAGTTTGTTTTCTATGTCTGTGAGTCTATTTCTGTTCTGTTAATAAGTTCAATTGTATCACTTCTTTAGATTCCACATGTAAGTGATGTCATATTTGTCTTTCTCTGTCTGAAGTCAACTCATTTTTAATAGGATTTAGAAATGAAAATATTTTCATTTAAGATGAAAATACTTTAATTGATTTTTTTTTTAGCACAGTCCATAAAGTAAGGAGACAAATGGAATGTTTATTATAAAGCCAGGTGCTTCACAGATATTATTTATTGCTCACAATAAGCTTCAAGTTGGGAATGATGGTTGCCATTTGACTGAAGAGAAAGTAGACCCAGAAAGGAATCTGACCAAGGTCACCTAGCTAGTGAGAGGTGGAGCTAGATTTAGGATGCAAATCTGTTAGACTACTTAACAAACCTGAAAAGAGCCCAGGTGAAATGGGGCTTGCTCTAAAGGACTGAAAACATTTTGATTCCAGAATTGAAAAGTTACATTAACAGAATCAGGCTTAAAACATAAGTTACATTTATTATTGTTCTTTAACCTCCAAGATATTTTAAAATGATATTTTAAAAATATTAATAAAATTTTAACTTCAGAGGTCAGAATGATCAATAGTGAAAAATACACAGCTGATATTTTCATTTGAAATTCTGTAGACGATATGCCATTTGTGGTTATGAAACCAAATAGCGACCTGTACCAATAACAGTACTCTCTCAGAAATGATTCTGTTAGGGGTAGTAAATTGCTTGTTTATCACATACTGAAACCACTACCGGATAGCCTGGCATCATATTACTCAAAACCCAGACATGCTTCACTGCTCATCTTACTCGACTCCTGGACAGTGTTCGGCTCAGCCGGCCACTTCCCCACTGAAGTGCTCTCCATCCCAGGCCTCCCTGATACCACCATATTATTCTCAACGCTCTTCTGCTTTTTCTCTGACTCCTTTCTCAGCCAGGTATTTGTTAGTTCCCCCCACTGAAGAATTTCCTTATGATTCAGTCTTCTCTTGTCCTGAGTTGACCTCATCCGCTCTCAAGGCTTCACTTAATGTCCATATACCTAAAACTCCCAATTTTATCTTTAGCTCAGAACTCTCCTCTGAGCTCCAGACTGTACAGCCAGTTGACATGCCTGATGACATCTCACTCAAATGTCTCAAAGGCAACCTCAAAATTGAACTAATTATCATTTTCCCACTCCAACTTGTTACTTCTGTAGTGTTCTCTATTTCATTAAATGGTACTACTAATCACCCAATTGGTTTAGAAGCCTGGGAGTCATCCATGACTCTTCCCTCTTCCCCATTTTCTACAACCAGCAAATCCTATTGATTCTACCCCCCAAATCTTTCTGGCATCCATCCACTGCTCACTGCCACCACTATTGTTTACTGGGACTGTTGCAGAAGTCTCTTAGTCTCTTAACTGTGTGGAACAACATTTCTTTCCAACATTTTTATCCACTGTAGCCAGTGATCTTTCAGAATGGAAAAATCCAAACATAATGCTTACTTGATTAAAGCCTCCTAGTGCTAATTAAAAGTGATAGTGAGGATAAATTTTGGTTTTGTTTTTATGATATCAAAGACAAAAAGAAAAAAAAGTCCATAACACCTATTGCTGGAGAGGATGTGGGAAAAAGAATACGTTTAAACATTTCTGGAGGAAAGATATTTTGTTCCATTTGTCTGTATTAAAAAAACACATGACTTAACAATCCCACCCTGGGAATCTGCCTCATAGATATATAAAAGCCAGTACATAAGGCTATTTACTGAAACTTCCTTCTTTGTGGTAAAAACTTGAAGTGAACTGAATATCTATCAATAGTGGAAAATTTTAATAACATATGGTATCAGGGGATATCATGCTGCTATTAAAAATAATTGGAGGAATTTCCACAAAGAATTAAGTGAGTGAAGGAAGATGTTGAGAACTGTGTATGTTACCACTGCTATGAAGTAAAGCCCTTGTAGCTGTGTATGTGTCTGTATATATTTATACACGTGTACATAAACCTGTGAGCCTGGAGAAAAGTACAGAAGTATTCATTCAAAGTCATTAACATGGTTTGGGGGCAGGAGAGGGAGAGTAGGTTTGCAAGGGAAGGGGCTGGGGAATAAGGCTGTACTAAGAAAACCCACAGGCATGAGTGATAGGATAATTATTAAAAGATTAGATATGTATGTGCATGTATACATAAAAAAATTAGGGAAAAAAGGAATCAGAGCTTATAAAATAGGGGGAAGCCAACTGCAGATTAATGTGTGTAGTATGATTCTACTTTGGAAATAAACCTTCTATACATATGTGCATATGCTCCTGTATGAGTGAACAAGCAAGGAGGTGTGGAAGAATAAGATTTTTTAAAAATTTATTTATTTTGGCTGCATTGGGTCTTCTTTGCTGTGCACGGGCTTTCTCTAGTTGTGGTGAGCGGGGGCTACTCTTCGTTGTGGTGCATGGGCTCATTGCTGTGGCTTCTCTTGCTGCGGAGCACGGGCTCTAGGCGCGCAGGCTTCAGTAGTTGTGGTGTGTGGGCTCAGTAGTTGTGGCTCACGGGCTCTAGAGCGCAGGCTCAGTAGGTGTGGCGCACGGGCTTACCTGCTCTGCGGCATGTGGGATCTTCCCAGACCAGGGGAGGATCGAACCCATGTCCCCTGCGTTGGCAGGCGGATTCTTAACCACTGCGCCACCAGGGAAGCCCAAGATTGTTAAATTTGGTTACAACAAGAAAGTGGGAGTAGAGGTCGGTGGGAGATAATTAACTCTGCCTTTATTCCCCCTTATTTTGTATTCTTCATTTGCTTCAACAAGCATATATTACTTTTATAAATTGAAAATCACCAATAAGGATAATTTTAAACTGAAAAATCAAAGACATAATATAAAAGAACTCCTTCCAAAGGCTTGAATCAACAGATTACTTGAATATACCAATCAACCAACTCTATAAAAAAAAAGAAATTGTTCCTAATGAACCACCATTGATTCTTATTTCAACTGTTGGTGTGATTTAATAGGAAGGATTTGTAAGCAACCACTTAAAGGCACCAGGAAGTATTTCTCAAAGGAGTCCCTTTTAAAATTGAATCCTTTTATAATATAAATAATTTAAATTTAAATTTCCTTGTTTTGGCTTTCTTAAAGTGGTAGACATTTATTATAAAAGAAGTCTTGGGCCTCCCTGGTGGCGCAGTGGTTGGGAGTCCGCCTGTCGATGCAGGGGACGCGGGTTCGTGCCCCGGTCCGGGAAGATCCCACGTGCCGCGAAGTGGCTGGGCCCGTGAGCCATGGCCGCTGAGCCTGCGCGTCCAGAGCCTGTGCTCCGCAATGGGAGAGGCCACAACAGTGAGAGGCCCGCGTACAGCAAAAAAGAAAAAAAAAAAAAAAGTCTTTATTGTCAGAATAAGATAATTATGAATTTAGACTCTGTTTGAAATAAGCATCAAGAGCTACACTGCTCCTGTTCAGCCATTAATTCAACAATTTGTGTTGAGTGCTATGTGTCAGGCAGAGTCTTAAGTGAACAAAAGTCACAAAGGTTCCTGCTTGCATGGAGCCTGAATTCTTGTAAAGTTCTGCTGATTCCAAAATTTGAGGCTTACGGCAAGAACTTTAAGAGAACCATAACGTTTAACGCCCTTTCCAAATATGGATATTTGAATATTTGAAAATACTGATGAATGTAAAAGTACAATTTGGGGTCCAGCATGTTAGGATAACCTGATTCCTGTCCAAAGACTGCTGTGGAAACAGCTTTAGTTGGCTCCCATTTTGGACACGCTATTGTGTGTGACACCTTTTTTTTTTGCGGTATGCGGGCCTCTCACTGTTGTGGCCTCTCCCGTTGCGGAGCACAGGCTCCGGACGCGCAGGCTCAGCGGCCATGGCTCACGGGCCCAGCCGCTCTGCGGCATGTGGGATCCTCCCGGACCGGGGCACGAACCCGTGTCCCCTGCATCGGCAGGCGGACTCTCAACCACTGCGCCACCAGGGAAGCCTTGTGTGACACCTTTTTACCTCAGTTTCTTCATTTGCATAATGGAGACCAAGGTCACAGCACTGGGGACTACGTAAGAAAATGTCTGTAAATGCCCCTGGAAGGTGCCTGCATGGCACATAGTCGGCCAACAGTAAACATCACTTGACTCAAACTTAGTGAAATAAGTCGGTTCCGTCCACATGTTATCAATCATGCCAGCATGATTTCTTGCCCTTTCTTGCTTCAGTTCTCCACACCACGGGAGAGTTCTTTAGGGGAGGAAATTTTATATTTCGCAGAGTGTAGAGAAGGGAAAGCAGCATAGGCAGGTTTTGCCAGGGCGAAGGGGCCAGGACCCCGCGGCCCCGGGACGTGGCGGGGTGGGGGTGAGATCACAGAGGGGTTGGTTGGCTCACTCACTGCTGCATCTGGTCGTCCCGGTAACAGCGGCGCCGGCCAGGCAGGGCCCGGGGCCGGCTGGTGTAGGTGTAGGTGGCCATGGCTGGAGAGGCGCGGTCCGTCAACGTGCAGGCCACGCCCAGGGTCAGACCGCTTCGCTTTCGGTGAAGTTTGGGTTCGAAGCAGGTGGCCACAAAAGTGTCGTGGGAGCCGGAGAGGTGCACGTAGTGCCAAGGGCAGGGATTCCGCGACGCAAGGAGAGGCGGCAAAAAGGGAAGCGGGCGGGACGGGAAGTTGCCAGGGCAGGAGGTGGGAGCTACACTCGGCTTACTCGGTGCAGCACTGAGCCCGCCGGCGCCACCCGCACCGGTTGCCCAGCAACCCAGCGTTCCGGCTGGAAGCGGGACCTCAGGGAAGTTCCTGCTGGAGGGTTTCGGGGGAAGACCAGTGCGCCGGGGCATTTCCGGTCTTGACTCCGCCCACCCAAGTCTACCTTGTAGATGCACCTGCGCGTGAAGGAGGCGGGCGTGGCAGACCCCCGCGGAGGCTTGAGGAGGACGGCCGTGGTCCCCGGTCCCACTTTTGAGTGTGGCTTTGCGGGGCCTGTGTTGGCGCCGTTCTCCCAGGCCTCGTTCCTCGGGGGCCGCCCTCGGCTGCTTCTCCCGGCACTGACGCCGCGCCTCTACTTCGGGCTGTCCACCTACGGTCGCACACGCGTGGCACCCGGGCTCCTAGCTCTGTTACGTGCCAGGGCCGGGCCAGGGCTTCCCTGGTGCCTCCCAGCACCGCCACCTCTCCCGCCCCAGGGGCCGCCTGCCGCCGTCCTCCGCAGCTGGTCTGCATTCTCCGCCTTCTCTGCTTACCGCTCTGTTGCTAGTCCTACAAGGGACCCTCGGGCGCACGGAGCGTGAAGGCCTGCCCCACCGACGTCTCATTTTGGGAAAGGGTGGGCACTTTCTTGAGTCTTTTAGGCCCCCTTTGCCCTGAAGAATGAAGCATCATGGGGTGAGTCTGCCCTTAGAAACGCAATGGATTGGTTTTAGTACTGGCAATGTAGGAATATTGGTTTGTGTAAGTGAAGTTTAGGCATCCCTGAGCGATCGGTTATTTGCATTTGCATTTGCGTTCTTCAATTCAGTTAAGTGCTGTGTGGATTTAAATGCAGGTTCTGCAACGTACTAGCCCTGTAACCTCTGGCAAGGTAATGTTTTTGTGCTTCATCTTGCTAATTTGCAAAATAGGGGTAATAGAATTTATCTCTTAAGAGTTTGTCATGAGGATTAAAAGAGTTAAGAGTAAAATTGGTAGAACTGTATCTGGTAAATGATAAGGCATTCTATTAAGATCGAGATCCCTCCTGTGCTTTGAAGCTTATGGTCTAAAGCAGATGTAGGCATTGTATAAACACTAACATAAAGGTATATGGTAAATGCGAGAGGTAAAAACACTGAATGAAGATTTTAGGTCTGATCTCTTAATTTTGAGGTGGTTTCTGAATGGGCCAAAGGAGAAAGTGACATTTAAATTGTGTCTGATGTGCATAGAAACAGATGGACTAGAAGTGGGGGGCTAGAGAAAGAAACGAGTTAAAGATGACTCTAAGGGTTTTGATTAAATGTTGGGCATTGTGTAGAAAAAAATGCAGAGACGCTCTGGCTTATGTTGTTTTTCTTCAGAGGATTTAATTTTACTCAGCTGGCAGAGTTGACATTTAATAAAGGATTCAGGCTTTGGGAGGACTGATCGATTTCTGGTTTTCCCTTATTCCAGACCATAGGCCTCTAAGAATCTCAACAAAAAACCTAGCATTTTAATGGGTCCCCATCTTGGGGGGGCCTTGAACTCTGTAAGTTTGTATTCCCAGCTCTGTGAGATTGTGGAAAGGTCTACTTAGCTTTTTGACCACTTAGCACCTGCTTGGTATCTTGATTTCTAGTGTCCTTGCAGATTAGAATTAACCAAATGTCTCAAGGATAAAAGGAAATTAAGCAAATTGTCAAGCAAATTGTCCAATTTACTTCTCTGTGGTCCCCCTATCTCTGGGGTCTTGTCCCTTCAAGACCTGTCTAAAGTTCTCAACTCTAGCTTTTATCTTCCCAGATCTGAAAGACTCCTGACACTTCTGGGTCACTGCTTTCTGCTTGCACTAAGTGCTGTGCTCAGAAACTCAGTAAATGCCCCAGGAGAAAAAGCAATGGAGAAGTTCTCTATCACTATGTATTTTTCTTCTCCCTGGGATCCCAATCCCTTATGTCCTCACTGGCTTGGTTGCTCTCCAGTGCCTTCAAATCGCCTGTGTGGTTTTTGTTTTGTTTTGTTTTTTCAGCTTTTCTTGGTTTTTGTTTTACTCTTATCCTTTGGTTTTATTTTTCTTTTCAGCAACAGATATTCCTAATTCCTATAGAAGTGTTGGTTTGATTCAAGCTACTAAGTCATAGCTAGAAGTTATGCCAAGAATGAAGTTTCCGTTTACTGATACAGGGAACACTGGGAAGGAGCAGATTGCGGGGGCAGCATTGGAAGCTCAGTTTTGGGCACATTAAGCTTGAGAGACGTGTTAGTCATCTGAATGTAGAGATGTTGAGTAGGAGTTGGATATGGGAGTCTAGGGTTTCAGGGGATTGGTCCAGAGTAGAGATGTGGATTTTTGACTCAATAGCATATAGGTGGCATTTAAAGCCATGAGGCTTGATGAGATTATCAAGGGAGTATAGAGAGATGAGCCTTGAGCATATTTAGAGGTTGGAAAGTTAAGGAATAAGCAAAGGAGACTGAAAAAGGTGATCAGAGAGATGGAGGAAATTGCAGACAGTTTGGTCACCTGGGAGTCGAGTGATGAAAGTGTTTCAAGGAGAAGGGAGTAGTCAGCGATGTCTGATCCTATTCAGAAGTTAAGCAAGTTGTGAACATTGGATCTAGCAACATAGAGGTGATCTGGGAAAGCACACCTTCAGTAGAGTTATGGAGAAGAAAGGTCAGTTATAATGGATTCAGAAGAGAATGGGAGGAGAGAAATTTGTGACTCAAGGAGGTTTGCCACAAAGGAAAAGAAGGAACTAAGGTGGTAGCTAAAAGGAAGTTGAGTCAAGAGAAGGTTTTCTATTTTTTAATGGGAGAATTAACTGTATATGTGTTTATTTAAAGGAGTGATTCAGTAGAGAGGGCAGAATGGATGATGTAGGAGAGAGAGGGAATGGATGTAAGGATGTAGGCAAGAAGGGATGGGCTCTTACCCACAAGTAGAGGGATTGGCCTTGTCTAGAAGCATGGACAGTTCATCCATAGCATTGGAGAAAAAGTAGGGATATGATCACAGATTCAGGTAGATTGGTAATACAGATGGTCCCCAATGACAGTGGTTCGACTTATGAGTTTTTGGCTTTACAATGTTGTGAAAGCAATAGCATCCAGTAGCAACCTTACTTTGAATTTAGATCTCTTCCCAGGCTAGCAGTATGTGGGACCATCCTCTCTCATGATGCTGGGCAGAGACAGTGACCCACAGCTCCCCGTGAGGCATGATAGGAGAGTCAACAACTGATACAGTTACAGCCATTCTGTTTTTTACTTCCAGTAAGGTGTTCCACAAATTACATGAAGTTTTCAATACTTTATTGTAAAATAGGCTTTGTGTTAGATGGTTTTGCCCAACCGTAGGCTAATGTAAATGTTCTGAGCACGTTTAAGGTGGGCTAGGATAAGCTGTGATGTTTGTTAGGTTATGCGTTTTCGACTTAATGATATTTTCAACTTACGATGGGTTTCTTGAGACATAACCCCATTGTAAGTCGAGGAGGATCTGTAATTTTAAAACCCCTTAACAATTCATGGAGGTTTCTGATATAGCAGGCGCTATGCTAAGCACTTTGCATACGTGATTTCATACAATGACCCTTTGAGGTTAGTTGTCATATTGTTTCTATTTAACTTACAAGGAAATTGAAGCTTAAGGATGTTAATGTCATACAGCAAGTAAGTGACCGAACCAAGATTTAAACCCTTATCTGTCTGACTCTAGAACCTGTGCACTAACATATCAGCTTACGGTGGTTGTTCTCTTCCCATCCCTCCACCTCTTTTGCTGTGTATCTCTCTCTCTCTCATATATATATATATGTATCTCCCAAATAATCACCAAGCCGTGCCCATTTTACCTCCTAAATGCTTCTTGATTCTGAGTCCTCTTCTTTGCATTCTTACTATTCTTACCAGCCTTTGACGAGACCCATACAGCCTAAGTTGTATCTTCTGTGCAATCAGAGAATGGTCTATCTGAAGTGCAACTCTGACCGTGCTAGTTCCCTCCTCAAATATTTCTGTCACCACTTTGCCCTATGAGTTCAAACTCCTTAAACATGCTGAGCCTTCACTGTCTGGTTACTGCCTGTTTTTCCAGTCTCAAATATTGTTAGACTCTCCATAGTCCTCAAGCAATTTCTATCTTTTACTTATCAAGTGATATTCATAATGATGTGTTGACATGTTTGCCTCCACAACTAGGCCATGAATTCCTTGAGGGTAGGGATTGTATCTTATTTGTAATGTTTGTCTATAATAGTTTGTTGAGTGAATGCGTGAATGAATGAACGAATAGCACAGATGTATAGTTTTTCCAAGGAAAAGAAAAGGAAGCATCTTATCCTTTTAGAGTTTTTAAAAAATGAGTGAATGGCTGTGGTTTCTGAAATTTTCTGAGCATAGGTAAGAGAATGCAAGAGAGAACTTATGACAGCTCATTATTCAAGACACATCAAGCAACGTCCTTGTACCAGGCACTTTAGTGGGAGCTAGGGATAGGTAGAGGCAGATAACAGGCAAGTAAACCAAAAAAGAAAGAAAGAAGAAAATTTGGGGGGAATGATAAAAGCTGCGATGGAAACAAAGCAGGGTGTTATGTTAGGAGTACCTGAGCAGCTGCTTTAGATTAGCTCTAAGACAAGGCCTGAGGAGGTAATACTTACCTCGAGACCCGTATGACATAAGAAGGAAGCAACCACATGGAGTTTGGGGGACAGCAGCACAGGCAGAGGGGAGGAGCTGGTGCACGGTCCCGTCCTGAAGGCGGAAGAGAGCTTGGCAGTGAGTTTTTAGAGGTAGTGAGGAGTCAAAGCCCGTTAGGGCCTTGTAGGATGGGGGAGGACTTTGGATTATGGGGAGCTGTTCAGAGGTTTTAAGGTGGGGGGATGACCCGATCTGAGTTAGCGGGTACAAAGGTCACCCATCGCTCTGTGAAGAAAGGATTGTAAGAGGTAAGGGTACGAAATGAGTCAGGAAGGCGTTGCAGGTTAGAGAGAGGGTGTGGCTTGAGTCAGGGTGATGGCAGGGAAGGTGGAGAGAAGGGGTGCATTTGGGATACTTTGGAGAATGAATTTAGGTAATTTACTGATGGATTAGATGGAGGGGAGGAATAAAGGAGCAAAGGGTGACTGCTAAGTTTTTGGCTTGAGCAAAATGACGTGATAATCATGTCATTTACAGAGACGCAGCCGACTGGGTGGAAGGAGTAGGAAATCAGGAGTTCTGTTTTGGGCATGTTCATTCTGAAATGCTTTGGGCATCAAATGGATGTATCACGGGAGTAGGCTAGAGATGTGAGCCTGGAGTTCGGTGGAAAGGTTGGGGCTAGAGATAAGAATTTGGTGCTCATGAACATGTAGAGGCTTTGGAGACTTTAGAAGTTACAAAGAAACAGTGCGGTCTTGCTGAAACCAGAAGTTTCAGGACCGGTGGGGTCAGCCTGGTCAAATATGAGAAGTTAAGTAAGATGAGAACTGAGAAGTAACCGTTGGGTTTGCCAACATGGAAGTTGTCTGTGAACTTGACAAAAATAGCAGTTTCCATGAAGTGGTGGGAACTGAGCCCAAGTGGAACAAGGGGAGGACAGTTTTAGTTGTGAGAAGCAGCGTCTACAACCATAGATTACTCTTTCCAGAAGTTTTGCTATTGTCTTAACTACTTAGTGAAGGGCATAAGGCCTTTGGACAAGTCTCGCAACTGAAAATGGATGGTAGTAGCTCACAAATTAATGTGTTTTTGCCACAAGGTGTCACTAATTCTTTATTATCTTCTGGTAAGTAAAATTATTGCAGCACAAGCATACCTGGTATTAAGGAAATACTGTTTTTTTTTTTTTTTAAATCACATTTACAAAATAGGCCAATTAGAAGGTAGTTGTTTACACTGGGGAAAGGTTTCCTTTCAAGAGCCAGTCTCTCTAGAATATTCAACATCTGTGCACAGGCCTAAAGGGACACATTGAACATGAGGCTGGGTATCAGAGGGCCAGGATTCTGGACTTAGAGCACTGGATTGAGAGAAGACTGGGGTGCAACTCCAGTTTTGCGCTCACTAGCTGTGTGACCTCAGGCAAAATTTAAATGATTCTTTGTCTTATTGATTTTTTTATCTTTCATTATTATTTTAAAATAACAGAGTAGAGGCTCCTTTACCCATCTCACCCAATTATTTTTACACGTCAAAAGAGATGTGTATAACAGAGATGCTTAGAAAATGGTGAAGTGCAATGTAAATACAAGATTTAAAACAATTTTTATAAACATCATTTATGCCCAACTTTATAACAATGAAGGTATAACGTTAGGCCGTTATATTAGTGAAGACTCTTGATGCCAAGTGGTAGAAACCCAGTTTGAACTTGCTTGGCAAGCAGGGTATGTTTTGATGTTTCTAAGGGCGGTTCACGTGACTTCCGGAATGGCAGCGCTGCGGGGATGGGAGGGCTTCGGGCGTCACTGGATTCAGGGATTTGAATGACAGCAACGTGGGCACCCCTACTTTCCTCTTTCCTTCTGTACAATGTCTTTATCTCTTTGGTTCCAGCTTGCTTCCTCCACCTAATAGGGAACATGTTGATATTATGAAGGTTGTGGGAGGTCCACATGACAACACCCCGTAGGTTGAGAAGACAGAGCTGAAGAAGTAGATGCTATAAATTACCTTGATTTTGGTGAAGAGAATGTAAATTTCAAATTTATGAAAGCCATTGTCAATACTGACTTTCAAATTAAAAAAACTAAAAACCAAATGTTCTGAAACAGTCTAGTATCTTTGGGTCTGCATGTCTTTATTTTAAAAAGTTAGACAGTCTTTATTATCTTCAATAAGTTCATATTATAAAGAGTTAAGATTATGGGATCAATGTACCTAATTTAAAGAAAGCAAAATTTTTTTAAAAATTACCAAAAAAAGAGGTATAATTTTTTAAAAAGAAATCTTCATTTTAAACATTTCAGAATGGTATTCTTTTAAAAGGCATTCTGGTCTGGAATATATGTTAATTAAAACCTATTTTTACATAACTCTTCAGGAACATATGTATCACAATTTTATGAGGTATATTTGCTAGTCATGTATAATGTATTTAATTTCTTTTAAACCCCCCCAAGTATGCCAATTCCTTTTAACTGAAAAATCTTAAGAACTATTACTGAATTTTTTCCCTGCATATGCATTAATTAATCAAAAGTCACTTTAGTTATCCATGAGATTTTATCTGAAAATAAATTCTGAGCTGAATTCCCTTGGCAGAAGCAGAAGCAAGTTTTATAAACTTTCTTATGTTGAATGGATGGAATCTCTCTTCCCAGCCCTGAGATTATATTGAAATCCAGGAAATGCAGACACTAGCACTTAAGTCCCCTGTTTTGAGGGAAACATCTCAAAAGGAAAGACCATTCCCTTTCCTGGGAGACTGGTGTCTCCCTGCTCTCCATACAGCTCACCCAAACATTGACAACATTGGTAGAATTGTGCTTTATTGTATATATGCCCCAGCTGTTTATGAATATTGTTAAATATTTAGATCTCTATAAGAAACTCTGATACAACATAGAGCATAACTAGGTCTTCTAAACTGTATTCAAGGATATTTCCCAAAATTATAACATCCTTGTCCCTGAGATTTGTTTTAAAAGGACAGGGTTGGGGACTCTTGGTTTAAAATGGCATTGAATGAAGTGGGAATTTCTTCCAAGTACTAGCTACATATCTGTGGCAGCAGTGATAGGGTTTGTCCATTTCTGTTTAGAAGAGCGCAGTAGATGTAAGCAAGGGGCAGGGGGTAGAAGTTGTGCATAGCAGTCTGTTTCAGCTTGAGAAGGAGATTTAAAAGGCACCCAGGTAGACAGCGAGTGAGGCCGGGGGGCAGTTATGATGCTGTTTGTTGGCAGAGCACCAAGTCTGGATTTATTCCCTTGCTGGAAGGTAAGAGGAGGAAGAGGAGAAACATGGAGCTTCTGGAAAAAGTGCTGTCAGACAGGGGAAAGGAAGTATGTATTTGGACAGTCAGAGGAAGACGCATCTCTAGAAGTGAGACAGTTTGGCATCCCTAAAGACATTGGCACCACCCATGAATAAAAGCAGGAAGCCACAAGAAAAAGAGTGCTTGAAAGACAATTAGATGCGATTGAAAGGGGGTGATATTATAGGCAGAAATACTTTCTGAATGCCAGGGATTGTGCTGGGGGCTGAGATTAGGATGATGAATAAAATTGCCATGGTTCTTGCCCTCACGACTCTAGTGGGGTAACCAGGGGAACAGAAACTTCCAATCCTGTGTGATATGAGTGATAACAGGGTGGGACAGGGTGCAATAGAAGCACGAGGACCCCTAACCCATGCTGGGGGTCGTGGCAGGCTTCCTGTGTGACATGATGCTGGAGATCAGGCCGAATGAAATTGTAGGAGTTTGCCAGATGAAATGAGGGGGAAAGAATACCAGGTGTGAAGCCCAAGAGGTGAGAGAATGCCTAGAATCTTGAGGATCTGAGAGCTCAACGTGTCTGAATCAGAATATGAGGCAGGGGGTATTAAAAATATGTGATTAAAAGGAGATTAAACCTGCAGTTACAGAATTCAAATCCACATTATGGAGAATGTTGTTGAACGTCAAATGAGTGATTTAAAGAACCATCCTGAGAAATGTTCTCAGAACTAGAGGAAAGGATTAAAATATTGACCCAGCATGGGAGATGATAGGTATTGATATATAGGAGAGCAGATAACAATTCAACCTAAAACTCATATTCCTATGGGACCAGAGAAGTAACAATGAAACATGTAATTTAACAAGTGTTCCCTGAGTTGAAAAAGTACTTGAATACACAGATCAAGATGGCTGTCCACAATCCAAGAAAAACTAATGGCAACATTTTTATACTACAGGGATATAGAAAACAGATCTTACGAGCATCCAGGCAAAAAGAAGCAAATTACCTTGCAAGAATGAAAATCCCACTGACCGTAGGCTTTTCTGCAACAAGATCAGAAGACAATTTAACAACATCTAATAGAGTTTTCAGGGAAAATGTTGGGAACAACCTCACCCTCAAAAATTCCATTATTTTTCAAGGCAATAGCATTTACTTTCAGACTTGCAAAGCCTTGCACCATAGACCATTCCTGTCCCTCATTAAAAAATACTCACAAAAGAGCAGTCAAAATGAAGAACTCAGTAATGAGGAAATTATGATTCACAAGGACTTATGAAACCAACCTTACTCATTTTGGACCAAAATACAGCTACTTGGTTGACCTCCATGTGGTCTGGTCGGTTCTGGGGACTGAGGGTGAAGCTTGGCCTGCAGAACTTCCCTGAGCTATTCCTCCTGAGGCAACTCTCAGGTCCCAGAAATTTTTTTTTTTTTTTTTTTTTTTTTGCGGTACGCGGGCCTCTCACTGTTGTGGCCTCTCCCGTTGCGGAGCACAGGCTCCGGACGCGCAGGCTCAGCGGCCATGGCTCACGGGCCCAGCCGCTCCGCGGCATGTGGGATCTTCCCGGACCAGGGCACGAACCCGCGTCCCCTGCATCGGCAGGCGGACTCTCAACCACTGCGCCACCAGGGAAGCCCCAGAAAATGTATTTCTTGCCTCGCATGCTTTACCCCTTGTTTCAGAAGGAATGTCATGTTTGATGACCGCTTAAAACTGATTTCGTTTCCAACGTCTGCTAATATTGCCTTAGCTACTTACCTGGTTGAGATACAATGTCGAGAAGAACTAAACACTCCCCTTTTCTCAGAACAGAGTCATGTAGCTTATTGATCATTTTCATGTCCAAGAGCTTGCGGTTCTTTTAATTGGGCAAGACTAGTAAACTGTGTATTAGCAGCCGTTGAGTCCTGAATCTTCGCCTTATCTCATCTGGGACTTGTGAATGTCCCTGTGTTACCTATGGTTAGAACCAGCATGTTCATTATATACATATGATGCTGACGTTTAGAAATGTAGCTTATTTCTTTTTCTGTTTCTTACAGAAAATCTCAGAAGCAGATATACAATTTATCATTTCCTTTTGATCAAGGAAGTTAGTGGCTCATTTCAGTAAGACAGATATTCTTAAAGGCACAGAAAAAAACCTGAAAATCATAACATTTCTAGTTACTATTGCTGTGTAGCTAGTTCCCCCAGAAATGAGTGGCTTCAGTAATAACCATTGTCTCATGCTCCCAGATTTTGTGGGTCAGAAATTGGAACAGGATGCAGTGGGGATGGTTTGTCTTTACTCCGTGAGGCCTGGGACCTCAGCTAGTAAGACTCAAACTGGAGATGACTTGACAGCTAGGGGCTGGAAACATCTGGAAGCTCTTCCACTCTCCTGTCTGGTGCCTGGGTTGTGATGACTTGAATACTAGGACCACTGAGCAAAATAGTTGCTAACTTGCCGAGACTCAAGGAAAGGGGACGTAGATCCCACTTTCAGTGGGAGGAGTGTCAAAAAATTTGTAGCTCTATTTTAGAAACTACCTGATAATAAATTGCTAACATTGGTTTTCTTTGGCTCACAGGTTTTGGAATGGTGCTATGGGTTGAATTGTGTCTCCCCACAAATTCATCTGTTAAAGTCCTAACCTTCAGTACTTTAGAAATAGGGTCTTTGCAGATACAATTAGTTTATTTAGAATGATGTCATACTGGAGTGGGGTGGGCTCCTAGTCCAACATGATTGGGGTCCTTTTAAGAAGGGGAGTTTGAACACAACCCCCCACCCCACCCCCCACCCCCACACACAGGGAGAAACCCTGTGAAGCTAAAGACAGAGATTGGTATGGTGCTGCTACAAGCCAGGGGATGCCAGAGACTTCCAGGGAGCTACCGGAAGCTCGGGGAGAGGACTGGAATAGACACCTTCACAGCCCCCAGAAGGAACCAACCTGAGCAACACCATGAACACCATGATCTTGGACTTCTAGCCTCCGCAACTATGAGACAATAAACTCCTGGTATTTAAGCCAATCGATTTGTTACAGCAGCCCTAGAAAACTAACGCAGATGGTTTTTAGTTTCTTTATATTTTTCAATATTTTTCATATTTTTGACAAGGAACATATGTTTCTTTAAAAGTGAGGGAAATAGATTTATTTAATATAATAATTTCAATTTCTAGATTCCATAAAACATGGAAATATACTTTGGTTGTATCTGGGTAATGCAACTATAGGTAACTTTTTTTAAAATTCCTTCTACTTCTCTATCCTGAAAGTGTTTTCTATCATAAGTGTGTGTCATTTTATTATGGGAGGGAAAAGAGACCGCAGGAAGCAGCCATTGAAAGTAGAAAGAGTAAGGACTTCAGGGAGATGACCCTGGGTCCTGCTCTGCTACTTAGTAATTCTGAGCCTGTTTCCTAATCTGAACATGAGAGGACTATTTCTCAGTGTTGCTGTGAGAGGTCAATGAACGAACACATCTGAAATCACCTAACCTGATGCCTCATAAGCTTCGCCTTCACTCTCTACAGTTTAACTGACAACCTCCATGACTGTGATTATGGGGGTGGGTGGAAGACTGAAATAATTTAAGAGCTCATGCATGATTTTCCCTGATAGTTAGTGGGAGACTAAGTGCGTGAAAAGCTAGGGAGCCTAGAGGTGGCTTTTACTGTGAAGCAGAGGCCGCTTGAGCTAATAGTCTCTACTTACCCAGCTCCCTCCTAAGGCTTTGGGAACGGTCAAGGTCAAAAATGGATCAAATGGTCATGTGGCTTTGAAAAAACCTGCAAAAGGTATTTTAACTGCAATCAGTTAGGACTGCGGCCTCCTTCCGCTCTGCCCCTCTGCCCCGACCCCAGCCACTTGGATGGCCTTGGAGTGGCCATGGGGATTTGGGGCCTGGGCTAAGGGAAAGTTGACTTATGGATACATTTAATTTGGGCTCAGTGAGATGTATTTATGGGGTTTGCAGCCACCTCCTTGAATATGTAAGCTGTTAATAGCTAACCTGGGGTACAAGGGCCTTGCAGAGGTATTCCCACTGGCCACTATGCCTACTCACCCAGCTTTTGAGACGAATAAGAACACATATAAGGGGCTTTCCTGGTGGCGCAGTGGCTAAGAATACGCCTGCCAATGCAGGGGACACGGGTTCAAGCCCTGATTCAGGAAGATCCCACAGGCCGCAGAGCGGCTAAGCACTTGCGCCACCTCAATGAGAAGTCCGCACACTGCAACGGAGACCCAGTGCAGCCAAAAATAAATAAATTTTAAAATATAGATTTCATATGTTTAAAAAACACATGTAAGAACACTTTTTACAGAGCCTAGCACTGATGCAGTATGTGGGTACTGGAGGAGAAAAAGGGTTTGAGATACATGGAGCCAGAAAGTTGCCTGTGGAAAAAATTTCCAGATTTTACAGCTTCTATATGAAAGAAACTTGATAGAAATTTCTCCAAGTTTCACAACAGTCTTAAAAATTTAAATGACATTATCAATAATGAGTTGAGAAGCTGAAAAAATTATTCTAAACTATTAATGTTGACGAGAACACCATTTGAATCAAGTAAGCTAAAAAAAAATCAGATATAAGTTTTATTCTTTCTACACAAAATGTTACAAAATCTTCATAGGAAGAAGTGATTTAAAAGGGTATGCGGAAAAAATCTTATTAAAAAGTGATTAAAAAACTACAATGAGGTATCACCTCACACCAGTCAGAATGGCCATCATCAAAAAATCTACAAACAATAAATGCTGGAGAGGGTGTGGAGAAAAGGAAACCCTGCTGCACTGTTGGTGGGAATGTAAATTGATACAGCCACTGTGGAGAACAGTATGGAGGTTCCTTCAAAAACTAAAAATAGAATTACCATATGACCTGGCAATCCCACTACTGGACATATACCCTGAGAAAACCATAATTCGAAGAGTCATGTACCACAGTGTTCATTGCAGCTCTGTTTACAATAGCCAGGACATGGAAGCAACCTAAGTGTCCATCAACAGATGAATGGATAAAGAAGATGTGGCACATATATATACAATGGGATATTACTCAGCCATAAAAAGAAACGAAATTGAGTTATTTGTAGTGAGGTGGATAGACTGAGAGTCTCTCATACAGAGTGAAGTAAGTCAGAAAGAGAAAAGCAAATACCATATGCTAACACATATATGTGGAATCTTAAAAAATATATATTCTGAAGAACCTAGGGGCAGGACAGGAATAAAGACTGCAGACATAGAGAATGAACTTGACATGGGGAGGGGGAAGGGTAAGCTGGGACGAACTGAGAGAGTGGCATGGACATATATACACTACCAAACGTAAAATAGATAGCTAGTGGGAAGCAGCCGCATAACACAGAGAGATCATCTTGGTGCTTTGTGACCACCTAGAGGGGTGAGATAGGGAGGGTGGGAGGGAGACACAAGAGGGAGGAGATATGGGGATATATGTATATGTATAGCTGATTCACTTTCTTATAAAGCAATTATACTTCAATAAAGATGTTAAAAAAAGTGATTAAAAAGTGTATGCAGAAAAAGGAGCATTAATGAAATGTGTCTAGAGGTTGTTAATCAAAATACTAATATTTGAGGGGGGATTTTATTGTCAAACAAACCACTGCTTCATTAAATTTATCTAATATGAACATTAAATTTATAATGTGTGATTTGTTTCTCTATATAAATATTTGTATTCATTTTAAAATTTGTATTTGTAAGTTTGCGTCCTTTTTCTCCAGAATGACAGAAGGCCCCTCACTACCTGGGTCTGGCTTAAAAGAGCCCAAGTTTCGGATTAATCCTTGTTCTTCTGCAAAGTTGTTACTTGAATCTGATGCTAATATTTAGCATTGTAGCTTCTGCTTTTCCATTTCCTACAGCAGAACTGAAAATTGGAGGAGCTATTTACTGATCATTTCCTTTTGATCTAAAAGGTTTCAGTGGCTCTGTCTAGTAAGAGTTTGAGGATGCTGTTCACCTAGTCAGAGTAAAACCGTGACTCAGAGTGTGAGAAAATGGCTCTCATCTTCCCAGGAAGCTTTAAATATGAAAACATGTTGTGCTTTTGAATAAAAAGTACAATTTAAAGCCAGTGGATGGAAATTTCTTGTAAGAAGATATGAAAATCCCCTCACTCTTCCTATTCTTAAAATTAAGAGTTATTTTTGTCACAGGAGCTGAGACCTGAATACATTTTGGGAAATGAATTTGGCAGTTTGTGATAAGGCCCATGAGTCTGTACATCTTTCCTTGGGGCAGCCCCTCCAGTACCCCCCTTTTGCACCCACTGTGCCACGGTGTCTTGCTGTTTCAAAACACAGGAAAAATGGACTTGCATAATAAAATTACTTTTGCACATATATGATTTTAATTTAAAGCCAGGAACTACTCTGTTGTTTTAAAAATATTTCAGGTCTGTGAAGCTCTATTACAGATTTATTACAGAAAGAACATAAAACCAGTATCCAGCCTCGAGTATGGTCCTCAACCCCTATGCTGGTATGGAGAAAAAGAGCGCGTCTTCAGAGTATCCATGTTCAAATGCCGACTTCATTATGGGGCAAGTTACTAAATTTTCTCATCTATAAAGCATAGATATTAATATTCACCCACAAAGTTGTGAGAATTTAATGAGACAGAGGTAAAAATTTTTTAAAAACCTTTCCCATCTAGTCCCCTGGCACCAAGAAGGAGCTAAGTAAATGCTTAAAGGAAAAGCAAGATAATGTCTTAAATCTCCTTCCAAAGAGTTTGGGATCTAGAATATAGCAGAAAAGAAGGATCAAAGGAAAAGGATTAAATCATGGAGCCCTTGAAGTTGATGAATGTTGAAGGAAGTTGTAGAAAGATGAGTGATTATGGTTTGGAGAAATTCTACTAAGATGTAAGCAGATAAATTATGTGTAAGGAACCACTGTTAGATTTTCCTGGTTGAATTAAAGTTTTCACATTCATTTATTTGTTTGTTCTTTCATTAACTCAACAAACATGGAACGAACATTACAACATATGCCAGGAGGGTTTTAGGACGGGGAATACAAAGAGAAACGCAACCCGTTTTTGCCCTCAGAGAAGTTACAGTCTACATGGGGGAGAGTAACGTGACAACAATAAGGACTTTAAAATGTGGGGTAGAGAAGAGGAAGGATCAGTTTTACATCAGAAAGGAGGCAGGCTCAGCGAGGGCTTCATGGCAGAGGTGATTCTTGAGACGAGAAAGTGTCTGCACAGCTGAGGAGGTGAGGAGGGTGGACGGTGTAGAGCGCAGGCAGACGAGCCGGAGTGAACAAAGGCACAGGCATGAATCAGCTTTGCACGCGTGTGGGAGGGGTAGGTGGGGTGACGGCAAGCGGTGCAGGGGCGCCTGGAGCCGTGGGCTGGAGAAAGGGGCAGGGTCAGATGGTGGAGAACCTCACCTGCGATGCTTTGTGGCAGGGCCATGAGGGGCCCCATGAGCGGGTAACGACAGTGGCGATGGAGGGGACTCCAAGAACAAAGAGGCCACCTCTGGTGGGCCAGGCAGGAGAGAGGAATGTGAAGGTTTTGATAAACACGATGAAGTGAGGTTTGGAAGGTGAGGCTTCCCATCACTGCTCGCTGTATCAGTTGCAGGGGGAGCACACCTGAGGCGTCGAGCAAAAAACAGCACAAAATTAAGCACAAAACTGAGCATTTCGGCCCGGAAGACAGCCTCTCAGATCGCTCTAAGGGATGGCTCCCAAGAGGTAAGGGAGGAGCCAGGATATAGAGGAGTTTTTGCAAGAAAGACCAGGTATTCAGAACATCAAAAGATTACTGTTAATTAAAGAAAATGTGCTTTTCTATATATGGGAAGATGCAGGAGTCTGGGCTTATTGAAATCCTTCCTTTGATAGGTACCTTAGGACCAGTATCCTGCTTTTCTCCAGCCTGAATCCCTTCAGGGTGCACAGCTGGGGGCAGCTGCAGTGGCTACTGGCTTGATGGCCACAACATCCTTTGTATAATGATATGTCAGGCAAAATTTTTTCATCAACAGAGGCAAGGATATTAAATAAGATGACATTTTTAAAGCCTGGGCATTTGATGATACAGTCTACTATAGACTACAGTAGACTGTAGTTTAAATTTTGCCTAATTTCTAACTCTTTGATCTCTAAGAATGGCTGGAAAATTTGAAAAATGACTATCTCTGCTATGGGGTCGCATAGTCAGATACCAATGTTCACAAATTAGATCTGAAACATGACTCAAACAATTTGTTTAAAAAATGATGTAACAAGAGGAACTGCACACATGCAAATGAACACCTGTGAAAATTCTTAGGCAAGAGCTGCTAAGTTTAGCAACATCAGTTTAGCAATTTGAGAGAAGGAATCTCTTTTGGGGCCAAATGCCCAGTTTTACAGATTGCTTTGCTTCTTGGCTCTGCTGGAATGTTTGTTGAACACACAATTCCTGTCTTTAAAGGAGTTATTGAATTTTATAATTAATAATCCTGGAAGGAATACATTTAGATCATGTGCATCTCATTGTGTTCTGAGGCCTGCAGATGTCTGCTGTACCTTTCAGGATTTAGACATATAAACCTCGCTGTATAAAATTTTTCTTAGCAACTAAGTGCATGCAATTCAAGTGTCATGTTACCTACAAGTCTGCCAGAAACGAAGCTACACTTTTTCTTATTTCCAATACAATGAAAACCCCATCACTTTTTGCTGCAGATTCACAGATAAAAATAATTGGGCTCACGAATGAAATGCCCAGGTGACTTCCCTGTCACTCACTCTACAGAGAGAGCCCCCACTTGACATGTTTCTGGTTCCTTAAGACTTTAAAATATTTTTCTTTCTTTTTTTTCATACTTTCCTAAAACTAAAAAAAGAAAACATGGAAAGAAAAAAATAGAAGATATATACCAAGAAAATATTAACCAAAATAAAGCTGATATTGACACTGTTAATATTATACAAAATAACATCAAGAAAAAGCAGCGTTAAGGACATTATAAAATGATTAAAGATTCAATTCATCGAGAAGTTATAACAATTCTGAACTTGTATTCTTTTTTTTATTTAAAAAAATTTTTTTGATTACCAAAGCAAAGACACTTATAAAGCAAATACAATCTGCAATAATAAGTACATCTGCAATAGATGCTAAATATCATTAAATTATTATATAATTTAGACAGTAAACATGGTCTATTTTTGCTTCTTTCCAATAGAATACATTTGATCACTTTTTTTTTATACAGCAGGTTCTTATTAGTCATCCATTTTATATACATCACTGTACACATGTCAATCCCAATCTCCCAATTCATCACACACCCCCCACCCCCCCCCACCACTTTCCCCCCTTGGTGTCCATACGTTTGTTCTCTACATCTGTGTCTCAACTTCTACCCTGCAAACTGGATCATCTGTACCATTTTTCTAGGTTCCACATATGTGCATTAATATACGATATTTGTTTTTCTCTTTCTGACTTACTTCACCCTGTATGACAGTCTCTAGATCCATTCACGTCTCTACAAATGACCCAATTTTGTTCTTTTTTTATGGCTGAGTAATATTCCATTGTATATATGTACCACATCTTCTTTATCCATTCGTCTGTCGGTGGGCATTTAAGTTGCTTTCATGACCTGACTATTGTACATAGTGCTGCAAAGAACATAGGTGTACATGTGTCTTTTTGAATTGTGGTTTTCTCTGGGTATATGCCCAGTAGTGGGATTACTGGGTCATATGGTAATTTTATTTTTAGTTTTTTAAGGAACCTCCATACTGTTCTCCACAGTGGCTGTATCAGTTTACATTCCCACCAGCAGTGCAAGAGGGTTGATTCCCTTTTCTCCACACCCTCTCCAGCATTTGTTGTTTGTAGATTTTCTGATGATGCCCATTCTAACTGTTGTGTGGTGATACCTCATTGTAGTTTTGATTTGCATTTCTCTAATAATTAGTGTTGTTGAGCAGCTTTTCATGTGCTTCTTGGCCATCAGTATGTCTTCTTTGGAGAAATGTCTGTTTAGGTCTTCTACCCATTTTTGGATTGGGTTCTTTGTTTTTTTAATATCGAGCTGCATGAGCTGTTTATATATTTTAGAGATTAATCCTTTGTCCACTGATTGATTTGCAAATATTTTCTCCCATTCTGAGGGTTGTCTTTTTGTTTTGTTTATGGTTTCCTTTGCTGTGCAAAAGCTTTTCCATTTCATTAGGTCCCATTTGTTTATTTCTGTTTTTATTTCCATTACTCTAGGAGGTGGATCAAAAAAGATCTTGCTGTGATTTATGTCAAAGAGTGTTCTTCCTATGTTTTCCTCTAAGAGTTTTATAGTGTCTGGCCTTACATTTAGGTCTCTAATCCATTTTGAGTTTACTTTTGTGTTATGGTGTTAGGGAGTGTTCTAATTTCATTCTTTTACATGTAGCTGTCCAGTTTTCCCAGCACCACTTATTGAAGAGACTCTTTTCTCCATTGTATATCCTTGCCTCCTTTGTCATAGATTAGTTGACCATAGGTGCGTGGGTTTACCCCTGAGCTTTGTATCTTGTTCCATTGATCTATGTTTCTGTTTTTGTGCCAGTACCATATTGTCTTGATTACTGTAGTTTTGTAGTCTGAAGTCAGGGAGTCTGATTCCTCCAGCTCCGTTTTTTTCCCTCAAGACTGCTTTGGCTATTCGGGGTCTTTTGTGTCTCCAGACAAATTTTAAGATTTTTTTGTTCTAGTTCTGTAAAAAATGCCATTGGTAATTTGATAGAGATTGCATTGAATCTGTAGATTGCTTTGGGTAGTATAGTCATTTTCACAATATTGATTCTTCCAATCCAAGAACATGGTATCTCTCTCCATCTGTTTATATCATCTTTAATTTCTTTCATCAGTGTCTTATAGTTTTCTGCATACAGGTCTTTTGTCTCCCTAGGTAGGTTTATTCCTAGGTATTTTATTCTTTTTGTTACAATGGTAAATGGGAGTGTTTCCTTAATTTCTTTTTCAGATTTTTCATCATTAATGTATAGGAATGCAAGAGATTTCTGTGCACTAATTTTGTATCCTGCTACTTTACCAAATTCATTGATTAGCTCTAGTAGTTTTCTGGTGGCATCTTTAGGATTCTCTATGTATAGTATCATGTCATCGGCAAAGAGTGACAGTTTTACTTCTTTTCCAATTTGTATTCCTTTTATTTCTTTTTCTTCTCTGATTGCCGTGGCTAGGACTTCCAAAACTATGTTGAATAATAGTGGTGAGAGTGGACATCTTTGTCTTGTTCCTGATCTTAGAGGAAATGCTTTCAGTTTTTCACCATTGAGAATGATGTTTGCTGTGGGTTTGTCGTATATGGCCTTTATTATGTTGAGGTAGGTTCCCTCTATGCCCACTTTCTGGAGAGTTTTGATCATAAATGGGTGTTGAATTTTGTCAAAAGCTTTTTCTGCATCTATCAAGATGATCATATAGTTTTTATTCTTCAGTTTGTTAATATGGTGTATCACATTGATTGATTTGCGTATATTGAAGAATCCTTGCAACCCTGGGATAAATCCCACTTGATCATGGTGTATGATCCTTTTAATGTGTTGCTGGATTGTGTTTGCTAGTATTTTGTTGAGGATTTTTGCATCTATATTCATGAGTGATATTGGTCTGTAATTTTCTTTTTTTGTAGTGTCTTTGTCTGGTTTTGGTATCAGGGTGATGGTGGCCTCATAGAATGAGTTTGGGAGTGTTCCTTCTGCAATTTTTTGGAAGAGTTTGAGAAGGATGGGTGTTAGCTCTTCTCTAAAGGTTTGAGAGAATTCACCTGTGAAGCCATCTGGTCCTGGACTTTTGTTTGTTGGAAGATTTTTAATCACAGTTTCAATTTCATTACTTGTGATTGGTCTGTTCATATTTTCTGTTTCTTCCTGGTTCAGTCTTGGAAGGTTATACCTTTCTAAGAATTTGTCCATTTCTTCCAGGTTGTCCATTTTATTGGCATAGAGTTGCTTGTAGTAGTGTTTTAGGATGCTTTGTATTTCTGCGGTGTCTGTTGTAACTTCTTCTTTTTCATTTCTAATTTTATTGATTTGAGTCCTCTCCCTCTTTTTCTTGATGAGTCTGGCTAATGGTTTATAAATTTTGTTTATCTTCTCAAAGATCCAACTTTTAGTTTTATTGATCTTTGCTATTGTCTTCTTTGTTTCTGTTTCATTTATTTCTGCTCTGATCTTTATGATTTCTTTCCTTCTGCTAACTTTGGGTTTTGTTTGTTCTTCTTTCTCTAGTTCCTTTAGGTGTAAGGTTAGCTTATTTATTTGAGATTTTTCTTGTTCTTGAGGTAGGCTTGTATAGCTATAAACTTCCCTCTTAGAACTGCTTTTGCTGTATCCCATAGGTTTTGGATTGTCATGTTTTCATTGTCATTTGTCTCTAGGTATTTTTTGATTTCCTCTTTGATTTTTTCAGTGATCTCTTGGTTATTTAGTAACGTATTGTTTAGCCTCCATGTGTTTGTGTTTTTTACGTTTTTTCCCCTGTAATTCATTTCTAATCTCATAGTGTTGTGGTCCGAAAAGATGCTTGATATGATTTCAATTTTCTTAAATTTACTGAGGCTTGAATTGTGACCCAAGATATGATCTATCCTGGAGAATGTTCTATGCACAGTTGAGAAGAAAGTGTAATCTGTTTTTGGATAGAATGTCCTATAAATATCTATTAAATCTATCTGGTGTCATATCTATCTGGTGTCATATCTATTAATCTATTAATCTATCTATTAATCTATCTGGTGTCATATCTATTAAATCTATCTGGTGTCATTTAAAGCTTCTGTTTCCTTATTTATTTTCATTTTGGATGATCTGTCCATTGGTGTAAGTGAGGTGTTAAAGTGCCCCCCTATTACTGTGTTACTGTCGATTTCCTCTTTTATACCTGTTAGCAGTTGCCTTATGTATTGAGGTGCTCCAATGTTGGGTGCATATATATTTAAAATTGTTGTATCTTCTTCTTGGATTGATCCCTTGATCATTATGTAGTGTCCTTCCTTGTCTCTTATAACATTCTTTAAAGTCTATTCTATCTCATATGAGTATTGCTACTCCAGCTTTCTTTTGATTTCTATTTGCATGGAATATCTTTTTCCATCCCCTCACTTTCAGTCTGTATGTGTCCCTAGGTCTGAAGTGGGTCTCTTGTAGACAGCATATATATGGGTCTTGCTTTTGTATTCATTCAGCAAGCCTGTGTCTTTTGGTTGGAGCATTTAAGCCATTCACGTTTCAGGTAATTATCGATATATATGTTCCTATTACTGTTTTCTTAATTGTTTTGGGTTTGTTTTTGTAAGTCCTTTTCTCCTCTTGTGTTTCTGACTTAGAGAAGTTCCTTTAACATTTGTTGTAGAGCTGGTTTGGTGGGGCTGAATTCTCTTAGCTTTTGCTTGTCTGTAAAGCTTTTGATTTCTCCATCGAATCTGAATGAGATCCTTGCCAGGTAGGGTAATCTTGACTGTAGGTTCTTCCCTGTCATCACTTTAAGTATATCATGTCACTCCCTTCTGGCTTGTAGAGTTTCTGCTGAGAAATCAGCTGTTAACCTTATGGGAGTTCCCTTGTATGTTATTTGTCATTTTTCCCTTGCTGCTTTCAATAATTTTTCTTTGTCTTAATTTTTGCCAATTTGATTACTATGTGTATCGGTGTGTTTCTCCTTGGGTTTATCCTATATGGGACTTGCTGCTCTTCCTGGACTTGGGTGGCTATTTCCTTTCCCATGTTAGGGAAGTTTCGTCTATAATCTCTTCAGATATTTTCTCGGGTCCTTTTTCTCTCTCTTCTCCTTCTGGGACCCCTATAATGCAAAAGTTTTTGTATTTAATGTTGTCCCAGAGGTCTTTTAGGCTGTCTTTGTATCTTTTCATTCTTTTTTCTTTATTCTGTTCTGCTGCAGTGAATTCCACCATTCTGTCTTCCAGGTCACTTATCCGTTCATCTGCCTCAGTTATTCTGCTATTGGTTCCTTCTAGTGTATTTTTCATTTCAGTTATTGTATTGTTCATCTCTGTTTGTTTGTTCTTTAATTCTTCTAGGTCTTTGTTAAACATTCCTTGCATCTTCTCGATCTTTGCCTCCATTCTTTTTCCGAGGTCCTGGATCATCTTTACTATCATTATTCTGAATTCTTTCTCTGGAAGGTTGCCTATCTCCACTTCATTTAGTTGTTTTTCTGGGGTTTTATCTTGTTCCTTCATCTGGTACATAGCCCTCTGCCTTTTCATCTTGTCTATCTTTCTGTGAATGTGGTTTTTGTTCCACAGGCTGCAGGATTGTAGTTCTTCTTGCTTCTGCTGTCTGCCCTCTCTAAAATATTTTTCTTAATGTTTGTTTGGGTTGTATTTGCAGTTTTGGAAACTGGTCAATTTTTACATATGTCTAAATGCCTCCTATACTTTACACTTAACACACCAAAAGAATTTTCCAAGATATGATCACATCTTATCCTTTCAATAAGCCTACTGGGGTGGGGGGTTGTTAGGGATACCAGCCCAAGGCTGAGAGCTCTTTACTAGGTATTGCATACACAGTGGAGAAGACGTATGCCCAGCGGTACAGTGGAGTGGGCGCCTAATAGACCAAACCTCCCACAAATTACAACTATAAACTCCAGACAAACCACAAAAATCAATGAAGGGATCTGGAGGGTGAACAAAAGCAGGCAGAGGGGAGTTGAATGTTGGAGGAGGGTGTGTGTTTCCTGGCATCAGCTTTGACCGGAGGATGGGACATGGTCAAAAAGGGTATGTGAGTGGCTAAAACTCCAATAGAAAATCTGTCATCTTTCTGGCCTGAAAAATTAAGGTGGAGCCTGGGGCAATCAGGGCCATGAGAGAGTGAGGGATCACCCAGAAAAGAGGTGACCTAAATTCTGTGTTTTAACTCTGCACAAGGCAGACTAAGGGCAGCTGGCAGTTAAGGTCTAGAGCACCGTTGGTTATCTGTGGGTTATACCCTGAGAAAAGGAGGGCCAACTAAGGGCCATGAGCATCCAGGGGTTTTGGTGTAGGGAGCGGGGATCCTGGAACCAATCCCTCAAGGATCCTGAGGGACAGCGTAACTGAGATCTGAATTGCCACCCACCACAGGTGAGACAGAGCTTGCAGTTTGAATCTAACCAAGTCACTTGCCTGTTAAGATGAAATATAAACAGTCTTGGGATGAACACAACAGAATTCAGTCTTGACTACATAACATTCACAATGTCCAGGTTATAATCCCAAACTATTCAAGATAAGAAGAACCAGGAAAATGTGGCCTATTGTCAAGAGAGAAGACAAGGGGAAGGAGAAGAGAGTAAAAAACATCCTACAGAGCCCTCAGGGATGTGTGGGACAGCATCAAAAAGGCCAACATATGCATAGTTGAAGTTCCAGAAGAAGAGGATAAAGAGAATGAGATGGAAGTTAAATGATCGCCTTTCATGATTTCTGATACTTAACTGTATACACGAAGGGCTTGAACTGCATAGGTTACATTTCTGAAAAGCATTTGTTGCCCAAGTAGCAAAGCAATCACATTGTTTGAGAAGTTTAAAATTTTTCCCTGTGAATCTGAAATTATATATGGTTCTTTACTTGAGTTTATGGAAAACAAATAATATAACAAATGAGTTTATGGGAAAAAAATCTACATTTTATGTTCACAGAGACAGCTAGCATTTATTGAGCACCAGATGTGTTTTGGGTACTGTAAAGTAATTTATAGATATTATCTCATCAAGTCCTTCTATCAACCCTATGGACTAGGTGGTATTGTTATTTCCATTTTGCAGATGGGAAAATGCAGGCACAGAGATTAAGTAATTTGTCCAAGGTTGAATGGCTTGGTGGTAGATTCAAGATTCAAGATTTTAACGCAGGCAGCCGTCTGTGCAGACTTACACCATTTAACCCCTGGCCATCCTCCCAGGACTGGGGTCTTCACTGTTTCTTGCCCACACCATGATTATTCCTACCCTCACTCATCCGGTTCTGTCCTCCTGCAGTGCCCACCCGCCCCCACCCCAGTGATCATTCACTGTCCACCCTTAATTGTCTGGAAACTTTGTCCCTCCCCATTCCTACAGCTGCTTCTCTGCCTGATTTCCTGTTGACCAAGTATAATTGCTTCCTAATATTTAGGTAGTAACCTCAGAAAATAGCTGTTCTGCCTCAAATTGCCCTTCCTCCAAGCCATCCTAGTAATCCTGATGGGTAATCACCTTAAATACACTTTCATCAGAAGTCTTGATGAATAGTCTCCCACTATTTCACTTTGAATCCTAGTTTAGGGAACACTCAAGGCCCTCCAAAATCTGTCCTTGACCTACTTTTCCAACTGTATCCAAATGTTAAAACACCAACCCCAGACAGATATCTCTCAGGTCATTTAAATGTGTTTGGCATGTAGTAAAGCATTGAACGTTAGCTATTATTATTTTATATATAATATTTAAATAGGTAATACACCATTCAAGCACTGAAAATATAGAAATGTATTATTGAAATGTCTTCTACTTATTCTTAGCCATTCCCCACCACCAACATGTTAAACTACTATTATTAATTACTTTTTTTTAAAGATAAATTACAGCATACTATACACATTGACCTGTTACATGTTGCTTTTTTCCAATCCATATATCTTGGAGATCTTTTTGTATCAATAGCCGAAGAGCTTTCTCATTTCTTTTTTACAGCTGCATAGAAATTTTCATAGCTGTATGGCTATGCCGTAATTTAACTATTCATAATTTAATTATTCTCTAACCAAACGCATTGATGTTATTATAAATAACGCTAAAGAAAATATCCTCATCCAGATATAATTTTTCATGCCTGAGAACTTATCTACAAAGTACATTCCTAGAAGGAGAACTGGTTAGGAAAATGACTTATGCACTTGCAATTTTAACAATTATTGTCAAACTGGCTTCCATAGGGGTCATATCAGTTTTCACTTCCAACAAAAATGAATGAGTCACTAGTTTCCCAACAGCCTTACCAACGTGCTGTGTTATTAAACTTTTAGAGTTTTGCCCACCTGATGGGAGAAATAGTGTCTTAGTGTAGTTTTAAAAAATGAGTGAGTTTGAGCATGTTTTCAAAAGTTGAAAGGCCATTTGTTATCCTTTTTCTATGATCATATCATTTGCACACTTTAAAATTGAATTTTGCTCTTTTCCTTAATGATTTACAGGAAATGTATTTTTTATGGAAATTAGCGCTTTTTCTGTTACATAAGATGCAAATATTTTTCCAAGTTTGTCATTTGTCCTTTGATTTTGTTTATGGTGTTTTATTCATAGAGACATTTTTGATTTTGACGGTTTTAACTTGTTCTCTTTTACGCCTTTTGGATTTTTTTGGTTTTTATAAATTTATTTATTTATTTCTGGCTGCACTGGGTCTTCGTTGCTTCACCCAGGCCTCTCGCTGTGCTGGCCTCTCTTGCTGCGGAGCACGGGCTCTAGGCGCGCGGGCTTCAGCAGTCGTGGCTCACGGGCTCCAGAGCGCAGGCTCAGCAGCTGTGGTGCACGGGCCTAGTTGCTCCGCGGCATGTGGGATCTTCCCGGACCAGGGCTCGAACCCGTGTTCCCTGCACTGGCAGGCGGATTCTTAACCACTGCGCCACCGGGGAAGACGTCCCTCCCCACCTTCTGGATTTTAAGTCATGTTATAAAGGCCTCTCCTACTCTGAGATTGTATATGAATTTTTCCTTATTTGTCCTAGAAATTTGATTCTTTCACTTTCCGCATTTAAATCTTTGATCCATCTAGAATTTATCCTGGCATATATTTGAGATATGGTTCCACCTTTTTCTCCCCAGATGGCCACTCATTTATAACCATTGCCATTTACTGAATTACCCTTAGAATCCCCACTGCTGTGAAATGCCACCATCATACCCTGAAGTCCTGTGTGCATTTGCCTCTGTTCTTGGGCTCCCGGTTCTGCTCTGTTGGTTTGCTGCCTATTCATGCTTCAGGACCAACCCGTCCCTGGACTGAGCATGGCTTACAATCAGCGGGGCTCGTTCTCCCTCTCCGCTCCCTTTTCCGTGGTTCTCGTTCCTATTTGTTTACAGCTTTTGAAATATGACCTTCAGATTCAGTTCGTTTGGTTTCAGCAAGCAGCAAAAACAGCTCCCCCCCCAAAAAAAAATTTAAAACCTTTCTGTTGGTTCCTTTATTACCATCACCTTAAGTTCATAAATTAACATAGGAAAACTTGACATATTTAATGACTTTGAATCTTACTAAGAATATAGTAAATTCTTCTGTGTTTATTCAACTCTACTTCGTCGTCCTGCAGGAACATTTAAAAATTTGTGTCAAATTGGTTTGGTTAAGTTTATTCCTAGATATTTTATCTGTTTGTGGCTAATGTACGTGGAGTGTTTTCTTTCACTGCATTTTCTGACTCGTGTTAGTATGTGTGGAGCCTTTTGATTTCTGTGTATTAATATTACACCATTCTAGCTCAGCTTGTTTTCTTATAATTTCTAGTAGGTTTTGTTCTTAGTTGATCCTCTTTAATTTTCCAAGTATCTAATCGTATAATCTGCGAACAATAATAGCCTTACCTCTTCCCTTACAATATTTATTCCTCTGACTTCTTTCTCTTGTCTGGTTGCTTCAGAGAGTACATCCAGAACACTTTTAGGTAAATGGAAATATTACCAACCTGACATTTTCCCAATTTCAGTGGGAGAGTCTAGTGTTTCCTCATTCAGACTTTTGGTCTGAGATTTACAACTTAAAAAAAAATCATATTCACTGATTTCTATTTCATTAAGCATTTTAAAAAATATTAGTAATGGAGATTAAATTTTGAAGGTGACTTTTTGGTATCTACGGGGTTATATTTTCCCTGTAACTTACTAAAATGATGACTTACATCAGTAAATTTCCTACACTGGAATTACTCTTGCATTCCTGTACTAACTCCACTTGGTTCAGACATTCCATCTGCTAATACTGGGTTGGCCAAAAGGTTCGTTCGGTTTTTTCGTAAGATGGCTCCAGTAGTGCTTAGTTGTCCTTAATTTCATTAGAAACAATTTTGTTAGATTGTATCTTGACAGCTATCATATCAGCATGCATTTAAAAGAAAAACTTATCAAAACTGGTGGATTTTTGTGTAGCTATTTTAATATTGAAGATGGAAGAAAAAAGCAACATTTTCAGCATATTATGCTTTATTATTTCAAGAAAGGTGAAAGCACAACTGAAACGCAAAAAGATTTGTGCAGTGCATGGAGAAGGTGCTGTGACTGATCGAATGTGTCAAAAGTGGTTTGCGAAGTTTCGTGCTGGAGATTTCTCGCTGGACGATGCTCCATGGTCGGGTAGACCAGTTGAAGTTGATCACGATCAAATCGAGACATTAATTGAGAACAATCAACGTTATACCACGCGGGAGGTAGCCGACATACTCAAAATATCCAAATCAAGTGCTGAAAATCATTCGCACCAGCTTGGTTATGTTCATCACTTTGATGTTTGGGTTCCACAAAAGTTAAGAGAAAAAAACCTTCTTGACAGCATTTCCACATCCGATTCTCTACTTAAATGTAAGGAAAACATTCCATTTTTAAAACCAGTTGTGACAGGCGATAAAAAGTGGATACTTTACAATAATGTGGAATGGAAGAGATTGTGGAATAAGCGAAATGAACCACCACCAACCACAGCAAAGGCCGGTCTTCATCCAAAGAAGGTGATGTTGTGTACATGGTGGGATTGGAAGGGAGTCCTCTATTATGAGCTCCTTCGGTAAAACCAAACGACTGATTCCAGCAAGTATTGCTCCCAATTAGACCAACTGAAAAGCAGCAATAGATGAAAAATGTCCGGAATTAGTCAGCAGAAAACACATAATCTTCCATCAGGATAACGCAAGACCGCGTGTTTCTTTGATGACCAGGCAAAGACTGTTACAGCTTGGCTGGGAAGTTCTGATTCATCCACCATATTCACGAAACACTGCACCTTCGGATTTCCATTTATTTCAGTCTTTATAAAATTCTCTTAATGGAAAAGATTTCAATTCCCTGGAAGACTGTAAAAGGCACCTGGAACAGTTCTTTGCTCAAAAAGATAAAAAGTTTTGGGAAGATGGAATTATGAAGATGCCTGAAAAATGGCAGAAGGTACTGGAACAAAAGGGTGAATGTGTTGTTCTGTAAAGTTCTTGGTGAAAGTGAAAAATGTGTTTTTTATTTTTACTTAAAGACCAAAGGCACTTTTTGTCCAACCCAATATTTTATTTGGAATTTTTGCGTGGATATTCATAAGATTGATCAGTAATTTTCTCTGTTTCTTATACGAAGTACATCTGTTTAGCTTTCCTCTCTTTTCTGGAATTAGGTTGGTAAGTTATGTTTTCCTAGAAACTTGATCATCTCATTCATATTTGCATAGAGTCCAGCAAAGGAGGGCTTTAGTTCTTTGAATTTCCAGGCTTTGTTATGATTTCCCACGATCATTTCTCATGTTGTGTAGGTTTGATTTCACCCTTTTCCTTGCGTAGGGTAGGCAGAAGTTTGTTTTCAGAGAGCTAGTTTGGTTTTATTTTTCAGTTCTAATCTTTTTCTGTTTTCCAAATGATTAATTTCAACTATATTTTTATTATTCCCTTTCTAACTTCATGAATGGTATGCTGAAGGCATTCATTTTTGTTTATTAATATAATTTTATAAGGACAAGAATTTTCATCTGAACACCACTTTAGCTATCTCTCAGGTTCTGAAAGGTAGTCTACACATATATATTTCATATTAGCTACTGCTATTATTATTATTTATGTGGAAAGCCACTGGAGAGTTAAGGAAAGAAATAAGTTTGGTTTTCTAGGATAGGGCTAGATTAAGGTGGGCCTTGAGTGGGAGGTGTTGGTTAGAGATTTTTAACTTGATAAAAATAGTATTAAGAAGCCACTGGGGAGCTTTGGAAAGTAACATGATGTAAGTGTTGTTTTGAAATGATGAACATCTCACATATTAACATTACCTTATCTAGCACTTTGTTTTTTCCAAAGCAATTTTGGATAGGAAATGCCTTTTTCAGCAAAGATGGAAAAAAGAAGGCTTATCTATCTCCTTCTCAAAGATGATATGGTCCAATCCCGTAAACGAATACCTACCTAGAACTTCTCGTGATTGTTTTGAATGTTGTACACTGGCTGAAATCTTTCATTACTGACTTTAGAATTTCATACAGGAAGCTCCTTTAAATTTGAAGCATATCCTATAATTAATTGGACTGTGGAGCAGCCATTCACTTCTACTCTAGCACTTCATGTTATCCCTCATTTGGAACTGACCTTTGCCTTCCGAGGTGTTTTATTTCTCTAGTAGGTTGTAAATTTCTCATAAGTACAGTATCTTTTATATTGTAGGAGGTCAATTCATATTTGTTATTAAATTATTTTGCTTAAAACTACTCTTGTATAATTATAAAATTCTCACAATGTGCATATGAGTAGTTGAAATACTCCAAGATAATTGTCTACCTTATCTTTATATTATCCCTAATCATATTCAACATTTTCAGTTGTCTTTCTATACTAAATAGGTAACCTGCACTTTATCCCACGTTCTATTATTCGAGTAACTAAACTAGTAAATTGGTGTGTGTTATACCAGATCCACAATCTCTTTTATTTGATTTTTGTTCAAGGGCTAATAGTTCCTACTCAATGTCCACTGTTCTCTTCTTTCTTACAGATTTTATCAGAGGAGCTAATGTGCCTACAACAAACTGTATTTCCTAGACTCCTCTCCAGGTGAGAGCAGCCGTGTGACTAAATTCTGGCCACATGAATGTAGGTGGAAATTATTGAGCTAGAAAATTCCTGCCTAGAATTTGGAGGGCAAGCCTGGAGGAGAATCATGCTCACAGGAAGGATGGTGGACTAGAAAGCTAGAAAGTGTGAATGAGACTAGCTACGCAATTTGCAGGGGCAGCACAACAGAGCATCGCCTCTGGCGCTGGGCCCTTGGAAGCATGGGGCCCTATGTGACTGCATGGGTCACATCCTGGTGAAGCTGGCCCTGTGTGTGAAGGAACTGGGGCCCGAGGATGTTGTCAAGCTGCCATGTCAGCCCTGGACTGCCCGTCTGTTCTTCTTTTAATAGAGAGGAGCACAGCCCCCTTCTTGTTTAAGCCTCTGTTATCTGGATTTGCTGTGAGGTGCATTCCATAACTGATGCAGTGCTATGACTACCTTCATTTTACAGATGGAGAAACTGATGCTCAGACAGTTTGATACCTGATCCATGGTGACCCATCTGGGGTGTGGACTCAGGCCCTGTGAGTATGGGTCACATACTCCTTTTTTTTTTTTTTTTTTAATTTATTTATTTTTGCTGTGTTGGGTCTTCGTTTCTGTGCGAGGGCTTTCTCTAGTTGTGGCAAGCGGGGCCACGCTTCATCGCGGTGCGCAGACTTCTCACTATTGCGGGCTCTCCCGTCGTGGAGCACAGGCTCCAGACGCGCAGGCTCAGTAGTTGTGGCTCATGGGCCCAGTTGCTCCGCGGCATGTGGGATCTTCCCAGACCAGGGCTCGAACCCGTGTCCCCTGCATTGGCAGGCGGATTCTCAACCACTGCGCCACCAGGGAAGCCCCACATACTCTTTCCTGTGCCAACACATTGTCTTTCTTTTCCTACAGAGATATAATCATTCTGCGTTTCCTTTTTCCAGCAAGATACTGCATTCTGCAGGTTTGCTGGTCTCACTATGGTCCCTCTGGGTAGCCTATAATAGGAGGAGGTTAGCTTCATCTCATTGGTGGTTCCTCATTCACATTTAATTGTACTCTGGAGTGGGCAAGTTGCAGGGCCTCAGTCCACATTTAAAATATTGCCCAAAAGTGATTCACTCTTGTCTCTAGTGATTCACTCTTGTCTCTAGCATAATATTTATACTCTGATTCCTCAGTAATTCTCCCTTTGTAGATAAAGCGTCAAGATCTTACATAATTCAGTTAAAAAAGAAACTCAAAATATGTGAGAGCCCATCTGATGTGGGTTTCCATCTACTTGACCCTTCAGGAGGAAAGCATTTATTCTTTTAATAGTGCATTAGGATAAACAGTGTTGATCGCCCTTTGGGTGTTCTCATGCATGGCCGTGGGAAGCACTGTGGCCATTAACTATTATCTATTTTATTAGCATACAAGCCATGGCTGCCACGTCAATGCTCCAGGACCCCAGGGTAACATAGGTTATATTTGCTGGGTTTGGGCTCCAAGGTGACTGCAGGTTTGCTCAGCTCCAGGGCCAGCACCCAGCTTGGTTAACAGACACAGGTTCTGGACCAAGTCCAGAGTGGTGCTGGGGTGGAGGTCAGTGTATGATTGCAGGTAATCAGTGTACTATGTGGGATGCTGGCAATGGCATTGGGAAACCTACCTTCTCCCTCTTGGTAGGAGGAGAGAAAACCTCCTACCTTCCCCAAGAGGAAGGAATTCCAGTCTGTTCATCCAGATTCCAGGACATGAATGTTGGTTGCTCACCAACAGGCACATGAGGTGTATGTGCCTCCTCGCCTCTTCTGTTGGTTAGAGGGTCAGCATCCCTCCCAAGCTGGGCCAGGCAGGATAACGCATCAGTGCTGGGGAGGCCCTGGGGCTCGGAGGCTGGGGATCAGACCTGGATTTAGGTTGAAGCCTCTACTTAGGCCTTGGCTTCCAACCCGTTTTTACCATACACCTTGCATTGGAGTGTCAGGCCCATTTGTGACTATGTGGCCTTTAGGCGGTCCACGGAGGACAGAACTGTGGTGTTCTGGGGTCCTTGTCTATAGTATCATTTTTAAATATCACCCAAATCTCACTGCAAGGGGGGGCCCTATGTCGACACCTTGATTTCAGTTCTAGGCTCTAGAACTGTGAGATTGAACTTTTCTGTTGTTTAAGCTACTCGTCTGTGGTACTTTGTTATGACAACCCAACTACCATGCTTGGGAACGAGGTCGGGTTCTCCTATTTTAAAAGGCTAGTGGACTCCGTGGTTAGAAGTGGGAATACCATGCTGTGAAGTATTTGAAATCATCACCATACCTTTTCTTCCACTGTTCAAATATAGTAGCTTCTTGACTACAAGAAGCTCATAAGTGTTCGTCAACAAACTGGACTAATTACATGCAATAGAAGACTTTCTGTCTCACTCCTACTTTGGTAAAATAAGGAAATGGGGGTAGAGTTGTTGTGATCTGAGTTGGGTCACGTGGAGGTCAGGTCAGTGGTAACGTGGAATAGATGGGAGGCTCCCTAGCTTATCGTGTTAGTTGTCTATTGATGAGAACTCTCTGATTCTTGATGAGAAGTTGCTAAAAAGATGATGGAGGATTTTTCTTCCAGTCCTGAAATACTTAGTGCAGTGCCCAGCACTGATAGGTACCAAAGACTGTACTATCACTATTAGTGTCCAATTCTGGAAAAGGATTGCTTTTCTTAAGTCGGTGGTCAGAGGGGGAGTATCTGCCCCTTGAAATTTATGTCTTATCGGTGGTGCTTAATAAAGTATTTAAATGATATTAATGGGTCTGAACATGATGCCTTGAGCAATCTGGGTTAGAACATTTTAAACTTTATACCACATTGCGAATAAATCACTTCTCAAAAGACTAGGTCTTCAGCATCTGGTAGCTAGCCAACACAAAAATACTTCTTTAACAAATCAAAGACATGCAGTGTTTTATGAAAGAAATTGATAGAGTAAGGAAAATCAAATCCAGTGTCTCCAAGATATCCTAATCATTGAGCATGAAAGTTCTAATATATGACATTTTACCACTATGTTTGCTAACAATCAAGAAAACTGAGCATCGTAAAAATAAGGTTTTTAAAAGTGCTGAAAACTTTAATTCACTAAAACCAGGAAATATTATATTTGTATACTAAATTTTCTGGCCTCTGAGTGACCGTTTGCCAAAAACTTGGCTTAAAGAGAGTTTTGCAAATTTCTGGAGGACAGGGATTGTCTCTTTTTCTTACACATGAGATCCACATCTTGCCCTGCCTATCAGTCTAGGATAATGAATATATATTCAGTAAATGCTTGTTGAATGAACCAATGTGTGAATGATTTTCTTGGTGGGTTTCTATGAACTGAGGGAGAAGAGGCAACATATCAATAAAGAATGAACATTTTTGCTTTGAAATAAGGAAGACAATTTATTGTAGTGAGATTATACTGAAGTTGTACCTATGCCCGCCAACGCATATAAAGTAATTCCCTCCACACTATTGAAGAAGACACCAGTGAACTACAAAGAAACTCAAAGTGCTAGAAATCAGTTAATGTTGCATAGTGTAATGCATTTTCACTAACTTACCTAAATTTAAAATCAGATGATTAGAGGACATACTGAAGTATTTTTCGTACATATTAACAACAGCTTTTTCTTTTACTGGCGCTTGCAATGCCTTTGGTAACTCCAAACAGTGACAACTCTATTCCTTGCTGTTTCTTTCATCTTACTATGGTGACTAGTTATCACAACGCTGCTTACTAGAGGAAACTTCTAACAGAGACTTAAACATTTTCCCCTAAATGGAGTTTGTGGAAAATATGAAAATTGGCACACTGTTGAGGCAACATAAAAAAAGAAAAGACTATTTTTAAACCCTAACCCCTAGAAAAATGCCCCAGGAGGCAGAAAACAGCCATGCAGTTTAGCGCAAGTTCACAAACAAATATATACACATATCAACGTAGACCTCTTTGCACCCAGCGCCTTGTCTAGAACGCATTTTATACATTTGCTACATGTGGCACAAACGCAGGGGCACAGACACTGCCTGAGTGCCGTTGAGGAGCTGGGTAGCTGTCCTCTCTGAGGAGGTATCTACACAACTTTCCAACGGAGCTTATTCACGACTTTTTGGAAAACAGAGTCTAAGAGCAGCTCTTTACACAGCCTTGTGTGTACAGAGGTGCCACACGCTGTGTCTGGGTGATGGGTCCACCTCCTAGATGTAGGATTCCTTAGCGAATCGGAACTGATCAGCATCAAAGACGGGCTGACTACACCGCCGGGCCAGGAGGGCCTGCTTGTTCTTCTGTTGAGACTCAGACACAGTTCTCAGCCGATGCAGCTCAGGTCTCCTGGTGACAGTCACCTGTCCTGTCGTGTCTATAGAAGCACAGACAGTCCTGCTCTGCTTCCAGCTCTCAGTCCTGGGCCACCGTCGGGGCCCGTCCAGTGGCTCCTGACTGCATATATTTCTTGAGTCCCCTCCGTGGTGGACAGGGAGAGGTGGCGGTAGCCGGGCGTCCAGGCTTAGCATCCTGGCCCTCATGCTGCCAACTGTTTGGCTCCCGTAGGTGGCGAGCTCCAAGGCCTGGTACCGAATGGCCTCCTCGTAAGAGGGGGGGCCACCAGGGCTCCTTTGATCCACCGGCTGGAACGTGTTCTCCACCGAGAGGGAGTGGGCCCCCGAGTTAAAGTCCACAGCTGTTTGGCCGTGGGTGTCAGGCAAGTTTTCTTGGACGATTCGGCCGGCAAGCTGGCTTTCTTTTTTAAGACCTTTCTTTACCTGGTCTCTGGCGCAGCCCTTGGATTTCGCAGCCACAGCAGAGCTGCAGGTTTTGGTTAACACTTTTTGGTGAGAGGCGAAGGAGAATGACATGGAGTGTTTTTTTATTTCTCTGTCGGGCTTACTTTTCTCAGTCTTTGTGAAAGACTGATGTCTGGTGAAGAAGTTTCTTTTGGGACTGGAAGGAGAAGCCAGGACTGAGCTGTCGGAGAGCACGTCTGGGGAGCCACTGGAGACGGCTTTGGGGGTCAGTGTGCACGCTGACACCAAACCCTGAGCGGGGCTCTGCACCCTCGGGTCTCGCGGCCCCTGGGTTTTGCCTTCCGCTGCAGGAAACACCTCCTCTGGAAATGGGTCCTCGGCTTCCTCACTTGCAAAACAAGGGGCCGCTTGGGCCGCGGTGAAGTCATCCTCACTTCGCGTGAGTTTCGGGTTTGCTCTCCTGCCCTCAAGGCACTCCTTCGAGGATGCCGCCGTGCTGGGGTCCGAGTACCTCCTGTCTGGTTGCCTGAGGGAGGCTTTCAGTCTGGGCGCACTGCTGAGAACAGGCTCCCAAGGGTGCGGCGGGCCTCTGGGCTCCAGGCTGGCAGCCGGGTCCGAGGACCCTGGGGGCCACCTGCTCAGGGACCCCACGGCGCTGGGCTCCGCGTCGGGGTCGGGGTCGTTGCTGTCATAGGCCGAGTCATTCTGCAGGGTCGACACGTCTGGGGGAAGTTAAGGGACGGTTGAGCTTTCATTCAGTTACTTTTAGAAATAAACCTAAGTACCGTTCACCTACTTATTCCAAGTATGGTGCCAGGGAGTTTGGTGATGCTAATTTGGGGCTTGGTATGAAAGAAACTGGCCACATTAAAATTCTGTTTCTTTCCATATCTACTATTTTGAGGTGGAGAAGATAAGTAGGAAAATGAAGCGAGAGACGAAGGAAATGAGAAAGGAGAGAAAACAGCATTCCACTGAAAATTTATTGATCTGAAATTTAAAATGGATCCTTTGGATGGCTCTTTTGACTGGATCCATCCCCATTTTAACAGACCCATACTCCACTGTGTGGAAACAGAATCTTCTTACGCCAACTCTCTAGCTAAAAGTTACTTAGTAAAATTAGCAGTTCTTCATGATTTAGAAGAGGAAGGGGAAGGTTCCAGGCTGAAGCTGACTGAGTGTCTGCAGCCCGAGGAAACAGTGCAGGAAAACTCGAGAGAAAAGTTTCCGTGTTTAGTGACTTCCCTACAGACTGGAGTCTACTCTGATTTGGTGATGTGTGAAGGTGACTTCTGCTTCAGATACCAGGGATGCTTTACATTACTGATCTGGACTGGTAGCTGGCCATGAACTTGACCCCAGAGTCAGAATCAATTGAGAGCACCTTCCGCACCTGAACTGTCAGTGTGTTCCAGGGAGTCATCAGAAGCAATTCTGGAATGCCCTGGCATGTTCTCCCCAAATATTTCAAAGCAGTTGTCGATGAGGAATTCCACCAGTGTCTTAACCTGTGAGGAAAAGTTAACAGGTTGTCAGCTTAATGAGACCTTTATTTATTTTTAAAGGAAGGTGGTTAAGAATGGGGACGTAGCGGGGGTCAGCAGTTAGGGAGGTGCCAAAATGGTCATGAGAGATCTTTATGTGTCTGAAAGGAGCATCCGGAAAATTGGTAACAATCACCTATATGAAAATTATTTTTGAGACATGCACTTTTAATTTGTGAATTTTAAAAAATGTATTACATTAAAGTAACAAAAATTTTCATTTAAGGAGTCTCCCAAATTGGTAGCTGAGCTGACAGAGTGTGATGCACGAAAGAGAGAAAAGTGAAAGGGCCTTTCCATCCTGGGACACAGTCATGTAAAAGATGGGTATCGATTGTCCTCTGTCTCGTAGGATGATAGAGGACGCAGGCCTAGCTTTTCATCCAATGTACCCACCCAAGGGAATGGAACTATGACCAAAGCATTTGCCTTTCATATTTTCACCACGATCTCGACTGAGTCAGAGAAGTTCACGGGCATTTTATTGCTTGGCTTTTGCAAACAGACGATGAGTTTCTTAGAAATAGACAGAAACGAACCTTATCATTCAGGTCTCTCCGGGCTTCGAACGACAGGTTTTGCTCATTCTCCGGGCTCAGCACATTGGGCCCGATGCAGATGGCGAGATTGCTGGCATCCATCCTGTTGACCTCAGAGTTCTTGCTGATGACGTGGAGCACGGAGACCAGGTGCTTGAGCAGCAGGTGGTTGGGCTGCGGGAGCTTATCTGCAACCCTGGAATGGAGTTCGGGAAGGCTGGTTTTAGGGGAGGCTCACAGCCTGTCTAGCTTGAGGATGGCAAGTTGAAAGTTTCTGCCTAACCCAGACTTCCTTTAAAATGAGGAAGGTTCATTTTCACAAGAGACATTGTGAAACGTTCATTCAGACACTTCCAGTGGCAACTGACACGGAATGAGTCAGTTAACCACAGATCCTGAAGCCCTAAAAAACTGGCCTTTGTGATCAGGACACCGATAACATGGCCCTTTATGCTTTACATAGATCTTAAGTTACGAAATATTAACTCCTGCAGTAAAATACATAGTTTAATACATCTTGAAAATCATTTTGTTGAGCAACCATTTAGCCATGTAGAATGTCTTTCTGCTTCTAACACTGCACGACTATTTTTTTTTAAAGAATACAGTCATTTGCCTTTTTAAAAACTGTGCTCATCAAATGAAGAGGACACATTTTTATACCATTCTGAGAAATCTTTATGGAGATTAAATCAGTTTATAAGAGCATGTTCATAAAAATTGTGACAGCAGCACTTAAATGGCAACATGGGCACTACTACTAATAAATTAGAATTGCAAGGCTTCATAGCTTCAGAAAATGAAATGGTGTCTCTAACATAAGGATCGTTCATTTCTCATAAGAAGATATTGTTATGAAAGAGCTTTGTGTCTGTAAGCAGAAACTTATTGTGATAATCGTAGTGACAGACACACTAATGTCTTCAATTCAATAAATATTTCATTGAAAATATTCAGCCATGTGAGACAATCATCATATATAGACAGACTTTCATAGGATTTGGCAAAAGCGCTGTTATTTTAGCGTTGGGTGTTTAAGATTTCCTAGTCTCTAACGGGTCACACTTCCATTTATATATGGAATTGTTTTTGCTGTGGTTGGAATTTGTTTTTGTATAGTTTTCATTTGGGTTAATTATAAGAATATGAAATATGCGATGGAATTTTATGAACAAACAACCCCTTCCAGATTGTTTACTATGCTTTAAGGGATGTTTTGTGGGAGAATAGTTGCTTGGCACGACACCAGTGTACAGGTTAGGGAGACCCCAGATTCCTGCACCTGGCTGGTTACCCTGCTTTGAGGCTTTCATCTATGAGTTTGTTCTATACTTTCTTGAACTACTTATATTTTTATACTCCCCACCTCTTGGGATTTGTGAGTACTGAAGTCCGCTTTCTATCTTTTGAAGAGGTGCTTCCTTTCATTTGGCTAAAACTACTTTAAAAAATTTCCAGGGTACCTCTAGATTTGTATTCTGGGAGTGGATGAACAATGCCACTTGAACTCCCTAAACATTGCAATAGACGTAAACCACTCTGACAGTTATGTGCAGAATCAAAGGATGGAGACTGTGCGGGCCTGGCCTCTGGGGACGAGGCTGGCAACTTACTGCTTCAGGGCCTCGATCCTGTCCTCTTCACTCTGCTTCTCCAGGGCGCCCATCCACTCCTCAAACAGGTCGCAGGACAGGAGCTTCAGTGGGATACTTCTGAGGAAGTCCTGGAGGGTGGGAGGGGACCGTTCATGTTACACAACGTGCTGCCATCAATTCCACCTCGTTTGTCAAATCTCAGGGACTCTGTGCTCATCCTCTACATGGGCTGTGCCCTTTCCTTCCTGCATTCATTAGCCTGGAGAAATCTCTCACCTGACTTGTCTCTCAGCAGCTTCCTAACAACAGGCGCAGTAAGGCCATCATCCAGGGGGCCACCAGACTTAGGGGAATGGACTTGGCCATGGGACGATCCAAGTGCTTTTCCTCAAGTAAATTTCCTTAGGGGGAATTTAATGCATCACCTTCTGTTGGAATCTGGGGTCACAGAGATGCTTATACCAATAAATAAAGGCTTAACTAAAAAAATTAAACTCTAAGATCAGTTTCCTTTGCTTTGTAGGGTAAAGAGCCCATATCTTACTTCCTGAGCGTCCATGTGTGAGAGCCCATCAGCAGGTCATTTGGCACCAATGCTGTGAACTCACCTTAAAGACCACCGCCAGGAGGTGCACGGGGAGACTTTTCAGATCCACCACGCCTCCGGAGTTGAGCTCTTCCTTAAGCTCTTTACGGGCTTTCTCGTTGGCTGCTTTCCTGAATATTCCTTCAGTGGAAGGGCCTTTAAGGCATAGTATAGTGAGAATATCCTAAAGGAAAGGGGTATAGAAATAGGAGGTGGTTACCCTTGGTTTGAAGACACACTTCACTGCTACTAACACAGGAAAAATCTATGTTTTGGTAGGAGAAAAAGAATTAAAGTAGTGGACATGAACAGTATCTAACTTTACCTGTTATAAAACATCCTCTCCATAAAAGTTAGTTCTCCAGGATCCTAAGACAGTCTTAACAAGAGACTGTTAATGCCAGTTTTTCCTTTCAGTCTGGTTGCTATCAGCTGTCTCCCTCGGCCCCGCCATTTTTCTAAGAGGAGGTAAATTGTGCAAGCTGGAACTTGCACATTCTAAAACCATTTCAGGCCTCTCTCCTTCCAAGTCATTCCATATAAACATTGGATTTCTGACCATAAACTCTATAAATCTCTGTCTCTTGATTTCACAGAAGCTACTCATTTTCAGCATTCTTCTCTCCATGAAGTTAGAAGGATGGAGGGACCATCACCCTGAGCTCAGTGGCAAACACAACCGATTTCTAGGCTGTAAGCAGCCAGGTGTTCTCCTGACTGCATTCCTAAGTGGGAACACCATTTCCAAACGTGGGGAAAAAACCTCAAGATTGGCCCCAACGAGTTTAGCATTGAGAGTGCCGTTCAGATTTCCCGAGGACTTTTCACAGCTGGCAGGAAACCGAAGTAGGTCCACGCGTGAGTGTGCACCTACCTGAATGGGTCTGGGGAGTGTGTCATTGTCACTGCAGATGGCCGACAAGGGCTGATCAAATAGGGATGACCTCAATTCTGGCTCTGAAGCCCCAGAAAAATCTGATGAAGAAGAAAGCCTTCTCATGAGAAAGAGCCAGTTCAGCACCTTCTTTCTCTTCTTAATTTCTACAGCCAAGAAAACAAAGCAAAGAGAAATTAGATTAAAATATTCATAAGCAAGGATCCGGATAAGACAACGGATATTGTCATCTCTGGTTTGCCGTGTGGGACAAATAATATTGAAAAACCGAGAAAGCAAAGGGTGTGAATCTTAATCTAGAAAAATCAACCTGAAAAACAACTGCATTGTTACCAGGGCAGCCAGCCCCTAAACAGCAACACCAAGGTTCCTCAAAGACTCCACCTTTCCTGTTTTTACGCTTTACCAACTGTTTGCTACAGAAAACGAGCAAAACCTAACTAAGCAGATCATAAACAACCATCTTAACATATTGACCTTAATAACCACAGTGGATATTTCTGATGTGAAATAGATTATTTTAATTTCTTCCTTTGACTAGTGAAGAAAATGAAACTTATAGGAAGAGGAAGTGACTTGCTCAAGACCATTTTGAAGGCTCTACACTGGGCGGGCCATTAAACAAACCTCTGTGGCCATGCTAACACTCACCACTAGGGGGAGCTACACCACGCCATCTGTCTACAGTCACCTGCAGGGTTTTCCCAGTGGGTGCTTTAGGGAAGGGCGGGCACAAATTGCCGCAGGAAGGTTTAAACCTAGATCTTTTACCAAGAAATTTTATCCTTGCAAAAGCCTGAAGACGTGTGCAACGGGTATAACGTCTAACAAGTTTCCTTCTTTCTCTGTTTTCTCCTCCTTTTTTCTCTAATTATAAAAGCTACATATTCTAAATGCATTGGCATATGTTTCTATACTTTTTATACCATCAAGTGGAGGAGGATGGATAGAGAACTGGCTTGTCCTCATAGTTCAGGAGAACTGGGTCAGGGTTACTTTATAATGGAATGAATTGTGGAAAAAAATTGAACGGTGGGTTCTTTGGGATTGGAGCTTAGTAACAATTGCTTCATGTGCTCTTAGAATCATTCTCCGTTAGAGGAGGGCAAGAGTGGTACAGGCAACTGTGTATTTTTCACATGTATGCACATTTGAATTGTCAAAACATAAATGCCAGGAGACCTGTAACTCCATTAAAACCCCTCTGGAGAGCTGGGGGGTTAGCTCAGGGAAGATCTTTTCTATCAGAGCGCTGGCTCTCTAGTGAGCTGGAGCCTTCCTGCCATGCAAGTGTTAATGTTCTGTGGTCTTTAAAAGAACACTTTGAAAAATAATTCCTAGTAAAGCACTGTGGTTTGGCAAACTAAGAACCTCTACATAAAAGATCTGTATGTTTTCAAAACTCACCAATTAGCTGGCAAAGACTGTTTTCGCTCTCACATGATGCCAACAGAGGATGTTCCTTGATGTCACCCTAAAAATAGATTTATTTTAGTTTAAAATAATGACTGAAGAAATCTGCCCAGTCTTTCCCCACAAAATACATTCAACATTTTATTATATCAAAAACTAGTCAAGCGTCCGTTAGTTTTTTCTATCTTCCAGAATCAGTGTTAATGTCCTGCTTATCATGATAGAAGATCTCAATTAATATTCGTCTTTAATTTACTACACTTATTATGTTGATTTTCTCTTCTGATAACTAAACAATACAAATGATATTCAATTAAAATCAAGTTTTCCATCTCACAGTGCAGATAAAAAGTTTTAAACATTGCTTTCTTACCTCTGATCCACATTCAATTAATGTCTCCATATTACTGGCATTTAGTGTTTTCGACTAAAAGAGAAAACACTGAATTAGGTAAACCTCTTTGACTCTCGCCATGAGAAAACATGAATTAATAAATGTAAGAAGGGCGCATACAGCATGATAGCTGCTTGTCAACTTCATTAGAGTTTGGGCTGACTGTCCAGCGATGAGCTTTGCTCCTGTGCGGCCTTGGCTCTGTCTACGAGAAATCATGTGGGAAGAAGTTAGGAGGGATACGTGTAATGCATTGGCCAGTTTCAGTGCCACTCTGATTAAACACAAAGTTTGAAACTACTGGCTAGAAAAGTTTTCCTTTAAAGTCAGTTATACACCATTGTAAAGCAATTATACTCCAATAAAGATGTTAAAAAAAATAAAGTCAGTTATATGTGACCAGATGTCTTATGCTATTAAACGCAACATCTGAACACACTTATTTCTAAATGTTTTAAACCTGATATCTTCATCATGACAAACTTTGTTATTCATTTATTACGTTCCCATCAGGAGATAACCTGAATAACAATTACAATAACAACTAACTCTTATTTGGAGAGCTCACTGTGTGTCAGGGCACTGTATTAAGTGCTTTGCACAGATTTTCTCATTAACTGGAAAAGGAAAAAACGTATTCCCAGGATGCTACTTACAGCAGACATACAACAAAGATAACAGAATTGTAAAGAATTCCTATACCCCAAAAGTGCAGGCTTCACATTATGTGTTTATTCTTTATAACGCTATTTGTTGCATATTCCACGGTGTCACTGTTTTCTGTTGGATAAGATCTTAAAGCCCAGTGACCCGCTAGGCAGCTCACTGTCTTCTCACGTTAATTTATGGTACTTACCCTCGGAGGGCCTCCACCCAGACTTCTTTTACCTCCCGTGAACTGTGGAAAATGGGAGAAACAGCATGACACTCTGCTCCAACTAATCCACCGTCAGTGAGGAGACTGAACTGCTCTAACTTCACAAGTTCTGTGTTATAAGGGAGAGGGGGCGGGCAGGTGGAAATTCAGAATATTACTGAGACCGGAAAGAACATCACGGGCTGTCACCGGGACAGAGTCAGCCAGACACTGTAGAGCTCTCACTTCCTCATTCCTTTTAGGGCAGCTCTGGTTCTTTTTTTTTCTTCTTCTTCCACTTCAAAGCAAGACATCTGTAAACTACTAAGAGTGGAAAAGATGACATATGGCCATAGGTGAAGGCTCTGATTAATGTCATAGGTGGGATGTATGAATAAGAAATTCTGTTATTCCGTACGTAAACATCATTGTATTTTCTAAAGTGGTAATTTCAGGTGCCCTTTTTTTTGTATCCTGTTTGGGTGCTGTCTCCCCTCCCACCCACCATCTCCTCTGTTCTCCAGTCACTATACATTGATAAGCACCCTCTAGGTGCGGGATGTTGTCCCTCTAAGAAACCCAAGACACGCTGCCTCTTTTGAAAAGTAGTCACCATCCAAAGCCAGGTCTGGAATTAGAAAGAGTCCACCAGAGCAGGCTGTCAACATATTAACCTCTTCTTTCCCTAACTCAATACTTAGGTCATAGTCAGATTAGATCTAATTCTGTCATGGGAGGTAAACAAAAAATTCCTTTGGTCAGACCATTCAAAAGCAGAAAGGAGATGGTGAATTTCATCTGTGGATCCTGCCTTCTGGGTAAGAGAGAAGGCTGGACTTTTCTGTGGCTTAAGGCTGCATATGAAATGACTCAAGTTCCTCGACAACAGAATGGAGACATAAATTGTGACACATTTACACAGTGGAGTCTTACAGAGCCCTAAGAATGAATAGTGTATAACTACATTCAACAGTACGGTTGGGTCTCACAAAATAATGTTGAGCGAAAGAGGCCAGACACAAAAGATTGCATCTTGCCTGCAAAGCCCCCGAACAGCAAAAGCAATCTGTGCTATTAGAAGCCACAACAGCGTTTCCCTAGGGCTGGATAGTGACTCTGAGGGATCAGAGAGGGGCTTTGAAATGGTCCATCTCGTGGTCCAGGTGCTGCTAGGCTTAGGTGTACATTTCTGTGTGTATGCTATGCTTCAACAGAAAGTTTACAAATACCTTGACTTAATTCATTATTAGCGCCTGTAAATTCTAAACCTCTTTTTATATTGATAGCGCTATTGTCTTTATACTGAAAGGAGGTCCTGATTAGGCATGTTTTGGAAAACTGAAGCACAGAGCTGTTAAAATTGGCCCGGTAACTCGGAGTCTTGGCGGGTGACCTCAGAACAGAACCAGTGTCCAGGCTTCCAGCCAGAGGCGCCCTCTCTTAAAACTGCCAGAGTTCACGCAGCACCCCCACCACATCTGTAGGCGTTATTGCTCTTTCACCCTCCCTCTTACAAACCTCTGAGATGAATTCACTGATTTTCATTATTATTATGAAAAAGGGCATTTATGCTGTCCTCTTCTAGAGTCAGACACATGGAAGGTACTCAATAAATAATTTCTGTATAAATACATTTACTTATGAAATATTCACAATAGGATATTACTATAATACATATTCTTTGCTAATACGTATTTTATGAACTTTCTCATTGGATACTTTCTTTGGTTCTTCTAAGAAACTTCATGTTTGCACTGCTCTTACAACTAAAGCATCCATCCTCAATTGACATATTTCCCTCTTTTTAAAAATGAAGACCATATTTTTTTCTAATCCTTAGGACTTCTTATGTTATGCCCTATACCCCACAATACACATTCCATCAGTGATTTAAAAACTTTCTTTTTGTCATGGGATTCTATATTCAAAGGAAGATGAATCTAGAATCCTGATATATAAAATGTTAAAAACCTTTTTTTTAGAGTATGTTGCTCTAGTGAGAGATGGGTGGGGAAATCATAGGCCCATCCGTTTTGCATCTTCTGACAAGTCCAAGCTGGGGAGTTCTTGAGGAGACTCAAACGCTCATATACCAGCAGTTCTCAAAGTGCCTTTAGTGATCCCTGGAGCCCTTTCAGGAGGGTCCACGAGGTCAAACTAATTTGTAACAATATTGAGATGCTATTTGCCTTTTTGACTCCATTCTCTCAAGAGTATATAGTGGAGTTTTCTAGACACCACATGTTGTGGGATGTTTTGATAGCTATGGGAATGCAAACTTGCATTTTCTTGTGTTTTAAATTTTTCTCAGTTTTAATTTCTCCTACGATACATACGGGTAGATATAACGGGTAAATTAACGTGCTTTAGAGTTGTCAGTAATTTTGTAAAGGGTTCCTGAGACCAAAAATGTTTGAGAACTGCTGATCTACATCATATCTTTGCATGTGAGAAAATTCCACATTCGTGTCTTATTTGCCTATTATCTTCACCCTATTTATAGCCATAGCCATTTTCAATGAAAATCATTGCCAAGGTGTGTTGCCCGACAGTCCATGACTCCACACTGCATATTGTTTATTAAGAGCTTCAACGGGGCTTCCCTGGTGGCGCAGTGGTGCAGTGGTTGGGGGTCCGCCTGCCGATGCAGGGGACGCAGGTTCATTCCCCCGTCCGGGAAGATGCCACATGCCGCGGAGCGGCTGGGCCCGTGAGCCATGGCCGCTGAGCCTGCGCGTCCGGAGCCTGTGCCCCGCAACGGGAGAGGCCACAGCAGTGAGAGGCCCGCGTACCGCAAAAAAAAAAAAAAAAAAAAGCTTCAACAAGTCTTAGAGTGAAGAAAGGATTCTTTCCTGCTCGGCTACATCTGCTGCACTGTGATTTTCCATGTTTTTCATGATGGCTCTGTGCTGGCAGCTGCCCCAAGCGGTCTTCACCCCCTTTCCTCTACTTCTGAGTCTTGTGTCCTTTATGGCAGTCACTTCACTACATTTCTTCTCAGTTGTTCTAGGGACACAGACGTCCTTCTATATATAAACTATAAGCTCAGCCGTCGACATATGGCAGTGCGGAAAAATGAGGAAGTAGGACATAAGAAAAGTGCTGTTTCTCTTTGGAGATGTCATTTAAAACACTGTGAATTTTTAAGTGAAATTTCATTGTTGCTGGGTATTATATATATTTTTTTATGTAGAGGAGCATGTCTTTAAATTTATTATGAAATACAATAAGAAATAGACTTTTATATAAACATATTCATTACATGTTTCAGTAACAGCTCTTTTGAAAAGCGGAATAATGTGTTTGTTAATTATGTTGTGATAACTTTGGACTTTTAAAAGGAAGAAATGATAAAAATGCAAATGCTATAAATTATATTGAATACAAAATTCCCTTTAATCTGGTCTATTTTCTTCCTTTCCTCCCCCTCCTCCTTTTTCCTCTTCTTTTTTTTTTTTCCGGTATGCGGGCCTCTCACTGTTGTGGCCTCTCCCGTTGCGGAGCACAGGCTCCGGAGGCGCAGGCTCAGCGGCCATGGCTCACGGGCCCAGCCGCTCCGCGGCATTTGGGATCCTCCCGGACGAGGGCACGAACCCGCGTCCCCTGCATCAGCAGGCGTACTCTCAACCACTGCGCCACCTCTTCTTTTTTTTGAGACTGAATTATGGGACTAGACATGAATATTTATTGACATTGAATTTCAGGGCTGAACGGGTTTTAAGTGAGCAACTAGTTTAACGTCCTGTCCGATGCTTTTATCTCTGTAGCACCCCTTAACAAATTGTCTCTTTGAGATTGTTCTCGAAGTCCTCTCTTTCTGAGAGCTTTCCAACTGCTGAGTGAGCCATTCCCTAATTCAGCAGAAGGCTCCTGGCTATGTCAGAGTGAAGCCTGTCTTGAAAGCCTTTCCTGTTTTAAATCCCATTCTATCCTGGGAGATAGCCTTCCAGCTTCTTCTATTCAACCCCTGCGGCCCCCATGCCTCCCACCCCAAAACAAACAGACAAAGACACTTCTCAGTAGGTGACATCCTTTGTTGGCATCCATCATCAGCTCTGCACTCTAAGATTTCAAGGCAAAAGAAAGGGGTAGTGAGTCGCTTATTTAACACTACTACGTGCCCTCTATTGTCCTAGCCTTATTCAAATACCTCATTTCGCATCATTTTTAGAACCACACTGAGGACGTCCCTCTCGCTGTCTTATGGCTGAGTCACCCGGGGCTCCACGTCAGTTCATTTACACAACGTCACTCTGTTGAACCTAGTCTTTTGACCCTAAGTCCAGTGCTCTTTCCATGATTTCTCTTAAGGATAATCCTTCATTTATATTCATTTATAAATGGAAACAAGAGGTCTAGACCTTGTATACCAATATAGACCAGACGAGTCCAGGTGGATCCCTATGGGGAGTTGTTACCAAGCAGACAGAGTCAGATTTAGGACATTGTCCTGAAACTTCAAAATCTCCTTCTGTCCGTTTCATTAAAAATAATCAATCAGGGCTTCCCTGGTGGCGCAGTGGTTGAGAGTCCGCCTGCCGATGCAGGGGACGCGGGTTCGTGCCCCGGTCCGGGAAGATCCCACGTGCCGCGGAGCGGCTGGGTCCGTGGACCATGGCCGCTGAGCCTGCGCGTCCGGAGCCTGTGCTCCGCAACGGGAGAGGCCACAACAGTGAGAGGCCCACGTACCGCAAAAAAAAAAGAAAAACTCAATCTCTTAGACTACTCTGCTTCTCTTCCCTGTCAGTCTTTCCTAAAAAAAAGAAAACATAAAAAAATAATCAGATACAATTTACATCATCTTTAAAAAATACATAGCACCAAAGATTCAGTGACCCGCAGAAACTGTTACACAGAGAGATTAGCGTATTTCACTTGTCTATAATTCTTCCATCTGCCTACAACACACTACTTTACTGAAGTTAGTAGTAAGTAAGCCAGCAGAAAAGAGTTAAGTTAGAGCCCCTCATTTTTCAAAGCAGTAATATCTTTTGGCTCTTCTTATAGACTGGACCACTGATGGGAGAACCAAGAGGGAAGTACCATTTTTGATGTCCCTGGGAGATTCTAAGAGTCATCATCTAAATAACAGGTAAGTTTTGCAACTGATGGTAAGCCACCATCAGCAGCTGGTCCTGGTGGCTGGCCAAGGAGACACCCACCTCGTCCACCATCAGTGCTGCCCTGCTCGGCACATGGTTCCCGCTGTGGAAATAGAGTCATAGAGGACAGGTCCTGCACCACTGATTCTGAAACTCTCAAGAGTAAGTTTCACTGCTGCAGTTCCTCTGCAGTTTCTACAATAGTAGAACATTTGTGAATACAGTGTGAAATTTGGAAGCAGCCATATCGAAAAACAAACAAACGAAAAATCAGTTTCACTCTCTCCATAGTCTTGCCTCATAATTTCTTTCGAAAAGCAAGTTCTTACCCTGCATGACAAGAGTTTTCAGAACATGGAAAGAAACTTAAATGGCTTTTGCTAGCAAGCAGAAATAGACAAGACAGGCGGTCAAGTTGAAGAAAAACACACACTCGTAAAGGTGATTCTCACGTTAGGACGTTTATTACTTAGCTCCTGGTCACAACAGATTTTTCTCCCAAGAACTGGCTTTGTTTTTACGGTGGCGAGTGTCTAAAGGCAATAAACTCTGGGACAGGGTCTGTGATTCCTGTGCTGAGTGCGCATTTTCGTGGTGTTACTGAGAGCACTTAGGTTTCTTCCTGCATCTCCAGGCTGACTCAGGATACCCCTTCACGAAGGCTCTTACTACTCCAGTCCTGACAGTTGTGACCAAGACTTATGAGTCATTCACCCTGTATTTTCCAGATGGACTGTGCAGTCTTACCCATCTTGCTGTGGGAACACCCACTTGAGAACCAGTTTTTCCATTCCAGGCTCACTCTTCCTTTCTCTCCCTTGGTCCGCTCAGTGACCCAGAGCCCCACGTTTCTCAATTAGAGTGATATCAATTACTTCTTGCATAGAGGATTATTTTCCCAAAGAGGTCACAATTTCCTCGAGGACTTGTACGTCACGCCGGTACCTGGCTACCTAATGATTGATGGATACACTGATCTTCTAGAAAGTTTTTCAAGTTACAAATAAAAAAATTTAAAAAGAATCTAGCCTTCTTTTCTGATTATGATTGTCATGTTTTAGCTACAGAGTCTATTGTCATTCCCTAAAAGTGCACCCTTGCACCTCCAGACCTGTGGTGAAGCTGCTTCCCTCCCTGGAAGGCTGTTCACCACATCAGCCCTGTGGAATCATCCCCTTCCCTCCCTCCGAGTCCAGCTCAAGTCCCATCTCCTCTAAGATGCGTCCCACAGACCCTTGCAGAATGAATCAAGCTCCCTTCCCTTGTTCTGCAGCAGCAGTTCACCCTGTGCCTCCAGAAAGCAGGGGCCAGTCTTCACCTTGTGTCCTTACAAGTGCCCTGCAGAGTGCATTGTACAGAGTAGGCAGTTACTATACTTCCATTATTTTCCACAATAAAATTCTGTTATTAAATGAAAGCATTTGACTCTCACTGTATGTTTATTGGTGTTGAAATGTGTTACTTAGCCTCTTTGTCTTTGCTTTGTTGAGAAGGATCTTCTCTCTGTCGTGATGGGACAGTGATGCCCATGGGGGATGCCACGGACTTTGAGGACCTCCTGTCCCAGCAAGCCTGGCCACTGTGATCCACAGGCTTAGGTTGACAGTAGTGCATTAGATTTAGGCCCATGGACTTTCTGGTTGTGCCCGAGGTAAGGAGGCCTCACCTGGCTAGGCTTGAGACAGCAGGGCTCAGCACCCGGATGCTGACTGTCATGAACTTGGAGGGCGCACCAACACGACTGTCTCATCACCCCACACCGTCCACCCACCGAAGCCTCACTTCTCCCGGAGGAGGAAATCCTACAATGTTTCATCCCGGATGCTATAGCTCCACCTGCCCCGGGGCCAGGTTCCATGCTGTGTGGCTGAGGGGACCAGGGCACCAGGACTTAGAATCAAGGACCAGGCCCAGTGGAGTCAACTGTGGCCCAAGGCTCAGCCTCTCTCTGCTGCGAACTCGCTGCTGTCCAGCCAGACTGGGCTCAGTTCTCATCTTTAAATGAGGGCCTGGGATTCACGAATCGGCAGGGCCCACGGCTCTGCTAAATTCCTTTTATTTGATGAATGTGGTTGTAGTGAATTAGCAGGAAAACTCCTTGCCTGCCTCTTCTCTAAGAAACTTCCAGGAAAGTCTGTGGGCGCGTGGGATGGGACTGGAGGAGACGCGTCCCAGCGCCTCCCAGCCCGGGGCTCGCGGAGGGCGCTCGGGGCGGAGGGCAGGTGGGGACTCAGTCTGGCGTGGAAGGCATCCAGTCCACATCCTTTAAGGCCATTTGTTTCCTTGGCAGGAAAAGGGCTGTCCTCCAGCCAAATTTTAACTCATGCTACTGCACGAGGGTTACCTGAACATCCCTGAGGTTTGCTGGGACCAGTGTCCCTAAATATTGCAGGTGTCATTGTATCTTGCAGAATTATTCGCTGTACCCACAAATGCCTGCGTTTCTGTGGTGGATACATGTATTTTAAACTTGCCTCTCAAATCTCTGTGATAATTAATCTTTGTATTGGAATACAGAATACCCTCAGCATAAAATAATATTTGAGGAATTCTGTGTTTTCAGAAACCTGGCTCAAAAAATAAGAAAGGCTAGGAGAAAATGTTCTTTTTAAACTGCCTTCCCCACTTATGGAGACCACGATAAAGAATTAGAAATAAAATATCCTGAGATTAGGAGATTAGAATCTGTGAATTGCTGATGATACAGCTACCACCATGTCATAGGCAAGGCAACACTCCAACTTACTTCATATATCACTTTAAGAACTAAAGGATCCCTCCTTTCTGATGGTATTTTGGCGCCCAAAATTGCACAAAGAAAACACAGTGTCAAAAAAGGGTATGCCGTCAACCCTGACCATGACTTAACTATGGCATAATTCAGCAGATTTTTTTGAAGAAAAACAGAAAATTATGAAAATTGAAGTTCTTTGTTAGCAATCTACAAAATTCATATGAGGCATTTGTTAAAAAAAAAAATCTGAATCAAAAAGGTGGTAACTATGGAAAAATGTTTAGTTAGCCCATGATTCCAAAATGCCTTTTAAAGAGATATTCACTCCAGTTTAATTTTTTTTTAACTTAATGCTTTTTTCATTTGTCATGTGAAAAAAAATTATCCAGGGCTTTTACCTCCTGTTTAAATTTTTAAAAAGAAAAGTATTTGTCATTTTGAACGCGTGTGGTCCCTTTCTCAGATACTGTGCCTTATTTGGTGTCTCCTGAGGAATGGCCTCTGAGGACCGTGTCGGCTCCCAGGGCTGGGCGTTCAGGGTGGTGTGGCCGTAAGTGGGGCAGTGTGGTCAGCCTCCACGCAGCTCCCACCGGGAGGAGGGGCAGGGGGTCTCCATCCGACTCCAACCTGGCCTGAACGAGCTTGTCAGTGATTAGGGTTCTGTGCTCGGTGGGTGGCTTGGTCTTCTCATTTTCAGTTTCAGCTACCCACCACTTTTCATGACGTTCCTCACCCCTTAGTGGTTGGGACTGGTTGAGCGCCGTTTTTTCTCAGTAACAGGAGCCTTTCTGATGCTCTCTCTCTAGTCCACGCTGGTTCTGATTTAGATCCCGGGGTATCACGTAGAGCTTGTGTGATTTTTTATATGAAGAGTCTTTGGACAGAGGGGTCAAGGTGAATCCATGAGGATTCTGGTGAAGCTGATAAGCTTCCCTTAGAGAAAGGGGGATGAGAAAATGGACCGAGAGAATGAGAACAAATTTACACTAGGCCGTGGGAGACCGTCTGGTCATCTGTATACATAGGTGATCTTCATAATTGCTCAGCACCCCCCTTCCGGGGGTGAATGGACGGGACCAGGCCCCTGCTCTGTTCTTTGTAGCCCACGACTCTTGGGCTCTTCCTACAGAAAAAAGAACCACAAGGTTTTGCCTCCTGCCTTTGGCCATAAAACATCATACAGAATGCTAGTAACCAGGTGACATATTTTTAAAAAATGCTTGTATCTTCCCAGAATTTTACATATGTTGACTGTGAAACTGAGCCCAAATGCCATTTCTCTGAGATATATCCTTTGTGAAAAGTTCAGTAAATCTCAAAGGGCAACCCGTTTTTCAAATTTGCCATGTAGTGGAGCTCAAACTTGAGCAGCCATCAGCATCACTTGGAGGGCTTATTAAAACCCGGGTTGTGGGCCTCCGCCCCAGAGCTTCTGATTCAGCATGTCTGGGGAGAGGCCTAGAACTCTGCATTCCTCAGAAGTCCCAGGCGATGCTGAGGCAGCTGGTCTGGGGACCACACTTGGAAAACCTACTGGTGAAGTGTCATGAAAAAGTAAAAAGTAAATGCGGGCTTCCCCGGTGGCACAGTGGTTGAGAGTCCGCCTGCCGATGCAGGGGACACGGGTTCGTGCCCCGGTCCGGGAGGATCCCACATGCCGCAGAGCGGCTGGGCCCGTGAGCCATGGCCGCTGAGCCTGCGCGTCCGGAGCCTGTGCTGCGCAACGGGAGAGGCCACAACAGTGAGAGGCCCGCGTACCGCAAAAAAAAAAAAAAAAAAGTAAATGCATTTACTCCTGCTTCCTGGGCATTGGGGTGGTCTATGTAATGACATTTTTATAATCACTGGGTTTTTCCACAATTCTAGCACTTCGTTGGCTTTCATGCATTTGTCTTGCCCCTGAAATGAGCCTGCAGGCCGTTACAATGGAGAAATTCATTCCGACACTCTGAGACAGCCCTGGGGGCCCAAAAGGAAGTTCACAAATGTTCATTTGTAAGAATGAGTAAAATGACAGCTTCCCCAGTTGGGAGTGATACTTCTGCTTTTATCAGATACTTGAATGTATCTCTGCTCCTGGCTGCTGTGCTCAACGCTGTTTTCCCAGATGAAAATTTGGGGGCTACTCCAAAGGAACTGTGCAAACTTTCGTGCCCAGAATAATCCCAAGAACCTTTAATAGGCAGCCAGAGAGATAAGGCACGTACTGCTTGATTCACTTAGAGTCCCAAGATCTTACGAAACAGAAGCTTTGCTAATTTTATTTTATTTTTCAAATAAATGTGGTAATCACCTGTTGGTGACTCATTTCCAGTGGCCCTGGGTTAAGGAAACCAAATGGACCGCAAGTTACATTAGCCTGTCCTGAACCTTGGAGTCGGCTGTTTGCCCACAGGGCATCTATTCCCCATTAGGAGAGCTCAGCTGTCTACAAAAAGGTTGAAGGCAAGCTTCCTTTACTATTGCTACCAGAACATGCCATGTGAGAGAGAGAGAGAGTGTGTGTGTGTATGTGTATAACATTGTCCTTTCACTTACACATCACAAATGACCAGGTAGACAGAATAAATAAGTGTTAGTTGAATCTTTCTTGCCAAATGAGATAAGGCAGTTTCAAGTTTAAACAGCAGTCCTTTGCACACTTAGCTGCACATTAGAATCCCCTGGGGAGCTTTTAAAAATCCCCAGTACCAAGGCCACTTCTTATACCAGTGAGATTGTCATTTCTGGAGGTGGGATCCAGATAGCAGTATTTTAAAAACTCTACAGAGAATTGCAACACGCAACCGAACTTGAGGACCAGAGATCTCAGCAACAGCTTTCCGGGTAAACTGATCTTTTATTCTACAACTGGATCCTTCTCTGCAACCATAGGCCCTGGACAAACTTAGAAGCAGCAGGTGCGTTCCCAGGCGGGGCAGGAGGCTGGGTCTCCGTTTCCCTCCTCAGAAGGACACCAGCTCAGGAGAACCACTTCCCTGACTCACCCTCTTTTGCTCACAGAGTGGCAGAGTTGGGGTGACTTGGGATCCACTGCAATTCTGTGGTTGATTAAACGTGGCCACAAATTCTTTGCAGCTGCTCCCATTAAGCAATGAAATCTACTTCTCCACTCCTTGAAGCTGGGCTGTTTCATGACTTGCTTTCACCAGTAGGATGTAGCAAAAGGGATGTCATGTCAGTTCTGGAGCCTGGGCCTCCAGTTGCCCAGAAGCTTCCACCTTTGCTCTCTTGCAGGCAGCCCTGAGACGGCAGTGTGGGAAGCCAGTCTAGCCTCCCAGAGGATGAGTGGCCACGTGGCAGAGTGGTCAGGCGCCCTGCCCGGCCAGCACCCACTTGCAGACCTCAGGGACTCTGGCTGAAGGCTGTCATCTGAGTGAGGCCATGTGAAACCAGCAGAGGAGCTGCTCAGCCAATAGTATCAGGAAAATCAGAAATTGCTGTAGTGCAAGAGACTGTGTTTTGGGGTGTTTGTTACTCAGGAATAGCTGCCTGAAACAAATAGTGACAACCTCAACTGTTCTCATGACTTTTGCACAAGTGCCACGAGGAAAGCTTTGCATTGCATTGCCAGTACTGATTTTAAAAAGCACTGATTGAATCTCTTTCTCGGAAGGAGTCTTTATTTTAAAGCAGCGTCATGAACTATTGATATGGTATTTCTCACAGTGAGCATGTGATGCATTTTTTCACAGTAATAAAGTTTAAAGGAGGCTGTAGAGATGTAAAATAAAAATCAATCAGTGGAGGAGACTAAAAAAAAAAAAATCAGTACCTATGGATACAAATTATATATAAGGAAGTTTTCAGATGCAAAACTAAAGGTTAAATTATCCAAAACTTTGAATGATACGTTGGCAGATTCCAGAAAAGAACGACTTTCTCTGAGGGCTCAAGGAGTTGAACTGGGCTACTTCTGTAAATTTAGTTCCTGTACTATTTATATTCAGTCAGTGGGCAAAGTGCTTTGCTCAGTGTTGAAAAGACTGAGAAAAGGACATGGTTCCCAAACTCAAGGAGCACATATTGTGTTCCTATCCCATCATTTCAGTTTCCCAAGTTACTAACTGATGACAACATACATAATCTCAATCCTGATGATTGGAATTCTTGTGGGAATGTTCTGTGGTTCTTCAGTGTGAAGAAGGAGAGCCAATGTTCCATGAGGGCTCTGTGGACGGGAGGATGGAGCAGGGGGGAGGGGGACTTCTCATCCAGCAACCTTGAAAGGGCTTCCACTGGGCAACATACTCGTGTGATTCAGCATCTAGAATTAATTAAATGAGACGGCTGTGCCTCACAACTAACCACTCAGATTGTATTACCTCGTCCTGTTACACACACTTGCCCACGTATGTGTGAACACACACATGAACACATTAGTTTGCTCGGGCCGCCATGACAAAATACCATACACTGGGCAGCTTAAACAACCAAAATTTATTTTTCACAGCTCTGGAGGCTGGAAGTCCAAGATCAAGGTGTCTGCAGGTTTGGTTTCTCCTGAGGCCTCTCTCCCGTGCTTGCAGATGGCTGCCTTCTCACTGTGTCCTCACATGGTCTTTCCTCTCTGTGTGCACATCCCTGGTGTCTCTCTGGGTGTCCTAATCTCTTCTTATAGTGACACTGGTTCTTACTGGATTACAGCCATCCTAATGGCCTCATTTTCACTTAACCACCTCATACAAGATCTCTCAAAATACAGTTACATTCTAAGGTACTTCGAGTTAGGGTTTTGGCATATGAATATGTGTGTATGTGTATGTGGGGGGGATGGATATTCACCACATATATATATTTCATTGACAGGAAGTATGCCTGCATTTGCTTCTCTGTCAAAGGGTTAGTATCAGCTCTCTGCCTTATGTTAAAACCTACAGATAAAGACAAAGGGACGAGGAAAGCAGGTGGTTTTGAAGCAGTGGATACTCAAGTCTGAATCATTGAAAGTGAGGACGGGGAAAGCTGCAGGAAGTCTGGAGGGCCCGGTGGCCGGGGTGTGTGTGTGTGTGTGTGCGTGCGTGTGTGTGTGCGTGCACGCACGTGTGCGTGTCTGTGCATGTGTGCGTGCGTGTGTGTGTGTTAGGGTTAGGGTTAGGGTTAGGGTAAGGGTTCTGTATGCTGGCCCTGGCTCTCCGGAGGGGCATCAGTTAACTGGAATAAAAATCCCACCTTCCTGAGTGAGATGGCTGAAGTTCTTATTCAGAAATAATTGTCAAAGAGGACATTTTGGCGGTTCTTTTCCTCCTTCTCATTTTTAAACTCTGCTTGATGTGATTAGGCAGATAGGACTTCCTTAAATGAAAGTCACTTAGTTCCCACTTTCTCTAATTGGAGGCATTTCATATAAGAAGCCAGGATGTCAGATAGATATGTGAACATTTCTTAACTGAAGGGGAATCCTACAGATAACTAGGAAATCTGAGAGCAGGATTGAGGATGTTTGCCTAAGTCCAACAACGTATATTAATTTACAAACTCAGAAGACTGTGTTATAGAATCTATTCAGTACTCACGTCTGAGGGACCTTTTCCCAAATTTGTCTAGCAGACCATTGCCCGTCCTCCACAGTGGAGCCCTTCTGAAGCCGGCCAGAGAGGGCTCCCCACAGCCTTCCCCAGGAAGGGCTGGAGTCATTTACGGTGGGAGGCGATGGCCATTGGGGGAGGGGAGACAAGGTTTTAAAAAGGAAGTATGAAAAGTCTACCCAGGAGCTAACAGTGAGACAATGTTACACTGAAATCCTAAAACTGGCATTGTCAACGGGAATGACCAGATGAAAACATCAAATCCTGCAGACATTGAATCCTACAGGCAGACGTCAACAGGAGGAGTCTGGGTGAAAGAAGCGGACGTGGGATATCTCCTTCCTGTAGGTTTTAATTTTGTAGTTAGTTTCCCTTCCTGCTTACTTTTGTTTGTTTGGTTGGTTTTAGTTATGATGGGGTTGAAAAACACTAAAGAAGGAAGGGAGAGTGCACAGTATTTCAGCAACGACCTCTGAACTTAGAGATGATAAATTTTACTTAGAGTTCGTTAAATGAGTAAAACATGTGACTATTTCCTGTACTGCTTTTTCTCAATAAAGGAACTACTTTCCCCCTGGAAAAAGGAGCCATGTCAGGGACACAGAGTCACACAGGAGCCCCAGGTCTCTTCTGAAATGCAGGGACCTGTGTGGCATGCCTGTCACCGTCAGACAGCAGAGGTCTTCCAATGTCTTCCCAGGGAGCCTGCCTGGTGTTCCTCAACTGGTCCCTAGGGGTCTGAGGCTAAACAGATGAATGGTGGTCTTTTCCTAATTCACAGACTCTAAGTTGAGAAACCACTTGCTTAGTTTTAAGTTGTCCTGCCATATTTACTGGGAATTTGCCACCAACACTTGTCTATATTATTAATCTACTCTGTGATGCTATTTGATTTGGTACAAAATTATGTGGTTATTCTAAAGTCAAAGTATTAACACTTCATGGTGATCTTAAACCCTCCTTATGACTTTTGGGTGCCCTGCTGCTCAAACAAGGCTGCTAACAGGGCCCTGGGGATGCCTCATGCAGTGATTTGCTTCTGTCTCTCTGCGAGGGCAGGGGCTGTGTCTTACTGAAACCAATATTCTCTCCATATTGCCTGGCACGTAGGGGCATCCAGTGAAGGCTTGTTGAAGAAATGAATTCCCGTAGGGGCCATCTGTGAGCATATAGCACACGTGGCCTTGACTCTGCAGCTAAGGGTGGTGGAGTGTCCTCAAGTGGCAGCAGAGTCATTAGTTGGGTTCATCCGAGTGTTGGCCCAGAGTCAGGAGAAAGGAGGAAGTAGGGTCATGTTCCCGCTTGGAGGAGTTTATGGGAAAGAAGAAGATACTTCCTACATGGTACTGAGTCTGGTTTTCTCTGTGGTCTGTCTTGGAAGTCCCACTAATAGTGTGGCCAGTGGAGAGAAGTCTATCCCAGGGGCCCCAGTAGAGGGACTGTATAGAAAACATTTTACAGGAGCTCAGGCAAAGATCCTGAACCATGGTGGGAGGTGGCCACAGAGCCAGGAAAACTTTGGGCTGGTCCCCTGGAATCTCTCTTTTTTTTTTTTTGCGGTACGTGGTCCTCTCACGGCTGTGGCCTCTCCCGTTGCAGAGCACAGGCTCCGGACGCGCAGGCTCAGCGGCCATGGCTCACGGGCCCAGCCGCTCCACGGCATCTGGGATCTTCCCGGACCGGGGCATGAACCCGTGTCCCCTGCTTTGGCAGGCAGACTCCCAACCACTGCGCCACCAGGGAAGCCCTGGAGTCTCTCTTTTGTTTGTTGGTGCCCACAGGCATGGAGAGAAATACCTTGTCTGAAGCTGGACAGGGGATTCTTCACTGCTAAAGTTACTGATGAGCCCATCTCTCCCGGAGCAGTAGGAACTGAGGGTCGGTGCCGGTGATCACTAGTGATACTCGTGGGGGGATAGAAAGGCTTTCGAGTTAAAGTTCCTTCACATCCTTCTCAGAGCTGTACGTTTCCCATAGTACATCTTTTTTTTTCTTAACTGGAAGAAAACTACCCCGGGGTTTCCTCTAGACCTCTGCATCATTTCTCGAGGTTGCCAATCAGGGTGGTTGTGTACTAGGACAGCAGTACTCAACGTTGCCTGGACATCAGAGCCACCTGGCGCGCTTTTAATGATCCCAGGGCCCTGGCTGGGCCCAGGCCAATTTCCCTGGAATCTCTGGACTCAGGTGTTGTATTTTTAAAAGCCCCTCAAGTTATTCCAATGTGAAGCCAATGTTGAGAACCACTGCTTAGAGTTTAATAGTAGTCCTCAAATGTAAAAGTTTTTATTAAAAAAAGTCCAAAGATTTCTTTTAATTGGAAAAAGTATATTTTTCATATTCTCATTACTCAAAAGCTACTGAAGGGATTTTTCCCCCCTGAACTTTCCATTAATGAAAAACAACACAAATTTATACTGAAAAGAAGATTAAGCCCAAAGTAGAATTTTCCAGAAAGTTATGGGCAAGTGAAAAAAAAGCAAAGACTATCATTGAAAAAAGTGCTTTTACAGAAATTTCCTCTTAAACCTGCTTGCAGTGAATGTCTCCTTTCAAAGGTGGATAAACAGCATTTACCAAAAAGTCCCACCTCTGGCTATTGCTAAGAAGCTCAGTGTCAAGTGATGGAAATGCCCAGGGCAGAGTTAACTCAGTCTGACTCAATGTGGGTTTTAAAGAAGAAATTAACAAATTTTTAACAGTAAGAGCGCAAGTGGGTAACAAAATGACTAGCAGCTAAAAGACTGGTTGAAAAGGATTATCATGACAGCTAGGACTGATGGCTTATCTTCCAAACACAACTTTCTAAAGACTGTATCAACCCTATCTTTTGTTGGCAAAAGAAATGTTTCTCCAATTCGTGAGACAATACTACGTTCTGCATAGTCCTGAACTACCCTGAGGGGAGTAGAAAAAGTGGCCTGACCCGGGCCAGATGCATCAGGCAATTGTTAACCCTTTGCTTTCCTTTAATTTGGCCCCAAACATTGACCTCCTGATTTTTAAGGCACCAGCTTCTCCTTAGCTGGTGGATAAAGAAGTAATCCTTCAGGCTGACACCTAAGCCCTTTCATGATGAGGTCACATGACACCTCTCCCCCTGGTGCCCCACTCTGCCCTAATAAGGGCAGTGTCCCTAAAACCTTTCTAGTGAACAGACTCGATGATAAATGAGAACCCAAGATAGTCTTCTAGACTCTTCCGCTTGTTGCTTTTCTGTTATCCCCAGGGTCTTCCTATAGGCTAAGCGTTTTATAGACTACCCAATAAGCACCTCACCACAATTACCAGGTGGGAATTATTACCCTCTTTTTCTTTAAAATCTCAGGGAACTTTTGCAGTCTCATCCTTCAAATACCAGGGTTTATTTTCATAATAAAAATAATACCTTTTCACTCTTGAAGTATCTAGTAAAGTTGAGGTGCAGGGAGGTACTTATTCCCTGGGTCATCCTGGTTTCTCTGGACGCTTCTGACTGAGCACAAAAGTTTGTGAGGGAATCGGAGCAAAGGAATCCAGGGCTAGGCCAAGCTGGAACTGCTCTGCGGGAATGGAGAAGGGGCCATTCCTTGTTCAACATTCCTCTCCCGCAGCTGAACTCAGTGTTGGGTCATGGCAGTGGCAGTGGTTGTGATGGAGGGAACTTACGGAACAGCAAGAAAGAGACAGATGCAAAATCCAGTTCACCCCCTCCTCCGACATGGTTGGGTTTCTGTGTGGGACGGTGCTTTTGTGCCTCTGAGCCTTTCCTCCTCTTGTCCCTCTATCAAAATGCCCTTCCCTCCTCTCTAAAGTCCAACCTGCCTCTCCCTATGAGGCTCAGCCAGATGCTACCAGCTCCCCAACCCCAAATCCTCCCATTTCTCCCAACTTGAGGTTAACTGCCTGTAGTGGGTTGAATTGTGTGCCCCACACAGTATGTCTAAGTCCTAAACCCCTGTACCTCTGAAGGTGACCTCATATGGAAATAGTCTTTGTAAATGTGATTAAGGGAAGGATTTTTGAGGTGAGATCATCCCAGATCAGGATGGACCCTAAATCCAGTGAAGGGTATCCTCGTAAGAGATGGAAGACACACAAAAACACAGAGGGGGGGCTTCCCTGGTGGCGCAGTGGTTGAGAGTCTGCCTGCCAATGCAGCGGACACGGGTTCGAGCCCTGGTTCAGGAAGATCCCACATGCCGTGGAGCAACTGGGCCCGTGAGCCACAACTACTGAGCCAGCGTGTCTGGAGCCTGTGCTCCACAGCAAGAGAGGCCGCGACAGTGAGAGGCCCGCGCACCGCGATGAAGAGTGACCCCCGCTTGCCACAACTAGAGAAAGCCCTTGCACAGAAACGAAGACCCAACACAGCCAAAAATAAATAAATAAATTTATTTTTTAAAAAAATCATTGATTCTAGAAAATGTTAAAAAAAAGAAAAAAACACAGAGGGGAGGCCGTGTGAGGACGAAGGCAGAGGTTGGATTGACGCCTCCACAGCCAGGAACACTAAAGGAGCGTCAGTATCCCCAGAAGTTAGGAGAGCAGCTGCAACAGACCTTCCTCAGAGCCTGCAGATGCAATCAACTCTGCCGACGCTGCAGTTTTGGGCTTCTGGCCTCCAGAACAGTGAGAGAATAAACACCCATTGTTTCATGCCACCGAGTTTGTGGTGATTTGTAACTGCAGCCTCAGGAAACCAAGACGCTGCCTTTTTCTGGACTCACCCATCATGCCAGCTGATTCCTCCTTGAGACCCATCAATTCTGACTCTATGTCTTACTTCTCACATCCACGTCTGCCTTCTCCTACCAGATCCAGCTCGATGACCCTCTGGGTGTCTGGGGATGCCTTCTGCAGAGCTGGTGCAGCATGAGGGGGTTTGAGCACAGGGCAGTTCACACTCCCACAGCGATGGGCACAGCTCTCAGGAAGGCCTGGCCTCGCTGGCTGCTCTTGCCCTCCACGGCAGGGCTGGCCCAATTCTGGCCCAGCCCTGAGGTCTCTTCGTTGCTTCAGGACTTTGGGGTGTCCTCACCCGACCTCTCTGGTCCACGCCAGGCAGCGCTGGGTGAGGGGCTCCTTCCCGGTGCTTCCCACCATCCACACTGGCACACTCGGCCTCCATTCGGATGATCTCGCCAAGGCCCGTCTTCACCAGACTTGCGGCTCCTTAGGGTTGGAGGTCACACTTTATCTACCTTTGAATTTCCTTAGCCCGGTACTGATGACACATTGATGTTCAGTGACTGCCATCTAATGCCCTAAAGGATTTGGTCTCCAGCCAACTCTTCAGGATCATTTTGTCTTACCTGTTCATTTGGCCTGCCCGTGCCCGCGCCAACTCCCCCGCTGCAATCCAGTGATATTGGCCTGGCCAAAAAGTTCGTTCGGGTTTTTCAGTAACATCTTATGCAAAACCCCAAACGAACCTTTTGGCCAACCCAGTACCAACTCTCAGCCCTCAGAAGGAGATACCCTGCTGACACCTTGATCTTGGACTTCAAGCCTCCAGAACTTCAAGCCTCCAGAACTGGCAATGAATCTCTCTTGTTTGAGCCCACAGGTCTGTGGTATTTTGTTACGCGGCCCGAGCTGACCAGTACACCCTCATAGTTCTCAGATCACCCAGACTCTACCTCAGGGGCCTTTGCATATGCTGTTTCCTTTGGCTGGAATGTCCTATTACTGGTGTGAAAAATTCGACTTTTATTGAGCACAACTAAGTGGCAGGCTCTGTGCTAGGAGGTTTACATGCATTACCTCATTTAATTCTCATAACAACATGGTAGCTGGAACTTCCTTTTCATGTAAAGAAGCATTTATATGCAGGTTGACCCATACTAGTATGATAAATAAAATTCATCTGAGTGAACTGAAAAGAGCAGTGTAAGATTTCATGACATCCCAGTGACCACACTGCAGGAACTGGCCAGAGAGCACCACACCCTCGCCCAGCGTGACACAGAGGATCTCTCGGGCACCTGATAGTGGATGGGGTGGGACTTCCAATATTAGAAAGAGAAATAAGTTTTTTGTGTAACTTAGAGGAAGCTATTCTGGAAAAGGAAAATCCGTTTGTGACACCCAGTTTGAAAGACTCTTACCTCACGTGAGACTAGGGCATGTGTGTCAGAAGGGAAGTGGATGATTTCCTGCATATCAAGTGTTTAGAGCAGAGTTGCGCATGTAGTAAGCACGCCGTAACTGCTGGCTGTTAGTATCATTCGAAGACTCCTCCCAGGGGCGTGTGTCACAGACATTAATTTCGGCTCCTACCTGGTATATGTGAGCTGCTCCTGTAAAGTTTATAGGACCGCAGTTATCTACTGCAAGGATAAAACATAAACTGTTTCTCTAGAATACTGCAGCAAGTGAAGAAAGACACAATACCAGCCATTTCCTGCCCAAGCCCCAAGTCTGTGGATACAAGCTTGGCAGGACCTCGTTTCCTTACGGTGATGCCCAGTGGATATCTCAGTCCTGCCGTGGGACTCTAAACTTCTCAGGTATAAATCGGACCCCTTCATGGCCGCAAAGGGAACCGTCTTCTTGGCCCCTTTTGCAGGTGTGTATCTGCTCTACACCATAAAGCTGTCCTCCATACTGTGCCACTAAGTGGTTTGCCAGAACAAGTTGAAACAAGGAGGGAGGTTGTTAGAAAGTTTCCGAAGCCACGCCCGAGCAACTGAGATCAGACACTTTGAGGGACAATTCTAATCTTGTCAATCATGTCAGCAATGAAGCCCATCTTCCCTGACCCGGATTTTCCCCACTGAGAAAAAACAGTCAGCAGTTGGCATTTGTCTCACGTACCTGCCAAGTGCTTGGGATTTCATCTAAGCCGCCTCGTTCCTCAATCCTCAAAGCTACGTGTGCAGCAACCCCTTTCCCCTCCTCACCACTGTGTACAGCAGATACAGTTACCTGCTTACCAGGTGAGGAAACTGAGGCTGGGAAATGTGGGGGAATTTGCCCGTGGAAAATAGGCAGGAAAAGACAGATCCGGGATTCTGACGTAGGTCTCCTCGGCTTCAGACTCTAGGCCATTTCCAAGTCCACAGGGCTTCTCAGCCAGGAGAGCCTGCGTCAGCTGGACCGTCCAGACAGGGAAGGACAAGGCTGATGACCTGTACCGAGAGGGTCCCACACACGAGCTCTCTCCAGGTGTCTGGAAGTCCTTAGTCGGAATCTGGTTTTGGCGAAGGCGAGTACGAAGGGGGGGTGACCCTCCAACTTTACGTACCTGCTAGGCCACGAGTGCTATTCACGTGAGTCTCTAAGTCAGATGGGCGCCTGCCAGCCAGCCGGGGACACGGGTGAGTTCGGGTGGCAAGGGGAGGTGAAGAAGGCGTCAGAGGAATCACCAGAAAAGAGCAGGAAGATTCAACTCACTTCATCACATATGTTTTGAGTGCTTTCATGTGCCAGGCTCTGGGCTAACAGCAAGCCATGGGCTGGAGCTGCCCGCTTCCATGCAGGGTGAAGACGGAAGGACACCCAGCATGGCGTGGGGATTGCGAGGGTCAACAGGGCAAAGAAAGTAGAAGACAAAGTGGACCTTTTCTACATTCCCTTCTTCTCCCACCTGGAAGGAACAAGTTCTGCCCTTTCTAAGGCTTCTGTCCCTTTGACACAACTGATATGGACAACCATTCCCAAAGCAAAGATGGAGTAATTATAATACTGCTGGTGTTCATATTATCATCCTTACAGCGCTTTTATAAACACGAGAATCCTGTGACCCATAAAGGGATCCACAGAGGATGGTGTGTCGTAAGGAAATAAACACTCCCATCAACTCTGCTGTTAGCAGAAAACTAAGGAAACTGCTCTGAATCGTCTTATGAAAGACTGGGATAGCAAGCAGCTTTCGTTCCTGTGCTAAACTTCCTACGTGACACTTACTCATGGGGTTACATGCTCACAAGTGTGCTTTAAGGAAAAGAAATACTGTTATTTGTGTAATAAACCCTTTAGAGGGAAATAAAACGAATGGGTAGCCTGAGTCCTAGAATTGGTAGTGAATTACCAAAAATCAGCTGTCTCTCGTCCTTTCTTATCTTTGCTCACAACCTACTTCTCTTACTTCTTTAAAAGCGACTAATTTGGATGAAATGCAGGAAAAAGCAAAAACAGACTCTGAGGTAGCCCTCTGCTACTAATAATGCAGACCCTCCCCTGCTGCTTCTGGAAGAGACATTTTCACATTCTGTTTTGTTGTAACAGCAGTGAGTTAATTAAAGGACCAGGGCCTTCACGAGGATCTTAGTGCTGTGCAATTGCTGTACAATTGAACTTGGCGGCGCTCACGGAAACTTGGTGACACAAGGGTTAGAGGCCATCATGAAGAAGGGTTTCCTCCACTGATGACGAGACCTCCGTCCTTGTCCTTCTCTTCCTCCCTGTCACAAGAGACCACCCCCAAGTCAGAGAGAGGCAGCTTCTGTTTGAATCTGTAGCTCTTGGAAGACCTGGATAAAAGGAAATGAGAATTTGGTTTGTATTCTCTGTTCATCTCCTAAGTGCTAACGTGGAGAGGCTCCAGGTTAAGCCAGCCGCCTCGTGAGACCCTGAGCAGCCCCAGTTTAGAGGCTTGGTCCTCTCGCCTTCATTTCTATCCATTGCTGTCATTTGGTTAGTGATCTATCCAGTATCCAGACAGTATTTAGAAAGAAAGAACAGGCACTAGCAAACATTTCTGGACGCAGCCATCGGTGGCTCTGATGTGACACGGCACCCACTGGCACAAATGCCTTGAGATTTCCCCCAGGTCCCCAGTTCCAAGTGGAGAATGGACCTGCATTGGAGGTTTGGCACAGAAGCAGGGATACAGCACGTTTAGTAGAGCCGAGTGCATACCGTCCCCACAGCCCCACTTATGCAATGAAATTCTCAGTGGCCAAGTGCTTTGATAATGAAAGCAATAATAATAGATGAGGGTCTCTGTCTTCTCCATTACTTTTTGTTGAAAGCACCAAAAGTCAGCAGGACATGTCCAAGGACATTTCCTCCTGCCTCGTTTTAGGAGATTGCCAGCTTTGTTGTAGGTATAAATAAAAAGCACAGTATGGTAGATCAAATACATATACACATACAATGGAATATTACTCAGCCATAAAAAGGAACGAAATTGGGTCATTTGTAGAGATGTGGATGGATCTAGAGAGTGTCATACAGAGTGAAACAAGTCAGAAAGAGAAAAACAAATATCGTATATTAACGCATATATGTGGAACCTAGAAAAATGGTACAGATGAACCGGTTTGCAGGGCAGAAATTGAGACACAGATGTAGAGAACAAACGTATGGACACCAAGGGGGGAAAGTGGCAGGCGGTGGTGGTGGGATGAATTGGGAGATTGGGATTGACATATATACACTAATATGTATAAAGTGGATAACTAATGAGAACCTGCTGTATAAAATAAATAAATAAAAGAAAAAAGCATAAGGCCAGGCAGATAGTAGGCACTTAATAATGAAAAGAAAAAATTACGAAAGAATTGGAATTTAGCAGGCACTTTGAAGGATGAATAAAGCCTCATGAGTATATACGAGTGCTGAAACGTTCCTTCCTAACAAGAACAAACTTGAAAGTTTCCCTTTCAATCTTAGTGGCCACTACCGTGTACCGTAACATAATTATTGTAAGGCAGGAAGAAAACAAATTCTGGACACGCAGAAAACATTCACCCTAAAAGCAAGATATTTCTTGACTTCTGAACTCTTCTCAAGCTCTTTTTTCTCTGAAGCTAACTTCACTTCACCACGAGGATTGCGAGCAGCAAACCACCGTGGCTTCGGCAGGGAGTGACAAAGTTGAAAACCAAGGTGGGGGGTGGTCCTCATCGTCCCCTGATTTAGGAGAGGAAGATCACTTTATCTTGATGAGTAGCTCTGAACTGAATAAGAATATGGAATAAATAGCGAGTCCAAAACAAGGGGCCCATAAATATCATTTAGCCTCAGCATATTTTCAAAACAATTCAACCATCCTAGAAGCACACTGGTGGCGCTAACACACAGCAGCAAACTTTGATGATAGCAGGGTGTTGGGAGGATTTCAGGCTGGTGGGGAGGGAGAGGTGGAGGGCAAAAGAGAGGGCAGGGACAAGGTCATTGTAGCAATTCTCTCATTTTCCCAAAGGTCAACAAAAGGCATTGTGCTGGCCATCTGGACAAAGTCCAGTTACTCCGCGGGGCAGGCTGACCTGTCAGTCCTAAGTATATATACTTGCAACAACAATTTTCTGCTTGAAATAATAAACAAGAACTATGGTTGCACTTAGTTCTCCTTTCTCACATCGCCACCGGGGTACCTCTGGTTGTTCGCACGCGGAGATTCAGGGCAGGAGGCTGGTGGCATCCTCAGTGTAGGCCCCAGTGAAGATGCTGCCACGCATTTCTCTATGGTTCTTATCATCGTGTAAATTCGTTCTCCTTTAAGATGTCAGCCTCGCCGTGAGATCAAAGACTGACCTTTGGGAATAAACAGACATCTAGGTCTTCCTCCTAAACCTATTTTTGTGTGTGCTGGAGCACATCAAGGACCAGATTTCACCATAATGGCTGTCTTCTCCCCCAGCACGTTTTTGTTGTCAAGGGAGATGTGTTTTGGCATGCTCTTTGCAAGGAACACATCTCTCCCTCACTGCCTGTGGCCCGTCAAGAGCAATAAGAGACACTGGGATTTTAACTCAAACTCCAGAGACAGCCCTATCCTTCTACAAGTTGAAATTTTAAAAGATACGCAGTCGATACTCAACAGTTGCTCTTCCCTCTACTGCCTTACCCCCTGCCAACACCAGCCCATGTTTTCTGATCTTCTCCATGACAGAAGCGGTCTGGATTATTTTGTGTTTCTTTGTGTCATTTTGGCTTCCCTCTAGGTGGCTATGCAAACTACAGGCCAAATATACAACTTGTCCCTTTTCTACAAAGTCAGTTGACAGCAGGGCACAAGGACACTTCCACCCAGCAAGATGCTATGTTTTCTGCTCATACAAAAGAAAAAGAAAATCCAGAAATAGTCAATGTTTTTCCTCCAGGGAGATGGAGTAGGGTGGCTACGTCCCCCAAATCAGCTCCTGGCTTTTGTTTTTTTGGACTTTGTTTTTATTTTTGACAAGACAGAAGGTGAAAAGGTAAGCTGTGAAATGTGATTACAAAGTAGTGACATAGGTGTCAGAAACGACATAGGAAACTGCCTTCTTGTTTGTAGCTACACTTGCTAAATGGTCATTAAAGCAATGGAGTCAAAAGGGAGGAGCAGACGGGCCAGGGGAGGGGAAGGCACAGCATGGGGCCTTTCCCGGGGAGGGGTTCCGCGTGATGTGTGATGTGGTCAAGCTCTCTGAAGTGCCCGACATCTTGCCTCACTCCGAGAGGGTTATGAAACCAAGCAGAGTTGACTCAGTATGTAGTGTATCTTCAACTGATGGGCAGCTCAGAGCGCCAGAAGGACCACTTTCACGTACTCCTAGAAAGTGCTGCACTGCTATTCTGAGGAGAAACATTTTTATCCCCAGGAGTAGGGGATTGTGCCACGGGGATGTCCTCTCTCTGCCGAGACAAGATGGCAGCTGGGTGGCTATGCTGTCTTGGGAGAGGTTGAGAAATTCAGAGAGGCCAAGGCTAACAGTCCCCCAGGCTAGGGAGCTATAATTTAAAAGGTGGATTATTTGCAAACTCTCACTAGGTGAGGCTGATTAAATGACTTGGGGAATGCGTATGGAGCTGGGGAGAAAAACAGATGAACGTGAACTGGATTCACCTTCCCAGTTAATGGATGTGATCGTGCTATAGTCCATTGGGTTTCATCAAAGAGTGCTGCCTTAGCCAGTACTTGTGGGTCAGGAATCTCATGATTACAACTAATAACACACGTCTAGACTTTTGCTTCTTCCTGTTGCCCCAGGCTTACGGGAGGGCACCTACAACTCACGTCAATTCTGACGCTAACTGGAATTAGTGCAGACTGCTCAGATGAAGGGCTCAGTCCCACAAGACTGCGCACCCCTCCCCCGACTTCAGATGCGAATCACAAATCCCAGATTGTCACCTGTGCTTTAAATCAGGGTTCCAATGACCCTGTTTTATAAAGGAGGAATGCTTCCCCAGGAAAACCAAGAGTGCTTCTACTGAATTGACACGAGACTGCTAACCAGGGGGGACTCCAGATGCCACAGAACCGAAAGGAAAAGAAGGGGACTGTGAAATCATAGAAAATACAGATTTTGGTCTGCCTCTAGTTCCTGGCACAGAGCTCCTGAAATCTTTGTAATTTCCTAAGTGATAAGAGCACTTAGGAGAATATTTTATTTAATTTTTGGTCTTCGATCCTGGCTCCTGACACAGAGTTCCTTGGAATTTCCTGGGTGATAGGAGTATCTTTTGTTCTAATGAAGCAACTTTTGCTGGACTCCTGGATAGCTTCAGGATGGGGGCTGATCACCAGAAAGACCAAGCCATAATTAGAAACATGGGACTTTCAGGCTCACCCCTCATCCTCTGAGAAGGGGAGGGAGATGGAGCTTGAGTTAATAATTGATCATGGCTATATGACGACGCCTCCACAAAGATCTCAAAACTATGGGGTTTGGATAGTTTACAGGTTGGTGACCACCACAAACTGTCAGGATGGTACACCCCAAGTCCACAGAGATAGAAGCTTCAGGGCTTGGGACTCTTCTGGGCCTCACCCTACGTACCTCTTCATCTGTATCCTTTCTCATAGCCTTTATTAGATGATAAACCAATGAATGTAAGTAAATGCTTCCCTGAGTTCTATGAGTGATAGCAAATGACTGAACCTGAGGAGGGGGGTTGTTGGAACCCTGATTTAAAGCACAGGAGACAACCTGGGATTTGTGACCGGCATCTGAAGTTGGTGGGGGCAGTCTTGTGGGACTGAGCCCTTAATCTGTGGAGTCTGCACTAATTCTGGTTAGTGTCAGAATTGCAGTGAACTGTAGGTGCCCAGCTGGTGTGGCAGAGCATTGTTTGGTGTGTGGGAAAAATGCACACATCTGATGTCAGAAATATTGTGTGGCAGGCGTGTCAGAGTTAAGGAGAAACCTAGAGTCTTCCCTACCATTACCCCTGCTACGCTGGAGCGGGGGTGGAGAGAGCTGTATCTGGAACCCAGAGTATTCTGAGTGGTCCTTTAGTACTTCCATGTCCGATGGAAAACTATAGCAACTAAAAAAAAAAAAGGAAGGGCCACTGAGGATTCAGACCCCTTTGGAACGAAGGGCTGAGTCACTGCACCACGCAGAGCATTTCAGTAAGCTGAAGGCTTGCCTGAGGACAAAGAAAGCACCCAATGAGTCGTGGAGGAAGGAAGCCATACGTCTCAACCAGTTAGAGAGAGGAGGGCTGTAGGAGCTATGCATATTTTGTTACGTGTTCTTTGTGTGTGCATATGGTAACATTTCTTCTTCTCTTTCCTTCTTCTCTTTAAGGCTTTGAACAGTATGATTGGAAACCAACTTACAATTTAGTCTTTAGGTAGCATGATATTTGGGCAGGACAGTGATTGAAGTTGAGGAATAATTACCTGTCTCTTGTCTGCATCTTTTTTTTTTCCACACCTTTATTGGAGTATAAATGCTTTACAATGTTGTGTTAGTTTCCGCTGTACAGCAAAGCGAATCACCTATATGTAGACATATATCCCCACATCCCCTCCCTCTCTAGCCTCCCTCCCAGCCTCCCTATCCCATCCCTCTTGGGAGGCTTCGTTTCTTTTGTTCCTCTCTTCCTGGCTCATGTTGAATTGATCAAATTTTCTTTTACCTCCTTATTTTCCCATCTAATTGTTTGGAAAGCATACGTTCTGTTTTTAATTATTTTAGAAGTCATCCACTAATTTTTAAAATTTAAAGTTAACATGCATAACTTGACCATATGTTTTTCTAACAAACTCTAGAGGTGATTTCTGTTTCTATTCTCTTCTTGAACAAGTCAAGAATGATTTAACTCCTGAGCTTCTTTTATGGTACTGTCATCTGTTATATGGGATCCATCCTGATTTTAGCTCTGTACACTCCATTAGCTATTATTATCATCTGTACCAGTCAGTAACTGTTTAGACTCAGCGGTGCACTTGACTGATTTCTTCGGCCACTACTGTGTTTTGGGATCTTCCTCTTTCCTTTTGGGGTCAATATCCTTCTTGCTGAACTATACCTTTCAGTAATTTTTGTCAGCAAGACTCTGTGGGCACTCAACTCCTAGTCATTTTATGTCTGAAATTATCTTTACTTAGCTTTTAACTTTATTTTATTTATTTATTTTTTTAACAGCTTTATTGGGGTATAATTGCTTTACAGTGGTGTAGCTTTTAACTTTAAATGGTAATTTAGCTAGAATTTAGATTTCTGTGATGACAGTTGCTTTCCCCTGAGTATTTAAAAGGTATTATTCATGGTCCTTGGCATCTCTTATTGCTTCTTAGAAACCCACTGTCGGTTTAATTATTATTCCTTTGTAGCTCGTCTGTTTTGTTCTCCTCTAAGATAAGTTCTTTTCTCTTTACCTTCGATATTCTGCAGTTTTACTACCATGTGTCTAGTGCTTCATAATACTACCCTAGATTCAATCTACTTATACAATTTGAAGACATGTTTTCCCTCCCTTCTGGAAAAATGGCAGACATTATCTCTTGAATATTGTCTCTACATCTCTCTCTTTTATCTTCTGTTTCTAGAACTCTGATTAGACACATACTAGCCTTTCTCGTTCTACCCCTGTGTCTTTTATACTTCACACTTTATCTTTCTGAACTACATCATAAGTGAGTCCCTTAGTTCTATATTCTAATTCACTAATCTTTTCTTCAACTGTATGTAACTTTCTATTAAGCCCACCGTTTGAGACTTTTGGACACCTTTTGACACTTCCATGCTTTTTATTTAATTTGTATAATTTCTGTTTGAGTTTTGGGGGAGAGGTTAATCTATATTTTCCCTCCACACTCTTTCCTTATGTTTTAAATATATTTAGACTCTCTTCAGATTGTATTGTTTTCTCCAGTTTTAGATGTGAAAATATTCCTATTTATATTTGCTAACTCCTCCTTTTGGTAATTTGTTTCCTAATGTGATTTGGAGTCTTTTTTTTTTTTTTTTTTTTTTTTTTGCGGTACGCGGGCCTCTCACTGTTGCAGCCCCTCCCGTTGCGGAGCACAGGCTCCGGACGCGCAGGCTCAGCGGCCATGGCTCACGGGCCCAGCCGCTCCGCGGCACGTGGGATCTTCCCAGACCGGGGCACGAACCCACGTCCCCTGCATCGGCAGGCGGACTCCCAACCACTGCACCACCAGGGAAGCCCATGACTTGGATTCTTAATTCAGTTTTAGAATGGCTTGTTTTCCATGAGATGATATTGTTTACTGGAATCATTCCTAAGGAGCAGTTTGGTATTTTCCAGAAGCTTCTGGTAAAGCAGCTAGAAGCATCTTTAACCAGATGCCTCATCTGACATCTCATGAACCAGAACGGAGTCACGTGCCTATATGTCTATTCCAGGGCCAATCAATTGCAAAAAGGAAAGAATACCTTTAGATTAATCAAGTCCACCCCAGTCAAACTGAGGGGGGTTCATCATCCTCTTAGAAACACGGGCTTAGTGGGAGGAGTGGATTCCTGAACAAAAATCAGAGTTCTAGCAGAAAGGAAGAAATGGGATATGTACACTGAAACTGTAACACTCCCAGAGATTTCAAATTTGCAAAGACTTGCTTAAGAGCTAAGAATCCAGTGGAGAAATTCCTCAAGGGTTGTGGAAGGGGAAGAGAGAAAGAACAATTAAAAACAAAAACAAACATGGTCAAGGAAAATTCTGATGAGACTTATTTTGGTGGGTTATCATTTATCACCTTCTCCAGAAATGCCTCACACTTCTGTGAAAGGCACATTTGGTTTTTGTTGCCAGGTATGGAGTAGCTCTAACATTCCACTATGTGCTTTTCTTTTGCCTTTTTTCCTTCTATTCACAAGAGAAAAAAAAGATGGGAATAAAAGCAATTCAACAAGGAAAATGTAAATAAAATGATCTCTAAATTTCAGCTGATAAAGCAAAAATTTAGTACTAACAATAATTTTAATTAATCTGTGAGTACACTACGATCCTCCGAAGGGATCAAAGTTATCTGAAGAAGGTAAAGCTATATTCACATTACTGATGCAGGGCTGTGCTTGGCCCCTGGTCACACACATAGTAGTTAAGTAACAGGATAGGGAACAGAGTGTCTGGCTCCTGGTTCTAACCCCATCACCAGGCACACAGCTTTGGCATCAGCTCTCCTGTGATTTGTCAAGCAAAGCTAGGACAGCAGTAACAGAAGCCGCTGGGTGGGACCAAAGCTCTGTGAAGTTTTGCTAAGACTGGTCTACTCTCCTCTGTTTAATCAATTTTTGATGAGTGCCTGCTATGCGTCAGGAACTATACTAAGCGTTGACATGTTAGGGGATAAACAAAATCTCTACCTTCATTGGAGCTTATTGGAGATAAAAACATTGTATCAGGCTTTATATGTATATTTAAACCAATTTTTGAACATGATACTGTAAACTTTTAACGATCTCATAGGCACACCCTATGAAAGAATCAACCTTTGTTCAAGGTCAGTTTGCAAGGTGGGCTTCACACATACTATCTCATTTAACTCCAGCCCCGACTCGACGAGGAGGTGTTCTCATGAGGAAACCAAGCCTGCAAGGATTTTGCTAAAATCCAAAAGCTAATACGTAGGAGAGCTGAGACGGAAACCCAGGTCTTCTGACTCCAAATCACTCCTTTGCCTTTTGTACAGACGATACCATTGCCCTGAATAAACACCACAGTTTTAATTTTAATAACTACAGAACACCTTATACAAAGCTTACATTGAATAGGATTCAAAGTCCCAGTTGACTTTTGAGTCTTGAACTCCTTTTATTTATTTAGCTCACTTACCCTTCCAGGTGGTACAGACAGAACAGATATAACAACTCAATTTTATCCTCACCCAACAGAACTAGGGTCATTTCTATTTGTTCAAAGAGCTTTTTGTTCAGTTGCTTTTCTAGATTTTCTAGATTAGGATTTGACAAACTTTTTCTGTAAAGGACCAGGTAGTAAATGTTTTTGACTTTGTGCCACTGCTCAACTCTGCCACTGTAGAGTGGAAGCAGCCACAGACTAGGTGTAAGTAAATGAGTGGGGCTGTGTTTCAATAAAACTTTACTTATAAAAACAGGCAGCTGAGTGGATTTGACCCCCAAGCGGTAGTTTGCTGATCCTTGTTTAAGATTAATGGTCTAGATAAGTAATAAATATTCTAATATTTACTCCTCATAGCAGTTAGGATTGGTTTCAGCGATGAGTAACAGAGACCCCAAATAAGTGACCTAAACAAGAAGGATGTTTGTCTCTCATAAAATGCCCAGAGTGGGTCCAGTGGCCTTGAGGCTCATCACTCACCATCCCTAGAGTGTGGCCTCACTGTTAGGTCTGAGATGGCAGCATCCACTTCTAGACGGTAGGATGGAAGAAAGGGGGAGGTGGGGGAAGGGCACACCATGACTGACTCTTAAGCAAAGTTCCCAGAAACTATCACATGACACTTCTTCTTTCATGCCATTGGCCAGACTTAGTCACATGGCCACTGGTTTGGCTGCAAGGAAGTCTGGGAAATGAGATTTTTATTCTGGATGGCCACGTGCCTGACTCGAAATGTTACTACTATGAAAGAAAAGGAAAGTGGATACTGGGACAGTTCATCCTTGTCACATCCTTGTCACATACCACTCACTTTATTTTGTAGCTGGATTTCATTTGTGAGACTACTTATGACATTGAATAGTGCACAACCTTATCTTGTTTCATTGAATAGGAATGCTGCTAATGTTTCATTTTAAAGCATGATTATAGATTTCTGGTAGAGATCCCTTATCACCTGAAGGACATTTTCTTCCTTTTCTTTTTAGCTTATTTTTTAATCAGGATTGAATAAACTCTCTGATAAGACAAGCGTGGCTATCGCACCTCTTTCTGTAGTTCACAAGGATAACCTTAAGGCCATCTGAACTGAAAAGGACAGGGTTCCCCATGCATGTGAGCTGGAACTTCTTGGTCCTCCAGGGACAGCTGGCCATGCTGTCAGCGAGTCCACCCTAGTGATTCCCCCCAGGGGAAGCCAAAGGTGCCTTTAAATGGAATCACCTCTGTGGGTCTCTGCAAACAGCCCCTGTTCTGTCAGACTTGTTCGAGGCTGGGGTATGATGATGATTTATATCCTCCTGTGTGATAAACTAGCCCGTTGGCGCCACTGGGATCCTGTCTGTATAGGCTCCTCTCAGCAGATGTTGGGAGAATTTACTGCTTGTGTAAGCATGAAACCTGACTCCATGCTCCTAGTTGAAATCAGAGTCTCCTAGTCCCTGTGCTTAAGGACTGCCAAGTTCCCAGTGGAGAGTCTTTGGGAAATCACCTTTGGGAACGGCCCCTTCCTCTCTGACTTAGCCAACTTTCCCTGCCTCTAGATTTGACCTGGACCCATTTCACCTGCCTTCTCCTCCCGACTCTGAAGAGATCTGGATTTGTTTTTTTCTGGACTATAGTACCTACTTGTCCCTTCCTAAAAAAAGGGCTGCCCTTGGTCTGGTCTTTATGCAGGCCCTTCCTGGGGGAGGGAGTCCTGTGTCTGGTACTCCAGACCAGCGCTGCCCTCTGGGCTGCTCACATGCAGGTGAAATGTCCCCTCTGCTCCTAGGCTGCATTAAAGCACAGGTCACCATCAGCCCAGGCTTCTCAAGCCACCCCACACGCGTATCCACCACGTCTCTTCCCCCTGAACGTGATGCCCTGCAACGCTCGTGATGGAGCCTGTCCCATGAGCCTGCGTCCTGGGATGAAGGCGCTGGGGCTGAGTAGCAGCTGACACACTGTGGACTTGCAGCAGGAGCGAGAACTCAACTTTTGTGGTCCCGAGCCATTGAGATTTTTGTTTTTTTTTTGTTTTTGCGGTACGCGGGCCTCTCACTGTTGTGGTCTCTCCCGTTGCGGAGCACAGGCCCCGGACGCGCAGGCTCAGCGGCCATGGCTCACGGGCCCAGCCGCTCCGCGGCATGTGGGATCTTCCCGGACCGGGGCACGAACCCGTGTCCCCTGCATCGGCAGGTGAACTCTCAACCACTGCGCCACCAGGGAAGCCCTAGAACGCTTTTTGGAGCTCTTCAAAATAGGATAATGACAACAGCTTCTTAAAAGATGTTGTTGTTGGGGGAAATGATGCTGCCACGGGGACTCTTTCCCTCAAAGGTAATTGCAGACCAGATTCCTGGGTTCAGAAGCGAAGGGAGCCGTGCTGGCGGAAACGGGAAACGTGTTGGCCTCCAGCTAATGCTCCTGCCAGCGCCTCAGGGGACCCGGCAGGCTGGGGCCTGTGGGTTCTGCTGCCTCTGAGCTTTGAAGGAAGTGGCCCCTGAGTAACAGCCGCAGGGCCCGCTCTGCAGCAAGGGGGAGGACAGGAAAAGTCAAACCACAGAGTGGGCTTCTCAGCGGCGGGCGCCCAGGCCTCTGTCCTTTCACTCGAGGGGCCTTGGGAAGCCCGGGGGAGGAAGGGAAGGCTGGGCGTTAACCTGAAGGGCCCGTCATGGTTTCTGTGGGAAACCACGGGTTTTCCAGACCTTCAGAACCCAGAGCCCGTCCCACGTGGCCGCCCACCCTCCGGGCGGAATGCAGGTCTCTACCATTGGCCTGTTTCACGGGGGAAGTGGACATCTGACCCCTTCCCATTGAAAAGGGAAAGCACTTCTTAAGTGGGATTTTGATTTGCGAGAGATTAAGGAAAAACAACGAAATAAAACTAGAGCTGCAGGGATCCAGGCACTTTTTCCCACCGCGCCCGGCTCTGTGATAGACGTTTTCCCCGCATTCTCTCTCCGAACCTGCCCACCATACCATGCGGGGCTTCTGTTACTCCCCACATTCTGCAGAGGAAAAACCGGAGCTTCCCGTGGCAGAACGAGGCTGAATTCAGGTCCAGCTTCTGCCCTTGACCGTGGCGCTGTGCTGTGCCGCCATTTTGAAATATTCCGGCTGAACAGAGATTTCGTGGCAACGAGATACTCCTACTAGGTCAGCGCTTCTCCCTGTATCCAGGGAGGTTTTGTCGAGCTCCTGCTTTGTGGGGTCTAGGATGACTAAGGCTCACCCCGTCCAGGAGGTGCCTGTGATCTAGTGCAATTATAGGAAGACAGGGAACTCCTGGTGGAAGAGACAGCAAGGATGAAGGCCCAGAAACGGGAGTCGCAGGGTGTTTTGGAAACTGTAAGTATCCCATGCACAAACGGGGTCGGGGGTGGGCAGGAGATGCTCATCAGACCAGAGAGGAGAGTGCTCTCAATGCCACACGAAGGTGGTGGGCTTCCTGCAGGAGGCGTGTGGTGTGATTGACGCGTTCATCGAGCTGCTGTCTGACGCTGAGGATTGCAAGGGACGGGAGGGGGTGGGGTGCGGAGGCTTGCTGGCATCAGAGTGTGAAAACGAGGGTCTGGAAGATGAGATGCGGCTGGGCCGGCAGGGAGACCAGGCGGGGGTTAGTTTCAGGGTTTTGAGCACTGAATGGATTTGGGGTGAAAGAAGGGAAGGAGGACGTTTTGGCTGCTGCCTGAGCCACACTGTTCAGTCCCTCCCTAAACAGGACCCTCTGTCTTGACCTTGTGTGTACATATCCCCTAGATGAGTTTTTGGGAGAGGCATGATCTAAGTGGAGGACGAAGGGTTTCGTGTTCCTCTATTATTTCATTTGCTCGTTTCTATTATTTGTCTCTCTGGTTTAACTTTGCAAGTAGAGCTCGCCCTGGTGAAAACTGCGGTGGAGGAAGTTCGAAGTCGTTGGGGAGACAGTGGGATTCAACCGGCAAAGACGGCATCACCCTCCTTTTCGTCTTTCCCCTATTCCTGGCCTTGCTCTGGGTCTTCCCTTGGTTATACAGTGCAGCATCCTGGGCTTGTAGTTTGGCAGAAAATAAAAATATTTGGCACTTAGTAAAAAATAAACAGAGACCTGCAATGAGGAAATATTAACCCAGGACAACTCAAAGGTAAAATCTCTTCTAGGACCTTTGAATCACCAAGAATTCAGTGATGTTATTAGAGAACACATGGGCTCTAAAATGAGAAGGGGGGAAGGCAAACTTAGATAACCTCTTTAGATTCTCTTGGTAAAACTGGGTTACGGCCTCCTGTGACCAGCTGTTTATAATTTTTCCTTAGATTTTGCTTTGCAGTTTTTTCACTAGTATATCAAGGAAGCCTATTCTAAATTAACTAATGACACTTCTGGACCCAGACCTATGAGGCCCCCGTGTCGCAGTCCAAAGCACAGGCTCGGGAGTTGGGCAAGCCCCAGTTCACATCCCGACTTCACTGCTTACCTGTGCTGTGATTCTGGGCAAGGAAGTCACCCAAGTATTGGGTACCCCATCTTCAAAATGAGAATAAACATACCAGCGATGGGTTGCTATGTGGATCAAATTATGTAAATAATAGAAAAATGTTAATACAGTGCCTGGCACAGAATCAGAACAGAACGTTAGCTCTTATTGTATCAATCGATCCACAGTGACCAAACTCATGGACAGTGGTGTCTGGGCACTGGAAGGCATGTAGAAGGTTTCATGGCCCAGCAGAGATTTCTCTCTGGAGAAGGAGTTTCTCTGTTTTAGTTCCTCTCTGGAGGCAGAGGTGGGCAGCGAGTGTTCACTGCATCAACGAAGCAGAGATTGGACTGAGGTCAATGCAGCACAGACCTGGACACCTGGCAGGGTCCATTCAGGTCATGGTTTACCAGTACTCACGAGAGACACCAAGCCTGTAAGACACGTAAAGTAACCTGTACCTACCCCTTCCCCACCTCTGCCCCCACTCGATCTCAACTCTGGGCCTGTCCCACCCTGTGCACCACAGGAGGTGGTCCCTTGTTGATGCCAGGCTATGTAACTGCCCACATCCGCCAGTGGGAAGGTGGCCTGGCCGGGGACTGGTCATGGGGGATTCCCCTCTGCACCCAGGGCTATGGGGCTCGTACACTGAGAAAGGAAGAGCCCCTCCTCCCTCTCTCCTTGCTTGAAGAGTTAGTCTAATAATCTCCATCAAAAGGAAGAAATAGTCTCAAGGGTCTGTCGTTCTTTCTTTTTAAAAACATAACCCTCATTCCTCATTACTGTTGCCAGACTCAAGAAAGAGAGAGGGAGACAGGGGGGCAGCCCTCAGCACTGACACAGCCCTGGGGCCCTTGCCCAGTCCACACGCTGGGATTGGGGTGTCCACCCTGCAATCAGCTTTCCCTCATCCTTACATTCAGAAGTTCCTGTAAAAAATAGACCTGGAACGAGGGAATCCATGACTTAAAAAACAAACAACCCCCCCCCAAACCAAAAAACCTTACAGGAATTCAAAGTACTTAAACCCTCCACACACTACTCTAAAAATTCATTCCAATTTTATTTTTAAGTCAATATTTAAGGAAGATAACTAATAACTGTTGAGCACCAAGGATTTGACGCATTAACATTACAGCTTTAGTAAGAGTCTACAAGGACGCTTGATTAGGTCATCTTGCAGGTCAGGGAACATGTGCCCAGGAGGACAGAGCCCAGAAATGACCTGAGAAGGATTGAAACTGACTGTCTCCAAAGCTCACACTCACTTCAGAACCTCGCGCTGCCTACCACCAAACCTAACAGCCTCACCCAAGGGAGACAATCCAGCACTGCTTGGTCAGCCCTCATCTCCCGAGAAAAGAGGATAGGAGAAAGCGAATTACGTTGGGTGATGACCTCCTGGCACCAGACTGGAAGGTGACAGGGCTCCTGCGGGCGTCAGCAGCCCGAAGAACGCCACTGCAAAGTGGTAGAAAAGAAAATATTCTATTTTTACTGTACTAGTTGTATGCTTTACAAAAAGGGTTTTGATATTCCAATTAACACTGAAAAACAAAACTTTTAAAGGATAGGATTTTTAGTAAAGTGGATTTATCATAACTAGTGTGGTTTAGCAAAATTTTATTTCTGTGAAAATGATAAAATTGGAATCTACTGGTAGCAGATTTATGCATATGTATCTCCATCTGGCATTACAGCCTGTGATGATGCAAAGCACTGCCAGGCAACTTGCAGGAATGTAAGCTTAGTGCCTCGTGGAGAATTGCACATTCAGCTTGCGGAATCATATCACAGTGCAGGCCCCCTGTTAGCTCTGCCACAGGGCCAAGGTTTCTAAGTGTGTCTGAACATCACTTGAAGTGTCGCCAGTTCCTCTTCCACCTCCGCTTTGTTCCTGCAGTAACGGGATATGTTAATATGTTTCCTTTTCCACAATGCCACCCTCCAAAGCCATCTGTTCTGATTTCTATGGCTTTGTATCTTCATCAGGTAGATGGTAGAGCCTGTCTTCTTTCTTTTTCTTGACAAACTTGTCTTGGCTGTTTTTGCACATTTAAGAATTTGTGTGTGTGTGTGTGTGTGTGTGTGTGTGTGTGTGTGTGTGGTACGCGGGCCTCTCACTGTTGTGGCCTCTCCCGCCGCGGAGCACAGGGTCCAGACGCGCAGGCTCAGCGGCCATGGCTCACGCGCCCAGCCGCTCTGCGGCATGTGGGATCCTCCCGGACCGGGGCACGAACCCGTGTGCCCTGCATCGGCAGGCGGATTCTCAACCACTGCGCCACCAGGGAAGCCCCGCACATTTAAGAATTTAAGAACCAGTTCTACTAAAAAATTTTCTGGGGATTTTTGATTAGTAAAACAATTATACAGTAATTTGGGGGAGAAATGATAGCTTCACTATTGAATCTTTCCATCAGTAAATATGGTACAACCCTCCACTATTCAAGTCTTTGTTTATTTCAAATTGCAGACAATTTGAAATGACAGAAAAATATAAAGAAAATAAACTTTTGGATAACTAGTGGAATTTTGGAAGGATCTTGGGAGTAATTTCTCTATTTGGGGGTTGCCAATTAGAGAAGTTAATTGCCAATTTAATCAAAACTTTCCTATAAGGATCTTGAGTATTTTTCTTTTCTTTTTTAAATAGGAAAGCATTATCATGTGTTTATTCTTTATTGACACATACAATTTCATTATTTTAACTATTTTTAGAAACTATTAACTAATTAATCCCTGTACAAAGTTTTAATCAACACATCCCTCTTTCTTCCAAGCTCAGATTCATTTCAGTTAACAAACTTTAGAGTATTTGTTGTTTTAGTGCAGCTAACACCTTTGATTTTTTAAAAATGTTTCTTTATTTTCTTATTAGTCATCCATTTTACACACATCAGTGTATACATGTCCATCCCAATCTCCCAGTTCATCCCCCCCGCCGCCCCCGCCACTCTCCCCCCTTGGCGCCCATACATTTGTTCTCCACGTCTGTGTCTCAGTTTCTGCTTTATTCCTCTATTTTAATGATTTTGTTTGCTGTTGCAAACTAGATATCTTCTTATTTTTATTTTCACATTTAAAAACTTCTGTTTATTTCCAACTTTTAAATTTCTTTTTACGTTTTCTACTCATTTGGATGAAAATTTTGCTTTTGTGTATCTTTGAGTTAAACAATTGATTGATGTCTTGTGACTGTTATTTTCTAATAATTGCACTTAAGATGTAAAATAGTACATAACATGGGCTAGTTTTAAATTCTATAGCTAATAGTGAAATGAGAAATCCCATTTTAAAATAGTAAATTTATTTTAATAATATGTTGGAAGTATTACAGCAGTTATATTTAAAGATTTTGAAAACAAAGACAAAACGTGTACATGCAATTATCAGCAGCTGAACAGAAATTAAGACAGACGTTTCACAATGAACCAGGGTGGTATATACCAATTGTGCAATGACATCAGTTGTGAGAATCCCTTTTGTTTCTATAAAAGCACTAGTGTTGCATCACCTACATATTAAGTAATTACAGCTTGATCTATTTTGGGGTTAAAACAAGATTGTCATTTCTCCTTTGATGGTATTTTCTTTGAATTATTGTTTCATAATCCATTAGGCTATCATGATTTGATTTCATCAGAAATAAGAAACCAAATAGATTGTATTTCACTGAAATTTTAAGAAATACTGCCCAAATTGGAACCATTTTGCTATAATAGAAAATCAAAATGTTAATTTTTAAATGTAAAAAACTCTTCTCTTTATACTCATCTTGTTTTTGTTATAAGCACTTAACATAGTTATTAAACGTTCAAAAATAAGCTATATTGAATTTATTAATTTTTTACCCATCATACACAATAATTGGTTACAAGAGTAGAAAATAGTTTTTGAAATAACTGAAATTTATTCCTGTCTAAGACATGAGAACTGGGTAGATTTTTAGGTTCTGATCAAAATTCTCAAAACTTAAATTCAATATTTGGAAAGGCAAAAAATTTTGGAATTCCATGAATTAAAAATATGTATACTTGAAAATACATTTAAACATATTCAAAGTACAACAGAAAAACTTCTCATGAACCAACTCCCCAACCCTGGGAAGATATTACATTTATATTTTTAAACTTTATTTACCTATCCAGCTATTTATTTATTTATAAAGTTGTGCTTTTGTTTGACTCATTACATACAATTTGAAGTGACATAATTATAAAGAGATTCAACTTTTGGTTAACTACTAGAATTCTGGAAAGATTTTTGGAGTAGCTTCCTTATTTGGGCGTATAAACTTGCCAATTTCTGATTCCATGCCTGGCCAAGAGGAGACGCCCTCTACAAGCCTGTCGTTAAGTGACCTGCACAGGCACAGGATCGGCGTGGGCAGGAGTTCTCTTAGGCTGATCCTAGCCTCCTCCTTCCCCTGACCTTTTCCCACTCTGTGTCTGACCTTTAATGAGTCTTTCCTGGCCCACAGGAGCTCCCGCCCGGTCCCCATTGAGCTGTCCTGCATAACAGTTTGGGCTCTGGGGCCCGTCTGCTTGGGTTTAAATGTCAGTGTCTCCACTTAGCATTAGCGGGACACTGGGCAAGGCTTCTACCCTCTCCTGATGTCCTCATCTCTAAGGTGACTGTAAGAATAGCACCCGTGCTGGATTTAGTTACTGGCCCCAATCCTCATGCTCCTATAGTAGTATTACACATCCACACTCCTGACGTGGCCTCCTGGTGGGCAGAGTGTCTGTCCCTGACCCTTGACTTTGGGCTTGGCCACTGGACCTGTTTGTTAGTGTACACGAGGCAAGCAAAGGCCTGAAGCATGCTTGTGAGGTTGGATGTGCCCCCTTGCACCTCTGCATCACCATTAGAAGCACAAACCCTGAGTGTCCCAGAAGAGTAAGAGACACTGGGGAACGCATGAACTTAACCTGTGGTGGGCACCCAGGCCCAGCTGAGCCCAGCTGCATCAGTCAGATGCTAGATGACCTACAGCTGTATGAGCAAGAAGTAAATGCTTGTTTTTGTAAGCTGCTGTATGTTGAGATGATCTGTTCTGCGTCATTTTTGTGACGTTAGCTGACTAATATAGTACCTGATGTATAGGGTGATTGTAAAGATAAAATGAGGTATTGTATGTAAGGGCTTCAGCGTTCATCACACAGAAGTGCTCGCGAGTGTTGGGTTTGGGTCCTGTTTCCAACCCTCTGTGTCACGCCCTGGCTCCCTAAATCAGTGGGCTGATTTTTTCAGTTTGGGACTCTCTTGTGAAAGGCACCCAGATGCCTTGTAGTGGTCACGAACCCAGGCCGATTCCTCACATAGAGCCCCACAGTCAGAGATGGAGACTGTATCGTAGAATCATCTGTGGCAACAATCATTTCAGAGTTTCTGAGAGTTAAAATGAGAACACTACTCATATCAGAAACACTTAGAAAGATTTTATACCTAATTTTCCTTTCTACCATCTTTTCCCTCACCAGTGTTCCCCTGAACAGTCAGGATAATCTCCTCTTCCTGGGGATGGAGATCCCTTTTTCAATGAAGCAAGGATCCCAAGAAAAAAAAGATCTAAGACCAAGTAAGTAAAATGAAACTTTAACGTCAGCTTTCCATTTCCTAAAAGGGCCAAAAATGAGCCAGAGTTTATTTTTCAACAAGGCTAATAATTCACCTAAGTCGTCTTTCACTTGACAAATGGTCACTGTGAGGTAGTATTCTAGCTCTGTGACTCGAGCAGGTCTGAAGGTGCAGTCATGGGCCACACACATTCACAGAGCTGGGGTAGGCGACCGAACATATCAAGATGTGCAAAGTGATTAAAAATGGTGCCTGGGCCATAGTAAGGGCAAGTCAATGACAGACGATAATTGAATTTCTACTTAGCATAGGCTAAGTGGAGATGCCATGGGGGGAGGGGCGGTCATCCCTTCAGAAGTAGCCAGCAGGGAAGGTGAGAGCAGGGGCAGCCATGGGAGTTGGGGAACAAGCCATAACTAGAGCCTTTATATATTTTATTAAATGAAAAGCGTTTCATGAATAATTATGAATAAACACAAATCCTGGGGTGTCGTTTCTGTTTTATCTATTTGGATCACATTGAAGATGCTCTTTTAGCCAGTTGGTCAAATTATTTTGTTTCAACAACAAGAAGAGCCTATCAATTCGGTAGCATTGTAATAGTCACAATTTTTCAAGATCCCTAATTCATAACGTGAGCTTGGATTCAAGCTGTACTCAAACTTTTGTGTAACTGTGACTACATCAAATAATGATTGAGAAGAGCTAAAATTTACTGAACTAATTGCATTTGTGATTTTTAAAATCTTACTCCAGTTTGGTATGTTATTTCATGTTATATTTATGCTAATACTAGTTAATGTTTTACTTAGCTCTTTAGTAACTTTTAATAGAAAAATATTTTGAATGAAAAGGATGCTGATATATGTCTCACAGTAAATCACTAATTAGATGATCTCCACTGGTTACCAATGATCTATTTCTGGACTCAATTCCCATATCTCAGAGTCCATATTATTTATGTATAGGATGTCCACATAATTCATTGTCAAAATGGGCTGCTTTTAAGAGTGAAAGGGGGGGCTTCCCTGGTGGCGCAGTGGTTGAGAGTCAGCCTGCCGATGCAAGGGACACGGGTTCGTGCCCCGGTCCGGGAAGATCCCACATGCCGCGGAGCGGCTGGGCCCGTGAGCCATGGCCACTGAGCCTGCGCGTCCGGAGCCTGTGCTCCGCAACGGGAGAGGCCCCAACAGCGAGAGGCCCACGTATTGCAAAAAAAAAAAAAAAGAGTGAAAGGGGGGTATTACTAGTAATATCACCAGGACAAAACCAGGAGTGAGCTGGGCCCGGGTCACAAGGATAATGGCTACCCCACTACGGCCGCATTTGACAGAGTTGTGGCCACTCTCTCCTCCTTGATGCATTTCCTCCCTTTTGCATTTTCTTCACTTAGTTCCAGAACGCCACACTCTTGGGTTTCTTCCCATTTCACAAGTCTCTCATTCTTGACATCCGTGGATTGTCCTTCATCTTCTCCCCAACCTTTTAATGTTGATACATCCTGGGGCTCAGTCCTTGGTCCCCTTTTCTCTTTTTCTGGTGATCTTATCCAATCTCACGCCGTTAACTATAATCTGTATGTCAATGTGATGGCTTCAAAAACATAACCAGTAAATAACTCCTTTTGTATACGTTTCCTCAGGAGGTGAAGCTTAATTTCACTCCCTTTGAGTGGGGCCTGAACTTCCTGACTGGTTTCTACTGAAGCGATTATGGTAGAAGTAATCAAATGTCATGTCTGAGATTAGATCACGAAAAGCCCGTGGCTTCCATTTGGGGTAATCCCTCACTCCCCTGGATCACTCATCCGGAGGTGAGACAGATGTCAGGTTCTGAGCACCCTTCTTTCTGCCCCTGCTTCCTCGCCGACCCTAGGCTACTTTCAGCAAAGCAGCCAGTGTGATCCTTTTTCACCTTTAGTGAGATCATATTACTGCTCTGCTACAATCCCTTCAATGGCTCCCATCTCACTCAGCAAAGGAGGAAAAGCCAGGTCCTCCCTCCTATGAGCCCACAGGCCCTGTCTGATCTGGCACCTGTTACCTGCCGGCAGCATCTCCCAACCTCCCACCTTCGCTCTTTCTGTTCCTGCCCCGCTGGCCGCCTTGCTGTCCTTCAACATGCCAGGCGCACGCCAGCCTCCAGGCCTTTGCTCTTGCTGTTTTCTATGCCAGGAATGCTCTCCCTCCCAATACCCACTTGGCTATAACTCTTTCATTTCCTTCAGGTTTGCTCAAAACTCTCTTTTGCAATGAGGACTGTATTGACCATTCTATTCACTATTGCCACTGCCCCTCCTTCGCTATGAGGTGCCAACTCCTTTTACCCAATTCCACATTCCCCCCATGGCGCATACCACTTTCCAACATACTAGATCATTTATTATGTTTCTCATCTATTTTTTATCTCCCCTTGCCAGAATATAAGCTCCAGAAGAGCAGGACTTTTTGCGTTTTATCCCAAGTGCCTAGAATAGTGCCTAATATACAGAGACGCTCGGCAAAGAATGTGTTGATGAAACCAATGAAGGGTTACATGACTAGCACCGTCATCTGGTGGCAGATACATCAAGGCCAAGAACCCAAGAAATGCTCATGTTCACGGCTATTACACACCAGACCAAATCGCAAATATCAGCTGATACATCTCCATCAGTCTGTTCACTTGCTGAACGTGGGCCTTTGCGGTTTCTTTCACAGCAACAGAGCAGTGAAGAGTGCAGGCTCTGAAACCCAAGTGCCTGGGTCCTGGGCTCAGCGCCACCACCCGCGGACTTGGTGACCTTGGGAAACTGCACAGCTTCCGTGCCTGGTTGCCTATCTATCGAACAGAAATGTTGAAGCATCCTAGGGCTCAGTCCTAGTCCCCTTCTCTTTTTTCTTGACGCTCACTATTTTAGTGATCTTATCGAGTCTCATGGCTTTAAACCTAATACGTATGTCGATATGACGGTTTTATGACGGTTTTATGACGGTTTATGACAGTATGTCGATATGACGGTTTTATGACGGTTTTAAAAATATGTTCATGAATCCTTTGGCATATCTTCCCCTAAAAGGTGAAGTTTAATTTTTCCCCTATTGAGTGCGGGCTGGACTTGTTGCCTTGCTTCTAAGAACAGCCTATGGCACAAGTGATAGGATGTCATTTCCCACCTGATAGGAATTTTTTGAGAACGAAGTGAGTTGCTAGAAGTGAAGGATTTAGCACGGTGGCTGGCAAAAGTAAGCACGTATTGTTTTGTTTGCAATGTTCAGCAGGTTTCCTCCTAAAACTTCTCTTTCCAAATGGGCTGCTTTGGATAAGTCTTGATGAAGAAATGTTCCCAAGGTGTGGGTAATAAATAGGTTTCTGTTACTTTAGTCAGTAGGAATAGGCAATCTAAATTCTTCCAAATCCTGTTGTCTGATAGTGTGGGCTTTGTAAGATGAGCGCCAGGACTGGTTATGTCAACCTGTGAATGAGAGCACATAGTGAAACCTACACTGAATTCACATTTCAGCGCAAAACGATGAAAGGTATTTATTGAAATTCACAGAAAATGTGAGAAATGCACTTACATAACTTTTATTTAAAAAAAATAATGTTGAGGCTGTGTCTATTTTATTCTAAAGTGTGATATTTGGAAAAGAAATAAGACCTTTTGCAGAGCAAAATAAATGTTGTTAAACATCGGTAAATGTTGCTAAATACGTCAAGTAAAGGCCTTAAGCTTGTAAGTTCCTTAAATACGTTAATACGCTGATGTTAATGTTAAAATACATGAACTCCATAAGAGGGGGGCAGCCTGAGCCAGCCGCGTGAACATGTGACCTGTGCTGTCACGCACGTCCCCATGCTCAGAAGGCCCCTGCGCTAGGTTTCATTTTCTGCTCTTTGTACAAGACACCCTATATTTTCATTTCACCCAGGGCTCTGCAGCCAGTCCTGGGGGTGGTTATTATCAGCTGTGAACTGCTACTGCCTCAAGGGCAAACGGATATTTCAAAACCATCCAGGCATGTTTTGAAATACACTTAACTTCTTTGTGTCTCACACTGTTTATAGTAAAATGCAATGGAAAACATTTTCCTTTGGCTGTGGAGGCAAAGGTTGTGTTCTTGTCAATAGGTTGCTGACACTATCACAGATTTTCACTCACTGTTGCTGATCACACAAATAACCAGGCAGCTCATGGTTCTACAAGGCTTTAAAAATTAGATATCAAATCCTGTAAAAATACGGCAAAATTTCTTTAAAATAGTTCATTATGCATAGTTGAATATGATACCAAGTACATCCTAAAGACATATAGAATATTCTACTCTAAATTAGATACATTGAATATACTTCCAAACACATAGGAGTTTCACTCTTTGAATTAAAACACACGCACACACACACACACACACACACACACACAGAAACTAAATTCAAGAGTTAGTCATCATTCCTTCCCTTTTGTCCATCACAGCTGATGGATTTTTTTTTTTTTTTTTTTTTTTTTTTTTTTTGCGATACGCGGGCCTCTCACAGTTGTGGCCTTTCCTGCTGCGGAGCACAGGCTCCGGACGCGCAGGCTCAGTGGCCATGGCTCACGGGCCCAGCCGCTCCGCAGCATGTGGGATCTTCCCGGACCGGGGCACGAACCCGTGTCCCCTGCATCGGCAGGCGGACCCTCAACCACTGCACCACCAGGGAAGCCCACAGCGATGGATTTTAACCTTTCTTACCACATTATAAAGAGCCTGAGAGCTTGGACTCAAACACTGCCAGACACAGCAGAATGCCTTGGGCAGAGCAGACCCTCAGCAATGCCAGTAGCAATTAGCTAATGAATTATTAACAATTAACTTTCAGGCTAGTGAGGGCCACTGAGATTTCTTCTCTTTTATTCTCTCTTTGGGCCAAAGGTGGGCCCTCAGAATCCTTCCTGGAATAAGCACTTCAGAAAGTGACTCCTCTTCACAGCGAACGCTTAACACGTGTGCCAGGCCATCCTAAGCTCTGCGTACGTCTCCACTCTTGTCATCCTCACCCCAAGCCACTCTATGAGGTAGGTACTATTCTTATCCCCATTTTATAGATGAGGAAACCGAGGCATATAGAGCAGTGCAGTTCGAGTGTAGGCTTTGATTGAGCACTGAGCCGCGTCCCTAAGCCTGGGTTAGAGCTGGCCACAGGAAGGGGGGTACAGCCTCCCAGGTGGCAGGAGTAGTGTGGACAGAAGCACGGGGTCCATTAGAGGGGATGAAGGTGGGTCAGAGGGCTGGGCCATGGGAGTGTGTGGACGTGTAACACACCTACTTAGAGAGTGTTGTCACCCTGACTCTCCTTTGGGAAGAGGAAGAGGGTTCCTGTATTATCCTTTCTAAGCAGTATGTGAAGGCTCAGTCCCGGGCCCTGCTGGAGCCCTGCAGCCGGGGAGGCCACGTGGCCGGGTCTGGCGAGGTCTCTGGGATGCCACCACCTGATGCCTGCAGCCGACCCACAGTGCCCCCTTGGTGTGTGGTGGAGCCCTTGTGGCGGACTGTCCCTTTCCACAGATGCCCCAACACCCGTGTTCATCTTCGGGTTTCATTCCAGACTACGGGCGAGCGTGAGCCTTTTGAGGAAGGATTCAGGGTGTTTGGTTGAATGAAAGCAAGGGATGATTCAGCACCGCCTGCAGAGCGCTCTGTGCAGACCAGGCAGGAAGGGGCCAGTTCACATTCTCGGGATGTGCTGAGCAGGACTTCCCCAGCTGCTGTTTGTGTCTTGGGGGATTTCTCAGGGCTCTGAAAACAACACATCCCTGGCGGGGAGGAATATGGGGGGAGGATGCCAGATGTGTTTTGAATTCTTTGAAATCTCTAAGCGTCTAAAAGAATTAATCACGGTGGGTAGGTGTGAGAAGCTTTTTAAAACGGGGCATGTTTTCCCCCAAAGCTTAAAATAGAACTTTTCAAGGAAATTAAATGAAAGTATAAAAAAATTTGTCAATGCTCTTCTTCCTATAAAACAGAAGTACAATGCCCTCACGCCCCCCCCATTCCTCTTCCACGCAAAAGAGGGCCTTTCCGTCCACTGCTGTGGCGACTACCCCGTGTCTTTCCTTCAGTCTTTTCTATGGCTCTGGGCTGCACTTTGCATGAAGACCCTGCTGCTGACCATGGACTTCAGAACTTTCCCCCAGGGGCCCACCACTGTCCTGATGAATCCATCCAACAAGTCTCCAGTGTCTGTGTTTACCGTCTCCACCCCAGCTTTTCTTTGCCAGTATGGAATTTGTGGAAGGCTGTCACACATTCCCCAGGCCTGTTTCTTTCTGAAAAAGACATGGAATCTTATTTGATGTGCACGTGCCTCTGGGGAGTGTGACTCAAGTCAGAGAGCTTCCCTACACGATCAGAGTGCTACACCTGGAGAAACAGGGTGCAAGTGTAAGGCTTGCTTCTGCCACTTCCTCTTGGTGGACTTGGGGCGAGCACTCAGCCTCTCTGAGCTTTACGTTCCTCGTCTGTGAAATGGGTTGTGAGGATTAAGCAAGCTGACGTGTGTGATGTGCCTGGCAGGTGCTCAGTTCCGAAAGTGCACGTTGTGGGCTGGGTGTTCCTCGGGCACCCAGGCCTGGTGACACGCTCTAGTCTAATGCTCTCTGAATTTTGTTGTGGCAATAAAGGACTCAGAAGCTGGCAGGCACAGCTCATTTCCAGAAGACAAACCCTGACCAGATCCCGAGGTGACTTTCTTCCATGTAGTCACTGCCCTGGGATTCTAACTGGAGCTCAGGTTCGTTCGTGGTCAGCGGTGGGTATGCGGATCACACCCCTGGTGCCCTGTGTCCTGTCCTCAGGGCCACTGTGTCCCTCATTCAGAATCCGACATCCTCTTGCAGCCAAAGCCAACTGGTGGCCTGGCCAGGCAGCTCCTGTCTCTGCTGCTTGTTTGAGCTGCTACCTTGGAAACTGCATGAGCCCAGGGGCCGCCCTCCTCAGGAGAAGCTGTTTTTCATTCCCTTTAACTTTCGTGTTCCCTCTGGGAAGAGGAGAGGAACCACCCAAACCAAGGGAGAGGAGCGTGGGGCAGGGTGGTGCCCACTGGGTGGCCTACCCACACTGGCCCACGTCAACTTCCTCACTCCGCTGGGGGGATTCCTCACCCACTGCCAGCTGCTTGGGCGCCCACCTCCCCTTTCCTAGAGGAGATAAAGGGAGTTACTTTGTTGGCAGGTGACCCTTGGTCCCATTTCTCATTTGGGTGTAGCTAATATATCAGATACTGTAACGGGAAAAGGGAGGAGGGACAGGGCTCCATGCGGGGAGTGGGGTAGAGGCAGCCTGGTCTTCCTCCTTCCCTCTCTGCTCACAGCAGTTCAAGGCAGAGGAGTACACATGCACGTGTCCGTTCTGGGGAGAGGGAAAGAAATCAAGAAACATTACTAGTACGTAGCTGTTCTACAAGCCAGAAAATTACTATTGCACTTTTTTTTTTTTTTTTTTTTTTTTGTGGTACGCGGGCCTCTCACTGTTGTGGCCTCTCCCGTTGCGGAGCACAGGCTCTGGACGCGCAGGCTCAGCGGCCATGGCTCACGGGCCCAGCTGCTCCGCGGCATGTGGGATCTTCCCGGACCGGGGTACGAACCCGTGTCCCCTGCATCGGCAGGCGGACTCTCAACCACTGCGCCACCAGAGAAGCCCTATTGCACTTCTTTTGACATAGCCTCCCCTGATCTAATGCAAATGTTGAAGAAGTATAACTGCATATTTTCCAAAGAGAAAAGTGATTATCATGGTCATTAACATTAACTCAATTACTGAGTTTCTAAATTTCTCATTTCAAATTTGTTGCTGTGAACACATTACACACTTTTTAGCAACCCCAAAGGTCAAGTTCCCGTAAGACTTCTTTATAAATGATGGATCTCCTATACCCTTATTGTCCAGTTTTCTACCTGCTACATGTGTGATGTTGCCCGAAGCATGCAGCCTCTCAGGCCTCTTGTCAAATGAAGGGGAGCTTTCCTTGCAGTGCTGTCAGGCAGTGGGGACTTGGAAAATGCCTTTTAACAGAGAGGAAGACAGTGACAGTCTTGAGACTCACCTCTGCTTGGCGATGACCAGCCAGCCCCTGAAGAGGAGGAGGTGACTCTCCTTGGTCTTGGGGCCCTGGGTCAGCGCCACGGGGCTGTGGAGGATAGGCTCGCCCTGCTGGTTGGGCAGGTCCAGCTGCAGATCCAGCTGTTGGAGGGATGCTGCCGATGCCAGGCTTTTCCTGGGCGGGGTGGGGGAAGAGTAAGAATCAGTCTCTAGGGAAGAGTGATCGATAGGCAGACAGTATGTGAGGAGTCACAGCTCAAAACAGCAAGTCACCGCGAGTTTGGCTTAACCGGGGTGGAAATTAGGAGAGAAAACAGCGAAGAGGCTAACCACAGGTTGTTTTTTTAAACCTGAATTTACAATGAAACACAATAAACCAAGAAATGTTGGTCCTGCATCAGTGAATAGCTAATAAAAGCTTATAATGTAACTGTTAAGAATTTCTGTGAGCTTTTTAACCTAAGGCAGTGATTCCCAAACATTTTCATGTCACAGTACATGCAATAAACCCCACCAGGAGGTGAACAGAGGCTGCAAGGGCTGGCTGGCCCCCCAGGTGCAGCCACGCCCGGAGCCGAGGGGAGCCGTGCAGTGGCGTCGCTGTCACTCATTTGTGGCACGCGGGTGGGAAGCTCTGACAGACTCAATTAGGAAAAGTATTCCCTAAAGTTTGAAAGGTTTAGCCTGCAGTGAAATCTAAATGAATGACTCTAACGGTCTTCCCGCACAGAGTGATTTAGCAGTGGTGCCGAGCAAACACCAGCTGCGAGGCAGACTGTCGAAATTCATGAGCATCTTCTCCTTGTGATTTTTACAAAGCTGGGACCACTCACTCTCCGTTGCTTGTTCCCAGCTTCTTCACTTCCTGGTCATTCACCCAGTTTCTGGCAGAGATGGACGACCTCATTGTGTGTGCGTGCCTACGTGCGTGCGTGCCTACGTGCGTGCGTGCGCGCATGCGCGGAAGGAAGGAGGGCGAGCTGGGCCACCCTTCTCTGTGGCTCTGAAATGAGCCTGCAAAGATGGCTGCCTGCTTGTCCTGTTTTCCGGTTGCTTTAACTTTTGCTCCCACTCCTTCCACCCTAAAGGCGACTCTACTAACTCTTGGAGGCAGATCTTTTATACAGGGAACCTTCTCTTTAATTCAGATGTGGTGTTTGAAAAAAGCTGTGTTGGGGCTTAAGGACACCTTTCTGTTATTTAAAGCAAACATGAAAATTTTCAGTTCTCAGTATATTCTAGAAATCAGTGATGTGGCACGAATCTTTGACTGAGCTCCCTGATGAAAAGTTCCCGCTCGTTAGTACCACTCTGCCTCCTGACCTTTCCACCCACCACACACCTCCCACTGCCTTCGCTTAGATAACTCTCAGCGCAAGCTGGTGTCCAGAAATGATACGGCCCCAAGTAAAGCCCGGGGGTTGTGAGGCAGAGTATTTCCAGCTCTTGCTGATGGCTAATTAACTACTTAGGGAGGGAACCAGGGTAGAGAAATGGGGACTCAAACCATAGGAACCGGGAACTAGAACTTCCTACACTGTTTATTAACGGGTACCCACCACTATATGTAAAATAAACAGCAAGGACTTACTGTATAGTACAGGGAGCTATATCTGATATCTTGTAATAACCTGTAATGGAAAAGAATCCGAACCTGTACCCCTGAAACTAACACAGTGTTGTAAACCAAGTATGGTTAAATAAAAAAAAAAAACAAAACCCAACCCACATTGTTTAAAAATAAATAAATGTCTTTTGGTTTTCTTTGGGTTTATTTGGAAACGCCTCATTATTTATATATATCTGAGGCATAAAAACTCACTAGTAGAAAGCACAACTTGGGTTACACCGATCAGAGCCTGCTTCACTACCTGACCCAGAGGTTTCACCCTCAAGTGCCTGAGGCGCCAGGCAGGAAAGGTGAGCGATAGGGAGCCGCGGGGACTGTGGAAAATGGCAGAAGTCATGCTGTGTCCAAAGGGGTGGCCCATAGGCACCATGCAGGAACGTGGGCCCAGGGTTGCTGCCAATTTTTTTAAAAGCCAGAAAGCCAACATTTTATTCAATGTCAACTAATTCTAAGCATTTATTTAAACACAATAGGACAATGCTCTGACCTCTGGCCTGATTCGTCTTAGTCACCTGCAGATTTAGAGCACATGAAAACATTCAGATGATAGAGAGCCTCTGATGATTTGAGCAAAATAGTTGAATATTTTAAATATGATGCTACAAACCGTATTGCAAGTAACATCTAAATCCGTCAGATAATTATTCATTTGAGCTTTAAAAACTATGGCCTCATAGATAATCTGTGACCAGCAAAAGGAAGTAGGTAAGGTTTCTTTTTTGAGAATGCTGCTCTGCAAAGTGCTTTTCCAACGCTGACCCTGGTCTAGACACTGTCTTCTTTTCTTTCACCTCTCCTGTCACTGCTCTTCCCCTTAACCGCCCCCTCCCTCTTTTTTTTTTTTTTTTTTTTTTTGCATTTCTTTGAGATCCCGGAGGACTATACACTCACTGGGGCTTTAGTTTTCCTACACACAGAGACCTAGTCTGAGCAACGTCATGAAAAAAAACAAAAGAGCACCTCGTGTTAACCATATTTCACAACAAAGTCGCCTCAGGGCTCTCACCCCAGGGGAAATTTTTTAAATGCACTGAAATAGGAAACCAGTGATGTAGCAAATACATGGTGAATGGAAAGTTGCCCTTTGCCTTTCCATGTGGTGATGAGTTTCCAGCCTAGAGTGCGGCTGAATGTCGGCTTCTCACAGTGAAAGTGCTGGCTGCCCGCACTTTTTGAGACCTGATCTGCTGCCCTAGAGCCTGACCTGACCTGAGAACTGATCTAGTATATTGAGGGCCCCCGCTGCATTCAGAGTCAGCTCCTGGCCTGAGCGAGCTTGGGAGCATGCCTGAAGTGGGGGAAGAAAGAGCAGTCGGTTTCTAATGGAAGCGGAGTGAGCATGCTCAAAGGGGCCACTCACTGGAAGGGGAGGGTACCGGTTTACTCTAGCCCTACCCTCTGATCTGAAGTCCCTTCATTTGTCTCTGGTTTGACATAAGGAGCGGACAGTGATGAAGCATTTGGGGGTTCTCTGAGTGACTGGTGACTCTGCAAAAGGAAGAAGGTGCTGTTCAACTAGTTTCGGCAGTAGGAAGCCTGAGCTTGAGACCATGCTTTCCAGAGGGCTGGGGTTTAGAGGCAGCATAGATGTGGGTCCTCTATTCCACACAACCCCCGGGGTTTCCTGCCTTAGGAGCTGCTCTGAGTGAAGTCATGGGCATACCTCTCTCTCTCTCCAGCCACATCGTTTCAATGCGGTTTCTCCTGAAGTCTGGGTGTAAGCTTTGTCCCCCGACACTAGGGTTCCTGGCAGCTCATCTCTGCTTCTTCCCTTTTTCTTAGCATTTATTTTCAAAGTTGACTCCTACCTGTGGCACGAGTTAGCCTTTCTTTCTATGGGGCTAGCATTTATTCAGTGCCTGCCATGTGCCAAGTTCACCTCTTTACTCTCATTCTTTTTCAATCCTCACAACATTCCTGTATAATTAGACTCATTTTACAGATGAGGAAACTGAGACTCAGTGGTGTAACCTGCAGATCGCATAGTTACCAGGTGCCGGGGCTGTGAGCGGAGTCGGGACATTTCCTTCTCCACGTGTCCAATTCCACCTCTGAAGTATTTCTCATTCACCCCTTTTCCTTTTCATCTTAGCTGCCGTTGCTGAAGTTCCAAGCTCTGGTGGCACGTTGCCTGCATGACTCAATAGTTTCTCACAATTTCCCTGCCTCAGATCTTAATTCCCCCAACGCTCTGAACCTCTCCATCCTCCACATAACTATCTGCGGATTGTTTTTAAGCTTGAACCACTCCCAGACTTAAAATCCCATAGAGATGCCACTGCCTTTGAGATTCTCAGAGCTCTTGTGGTTAGCCCTGACCCTTCTGTTGTTGGCTGAGATGCCCCCTCCACATTTCAACCCAGGGACCACTTGTCGTCTGGATTGGGTGACTTCTGCAAGCCTCTCTCACCTAATTTCCTGCTTCTCTATCTCCTCTATTGTAATGCAGATTCATTTCTACACGCCCAGCATAGCACCTGGATGTGGAAAATGCACCATGTGCAAATGAATGAATGAAGCAAAGATGAGTTGACCACATGTGAACTTTTACATGTCTTGCCTAGTTTGCTTTCCACTGAGGGCATCTGGCATTAGCTTGTCCTTTACTTGGCTTATCTCCCGTACCCAGTTTGTAGCCGGGGGCGGGAAAGTCGTGGAGTGATGGGAGAAGGCAGCAGGTGGTGGAACCACAGGGAAGCCTGATTCCTTCCGGGGCTCTCTCTTGAGGAGACACGGGTGGGTGAAGAAAGACAGCACTAAGCACTGTTACAGAGCAGCCTGGCCAGGCTCGTCACACGCAGTCTCTCCAGTCTCCCAGAGGCTCTCCGAGGCCAGCAAAATATTTTATAATAAAAACAACCCTTTGCTTAGCACCAACATGTACCAGCCAGGGTTCTAAGAGAATCTGACCCAACAAAGTAGAAATTTCTTATCTCTCACCTGGAATTATATCGAGGGTCCTTTTCTTTCCTTTTCCTTTCTAAAATTGCATAATAAATAAAAAGTAAGTGTATTGTTTATGATACCCTATAACAAATGACAGTTAGTATTTATTCTCTGCTGGCAGTCTGGCTTTTTTTTTTTAATGTTGAAATATTGTTTGGTGGTAATAGTGAAATGCCCTTTTCCCCCTGTGATGTTATCACCAGTTTTCCAATATTTTCTCTAAAACTATACATGGCTTTCAGAAGGTTTAGAGTTAAAAGTACTCTTTGCCTGCATTATCTCACTTGATTTTAATTCCCATCTACCTTGTGAATCGGACGGGAATCCTTGCGCCCTATTGACAGATGGGCAACCCAAGGCTCAGACACGTGAGGAACAGAGATGAATGTCGACGGAGAAGGAGGTAAAGCCGGGTCTGCAGACTCTGTCTTATGTGAGCTTCGGCCTTTCCAGTTACGTTAACTTTGTTGATCTCTCCGTAGACTATCATCTAGAGAGCCTCCCGCTTGCGTGAGGATGGTGGACGGAACACACTGTGAGCTGCGGGTTTGGCTGCGGGCTCCGTGCAGACACACGCGGAGGGCGGCCGCACACGCACACATGGGGCAGGAAGCAGGACCGCGCGCCCCACGTTAGCGGGTCCAGGGCGGGCCTGCGGCTGGCTGCGGCTCAGCATCGCTCTCCGGCGGCAGTGGGCTTCGCGCCGCCGGGTCTCACCGCCCCAGCGCTTCTCTTGGTGTGAGTGTGAAGAGACTTGGGTGGACCGGCAGAGGCAGAGGCGCGGCTTCCAGCTCAGGTGTACCTGTGCTGGAGCTGTATGTAGGTCGGTGTAGTCTCAGGGGGCTTTGAAGCACTTTGTATCCTACACGAGAATGTTCTAAACAGGAGTCCAAGGGTGGCTTCATGGGGGCAGGAGACATCATTTTTTTTTTTTAAATTCATATTCTCAAAGGACTTCATGTCCCTTGACTGTTTAAGATTCACTATTCCATAGGAATTTCATGAATATATAAATGATGTACTACATCCGAACTGGAGGGGTCCTGTGTTATCCCCAAGTTGTGATGATCCTATATTGTGCTCATGAAGTCAGGTGGCATCTCCCGCTGCCCTTCAGATGCGTGGTGGCATTCAGGACGCCGCCCTGCAGGACGTGCCATTCTATACTTGCAGTGACCCCACCCAGCCTGGCCAACCCTGGCTCATCTATCAGAGTCCAATTCACTTCCCCTCCACCCTCAAGCAGCTCTGACGCCCTGGGGCACACCTGGGCGCTTCCTCTGAGCCTCCCAGCACCGTGCTGTGGCTCTAACGCCTGTCTGGTCGCCCTGTGGTTCCTTGTTCACCTGTCCCTAGGCTGGGGACAACTGGAGAGCAGGGCCTTTGTTGTATCCACCTTTGCATCCCCACCATGCAGCTCTGTGTCAGGTACACAGAAGGTGCTCGGTAAATCTGCGTTTGATCGACAGCCTGGAAGTGAGGTTAGGCTATGAAGAGCTGACATGAGACCAATTCCGGGTTAAATCAGGTCAAAAGATGTGGTTAGCCTGATTCACACAGGACTCGTGAAATGTCACATGAAAATTGTCACTTGCGTTTGAATGGTGTGGTCATCCTGACAAGTAGGGTGGAAATTTCAGCCACTTGCTGAGCACCTCCTGTATGCCAGGCACTCTGCCGCATTCCCTTCTGAGAGGATATGAAACTTCTGTTTGATTGGGCCAAGCTCACGTACAGTTTGAGGTCTGGAGCTGGTCCCACAGCCAGAGCACCCGGTGTGCCCGTGCTTAGATGCTCCCACAGGTACCGGCATCTCCTAAATCTAAACATCTGGTCACAAGGATCAACTGGCAAGATGGCCCCTTTTCTTTCATATGTCACTGGAAGGAGGACAATTTGATGGAATGAATCCGATCATTTGCTGATCACAGACAGCAGCACTTGAACGCATTGGGTAAAGCGGGCACTAACGCAGAAGCAAAGGTATGAAATCCGTCTGCATTAGCAGAAGTCAGACACACTTTACTTTCATGTCGTTAACCATGCAGTGGTTTTACTCAAGGCCGACCACCATTTGACTCTTCTCTAAACCGGATTTTCAGTCCTGATGTTTCTCATCCTTCCCTGCTGTGGATATTAGCTTATGACAGATAGAGTCCTTATATTCTTTGAAACCTTTCTATTAAGTTTTAACCACTGAAGATGATGGTCAAAATCGTGGCACGTGGATTCAGGTATTTGGCTCCCGGCCAGCAAATTTCAGCCATCTCCAACTACACCCTCAAAGGGGTGACCTCACTCCTTTGCTGACCTCATCTATCCTGTCATGTATGGGCATCTTTTTCCACGTGGAGGTGTGAGGAGTGGCCTTCCCAGGCAATAAATGCGGTGTGGGATGCCGTGTCCCCCAGGCACGCTTGCTCTCCTGTACGCCAGGTGCGTTACCTACGTTTTCAGTCAACTTTCCCTCATGTTTGGAGAGCTTGAGAAAGTCGTCTTCATCTGCCTGAGGAAGAAAATGAGCTCCCGTAACTTTCCCAGAGAATCTGCCATCTCTCATCCTGTCTCCTCCTGCACCCGCATGCCGTGGCTGAGGGCTCCTGGTCCAGCTTAATGTCCCTCAGGCCAGCCTCCTAACTGTCCTGCTCTGCTCCCAGCCCCTTCTCCGCACCTCCCCTCCTAGATCCCGATCACACCATACCTGGCTCTATTGCCAGGGCCACTTTCTGGGTACCAGCACCTCCTGCGGGTGATGCTGAGTCAGTGGAGATGGGGGCTGTGTCTGCAATGTCCCGTCAGGCCTTTTCTGACCTCCCATCTCCCCCCATCCTTTCACACAAGTCATGATATCAAACCTACGACTCAGAGACACCCATCAGGATGACAGCTGTATGACCTTCATTCTCAAATGACAGGAGATAGTGAGGGAAAATCCTGTCTGCCATCCAGTGCTGTGGCTTCCTTCGAAATGCTTCCAGCAGACGTGTAAAAGCAGAAACTACCTGTCTGCAGGAGCTGAGCTTTCGCATTTAGGAAGGCGGCCTGCCGGCTCCGAGGGAGGAAGCTCTCTACAGGGAGCCCGTGGGCCGTCACGCAGCAGCCCGGCCTCCAGCGCGAGGCGGGGATGCTCTCCGTGTGTCTGAGTGCACGTGAGTTCTGTGTGTCCATGGCGTCCTGGAATGGGGGCTCTGTGCCCAAGTGTGGGGTCTGGGGGTAAGGGAGGGACCACCGCGTAATCACAGGGGTGGCCTCCTTTCGCAGAGTGCACTCTGGCTCTGCCACATACTGTCCACTGCCTGGCGCGGCCTCTGCCTGGCCTTCCTCCCAGGGCCCTTGCCATGCTGCTTCAGGTCCCTCTAACCCCACTTCATGCAAAGAGTTTTGGGTAAAAGCCTGGAGACTTCAGCGTCACTCAGATCCGAGCTGGGGTCCCAGTCCTTGTCATGTTGTGACAAGTTACCCAACCGCTCGCAGTCCTGCTGGGATAATAACTGGGTCCCCTTCCCACGGCGCGCTGGAGGGTAAATGATGCGGTGTGGAGGGGCGGGGGCGGCGGCGTATGGGAAATGCCCGAGGACGGGCAGCTGCTCCACACCTTGGTTCCGCCCCTTACTTCCTGGGGTGAGTGAGAGCCCAGGGAGGGAGGTGGACACTCATCCGATTTGGACCAATTCAGCAAAGAAAAGATTAAACAACAGTCTTAGACTTGCCTTTCACTTTTGTGAACTGTTTCTTTCCTGCTCTTTGGTTCTTTCTGGAGCGTAGCCACGTGATGCCGAAATGCCCAGGTGAACCAGTGAGCAGCCCGGTGCTCTGCCCCGGGGGCGGCCGGTGCCGGGGAGTAAGCTGAGGCTTCCTCTGTCCGGTTCACCTTCTCAGTACGACCTGTTCTCCTGCAGGATGGAAGGTGCCCCAGAGACACAGACCCTTGAGCGACGGGCGATGAAATGAGAAGAGACTCATGTGGCACCTCCCCTCGGAGAGGCTCCCCGCCCGGCTCCGCGGGTTCCCTGCAGGGGCGGGGGGAGGGTGTCTTCAGCTACCTGGTGGCTGGCCACACCTTGCTGAAAACCTTGCCCAGTCCTGCCGCTGGTGCTGAGGGGCAGTGCTGGGCCAGGCTCCTGAGCTGCAGAAACGAAGCAGAGCGGGGCTGTCTTGGTCTGTCCCTTTTCAGGGAAAGCATCATTCTCAGGAAATACCAACTCCCTTGGGAGGAGGGAAAGCACGGGGAGGCTCACACACCCACACCCAGACCGTCGGGTGGACCTGGCCTTAGCGCCCTCTCACGTGGCACGGCAGGGAAAGGGGGCTTCTCACCAGCACCCCTACACACACACCAACCCCTCTGTGCAGCTGGGTCGGGTCCCTGAGTCCCTGCCTAGGCTCTGCCCACCATGTGCTCTCCAGACCCCTCCTGCCCATTTGGTAGAGTCAGGAGCCTTGATTTCTGGGCCCAAGGTAGCGGCTCTAATGCTGAACTGGAGTTGTACTTGCAGCCCCTTTCGTGTGTGGCGATTCGACAATAAGTAGCACTTTGGCTTTATTTTTGCAAAATACTGATCGCCAGTGTTTTCCCAGCTGTGCCCGGCTGGGTGTGCTTTAATGAGCTTTGTTTTGCATTTTACTGAGAAAGGCCGCAGACCTCTGGCCTATGTTCTGCTGTCATGGGCGGTGTCGGGCGGGGGGGGGAATCTATTCCGCTCCACTGTGCTTTGTCGACATCCCACACCCTCTATTTACTCCCACTTTGCAGGCAGTAAGGAACCCCTGGCAGGGAATGGGGCAAGTGCCGGTTCCCAGACAGGAGGCAGCTACTGCAGGAGCAGAGGGGACTGAGCGTCTTCCTGACACCCAGTTTAGTGATCCGGTTCTTTCTAGGCGTATCATGAGATCTCACTGCAAGTAGAAATCCCTAAATGTCGGACGCTCTGATAATCAAATGCAAAAACTCATTCCAAGGTCAAACAGAAATAAAGTTCATTGTCAACAATCATGTTGACCCTGCAAGATAAAGGGTGACGAGGAGGGGGTATGGTTTCTAGCCTCAGGTGAACTTACAGGGAAAATGAGGAGTCAGGATATATATGAACAAAAGGAGGCAGATGGCAACATCGAGGCGAATGGTCCCCAGGCAGGATGTGCTGGTGGGCTGGGTCACCTCTCCCTACAGCACCAGGTGCCAGGTCCATGAAGAACCCGTGTGATTGAACTGGAAAAAGGACAGAGGAAGTGGCTTCTAACCAGCCTGGTACTGGGAGTGAAGAATGAACCTCTCTTCTCTAAGTCACCCCGTCTGTGTCCCAGCTATGCCTAAATGCTACCCTTGTAGAGTCATTCCTTTCCAAAACGTTTCCTGCCCCCTGATAAAAGACAAATAACATTGCAAGACGCTCTTATTCATTTATACCTCCAGGCTATGACTTTTCCCTGTCCCACAAGCAGGTTTTCATAAGAGGGGAAAGGAGGTGAATTTGAAGGTGCAGGAAATGTGCTCTGAAACTGAGTAGGTCCGACTTCACATCTTTGTATGGTCCATTCAGCTCTGAGGTTCAGGTGAGGGTTTTCGGAAGATTCACCAAAATCTCATCATTCTTTTCCTGCTGCCCCTTCCAAAAAGGCAAACCAGTAGCAGAGGGAAATCCAGCTTTGTTAGGGAAGCTGTGAGCGTGAGAACGCGCTCACGCTGGGCCTGGCGGGACCTGGAGAGGCAGGCGGGCAGCCTCTGAGCTGTCCTGGGCACACTCCATGCCACTGCTGGGCCAGCCATCGCCCCCTGCCGGTGGGTCTCCCTCCAGAGTCATCAGCCAGATAGAGATCGCGGTCTTTGTTCCACTCGGCTGAGCTCCGGGGCTGCAGAGGCGGTGGTGGTGTGGCTTCCAGCCGTGTCTGCAGGACCACCGGTTGGCGCAGTGCGCCAGCGGGCCAGGGGCTGGCCGGGCCCCGGGCGTCTGCGTGGAGGCGGCCTCACGCCTGTTTCCCCCCCCCCCCCAGCCTTTCTCCACCTGGCTTCATGACAGTCAATCCTGCTGGGATCCCACAAGGCCCCAGAGGGCCCGAAATACCCTGTAACTCGTGCCCTGGGCTGGCACGCAGGGTGAAATGGAGAACAGGAGAGAGGGATGCGTGAGCCTGGGAGGCCTGGGCTGGAGCGTTCCCACCTGCCCTGACTCACCCTGTGAGCCCAGCCAAACTGCTGCACCTTCCGAATGGAGCCTCAGCTTCCTCATCTGTAAAATGGGCGTGCCCCAGGGTTTCTCCTGCTTTTCCTTGCCCCCATCAGGAATAGGATATTCGTTTAGGTCAGTTTTCTAAGCCTTATTTCTTGTGAAGTGAAATACATTATTTTCTTATGAAAGGAAGTGAAAATATCGGAGACCAGGTAGGAGATTTGGGGAGGTGTGGGTGAAGAGTTACTGTTCGTTTCTTTGCCCTCAAAATATTCCTACAACTTTGCTCTTTAAAATGTAAAGTATTCTTGTCTCAGGAACAGTATTTGGGTAAGTCTATTCTCTAAGACCTTCATCAGATAACCTGAGAAGGTGATGAACTGACTGCCTTGAACATGGCTTAGTTGTGTCCCCCATTGGATAATACGTCCCCAGGGCAGGGACTGTGTCTTCTTATTCCATTTTCTCTCCCCAGAGACTACCAGCTCAGGGCCAGGCGTGTATAAGTGCTAGGAGTTGTTGTTTAGTGAGCTGAACGGTTGGACTGTAAGCCCCCAGGCAGGGGCGTGTCTGCTCCCCTCACTGTCTTCCCAGCTCTTCCCCACGGCAGAGCGGTGGGACAGCAATTTAACTTCTAATGAGTTTACTCACCAAACGCTAAATGCACAAAGCCAACCACAAGTGAGAAAACTTAAATACATACTGCTGGGGAGAGTGGAAGGGACCCAGACCCAGATAATGGACAGTGTCTACATAAGACATAACTGTAGTGGCTTTCACGTGGCATATTTTGATTACAGTGTTGGAGAAAATGGGAGTTTTTCTGTTTATGGTGGAGATTAAGGAGCCATCCATTCATTCTCACACACCTGCAAAACACCTGGCCCTTCTCTAGTCATTCCAGTCAACACCTGTGGAGCGCCATGCAGGATCCTACACTGACTACTGGCAGGGGACAAAGGAGGTGTGTCCTGTCCTCAGGGAACTATATAAAAAGGCAAGTACCTGACAAGTAGCAGTGGGGAAAGTGCCTGACTGTGGAAGGACCAGTGGGAGCTGCTCAGCCGAGGAGGAGTTTGTTGAACTAGAGCAGTCAGGGCAGACTTCCTGGAGGAGGTGGCTTATGAGCTAGAACTAGAAATACCAGCAGGATTGGGGCAGACCAGGCCATGCTCAGACCCAGGGAATAGATTAACAATCTGTCTGGAGAATGAAACGGAGGAAAAAGCTGCTAGGCAGGCAATTTCACGTGGACTGTATCCCACATTCAGGAGGTGACCACACGAGCTAGGCTGGATGGATACATTTTAGCTAATCCTGGAAGAAATCATGGTATCAAAACCAATATATGTGCCACTACCTTCAGACCCAGCTTCTTCCTCGTGTGTCCCCGGGCCCGCCCCCCCTGCTCTCTCGTCCCACACCTCAGCACCACTGCCCTTTCTAAACAGGTGGTGGGCGGAGAAGGAGGTGCAGCGGAATGTCCTTGTGGTGACCTTTAAAACCTGAGGGTTTCTTGACGTTTCTAAACACACCTCTGCCTCCACCCCCAAACGGAATTCTCTATTGCAGGGCTCCGTCTGGAAGCTAAATCATCACAGTCCTGGAGGCTGGGCGCCTCCTTCTGGTCAGAGTTGGTAACTACAGTACCTAAATGGCTGTTTTCCGGACTTCTCTAGGGAAAGACCCCGGTGGAAATTGCCCTTGAGGTGAGTAACAATTAATATTAACTGAAGGCTTCCTGCATGTCATGAAACTTCCTAGGGGATTATGTAGACTGTCTCGTGTTTTTCTTCATAGCAACCCTCTGAGGTTGGTACTGTTATTATCCCCATTTTAACCAAGAGGACAACAGAACACTGAGAATTCAGAATGTGCCTGAGTTTACATAACCAGGAATCAACCAAGTTGTGCCTGCTGACACAGAGCTGACTCTTAACAATAGAATGCAAGACTTACAGTTCTAATTGATACAGATTTGTACCATGGTGATGCTAGTAATTTAAGGACATAATGTGAAAACTCCATTGTTTTGAAGGGTGCAAATTGTTCAACCCAACAAACTTTAAATTTTTTTTTTTTTTTTTTTTTTTGCGGTACGCGGGCCTCTCACCGTTGTGGCCTCTCCCACTGCGGAGCACAGGCTCCGGATGTGCAGGCTCAGTGCCCGTGGCTCACGGGCCCAGCCGTTCCGCGGCATGTGGGATCTTCCTGGACCGGGGCACTAACTCATTAAGGCATAATCACACCTGGAGCCTTTCGTGAGGTCAGTTTTTAGCAATGCCACTGGCTGGGAGGACATGGGCTCTCTGGGCAGAGCCTGGGCTGCATGGGGACAGGGGTGGTGGTCCCCCTATTGGGGAGGGGAAATTCCCCCCTTGCCCCTCTTCAGTTCTTGTGGCTGGACGATAATAAAATTGACACAAGACAGATTAGCAGGAGGAAAAAAAACACATTTTAATTCATGGGCATGGAGGTCCCATAGAAATGAGAGCGGTCAGCTTTTATACTTTTTAGACAAAGAAACAGTAAATTTGTAAGGAACTGACAGGACAAAGAAACGTAGGTTTGGGTGTCCAATTAGTGGAGAATCTAAACAGAGTTTGGGCTTGGGGTACTAAATTAAAGAAGTAATGGGGTTTGTTTATATATATATATAAACAAACTTATATGTATATATAGGCTTCTCAGCCTATATGTATATATAGGCTTCTCAGCCCTGAATTCCTTAGCTTTGGTGATAAGGATGTCCTTCTATATCTGCATGCAGGGAGAGCATCTTTCGCATGAGAGATCTATTTCTTGCTTTCAGGGACACAGAAAGGGCGGTCAGAGTATCCCGCTTGCATTGGCCGTTTCTTAAGTAACTTCAATTTCAAAATAACCAATATGCCATTGAGGCACATTTTGGGGCGGTCTGCCCTGGGCCCCAACACCAGCATATGGGATGGTCCATGTGAATGGCCTCCCTGCCCAACATGGGATGCAATGACAATAGCTCAGGAATCTCACACTGCATTGTTTATAAACACTTTTATGTATATTATCTTAGTTTATTTATACAACTGAGAGGCAAACGTTTTAAGACATTTAACATACAAAAACAACAATAACAGTCAAAACAAAACAAAACAAAAACTCCCTGAAATTCAGAGAGGTCACTTGGTTTTCCTGAGGTTACACAGCTGTAAGTAGTAGGATGGCTGTAGGCAGTCACCTACCTGCTATGATTTAATGGGTTCTTCTAAATTTTCCATGTTAAATATTACATTCCATTATAACATGATCCAGCAATTCCACTTCTAGGTGTCTACACAACAGAAATGAAAATACATGTCCACACAAAAACTTGTATATGCATGTTCATAGCAGCATTATTCACACTCAAAAATGGAAACAACCCAAACGTCCACCAACTGATGAGTGGATACACACAATGTGGTCTGTCCCTACAATGAAATATTATTCAGCCATAAAAAGGAACGAAGTACCGATGCTAGCTACAACATGCATGGAAAACATTACGCTAAGTGACAGAAGCCAGTCACAAAAGGTCACATATTATATGATGCCATTTATATGAAATGTCCAGAACAGGCAAATCTATAGAGGCAGAAAGTAGATTAGTGGTTGTCAGGAGATGGGGAAGATGGGGGAGTTACTCCTAATGGGTCTGGGGATTCTGTTAGGGGTGATGGAAATATTCTGGAATTAGTGGTGGTGGTTGAACAACTTCGTATGTGAATGATAACTCAATTTAAAAATATCTGTTTTAAAACTATGTCCCTCATTGAGTTCTTTATTCTCTGCCACATTGCCTATATTTCTACCCATCAGAGAAGCTCCTCTTTAAAAAGGCAAACACTTAACCACAGCCGTCGGTCAGTTGCGCCTTAGAGAGATTCCTCTAACCTCCCCCAAGAGGGTCAACACCGAGAGCATGACTGCTTGGAAAAGGAATCAGGGCACCAGAAAAGTAACTCTGAGGATGGAGGTGTGGATTTGGCTGACGTGGAAACCTCGAGGCAGGCCGGCGCCCGGGAGGCCGGGGTCAGGGCCGCGAGGCGGGATGAACAGTTGGGACCCTTGCTGCCCGTGTTCCATGGGGGTCATTCCAGAGGACATTGGCCGAGACATTTTGAGCTGCCTCTGTTTTTCCTCTGCTGAGTCACAAAGTTATCTACAATAGACACTTATTTTGTTATTTACCATTAGAAGAGGACCAGGATAGCAGAGCCTAGCCTGTGCCTTGAGAGGTTTATATCCAGCTCTGCCACAGACTAGCCATGACCTCGGACAAGTTACTTCACCTCCATGCCTCCGTCTCTCTTTGTAAAATGGTCATAATGATAGTATTTTCCCCATAGGGTTATTGTGACTGCTGGCTGTGTTCTGTAACCAGAGTGCTCAGAACAGTGCCCGGCACTTAGTGAGGACTTTATACGTACCTGAGATTTTATAGACTCTGACCAGTAGGTGCATCTTTTTGAAAAGCTTACTGATGGAAAGAATTACATTCTCTGTTTTCTTTCAGATTGCTTCTCCTTTCGCATTTCCCCATATTTGTCTCTCTGTTAACTTTGTTACAAGTTAACAAAAAGGAATGTTATACTTTGAATTATATCTTAATTCTGTGCCCCACTGGAAATAAAGTTTCCAAATGAGAGGAATTTTTGTCATTTTTAATACATTTTAAGGAAATCAGTTGTACGGGTGGAGGGTACAGAGACGTGATTTCGCGGAGCAAGGCTTGGGCTCTCCATAGCCTGTTTCTATGAAGTTTTGGAACGAGAAGCAGGCTGACCCTTAGATTTGAGCATATGACTTCTTTTCTAAGACACAGCCCGAGGGCTCTTCCACTTTCGGATTTGCAGAACGATCCGTGTAAAGCCCCAGAGCCTGACTCGGAGTTTCCACCAGCAGTGCTTGGATTTCAGACAATCACCCGGCCACAGCGCTCCTTGTGATTTCAGGCCTTCTCTCATATGGAAGTGATCTTTCAGCGCTGTGATGTGTGCTGACAAGGAGTCACGTCCCGGCAGGATTGCCACCATAAATCTGTAGGTGATCGTCACTGACACATGGAAGCAGGGGTCATGGGGTGGGCAGGGTGTCCCCAAACATCAGAGTTGGTGATGGAGGTGCTGGATCTGGGTGTCACTGTGGACTGACTCTTCATTCCCCAAATGACTACACACTCAGGGTCACAGTGAGCCAGTTTCTGGTGTCAAGCCAGCTGGGTGGCTACGAGAAGCAGAAGAAGGTACCTGATATCAGGCCCTCGTCGGTGGAATGCTGGCTGATGAAATTACAGGCCCTAGCCTACTTTTGCTTTTACAAGATGATTTAAAAAGTTGAATTCTAACCAGTCTTTCTCTTCTTGCAAATGAGTAGTTCGTTACTAGTTAGTAATCAATTTATTGACCTTTTCCCCCAAAAGGCTTGTGCAAGTATCATGGCCCATCTCCCTCACCCACTCTTCCTCACCTGACAGCAAACGTTGTTGATTTCTGCCTCCAGAATATCTCGCAAAGCGCCCCATCCTCTGGGCCACCATCCAGGCCCGCTGGATCTGGGCCCCTCTGCCTTTGGCTGAGGTGGTCGAAATTTAAACCTCCCATCCCTTCTCCTTCCTTTGCTCCAAGATATATCATTTCACATAAAACACTACAGGGCTGTTTTTAAGAAAGAGACCCACTCCTTAAATGAACTGACGTTTCATTTAACAAGTGTTAAATTAATTTAAGATCAACAAACACTGTGGATTTGAATTTAACATCATTTGTAAATGAATTAACAAATCACAGTCATTTAACATCATACGTGCTGGGCTGGTGCTCTGTATGCAGAACTATGATCATGCTCGATCGTAAGCTAAGTTCAGACATTTATGTTCCTGAAAATACGAAGACTTGTTTTTTCTCTTCTATGCTAAATGTTTCTTTTTTCTTTTTTTTTTTGCGGTACGCGGGCCTCTCACTGCTGTGGCCTCTCCCGTTGCGGAGCACAGGCTCCAGACGCGCAGGCTCAGCGGCCATGGCTCATGGGCCCAGCCGTTCCGTGGCATGTGGGATCTTCCCGGACCGGGGCACAAACCCGTGTCCCCTGCATCGGCAGGCGGAATCTCAACCACTGCGCCCCCAGGGAAGCCCTAAATGTTTCTTTCTAAGTGAACTTTAAAAATCACTTTGAGAGCACACTGTATCACAATATTCAGTGTGATCTTCCCCCAGTACTTAGAGGAAGAGGGAAAGACAATAAACTAGGAAAGGGCAGAAGACACCAACATATGGAGGAGAGGTTTAGATTTGGGGTTAGGATATGCAATACTAACTCTTAGCCTCAATAAATGTTCCCCTCCTCCCCATATAGCTTTAGTTTGAGATTTCTAAATAAATATTTCTTTAAAAACTTAAAAAAACAAGAAATATATGCTCATTGTAGAAAAATATAAAATATGAATAATACATAAATAGTGAAAATGCAAAACTGACAAAAATTCCTACTTTTAAGCTAATCATGGTTAACATTCCAGTAGAGATTATTCCAGACCTTCATATGAACATATTCTAGATATCTACATAAACCCATATTGGGTCAACCAATATATACTGTTATGAACAATGGTCTTTAAGTTGGAGGCTATCTTTAGGTCCCTCTGGGGAGGAGATCTGCTATGCTCGATCCCCTTAGTATTTGAGGGCCCAGCGGACTTCAGACTGAAGTCTCCCTACTCACCGTTCTCTTTGGAGCGGGGACCACATCACGGCTTTTCCCTGGGGATGCTCTCGGAGAATGGGGACCAGGCATGCTGGGGCTGCTCCAGGACAGCGAGGAGCTGAGCTTATCGAGTCTCATGACCCAACTGGACCTGGGCAGCCAGAACACATGCGGGCCGCTCCGGGCTGGGGCACTGTGAGAAGCGCGTTCCGAGCGGACGTCTCAGGCTCTACGCGCATGCGCCTGCCCTCGGTCTCCCTCACTCGCTCACTCTCTCGCTCTTTCTCTATCTGTCAACTGGCTAGAAAGTAGCGAGTTCTCACTCCTTCCTTCTATCTCTTTGTCTCTTTCCCCCTCAACTTGGTTTGACCTGCTGAGTTCTAAAGAACTTCATGCCACACGGGTCCATTTTCAGCAAATGTGACTTACAGGCTTATTCCTACACGAAACAGGTCATCCAACCCCTCTCACTGCAGAAGTTTCAATCAATTGTTGGACACTCTTACCCAAAAGAACAATGTGGGCCAGCGAGTGAAAAGCTGTGCACGGTCCCCCTTAGTGTCCGATAGAAATTGGGTCCCCCAGCAATTGCTTCTTATAGCGGCACAGGTGGCGGTACAAGCCCCCCTCGCGAAGGCAGAGGGCTCGGCTCCCCGCCTTTGCAGAGAGCAAAATTTTCAGAGAGAAGAGAAGCTCTAATAAATGACTTGCTTTCTTCTGGTAACTTGAGAGCATTAATTCAAAAAATTTGTTTTTTGGTGACTATCAGCTTTTTGACCGACTCAGTTCTAACTGGTAATCAACAGAAAGCATGCATTTCTTAAGAATTTTCTATCAGTAACTGTTATAGTCATTCAGAAGATCCTTCAGAATTTTAGATTTAGCTGCAACTTGAAAGATAATATGGCCCCAACTCCCAATTTTCTAAATAAAGAAACTAAGATTCAAAATCAGTAATTTCTTCAAGATCTCCAAACAGTCTGATTTGGTTTCGGCTTCCAGCATATTACAGCATAGTCTCTGCTACTGGATTTATCATTTGCGTTTGGTAAAAAGACAGCATTCCATGCCAAGGTGCACGTTCTAGATGCCTTTGGTTTGCGTGCTGCACGTAAGGACAGGCACGGACCGCAAATAGAAACCACTATGTTCATCTTTGTATAGACTTACACTCATGGTAGTTTCCAAATACAGAGAATCTGTTAAATATTTAAAAAAAACAAATGAAGCCCCTGTCTTAAGGTCGCATATCAAAAAAATCATGTCTCATTCGTCTCTAACTTTCTTTAAATAATGTGGGAGGAAAAGAGCAATTTCAGGGCAGGAGAAGGGAAACTGAAGTGAACTGGGACAGGTTCTCAGTTCTGAGAGTTAAAGAGCTTCTCTTCCAGACTTTTCTGCAAGGCAGTATTTCTGAGATTATCAATTGAAAGCTGAGGTCATCTGAAATAAATGTAGCCTCTGGCCAATTAGTCTATGCAGGAGTCTATTCTGTGATAGCATTTCCATCCCTTTCTTTGGGGCCTGTCCTGCAGCTTGGGGAGAGCAGCTGTTCTACGACCTGGCTGCCACTGGCTGCTTGGGTCTGGCCCGGCCAATAGTTTTCCACACAGCTCCCGGCTACAGTCAATTCTTGCTCCAGGAATAACCCAAAATAGAACAGAGTTGTTTCCGAGGGATTTTGCAACTGGAATGAGGAGAAGAAACCACCTCTTGGGCACTGGAATTGTGAGAGGAAAGGCTGGGGATGCCTCGAGGGACGACATACCCCCATGTGTTCTGGGGAAGAGGAGGGAGTCGGTCTGCAAAGGGGAAAAGCAGAGCGAGGCAGACAGGGGGGACCGAGTGGGAGGTGGAGAGGCCCTCACGGCAGCCACTGGGTCCCATGGGGCCACGTGTTTTCTTTCTTTCTTTTTTTTTTTTGCTGTACTCGGACCTCTCACTGTTGTGGCCTCTCCCGTTGCGGAGCACAGGCTCCGGATGCGCAGGCTCAGCGGCCACGGCTCATGGGCCCAGCTGCTCCGCAGCATGTGGGATCCTCCCGGACCGGGGCACGAACCCGCGTCCCCTGCATCAGCAGGCAGACTCTCAACCACTGCGCCACCAGGGAAGCCCGGGCCACGTGTTTTCTGATTTTGATTTTTGTGAGTCTCTCCAGAATCCTCCTGGCATATTTGCATCTCTGACTCCTATAAACCAATTCATGGTAAGTGGAGCAGTTAGGGCTGATTTCTATAAAATTACCCCAAATGTTCTCATTCATCTAGTTTGTCTAAGTAATTTTCTGCTAAAGGAGGTCTGGAAGACAAAGCAAATCAAAACCTTTTCTTCGTGAGTTTAAACAAAACAACGGCGTAACCTACAGGTGGCCTTGCTTTCTCAGCTTCCTCAGGCACCGTAGCCATTATTCATGCCTCATTTGTGTGTGGCCCTTCGGTCTCTTGCCCATCTGTGAACGTTTCTTATCCAAGCCCACAAGGTGGTGGTTCCACCTCTAGTGGCCCCAGCTGTCTTTAACCTGGTGTATGAAATAAAAATAGCCGGTACAGCGAAAACTGCGTGTCAAGTCTCTAACCGTGGTTTATTTTACACATTTATACGCACACGTTCACACACACACGCATGCGCACGAAGCCTTCAGCTGAATTATGATTTGCAGGTGTACCTGTCTCCTCAGCGCGCTGCGTTTTCCAGGATGCAGATCACGTTGTATTTCTCTCTGTAGCTCTAGGCTCAGCAGGATGCCTGGTATTTTGTAGATATACAGCCTTTTTTTTTGTTTGTTTTTGAAAGAATGGACGGATGTATACTCATGAGGAAATCGGAATCCCAACTTTATAGGAGTAAAACCATTTACCAAACTCGCCTACCCGAAGGGCAGGGCTTGTGTCTCAATGCAAAACTGTGAGTAAACTGGATTTGCAGTGACTCTTGGAGCAGGCTTTTCTCTACACACTGATTTTGATTCTTCACCCTGGTCTCTCTGCTTGGCTCCTTTCACAGGGCGTACACTGCTGTCAGGGTCGGAGTCACTCACAGTATCCGGGATCAGCCAGCTCTCTGAGGGTCACACGGAAGAACAAGCTAGTTCGTGACTCCTTGTGCGCTAACAGGAGATGAGGTTTTCTTTAGTGGCTGAAGAGAAGAGGGAAGTTTTGGGCAGAGAAGCCTGGGTTGAGAGGGGAGACAGGCAGCAGCAGGATGGCTCTGGGGACCGTTCTAGAGAGAGCTCTGCAGGCTGGTGCTGGTGGTGGGTCAAAGGAGCTGCTTCTTGAGACCTGCAGCCCAGGTGATGTGGCTTTGGGGGCACAGAAGCACAGTCCCCCAAAGAATTTGAGGGGGCATTCTCTTCCCTTCCGACCTGGTGCCCAGCTCAGCAGCAGGGAGCACAGGGCACAGGAAGTGGTAGGTCGCTCTGATGTTGCTGTCATGCACTTATGGGCGGAACAGACTGGGGCGGGGGTGGCGGTGGGATGGGGCAGTCCCGAAGCCTGTGTCCTGATGCCCACAAGCCTCGCTGCTCACTGCAGGCAAGTGAGGCCTTGGGACACTTCCCCTCCACAAAGGATATAATTTTTTTGTTTGTTTTTCAGGAAGGTCAAATAGTCATAGAGATACATCTGATAAAGCCACATCGCCTCACACCATCATGAGATGAGTGCATTTCAGGTATGATTGTCCCCATTTCTCCTTTCCTCCCGTGCCTTCTCCGAGGGTCCCTTCGCTCATAATTAACAATGGCGTCTTTCCCTTCCTCCATTCGTTTATTTTTCCCACCACTCGGTTTAGTACTTATTTCTCTCGTCTTGCATATTAGTTTGGTTCACTCATCTAGGTTATATAGGCAGCTCTTTGAGGATGGGGACCTGGTCTCACTTTTCTTTTCAATACCCAAACCATCTACCACATTCTGAGTACACAGCTGATATTCCAGAATTGTCTGTTACCTGAATGAATGGCTGGAAGCAGAGTGATTTTCTACAGGGATGAGCCCAGGAGGCAGTAAAGCAGTGCACTTCCTTCTATCCGAGTACAGCCACCCGTGGTACCCATACCTCTTTGCTTTTTTCAAACAATGCATCCTTTTCTCCTACCGTACACTCTGTATGCTCTGTGAAGATCCTAACTAGGGAGTTTTGGAGAGAGAATCTCTGAGAACTGTCAACTCAGTTTAGCTTAGAAATGTATTTAGAATTCTGTGAACAACTTTTTCTTTTCATGTCTTTTTCTTGCACGCAGTAGGCATCCAGTGAAAGTTTTTTCAATAGATGCAGATAAATAGAAAGAAACTAATAAAAAGAGAACACTCCTCTGATTTGAGTAAAAGAATGAATTCGTATTATTTGTACCCCTATCACACTTAGCTTGGTCAAACTATATCTTTAGGACCCGCGGGAAGAGGAGGAACAGTTGCCAGCAAGCTCTTTGCTTGGCAAGCGTAGGAGGAAGTGACTCCACGTCGCCGCATCTTTACTGTGATGGCTCTCTATTTCCCTCTGGTGGCAGATCTGTGCACTGCAATGGGTGTTTCTGAGGCTCCAGTGAGGTTAGATTTGAACAGACCGGACTTGAAGGGTTTTAGAGGTTTTTGATTCCAGTATTTCTCCAGCTGGAGTGTTGTGACAGATCCTGGAAATGCCTCTGAGTTCTCTACAAGATCAAACCTTTGCTTGGATTTCGGTGATAATCTGAAACAGATGTGTATTCTGGGTTATGTGGATGGCCCCCTTCTAAGCGCTGCCCTGCTGCTCTGTTTTCTCATTTGTGTTTGTGCTCATGGTCAGGCTGGTGCCACGTATTCCTACTTCAATTGCCAAGGGAGGCCCAGTGAGGTTCGGGCTCCCTGTAACAATACAGGTTTTGCACGAAGCCACTACAGTAGAAGCACCCCCGTGCAAAAGACTCCCACTGTCAATACTGCATTTGGAGGTGCGGGGGGAGGTGAGGCGCAGGGTTGCTTAGAAACATGACATTCTCTCTCATGTCGGTTTTGCCGGTTGAGTCCTGTTGACTTGTGGCGTTGCTACTATTTATTTTTAAAATGTTTTAAACAGGTGCTTTAGTGATACCTAAGAGCTATAAGCCTAAATGGTTCACACCTTACTTTATCATTGTGTAAATTTATGTGTTATTCCAGAAAATGAAGTAATCCAACTGTGGGGTGGAGGGAGCAAATTTTCCCTTTAAAAGTGGTCCAAATGATGCAATGCGGGTCCCAGGTGAGTGACGTCATTCTCCCGGCATCAAGCAGTAGTCGGGGGCGGAACCGGAAATGCCCAGAAGGGATGAGGCTTTCGGACCCACAGCCCTGTGTGGTCTCCACCACCCACCTGCACTATCTGGATTTTGTTTGTTTGTTTGTTTTTTCTGCGGTACGCAGGCCTCTCACTGTTGTGGCCTCTCCCGTTGTGGAGCACAGGCTCCGTACGCGCAGGCTCAGCGGCCGTGGCTCACGGGCCCAGCCGCCCCGCGGCATGTGGGATCTTCCCGGACCAGGGCACAAACCCGTGTCCCCTGCATCGGCAGGCGGACTCTCAACCACTGCGCCACCAGGTAAGCCCGCTTCACTTTGTCAGTGGAGACCTGATCTGTAATCATTTAAAAATGATAGGCATTGGGGTATGTTCCTCCTTTTCATGTTGATTCAAGTCAAAGTGTATTTCCCATTGTTCATAGCACTTTTCTTAGTAGTTTAAAAAAGTATAACATGTGATTCTTGCCCAAGAACAGTTTAAAATTAAATTTGGGGGGAAGACATATGTGGGATTTTAAAATATTTAATGATAGTGCCGCAAAGTAAGACAGTCAAGGAGCGGCACTGTCCCCTTGGTCCAACCTGCCAGGTGGCCCTTGACACTGCGTTCCTTCCTTGCATCCCCGCAGTAACCTTTTTGTAAAGTCTCCTGGGAAGTCGAGAAGGAAACCCCCAGCTCCCTCGGTGCCTCAGGTGCAGCCGAGGGCTCTGGAGCCTCACTCTTGTCACCTGGAAGTGGCCCGGGAGCGGTCCTCAGGTCCATCCGTGGGAAGACGGCAGGATGGCTTACAGGGGGAGTTCAGTCTCTGCTAAACCCGCTGCTTCCGAGGTCTGATCGCGTGCTGGGCTCCTCGGGAAGAATCCAGGCCCCTGCAGTCGGGGTCTCCTTCTGTCAGCAGCGTCTCTGCCATCGCATGTCCCAGTCTGCCAGGCTAAGAAAGCAGCAGCCTCCCGCCAAGGTGGGCCCATGGCCTTTGTCACCAGTGTCTGCACGTGCGCGAATGCGTTGGCGCAGGTGTGCCTGTGCGCGTACAAGTGCAGGCTCGTGGGAGGCGTGGCTGGTGTCCGGCCCTCCTGGGGAGTAGAGCAGTCCTGGGTAGAGGATGGGTTTTTTCAGCCTGTGAGGAAGGGTCCATCGGGGACCCCGAGTCCCGACTTCGGTATTCCTGACTCCAGAGGTGATGTGACTCTAACCCAAATCCCCAAACACAGGCTTGCGGTGTTTCCTAATCCCAGGCTGATTAGCCCGAAAGCCAGTGAGTGTGGCTCTATCTCTCCAGGACCTACAGACACAGGTCCTGTATCTACAACATAAGGAAGTATGTAAGCAGAGGTTCCAGAGTTTGTGAAAACTAGGACAGTACCCGTTCTTTTCATGCGTAAATTAGCCATTGTTCCTCACACAGGGGCATTTTGTGATTTCTCACCTCTCTCCAGCTAGTCTAGGGTAGCTTCCCTCCTGGGTCGCTGGTTGGATGCTGTCACACCTTGTTCTCTGTCAGGCTGGCCTGGCTCCTTCCTGGGGTACCTGTCACTTCTGCTGATGTCCCATTGACCCAGATGCTTCACATGGCCAAGCCCAGCTTCAAGCGGGTGGGGAGTAGACTCCACTTGGCAAGGCAGGAAGAAACTGCAAACTCACAGCCCAAAGGGGTGTGGGTCCAGGGATTGAGGCTTTGGGGGGAATCTCCCCCACATCCAAAGAGCAAGGATGAAGACACTGGCCCCATCTTCACAGGACTCAGAGTCTGGGTGGGGGGCAGGCAGGGAGATATACAGTTCCCACGACCCAGTGTCAGAATGGAGCAAACCCAACAGTGGCCCACAGTGGGCTCCATGCGGTGGGTGGAAGCGCCAGCAGGCAGGAAGGAGACTCTACAAGGCGGAGCCAATGGCAGGAGAGAGGGGCTGGGTCTGCAGCCCCGGCAGCTGCACAGTGAGGTGTCTGGGATGGGGGGCCGGCTGCAGGGGATCCTGGTGGGTAGCAAGGAGGAGAGGTGGAAGATGAGGCCACCAGCTACAGCTAACCGACATCATTACAGACAGGGTGGAACCATGTTATTATTTTTAGTCAGTCTCACATTCTTGGTCAGGTGATTCTTGAAATTTTAAATACTTATAATAACTCCAGCAAGTTTACTGGAAAGTTGTGCAGTTGGCATTTACTGGTGCAAGTGACACAGGATGGAAAAGATGGGGATGAGTTTATATCACTAGCCTAAGGATGATTTTTTCATCCTTTGTCAATTTCAGATGCACGTTGATATTTCTGTGGGAGTTACCTTTCTTATCCCAATTACATGGTCAAAGGGAAACACATTTAAAATTTTGTAGCCGAGGAGGTTGCAACTTCAGCTTTTTGGATTAAATTCAGCCCAAGAACTCTGCCAACATGAGGAGCAGAAATTGCTGGAGATGTGTTTATCATGGCCTGCAGCCACTTTAGCAGAAATGGAATTTTGTTTGAGGTTGTAAAGAAAAAAATGCAGGATTTATGGAAGCACAGATTGCCTGGGTATCTCTGGAAAGGGTGTATAATGGGTGCTCCGGTAATGAGGGGCACCAGGCAGCAGCTTTGCTTTGCTCTGCACTTAATGACACAAGCCTGTGAAAAGTTCCCACCTCCCTTCCACCCCCTTTCACTCTCTGCTTCTCCACTGTCTTCAATTTCCCTCTCTGTTCCTTTTCCTCTCTTCTTTCTTGCTTTACCCTAAAAGAGGAAGTAGCCGTTTCTGCCCCCTTGGGAGTCCCGTCCATAAACTTTAAACACAAATTGACAAGATCTGCCTTGCGGTTCAGTTCAGGAAACATTATGGGCTACTTTTTTAGAGAGGCAGGCAGCATTTTTCCGCAGGTGGTAAAAAGAAAATGCAAGGAGATGGATCAAAAGCTAGAGTTCTTAATATAATCTTTGAAATGAGAGTTGTTAATACAATCTTATTTTTGTGTTCCCCTCCCACCCGAGTCCCCAGCAGGTATTCTGGGTTTTGTCGTAGAGTGAGTGAGAGAGAGAGAAAGAAGCTGAGTCAGGGCAGTTTCCTCATTCTTAAAGCTTCTGTTTGAGAGAGACAAAGAGGAGGGAGAGAGAGAGAAAGAGAGAGGTGCAGAGAGAAGAGATTTACAAAATATCTACTTGACTGCACAAAGGTTCTAGTACAAGGATGTTCACTGCAGCATTGTTTACAACAGTGAAATGCTGGAAACAACTTATATATCCAATAATAAGGCACTAGTTTAAAATTATCGTGGGGTATGACAGCTTCCCAGCCCCCAGAATTTCTGACTCAGTCCATCTGGGATGGGGCCCGAGAACCTGCATTTTTAACAAGCTTTCAGGTGGGCTGATGCAGCTGACCTGGAAACACCCTTGTATCACTCTGAGAACCATTGTTCTAAAGGAAAAAGGTGCTTCAAAGTTAGAAGCAATAATCTTCTTTCCAACTTTTCCATATTTTCTAGGAGTGCTCCTTTAAAATATCATATGCAAAATATTATAAAAGCATTCTGGAATTTTTATGAGACCAGTTTTTTCTTAAACTGAATAACACATCTGCATGAATAAATATTATTCACATACTACCTCCCAATATCTGTAAATTGAATTTCAGATAAAATTCATTCTCTGCTCTGTGTCCTAGCACTTGCCAGCTGACGTCTGTGTATGTTGACGACCACTATGTGCATTGTGTGGTGGTTTGCTGTTCCAGTTGATAAATTCTTGGCCCAAAGCCATGGCTCAAAAAGTCACAGTACTGCTGACATTATACATGAAAGGATCTCAGTGAACCAGAGGGGTGCACACCCCTGTTTGAAGAGTTTTTAAACATTTTCTTCTCTTCCCTCTGTTTTTTTTTACACTCACAGCCACTGAATCATGCGTTTCGGCGTCAGCACTTGCCTTCAGGAGTTCTTGTCCTGGTCAGTGGGGCTGCTATACTGGTCAGTGCCCAGGATCTGCTCACATCCTCTTGGACCCTCTCCCTCCATGTCTGTGGGCTCCCCAACCTTTTTTAAAGGACTTCCCTTGGCTATGGGAGGCCCTTATCCCCAATACCAACAGGCCCAGCTCCCTGACTCGCGTGGGGACCACCCTGAGGTGTAATTTATCCTCTGAGGTTCCTCTGTGGAATCAGGCTGCAGTGACCCTCTGTGGGGCGTTGGCTTGAGACTGAGCCTTTGCTGGACCCCCCGTCTCGCCTTCCTCACCTCCCAGTCGGCCCTGGGAGCACTGCTTTCACAATCAACACATCACCTGTGTATGAATCTTCATCATGGGGTCCACGTCTGGGGAATTCTGACTTAAGTCACGGGTCCTTGTACGGTGTATGTAATCTACACAGGATAATTGTCAACAATAAAAATGCATTGGTTGGTACTCTGCTGACCAGTAAGGACATAGAGTTATAAGGCACAGCTGATGGCCTGGAAGGAATCAAGATCTTGTTTGGGAGATGTAAAGCACGTAGAATAAAGTTCAGTGATCGCTGGGGGCAGGATATTATTTGAGACATATTTGCCCCTTTGCTTTCATCTTCAGGTGGCTCTTCGCCATCCTCCCCTCCCACCTGTGGAGTGCTGGGGGCGCCAACTTGTCCCTGTGTCCCACGTGCAGCACAGAAGTCACAGGAAGACCCACGAGTATGAAGAATGGTGTGGTTAGGCACGTGAGACGTCTCGGTGGGGTCTCATGTGACTAGATGAAATGGCCAGGTGGCACCTTCCCAAAGGCTGTGCACCCTCTGAGCTTCCTAAACTTAGGGAAAGGAGAGGAAGGTGACCGAGATTGTTTCTCTTCAGAGATTGTTTCCCTTCCTCTTGATAGGAGTAGGTGTCAAAATAGCAATCCAGTCAACACAGAAAACAAGAACTGAGATCGACGCGCAGCACAAATGCAGGGGCGAGCGCCAAATCGATGCAGCAGGCGGCTCTGTGGCTCGAGCTTATGACAGCTTTATGGGCTCAGGGAGGCTCTGCAGTGCAGGCTCTTCTTGTATCAAGTCTCTCTATCTTAGACCTTCAGGGAAGTCAAAGAGTTGGTTAAACCAATAAATAAGAAACATCCTATGCAAAAATCACACCCTCATGTTAGCTTTGCTTTGACTTGCTTCACTTTCAAGCTTGCCCAAGGCCAAGTAATCCCCAACTCAAGCCTGGTTAGAGCTAATCAGAAGAGTTTTGTTTAACAAAGCAGAGGGAGGTCAGCTCTTTAAAAGCAAAATACTCAAAAGATTTAATTTTTATACATGTAAATGCATCCTATTTACTGAGTCCCTAATTTGGCCCAGAGCTGAAGTGGCCCCGTGACCTCTTCAAGGGAAACAAGGGTGAGGGACTTGTTTGCTGGCTAGTTACTCCTCCTTGGCTTTCCTTCGTGGTATCTCTTGGAATGAAAGATGGGTGTGTCAGACCCTGGCTCCTTAAGGCCACGGTCCCCAACCTTTTTTGGCACCAGAGGCCGGTTTCGTGGAAGACAGTTTATCCACGGACCGAGGTGGGGGGAAGGTTTCGGGATGATTCAAGCACATTACATTTATTGTGCACTTTATTTCTATTATTATTACATTGTAATATATAATGAAATAATTATACGACTCACCATAGTGCTGTCAGGAGGCGGAGCTCAGGTGGTAATGCGAGAGATGGGGAGCGGCTGTAAATACAGAAGCTTTGCTCGCTCGCCCACCACTCACCTCCTGCTGTGTGGCCCAGTTCCTAACAGGCCACTGGTACCAGCCCGTGGCCTGGGGGTTGGGAACCCCTGCCTTAAGGGACTTCTGTTGCCAATTACTTTTCCTATTTGTAGTATAAGGAGGATGTCATTCGCCTTGCTAATTACTGAGAATAGAAAAGAGATGAATCCTTTTAGAGACTTTGGCTGGTACAGAGTATGACCTGAGAAAGCCAGTGCTTTTATGATACATAATGTTAACAGTGATATTGACAGTGAGATGCTGACTAGCGCCTTGTGTCAGTCAGGGTTTGATCAGAGAAGCAGAGACACTAGGGGAGATAAATATATCTCCCTGTCTGTCTATCTATCATCTACCTGTCTATCCAATGCCTATTTGTAGATATAAATATACACATACATACAGATAGATATAGTAATAAATATAGATACATAAATCTTAAGGGCTCAGTTATAGAGACTTGACCGTGGGCAATTCTGGGAGCTGCTGCAGTGATCTCTCTGGGAGCTCGTGCCTTCGTGCAATGCTGGAGCTTGAAGTCTGAAAGGCAGGCAGCAGGGAAGCAAAGATGGATGTAAAGTCTTGGAAACCAGGATCAAGCTGCAAGCCAAGAGCACGACACTGGAAGCTGTATCCATTTTCATCGCCTCTGACCTAGATGGTGTGGCGGCCCTGCAGGGACTGGGCCCTTTGTCACTCAGCTAGTCACTCTGGCCCGGGGTCAGAGAAGCTGGAGGGGATCTGCGGATCAGGGTGTTGGCAGGGACAATCTTCCTAGTCTTTTTCAGCATCTAGAGACTGTGAACATTCCCGTTTTGTGGTCACATCGCTCTGACCTCTGCTTCCATTGTTGCATGTCATTCTCTGACTCTCCCACCTCCTTCTTCCATCTTTTAAGGACCTTTTGATCACATTGGGCCCAACTAGCTAATCCAGACAATTTCCCCATCTCGAGATCCTTAATTAGTCACACCTGCAAGATCTCCTTTGCCGTGAGAAGGTAACACGTTCAGGGGTTCTGGAGACTAGGACACCTTTGGGGGCCATTATTCTGCTACTGCAGGGCGTGGGTTCCAACTGTTTAGTGCCACACTGCCATGTAGAACTCTGAAATGGCCTGTGCTGAACTCTGGTTAGCGGTGAAGTTTACTTAGCTCTAAATGCTGGTAAGCACTTCCTGAGTAATGTAGGGTCTAAGGCATGAATTAAGCGCTAGATCACTGGACACTATTGGACTCACAGAGGAGAACCTCATATGCTGTACACAACCCCATCTGCAGTCTAGAATCGTGTAGTTGTGACTATAATTACTCAGTGTATTTTAAACTTTTCTTTAAATTACAAAAACAACCCAGGAAGATATGCTTGTTGTAAAAAACTTCAAAATGAAAAAAACAGAACTATAAAGAATAAAAGGCAGACAAGCCTCTTGGATAGCCTCATCCACCAGAGGGCAGACAGCAGACGCAAGAACTACAGTCCTGCAGCCTGTGGAACAAAAACCACATTCACAGAAAGATAGACAAGATGAAAAGGCAGAGGGCTATGTACCAGATGAAGGAACAAGATAAAACCCCAGAAAAACAACTAAATGAAGTGGAGATAGGCAACCTTCCAGAGAAAGAATTCAGAATAGTGATAGTGAAGATGATCCAGGACCTCAGAAAAAGAATGGAGGCAAAGATGGAGAAGATGCAAGAAATGTTTAACAAAGACCTAGAAGACTTAACGAACAAACAAACAGAGACGAAAAATACAATAACTGAAATGAAAAATACACTAGAGGGAACTGGCTATTTAAATCCTGTCCTAGAGGGACAACTAGGTCAACCAAGAGAATCTGTGTAGATCTGACTCCCAAAGAAACAGGTGTGAAGGGATCAGCCGTCATGGAAAGTGCAATTGAATGTTCCCCGAGGGGCGCTCTGAAGTATCCACAAAGGTGCCCCTGAGAAAGAGTGATGTCAGCCTCCAGGACCCTCGGTTGGCCAAGAACTCTCCTGCCCACCTTCTTCTCACGCTCTTCCATACTCTTGATGCTGGAGGGGTCAGAACTCATTAGCAAGCTGAGGGCTGTAAAAACCTCAGGAGGGCAAAGGGCAGCAGCTTCAGTGTCTGTGGGCTTCTAGGTACAGCCGGCTCCAGGAGAGGTCGGGAGAAAGTCTAATTCAAATCAAGTTTGGAATTTTTATGACTGTACAAGATTAGACATTTTTAAGTATGGAATTGACACTGTGTTTATGACTTAGAGCAACCATAGGATTTGTTTTCTCCCTATGAGTTCACAGAAGTCATGACACTGCCTGAGTTTTCTCCCTGAGACAGAAGAGGAACTGATCCCACTGTAGATATTTTAAAGGAACAGCGGAAGACAAAACTAAAGTCATTTTCTTATCAAATCTTATGAGGCTTTCCTGTTCCATATACATCTCAAAATTTTTTACTTGACCTTTACTATACTTTATACAATCTTCTGAAACATCCTCTAATCACTTACTGGCATGTATTAGACATCATCCTGCGTCAGTATGCTTTCAATCCATTGATTTTCCTGGCTGCCTAGAACTCTAGGGTCTGGATGTACAGTACTTTCACCAGTCCTTTATTCCTATTATTTTTGTTATTTACTATTAAGAATAATATTGCAAAAATATTTGTTTACCACCTGTGTGACACCTATGAATAGATTTCTCTGGATGGATCACTGATGTGGAGCTGCTGTCACATAGAACATGTTGACCCCACGTGTTTTTATCTTCCTACCCTTCGTGCTCTTTCTTTCTGATAATAGCATCCCTCTTTTCCTTTGGGGAAATGGAGATGTAATAACAAAACACCTCACATTTTTGTCTTCTGCTGTTATTTAAAAGCAAATACAGTGGGGGCAGTGCTTGCACTGCCTGGGGAAGAAACTTAGCATCCTGTCCTCTTGTGGGGAATTGGAGTCATACGATCCAACTAAGCCAATCAGATGCTACCTCCCGAGAACACAAACAATGGAAAACGGTTGGGGATGATTTGTCCCCAAAGGGGTACCTTAATCAAGCTGGCTAAACATTTCTGCCCTAAGGCTCTATTGAGTCCTATTTTTCCTGAGATTTTGTTATTAATTCTTATTCTTCTAATACTGTGGGGGGTTTTGTTTTTGTTTTTTAAATCTAGCCCAGGTGTGTCTCTGTTGTTTGTTAATGATATAAAGAATATGTGTATTTAATATTTTGACAAATACCTCTAGTTGTCCTCCAATCTGAAGTAGCTGTTTAAACTTCCACCAACAATTGGCAGCTTTGGGACTTCATTTCACTTTGATTTGCTTTAAACAGGTGTGTGGTGTTATTCAATTTTTCTAATACAATAACCACTTCGATTTCCTGATAGAGTGATTCTGCTTCTGAGTAAACTGTCATTTTCTCCTGTAGGTCGGCCAATAAATAACTTATTATTCCTAGAATGCGACAGACTTGTATTATCTTGCCAGAAGTATAGTTGATGAAATGGCCCGGGGTCAAGTTAATTTGATTTATAACTGGAGTGATTCACAAGGACATGAACTACAAACTTTGGACTCGAAATATTCCAAAACTGAGTATTCTCACATGGTCACCTTGGCAACTGTAAATAATGACGTAATCATCAAAGATCAGCAAAAAGAACGGTCAAGTATTGTACAGAAAGTTCCTTTAATTCACATCAATGTTTGCCAATTATTTTATTCTTACTTTAAATATATATTAGAAAAACCAGCTGTTGAAGGCATATGAAAAAAAAATCAGACCCTGCCACTGGGCAAATACCGTCACTGAAAGTAGTACATGTAGGATTCATCGCCCTGTGTGAAGGAACATGTCCAGGTGACTTATGGACGATTGGAGCCATAAGTAAAGGTGAAAGAAAGTGAGCACTCAGTTACCAAGAATTGTACCAGGGAGAGTGTGGAGGAATGAAATCATGCCCACCACCAACTTCTTGAAACACTTCCTGCAGTGTGAATAAGGGGGAAAACTGTACACGTTTGACTTTTATCTCCTCTCCTCTCTCCACCTACTTTTGTTGAAATTTAGAGAAGAATGGAAAATGTCCAGAGGAGGGAGAATTAAACTATCCTGGCACAGGGGCTTTGCAAGGTTTTGCCTGAGAGCTGGAGTGCTATTCAAAACAGTTGACAGCCAGTATGGTAACGTAAATGAACATATAAGGCAAAATTAAATCAGTTACCGCCATGTGTTTTATAGGCTCTTATAAAGGAAGATCACTTGAGTAAATAAAGTTGTGTTGTTTTGTTACTAAGATACGGGGAAAAGACTGCCTTTCACATGACAAGCAGTACAACTGACAGCGGAGAGATGGCCAAGTGCCTGAAATAGATAAGGACCAGTTGCCAGGGCCTCCAGCGTAGGCTGCTGATGAGAGTGGACACCGCATTCTGCTCATACTCCACAATTAAGAAAGGTGTTTTCTGTATGGAGTTTCTTTCTGTCTTTCTTTTTAAATAAGAGAAAATCAAACAAAAATTTAATAGCGTGTATATGTGGGAGAGACCCAAGAAAACTGAGTAACCCCTGGGGGTTCTTTATAGATACTATTTCAGTTTATGGGCTCTGCCTTGTGTTTTGAGTTTCTTAAGAATTTTTTAAAACATGAAGTGATGTTAAGTTTCATCTAATGCTTTTCTGAGTCAAATAAGAAGAGCATATCGTTTTTCTCCTCTAGTCTATTAATGTGGTAGAGTACATTTCTGCTAATGCTAAACCTCCCCTGAATTCCTGGGAAAGAGCATATTTGGACAAGATATATTTTTGCTTTTATACTTGACTAGATTTGGTTTGCTAATGTTGTTTAGGATTTTTGCATCAACGTTTATCAGTTAGAGTGTCTTTAATTTTCTCTCACCTTATCATCTTTGTCTAGTTTTGGCATCAAGATTATATTAACCTCATGGAATCCTCCTAGGGGAGCACTTCCTCGTTTTACATCTTCTAGAACGGTGGTCCCCAATGTTTTTGGCACCAGGGACCAGTTTCCTGGAAGACAATTTTTCCAATGGACCAGGAGTGGGGGGGTGGGGAGGAAGATGGTTTGGGGATGATTCAAGCACATTACATTTATTGTGCACTTTATTTCTATTATTATTACATGGTAATATATAATGAAATAATTATACAACTCACCATAAAGCAGAATCAGTGAGAGCCCTGAACTTGTTTTCACTTGCCACTCACTGATTTTTGATATGAGTCTGCAAGCAATTGATCTATTATGGTCTCTGTGCAGTCAGACCTCTCTGCTAATGATAATCTGTATTTGTAGCCATCCCCCAGCGCTAGCATCACCACCTTGACTCCACCTCAGATCATCATAAGCAGCGAGCAAGCTAGATCCCTCCTACGCCCAGTTCACAGTAGGGTTCACGCTCCTATGAGAATCTAATGCGGCCACTGGTCTGACAGGAGGCGGAGCTCAGGCAGTAATGTGAGCGATGGGGAGCGGCTGTGAATACAGATGAAGCTTCGCTCGCTCACCCGCTGCTCACCTCCTGCTCTGAGGCCCAGTTCCTAACAGGCCATGAACTGGTGCTGGTCCGTGGCCTGGGGGTTAGGGACCCCTGTTCTAGAAGATAAGAACAATTTTTCTTTGAAAGTTATGTAGAATTTGCTCATAAAATTGGCTGAACTTGCTATTTTCCTCATAGGAAGATTTTAAACTACTGATTTAATTTCTCTAATAATTGTAGGACCATTTGGACCTTCTCTTTCTTCTTGAGTCAAGTTTAATAAGTTATAATTTTCCAGGAATTTATTTCGTATAAGTTTTCAAATTTATTAGCATTATATTTATGAGCACATTAAGTAATTACGATGAACAGATAAAACAGCTATGATACTTCATAATATTTTCTTTTCCTTTTAATATCTGCTGTTCATGTAGTTGTGTCTTCTTTTTTTTAAGTTCCTATTTACCCTCTATCTGTGCCTTCTTTCCTATTTTTTCTTAATAAATTTCACAAGATATTTAGTGATTATTCTAAGGACCATTTTTTACTTTCATTTATTTATTTATTTTGATAGGTAAGAAGTGGATTTATTTAGAGACATACACATTCCATAGACAGAATGCAGTCCGTCTCAAAAGGCAAAAGTGGCCTTGGGAAAAGCACACTCCACAGACAGAGTGTGGGCAGGGATTTCCAGGAATTGAGCCACCACATACTTTTGGGCTCTTATGGTTGGCCTTGGAACTGTCATGACGCCTGTGGGTATGTCAGTTAGCAAGTGCATTACAGTGAATGTATAATGAGGCTCAAGGTCTACTGGAAGGTGCATCTTCTGCCATCTTGGACCTAGTTGGTTCTAACCAGTTTATGTCATATCCTCAAGGGCTATGTCATTCTTTTAAAGGTTGTGCCCTGCCCCCTTCCCTCCTGTTTTATTTCCCCCTCAGAGATTTTACTCCCATATTCTTAAGGGAAGCAGAGGGGCAATGGTCCGTCTTCTGTAACTGCTTCAAGGCTGAGTAGGGGCATTGACCCTGCCTGTCAGGGGCAGAAGGGCAGAGCTGGGGCTGGAGCCCAGGACTTGCCCACCTGCGCCATTCTGGATGCCTGATCTAGGGGCCCCAGTAAGGACTATTTTTTAAAATTATACTCTCTGTTGTTGCTGTGGATTTCTTTTCATTACTGTCTGCTTTTTTTTTTTTTTTTACTATCTCCTTCCTTTTCCTTTAAAAATGTATTCTCTATTCTTGTTCTTTTCTTAACTTCTTAATTGGGCATTTAGCTTATTTTCAATGTTATAATTTTAAATCCAGGTGTTTGAGGTTACATATTTTTCTCATATATGAATATTTAAGGCTACACACTTTCTAGTTTTGCAATATCCTATGTGTTATGATATGTACAGAACTTATTATTGTTCAGTCCTGAGCATTTAACAATTTCTGTTATGATTTTGTCTATGTTTAATTTCCAAATATAGATTTAAATTTTTCATTTTATTTTATTATTTTAAAGAATAAATTTATTTATTTATTTTTGGCTGAGTTGGGTCTTCGTTGCTGCATGTGGGCTTTCTCCAGTTGCGGAGAGCAGGTGCTTCTTTTCATTGTGGTGCTCGGGCTTCTCATTGTGGTGGCTTCTCTTGTTGCGGAGCGTGGGCTCTAAGTGCACGGGCTTCCATGGTTATGGCATGTGGGCTCAGTAGTTGTGGCTTGCGGGCTCTAGAGTGCAGGCTCAGTAGTTGTGGTGCATGGGCTTAGCTGCTCTGTGGCACATAGGATCTTCCTAGACCAGGGATCAAACCCATGTCCTCTGCATTGGCAGGTGGATTCTTAGCCACTGCGCCACCAGGGAAGCCCCAAAAATTTTATTTTTGACTTTGATTTCTGACTTCACTGCACTATGGTAAGAGATCATGGTCTGTATGACACCTATTTTTTTTTTTAATTTGAGGCTTCTTTATGGCCTAATTCATGGCCAATTTTTATAAATGTTCCATTTGCACTCGATAATAATGTATATTCTGTATATGACCGATAAATCGAGCTTGTTAGTTGTGTTAAATATTCTACAGCTTTACTACTTTATCTGATCCATAATTGAGGAAGGAATGTTGAAATCTCTCCTCTCTTGGTTTAGAAGCTATACATTCTATATTTTTTAGTTGTTACTCTTAAAAGTTTGCTGTACTTAATTTAAAAAATCTAAATTAAATTTCCCAACCTCGTTTCTGGACAATATATGTTTACTTTAACCCTCTTAAAGTAAACCTTCGATGAGCCTTCCCCTTGAGCTTCTGCACGCTATGCCATGTAATCATTTTCTTAAAACTAAACTGAAGAGTGAAATCCTGACATTACAAAAGTCTTAATGGAGAGTCAATGACCAGGGTAAGAACAGTGTGACTTCTTGTAGTGCCAATTCTCTTTCTCTGTTCCCTCTCATCCAGTTTGTCAGAAAACCATCCTACCTGTACCTTCAAGCTGTACCGAGAGTCTCATCAGTTCTCATCCCCTCCATGGCTATCCTTCCAGTCCAAGCACCATCTTCCCTCACCTTGATTATAAAGCCTGCTTACTCGCCTTTCTGCTTCCACATAAACCTTGTCACGCCACTCTTCTGATCAGAGTCCTCCAATGCACTCCCCTGCCCCACCACTGTGGGATAAAAGCCTAAATCCTAATGTAGCCTTCATTGTCCTTACTACAATGTCCCCCGTCTTTTAAAACTTATCTCCTGCTCACTTTCAATCACTGCTGTTTTTAGGGTTTTAGATCCCCAGTGCCCAGAGCTGTGTCAGGCACGAAGTAGATACACAATAAATATTGGTTGAGTGAGCAAATGAATGGCAACTGATCTATCAGTATTTCCTGGAATTTACTGTGTGCTTGGTACTGTGATGGCCTTTTTGGGTGGCAGACAGGACATAAAGGTAAACCTTGATTCTCATCCTCCCGAGGACAGGGGGAAGGTACTGGTTAGAACTCATGGGTTGCGAGCTAGAAATCCCACTCCAATTTAGCCAGAGAAAACTTTTGTCTCCCGGAAGCAATCTTCAGGAAGGGCAGAGCTGGGGCTGGAGCCCAGGACTTGCCCACCTGCGCGATTCTTTCTCCCTGATTCGTTGTCCTCCATGTTTTGGCTCCAGTATCTCTGAATGGTACCCTCGAGGCTGGAGCCAGACACACAGGCCCATCTTGGCTACCGTATCAATTTCTTGTGACTGTTGTAACAATTACCAGTTTGTGGGCTTAAAACAACCAAAATTTATTCTCTCAGTTCTGGAGGCCAAAAGCCTGAAATTCTTTCCACTGGACTGAAATCAAAATGCTGGCAGGACCGTGCTCCCTGTAGAAGCTCTGGGGGAGAATCTGGTCCTTGCCTCTAACAGCTCCTCATGTGCCTTGGCTTGTAGCCGCATCACTCCCATCTCTACCTCTGTGCACACGTTGTGTCCTCTTCTATATATCTCAGACCTCCTTCTCCTTCTTATAAGGACACATGTGATAGTATTTAGGGCCCACCAGATAATCCAGGATAACCTCTCCATCTCAAGATGCTTCACTTAATCACATCTGCAAAGACTTTTTTTCCCCCTCTGTATACGGTAACATTCACGGGTTCCAGGGATTAAGACATGGACATCTTTGGCGGGGGGGTGGGGGTGGGGGGGCATATTTCAGCTTACCTCAGCTACCATCCTTCAGCATCCATGAATGACCGGAGGAAAAAAACTTTTTCACCAGCTCCAACGAGAAAAGTCCTGACTCTGACTGACCCTGCTTGGGCCACTGGCGATCCTTGGACCAACTGGATGGGAAAGAGGGTGGTTGGGAGGGGACAGGCCCCACTGGAGCCGTTTGGTTGGAGTAGAGGAGGGGGCTGTTATTCCCGGAATAAGAGCAGGGAGGGGAGGGTGCTGGGCAGACCAAGGCCATAGCTCCATTAAATGGCGGTGGGGAAACATTGCAAAACTGGGGAGTAATTAAACATTAAAATGGTTGCAAACTGCAAGAAGAGTTCTGGGAGCTCATAGACCTTGCGGGATGAATGAAGAACTGGGACCCAGGGGAATGTTTTCCTGAAAGTAAGGCCATAGAATTCTGCCTTTCCTGGGTGCTCACTGGGCAAGCGGCGCCTGCCAGGGCTTAAAGGGGCGGATGTGGTGTTTCCGTTCAGAAAAGAGATGCTGTGTTTCTTTTTCGTCAGTCGAGAATTCGTCTTGCAATCTTTTCCTCTTTGCAGAAGGACACAAGTCTGGTCAAGTTGGGGCCTGTCACGACGGAGGGCTGACTCGACCTTAGGCTGTGAGCTGCAGTCAGATGAGGTCTGCGAGGACGCTGCTGGGCGACGTAGACATCTGCGCCCAGAGCGCGGACCTGCCCGGGCGCAGGCGTCCTGGTCGCCTCCAGGGGCTCTCCCAGTCCGCTTGGGTGGGCGGCGAGGCTTCCAAGGCGGGGAGCCTACCACAGATAGGTGGGAATCGTGAGAGGGAGCCCTAGGCCGTGTTAGCATCATAGAGACCGGAGGAAGCGAGGCCAGGCGAGTGCTGGGCCTTGAGAGCTCCGCGCTTACAGAAGGCTGCCTTTGAACCCAGTTCAGGCGCTCCGCAGAAACCACAGCGAGGAGCAGCAGTATCTAAGGACCTTAAATCCTCCTTTCCCGGGTGCGGGGTGTGGGGAAGACCAGGGAGGGCTGCAGGAACGACCGCAACAGGCTGATAGAGGTGAAGGGGCCTGGCTCGGGTCCCCAATGTTGAAGCCAGAGGTATTTATTTAAGGTGACAGAGGCATGCCTGGGCTTGGCAAGGAGATTGGACGTGATGGGCCATTCCCGCAGCCGGAAAGCCGGAGAGGTTAGACAGCGGGAGCGCACGCCCGCACAGCAATCACTGCGTTTCTAGACCCGCCCAGCGGTTTTCCCGGGCGCTTGGGCACCCGGAGCCGCGGCCCTTCACCCCGCCCGCCTCGGGCCATCACCCCGCCACCCTCGCCACCCCTCAGCCCGCATGCCGGCAGGGGGCGCCCGCGCGCGGCTAAAAGGCGCGGCCGGCGGCCGGCGGCCTCAGTGCGGAGCGCGGCGGCCGCGGCGCGGACAGGGAGCGAGCGGCGCGGGGCCTGGGCGCACGGGTGCGGCGCAGAGCGCTCCGACGCAAACCGACGGCGGGGACCCGACGGCGGCCCCTCTGCGCTCCCAGGCTCCAGCCCAGCGCCCACCCGGCAGCCGCCCGGCCCAACCCGCCGCGCACCCCGGGCTCCCGATGGCGCCCGAGGTCGGGGCGTCCCCGCGGGCTCGGCTCCCTCTGCCCTGGGCGGCGCTGCTGTTCCTGGCCGCGCTGCTGCCAGTCGTCTCCTCGGCGGGGGCTCCAGGTATGCGCAGTCCCGGCCTCGGCCGCCCGGCTCTCCGCGCCTCCTCACCGCTTCCCTGTCCGCCTTCCGTGCGCCGCTCACCCGCCTGTCGCTCGGGGGACCGCCGGCCTGCTCTGTACTGGCTGCATGTCCTGTCACTAACTTGTGCGTCCTCATCGCTCGCGAGTCGGGGCGCGGAGGGGCGGCTGGGGACGCGGGTCCGGGCGTTCGGAGCCTCGCGCGCTGGAGGCGGGCCCGGGGACACGGTTGGCGGCATGGGGACCTCAGCGCAAAGCGGTTTCAACTTTGCCGTCGAACGCCCGGAGTCGGGAGACACAGCAGTCTAACATTCCGGGAACATTCCGGCAAAGAAAAGAAGGGGGGGGGGGGAAATGAAAGAAAGGCGACCTCTCGACTCTGCGGTGGGGGGAGGGGTGACGCTTTCCTTTGCCCAGAATTTCCCCGTGGGCATCCTTCTTTCCTCCAGTTCACCTGCCCCGAGGCACGGATGCCTGGTGAAGGACGACACTCGGGAGACCAGAGGGAGGCAGAGAGGCAGGACTGTTCTCTAAGGGCACGGGGAAAGCTGTGGGCCGCCGCGGGGCAATCGGGTACCTCGGTGCCCAGGGAGAAGCCGCGCTCTTACGTTGCATCTCGGTGGGAAGTTTGGAGCTGGGAGGGGGGCATCTGTCTTGAGAGGAGGGAGAGGGGAGAGGGAGGGTCATTTCGGGAGAAGCTCACCATTCCCCGAAGGCTGAGGCTGGAGACGGGGTGGATGATTGCTTTGGGGGCCGAAATGTGAGAAACGCTTTTCAGAAAATGCAAGCACGCTGTTTTCAGATTTCTTGTACGTTTCCCACAGAGCGAGACAAATTTTTCATCCCTAAGCCGTTGGTGGCCCTTGTTTCCACCTCCTGTGCAGGCATTTTCACACTTGACACTGTGTGGCTTTTATTTATGTCATCGGTTTGAAGTCGACATTTTTGTTGACACTGCTCACTCCCAGCTGGGTTATAAAAATTCAGATGCGATTCTAAGGAGGGCTGCTTGCTTTATGACGCTATTTAGTGTGTCGACTGCCCTCCTACTACAAGGGAAAAGGGAAAAGTTGGGGGTCACGTTGCCTTCTGAGTCTATTTGGTGGGTGCATCAGGCATAACGCTTGTCTCAGGGTTATGCCCAGCGCTGGGATGCTAAATGCCACTTTTTCATAAAACGAGGGTCCAGTTGTAGGTTGTTTTCGTCTCTGTTAGCTACTTCTAGGAAAGCATTCACTGAATATTTGTCTAGTACTTATCAAGAATAAAACTATTTTAAAGCCTTTCAACGTCCCCCCCCTACAACCCGTGGCTTTTTTTTTTTTTCTAAATTAAAATTCTCTGAATTGGAAAGAGTTTTTGTATCAGAAAACAGACTGAAAGTGGAGCCAGTGCCACCTGGCATTTTGCAGCCTTGTACCTGTTAGGTTCCACTGCCACCTGCCCGACGGGTTTACATTTGCGTGGGTCCGAAGTCTGGGCGGCGTGTGATCGCTCCCGGAATCCTGCTGCCTTCCGCGTGCTGCTCCTTGGCTCGCCTTCCGCTCTGTAAATCACTGAGCTGTGGAATGTGGGAGCTGGAACGCTTACTGGCACTCCTCTCTACTGTGTTGACGTGGGATTTGCAAGAAAATGATGACCAGACTAGAAGCAGACAAAGGAGGACAAACACATTTTGAAATGCATATCTACTGCATTTAAATGATAGAAGGAAGCGACTTCGCCTGCAGAGAGCTCCACGTGCTGGGGAAGAAATCGGGGGGCACGTAATTTATTCACCTGCTTCTCTGGAAGGCTTCCTGCCTGTCTTGCTGTAATAGCTGCAGTCACTGCTCCAGACTTGTACTCTGGTACTTGCAGCAGGGCTGTGGACACACTGCTTCCTCTCTCACTGAACGAATGCATGGGCTTAGCGAGCTGCTCGAGTCAGGCCCTCCCCCATCCCCCAGACCTTCGGGATCAGAATCCCTGTCATGAAATCACCCAGAGCCACCTTCCTAGTGGCTGACCCATCACAGCTCAGGGGAGCTTTCCTTAAAACAAACGTGATTTGCAGGGCATGCTGAAGATCTAAATAAACCCTTCAACTTGGTGGTCAATTAAAATGTAAAACAAAATCAGCAAGTGATGCATGCTCCCCCCTCATCCCTACAATAAAATACTACGCAACAGTTAAAACTGTGATTGCACTTGCCAGTCTGATAAGATACGTTTTTCTAAAAACACGTGAGGACACACATACTCCCATACATTTATAGTGGTTATCTTGGGATGGTTTTGGGTGATTTAAAAGCTTTTTTCTTTAAAGCTTGAGGACCCTTTCAGGGAATCCGCAAGGTCAAAGCGATTTTCAAAGTAATACTAAGACTATTTGCCTTTTTCACAGTGGTGACGTCTGTAGGGAGGATACAAAAGCTTAGTGAGAAAACTTCAACTGCAGGTGCTGTAGTGTGAATCTTAGCGTTGGTGCCACCGTGAGCTGGTAGTCACTGCATTTTTCAGGCTTTTGAAGTTGAGAAAGGATATGCCAGTTTCAATGAAGAATGTCCTTGGTGCAACAGTAAAAATGATTAATTTAACCAAATCTCTACCCTTGTCTGCATGTCTTTTTAATATTCCGTGTGAGGAAATGGGAAAGGCACAGAAAGCAATTCTGCTGACTGCCCAAGTTCATCAGCAATCCCGCAGAGAAGCAGTTGTGTGATAGTTTGACTTGTGAGCTGAACTAGCCGCTTTTTTTCATGGAACGCCGCCTTTACCGGAAAGAATGGCTGCAGACAGACCAGTTATTTTGACTTGAGTATTTGGCAGACATCTCAAAAACATGAACAAAGGCGGTCTGCCACTTATGGTAAAATAACTGCTAGTATGTCTTGCCAGTGAGAAAATTGAGCTGTCAGGTGAAAACTAGAATTTTGCCATGTCACCTCCAGTGTCCTAAACTTGAAAGCTTCCCAATACTTAGAAACTTTCCTAACAAGTTAGGTGGTGATATAAAAGAACGTGATTTTGAAATACTGTTATAAAATGTGTCAACATTTAGATGCTCTGCATAAGCAAGTGAACTGGTAAATCCAAGTGACCCATGCACAGTGTTACAATATCTTGCCTGGCTAAAAGGTCCACCAAAGTGCAAAATAGCCCAGTGGATTTTTAATGGAAAAATGTGAAAAATTCTTTTTATGGTTTCAGATTGTACATTGCAACTAACCTTTAAGAAACTGCTACTTGATGAGTTTTGGTGTAGTATCAAAGATTTTCCAAAATTATCTGTAAGGCTATTAAAATACCTTTCCCATATCTGTATGAGGTCAGATTGTCTTCAGGTACTTCAGCCAAAACAACATACTGCAATAAGTTGAAGGCATAATCGGATAGGAGATCCCGCTGTCTTCTATGAAAGAGATTTGCCAAAATGCCAAAAAATGCCATTCTTTTCATTTTCTTTGTGTTTTGGAAAACAGTTATTTTTCATAAAATACAGTTTGTTATGTCAGCTTGTAATGGTTTACTATTGCTATTTTAACATGAATTAATAAGTACGTAGTTTAACCTCTTCCTAGATTTAATTTCTGGTCAGTAGATACGGATAGATAAAATCCACAAAAACACAAACTCTGTGAGATCCTCATTAATTTAAGAGTAGATAGGAATCTGAGAAAAGGAAGTTTGATAACCACTGCCTATAGAGGGGATGTAGGTTCAACATCAAGGCGCCTGGGTTTGAGTCTCAGCACTGCCATTCACCTGCTGTGTGGCTTCGGGCCAGTTGGTCAATCCCCACTGGACCAAGCAAATGGAAAGATTCCTTCCACCTCTAGAAGCCCTCACAGATTCTCCTGTGGCCCAACCTACATGCAGCTCTGTAGGGTCCCCCTCCTACTTCTGTCCTCTTTGAGAGGAGTGGGTGAATACACCCTTTCCTTTTATCTTGTACATTGGAGCCCCTCCTCCCCCAGATGAAAGAACTGTTTTATTTGTCAACTGAGCACATGATTCATTAGTAGGAATTAGAGGTTGTAATAGAATTGCAGAGTGATAATTTATGTCCTTGGAAAGTTATCACTGGTCAGTTCCAGATCATCATCTTACCAAGACCATTCATAGCTCTATTTAAGACACAAAGGCCTGAAAACCGGCCCTGTTGGGGGTGAGGGCTGGAGGGGTGTATTCGTTTCCTGTTGCTGTTATAACAAATTACCACAAACTTAGTGGCTTAAAATAACACAAATTTATCATCTTACAGTTCTGGAGGTTAGAAGTCTGCGATGGGTCTCATTGGCCTAACATCAAAGGTTTTGTTCCTCCTGGGGCTCTAGGGAGAATCCGGTTTTCGACTTTTTCAGCTTCCAGAGGTGCCCGCGACCCTCAGCTGGTGACCTCTCCAGCAGTGGCATCACTGCACTTCCATCCATGCATCAGCTTCTCTGACTCTGACCTTCCTTCTCCCTCTTTCACTTAGAAGGACCCTTGTGATTACATCGGACAACCTCCCATCTCCAGATTGTTAACTGAATCACATGTGCAAAGTCTATTTTGCTGTGTGAGATCATACATTCACAGGTTCTGGGGTTACGACATGCACAGCTTTGGGGACCATTATTTTGCTACTGCAAGGGGTGAGGGTGTGGGTAAAGGGAGCCTAGATGTAAGCATTTCAGGAAAGGCCCCATCATGATTTGCTGATTAAGGAGCAGAGCTCTTTTCATTGGTCCCTATGGAATTTAGGAATTTCTTGAGTTCTAATAAAACTTCTATTCAGAAGATTTTATTTCAGTTAGAAAATATGGACGTGAGTATTTAAATGTATAAAGATAAAGGAGAGAAAAGAATATATATGTATGTGTATTCACGTGTTTAACCATAGAATATTTATGTTAGGATACATCTGACATTGAGACCTTGGCTGCCTTTGGGGAGAACTGGGTAGCTGAGGGCAGAGAATGGATATTATTTCATTATTTTAAATAATTTTTAAAAATATTTATTTATTTATTTGGTTGCACTGGGTCTTAGATGCGTCAGGCGGGCTCCTCAGTTGCAGCATGCGAACTGTTAGTTGCGGCATGCATTTGGGATCGAGTTCCCTGACCAGGGATGGAAACTGGGCCCCCTGCATTGGGAGCGCAGAGTCTTAACCACTGTGCCACCAGGGTAGTCCCTGTTGCATTATTTTAGTAGACATATTTTAGAGCATTTGGATTCAGGGAGATATTGGTTAAACACATGGCGAACATCGTTTTTTCCTAAGACATTATCCTTGTCTTAGTTACAAAGAAGATGAATTTAAGTTAATTTGGGGGAATTGTGTTATTAGTATCATCTTATCAAGGAAAATTCTGCAGTATGGATCAGGTGATGAAAATTTTGAAATTGTGAATAAGGAATTTTTGTGCCCCTGAGTAGTAGGTGATGCCACGTGGAAGATGCGGAAGACACAATTTTCTCCCAGTTCCTTCCTTTTTCGGCTCCTGGCCCGGCAGGCGGCAGCACTTGCGGTCCACAGCCCTTAGAGGGCGCTCGGGGCCTTCCCGCCGCGTTGCCCCGTTGCCGCCGCCCTCTGGCTCCTCGCGTTCCAGCCCCCGTCGCCGGGGCTTTACAGAGACAAGAAACTTAGGACATACGTTCAGTTACCTGCTTTGGTTTTCCTTTAGTGTTTGCCCTTTTTTTTTTTTCAATTTTGCTACTCATTGGAGTTTCCTTCAGATATTAAGCTGGGAAGGACAACTCACTCACTGAGAGTGGACCTGCCTGCAAGTTAGCAATTTTCAGTTGCCCGTTGGTGAGAAAGAATTTGAAGCCTAAACCTAAAGCTGGGGTCAGCTGCTGGGGTACCCCTGTTATATCTGCAGGTTCTGGTCAAAGCTGCAGCAGCTGCAGGATGGGTGAGCACAAGGGACCCTGAGGGGAGGTTGCCTCCTGGGCACTGGAAGTCAGTTTTGAGTGAGTTTGGGTGAAACCGTCTCTCTCAGTATCTCCCCTCCATGCTCACTGGATTCTCTTTGTAACCAGAGAGAGTAATGCAACTCCTAAGACAGGTTTGGAAGTGCACCGAAATAACTGGAGAGCTGCTAATTCTTCTCCTGTGGCCTCCTATATGTGGAGGCCATGATAACATCATCATAATCCTTAAAGTACAGTCTAGTTAATCCTGTGTTCACCTTTATGAGGAGTTCTTAGGTTGTGTCTCAACTTTCTTTTTAATATGAACTGGCAGTTAAAAGTGCCGCAGTTTACCATTTCCCTGTATGTCATTTCATTTCATTTTCACTGCAGCCTTGTGAAGTTGGTAACATCCTCATCTTACCCCGAGGGGACTGTCCCAGAGTCGGACATCTAGTTGAGTGGGGGTCCTGGGATTTGGACTCCAGTCTCCTGGATTGAGACCCCACGTTCTTCCTGCAGACTCCCCGGCTCCCGCTGGCTTGGACGTTTCCTATGTCGGTCTCTTCGTTAGGCCGGTACAACCGTTTCTGATTTGCTCTGGATGCCCTTCCAAATCTGTGCTTTGGTCACATTGCTGTTGAGAAATGATTCTGTCGTACACGGAAGCATGTTAAACTCTGGTAGGGCTTAACTTCAGATGGGGTTTTAGTGAACCCTATTCCCTGTTACAAAATCGATTTGGCATTTGGATATAAGCAAGATCCTTATTGTGGGGAGTGCCCTTTACTTAGTGGGCCCTGGAGGCCAGTGCTCTGTGTCTAGTTTGTTACATGAACCCTTCAACCTTTAACACAGGGCTTCTCTGGGAATGTTTGACCCGTGTGATGGAATTCATAACCCTGAGCCGCTGGCCTTGGATTTTCACCAGAAGGCTCCCAGAATTCAAGTTTGATTACAGCCGAGGGTTAAATCAAGGACCAGCACTGAGAAGCAGGAGCAGCTCATCTGTGGGGTTGACAGACCTGCACCTGGTGAGACTGTAGTACTACGAGCGTGAAGGGTTTCAGACTTCTCAGAAGAGAGGCGTCATTGAAATGCTGGGATTTGTCTTTTAGGAATTATTCTCTGGTGTCACAGCTCTTCATTCACTCCAGTAGCCCTGACCCAGCCGCTCATTTGCACTGTGACCTTAGGCAGGTCATGACTCTTCCGGCCTCAGTTTTCTCATCTGCGAAATTAGGGGATTGGACTAGAGATGTGGAGAAGGGCCCCTTCCAGCTCTCACTTTGTGGGAGTTTCCATTGGAAGGTGTCCATTCATTCATTCATTCATTCAGCAAGCACAGGAATGCCGAGTCCAGTACACACAGTCCGTCTGTGACAGCACAGGCATGGGGAGGGCAGGGGAGGGTACAGGCAGTGGGATGCGTGTTAGGACTGGAAGGTCCAGGACAGCTGTATTGTTTCGTCGCAGGCAGATGGTTGGCCAAAGCCAGCAGACACGGATCGGGGATGCACCTGTGTTGCTGTTGTGAGAAGGGTGGATGGTGGGTCCCTGCACCCTAGTGCTGTGGCTGGAACCACTTAGCATCGTAGTAAACAATCTGAGCAGGTATGCAGCCACGACTCCTAATTTGAGACGACACCGCATTTGTCTGCAGGTGCAGTCCCACTGACAGTCACCCGCAGCTGGACCACCCAGCACGGGGCAGGGCCAAAGAGGCGGGAGACCTGCTGGGTCACGTGTGGCCTCCTGGGAGCTCAGAGGAACAACCTGAGCCAGGCCAGGCCAGGTGAGGGCGGCCCCGGCCAGGCGGGCCCTGCCGGCTGGGATCTGAAGAACCAGACCTGTTGACACCGATGGGTACTTTGGGTCGACAGAGGGGAAAGCTGCCGGCACAATCTCACGAGGGCAGCACCACCTCATCCTCAGTGTTTTTTTTGTTTGTTTGTTTTGTTTTGTTTTTCGGTATGCGGGCCTCTCACTGTTGTGGCCTCTCCCGTGTGGAGCACAGGCTCCAGACGCGCAGGCTCAGCGGCCATGGCTCACGGGCCCAGCCGCTCCGCGGCACGTGGGATCTTCCCAGACCGGGGCACGAACCCGTGTCCCCTGCATCGGCAGGCGGACTCTCAACCACTGCGCTACCAGGGAAGCCCCCTCATAGTGTTTTATAAAACAAAATCCTCTACAGCGAAGGCTCAGGCTCTCCGGACTAGCAATGGCCCAGCTGTGTGGTCGTCACACCGATGCTTCCACCTAGAAAGTGGAGAGCGTGGGTGAACCTGTCACACGGAGGCCAGGGGGGCTTGCTGTACTTATTGTAGGTCAGTGTAAAGACAGCTTTACGGGAGCATTTCCCCGGGCAGAAGGGTCAGGACTTCGGACGACATTATGTGTGTAAAAGGTCATTTTTTTTAATGGTTTTTAAAAGTTTTTATTTTCAGAGAGCTGTAGATTCCCTTGCGTCACCCAGTTTCTCCCGAAGGTCACATCTCGTGTGACCGCAGTGCACTGCCCTGGTTGGGGAGCTGACACTGGTGCAAGTCATCAACTTTATTCAGATCTCGCCAGTTTCACATGCTTGTGTGTGTGTGTTTCTGTGTCATTTCAACACACGTGTAGATTGTGCAAGCACCACAGTCAAGATACAGCACATTCCACCGGAAGGACCCCTCCTGCTTTTCTTTTATAGCCACGCCCACCTCCCTTCTTCCCCTCCTCCTTGGCAACCACTAATCTGTGCTCCATCCTTGTAATTCTGTCATTTCAAGAATGTCATATCAGGGACTTCCCTGGTGGTCCAGTGGTTAAGACTCTGAGCTTCCACTGCAGGGGCGAGGGGGCTCCAATCCCTGGTCAGGGAACTAGGGCCAAAAAGAAAAAAATGTCATGTCATATCAATGGAATTGTATATATAACCTTTTGAGATAGGTAAAAGCCTATTTTTAAAAAGTATGTATTTTTGCCCATTCTGCTTGAGATCACTACAGTTAGTTTGCAAGTATTTTGTGTGTACTGAGATATTATGGTGAGTAATTTGGCATGGCAGGGAAGTACTACGCCCACCCTGGTCCAAGCCACCTTACCTGGATTACGGCGATAACCTTCTCACTGGTCCCCCTGCTCCTGCCCTCTTCCCCTACACTCTGTTTTTAAAACAGCATCACAGGGGCTTCCCTGGCGGCGCAGTGGTTGAGAGTCCGCCTGCCGATGCGGGGGACACGGGCTCGTGCCCCGGTCCGGGAAGATCCCACATGCCGCAGAGCGGCTGGGCCCGTGAGCCATGGCCACTGAGCCTGCGCATCTGGAGCCTGTGCTCTGCAACGGGAGAGGCCACAACAGTGAGAGGCCCGCGTACAGCAAAAAACAAACAAACAGAAAACCGAAAAACAGCATCACAGTGATTCTCAGGATGCATGGTGTCACAGAGCCGTCTACCTCCCTCAGATAGAAACCGAAGTCCTAGCAAGTTTCAAGGCTACACATGATCATCTTCCTCGCCAGGCCTTCCCTCACTATCAGCTTCAGCCCCTGGGCCTCCTTGCTGCTTCCCTAATGTGCTAGGCGCCTTCCAGCCCCAGTGCCTTTGCACTTGCTCTTCCCTTGGCCTGAACAACTCTCCATAAACATGTATGGGCTATCCCTCACCGTTTTCAGCTTCTTTATGCCGTATCATCTTCCTGTGAGGCCTCACCTGACCACTCCCCACCATTTAACAGTATAATCTTACCCATACCCCACAGCACTTCTTATCCCAGTTTTATTTTTCTCCTCAATCTCTATCACTACCTGAGAGTGTGCGTATTTCGCTTGTGTGGTGGTAATCGCCTGTCTTTCTCCTCTGGAACAGAAGCTCCATTTTGTCAGTTTTGTTCACTGAATTCTCCCCATTGCCTGGAATCCTGCCTGAAAATAGTGGGTACTTAGTAAATATTCACTGAATGATCAGATATGCTTCCTTTGGTATTAATTACATATGATATACATTCAGTCGCTTTATGTCTGTTGACCTGAGGCCAGCAGGGTATGTGTGGTTTGTGGGTGTGGGGCAGCCCCTGCATGCCTCTCACTCTAACCTGTGGAGTCAGCACACGAATTTTGAGGAGTGTTGGCTTGTGCTGGAAGTCCCGTCTGCAGCGGGAGTGAAGAATCTTACTTACACGGTATTCTTGTTTCCTAGGGCTGCCCTAACAAAGGGCCACAAACTGGGTGGCCCTTTAAACAACAGAAATTTATTCTCTCGTAGCTCTGGAGGCTAGAAATCTGAAATCTGCAGGGCAAGGTCATACCCTTTCTGAAGGCTCTAGGGAAGAATCCTTCCTTTCTTAGCTTCTGGTGGTTTCCAGAATCATTGGTGCTTCTTGGTTTGTAGGTGTGTCACTCCAATCTCTGTCTCCGTTGTCACGTGACATTCTCCCCGTGTGTCATCTTATAAGGATATTGGTCATACTGGATTAAGGCCAACCCTGGTCAAGCATGATCTCATCCTAATTTGATTACATCTGCAAAAACCCTGTTTCTAAATCCCGTTCACAGGTACTGGGCATGAGGGCTCAACATATCTTTCTGGAGGACGCAATTCAACCCACAACATACGGTATGCCTTCATACCAACACAGTTCCTTTTCAGTAGGTGAAAGAATTCACACAACTTCCAGCCCTGGGCCGTAGTTGGAAAGTGGGCAGATGTGAGTCACTGTGTTGCATTGTGTGCTGAACTGTCAACCCAGAGCTCCAAACACCTACGCACGTTCAGTGAGCCTAGTTCATAGATCCAGCCTGGCTAAAGCCTTCGTTCATAAAGTAAGTAATTAAATAGTTAAATCAGGTCTGCTATGGGCAAGTTACTCTGTTAGGCTCTAAGGCACAGGCTACAAAGACTTCATAAAGAAGTTGGGATTGACGCAACAATAAATAATGGCATCAAATGTGATCAGTGTAGCAATACAGGATCATCTAGCACTTTCTAATCAACTTCCGCCTGCCAGATAGAGTGTTAAGTTCTGAATGTTTTTACACTGATAACACACAGAATCGTGAGGTCAGCAGGAGAAATCACCAGATCTGTCCGAGGACTTGGCCTGGTGGGTGCACTTTGAAGTTGACACAATCTACATTTTTTTCCTATTTAGTAAAAGTTGGGATGTGTTGCTGTCTTTCTTTTATCGAGGTTGTATTGTCTAGTGGAGTCTTCTAGGTGGTGTGATGTGGCAGCCTTGCTCTCCCAGAGTGTCTGACTCCCTGACATTCTCTGTGTGACGGAAAACCACCATGTTCTCTTTCTGCTGTAATGCCTCCTTGGCCCTGCTGTTGATAATACTATTTTCTACCCTACCCAACGATTTCTTTCTATTATTTTCTGATAGACTGGGAGGATTGAAGCATCTTCTTACGTTGAATGACTCTCAGAAGCCACATACATACCTACAGATATCCAAGCAGACCACAGTCAAAGGGAAGAGAAAAGAGGGACAGAGAACACCAAGCTCCTTGACTTTCCTGAGACCTGGGCTGATCTTATTTTACGGTTGTCATGATGACATTTTGACTGTAACACCCAGGGAGAGAGAGGCCTGGGAGATGAGGCACCCGCTACTGTCTGAGTAGACTGTGTGTCTCTTGTAGAACATGAGGGCTGTCTGGGATGAGTTCCATAGGGTCTGATGAGGCTCTGAAGTTGTAATGAGCTTTCCTTGCAGGGAGCAATTCAGGAACATTGTGAGGGTTAAAGGGTAGGCTGGGTTAGAGTCTTAAGAGATTAAGTGTCCTATTAGAATGCAAGTTGTGGAAAGCAGTGGCCATGGGAGAAACCTCTAGCAAAGGCTGTCCTTGAGTTCCGCTGATGCTATACTTTGTTGTCTGATCATCCTAGCCTGAAGAGGACGGTCTGAGCCCTGATAACGTTTATTGTTAGCAGCACTCAGATGATATTTAATGTCGACGCCCTCGCTCTTCGTTTGGATGCCAATATAGTGCTTCGCCCAGGAGACTGAAGACCTTTGCCTTTCTTGTATATCTGTGATTACCTCACTTGTATCCCTGGGCAGCGCCTTGCCTAATAACCCTGCATCACCCAACTGAGTAACACATTCATAGATGCTTACCCTTGAAGGTGGGGGAAACCTATTGGAATGTGGGTAGAACCATCTAGTCATGGAAAGCACTGAAGACCATTTTAGACACGCAGTTGATAGGCAGATTGAAGAGGGGAGATTGGATCAGGTTACCCGACTTTCAACTCTCAAGATTTAAAACTTCTAAGTATATTATGTAAGGGTATTTCCTGAGATTGAGGGAAACGAGGACCCAAAGCCCACTCCTGCTGTGTGAGGAGGGGGCGCTGGCCAAGAGCCCAGGTACTGGGAACCCTGCCGGGTCGTTTTCTGTTGGGTTGTAATTGGTGACATTGGTCCTTCTGTGGCTCTTCTGCTTACTGTTGTATCTCACGTTTATTGAGTGCTTTATGATTTTCTTTCACACTTTATTCTCACAAAAATCCTTGGAGGGCAGCTATAGAAAAGGAACGAATGAAGTTTGATATTTGCAGAGTGAAACATTGGTGGCATGTTTGCTTGGTTGGGGGGCTTTGAATGGGAGTGGACACGTCCTAATAACAAGCGGAGAAAAAGTGAGCTCTTCTGAGCCTTTACTTGACACTGACGGACATTCCCTTCTTCCTGAAAACCTCTCCACTCCTGTCTTCCAGGATGCAATTTGAATCCTGATTCTCCCCTTTATCACTAATGTTTCAGATTTGAAACATTTTGGTCCCCATCATCCTTTAGACACCAGTGTTCCTTGGGTTTCATTGGAGATGCTAAGTAGAGAGTTGGATGCGCTGGTGCTCAGAGGAAAAGCCAGAGCTAGAGTTACGAATTCGGGAGCCATGAGCACATGGGTGGTGTTTGCAGTCCTGGGACTGGACATGCTAACTTAGTGAATGCCCAGGAGGGGTACGCAGAGAACAGGGGCGTCCAGAGCGGGGCTTGGAAGCACTGGAACGTTTTGAGTTCTGGCAAAGAGGGAGGAGCTGCTGAAGGAGACAAGTGATGGGAAAGGGAAACCAGGGAGTATGGTGTCCTGGAAGGAGGGAGACTGTGGCTCAGGGAGGACAGGAGAGGTACTTCCACGAGGAGAATGATTCAGCTGTTGCTGGAAGCAGCATAAGTGAAGGAGCGAGAAGGAGAATTTGGCAGCATGACATCTTCCTGACACTTAGAAGAGCTCGTTCAGTGCAGTGAGCTCACGTGTCCCAGTGAATTCAGCTTCCACTAATGACTTTCAGTTTTATACCTTTGGTTCTGATTTCTCTCCAGGCCTACATTTATTCCTTGTAGTTATAATGACAGCTGAGAGGCAACCAGGTATAGGAGGAAGAACATATGGTCTATGATTTCAGACAGGCCTGAGTCTAGTCAGTGACCACGATCACTTACTAGCTGTGTGCCCCTGGCGAGTCACTCAACTCTCTGAGGCTCAGTTTCCTCATTTATACAAATGAGGATACTGTTTGGGTCAGCAGATGTAAGCTTTTACGTATAGAATGGATAAACAACAAGGTCCTACTGTAGAGCACAGAGAACTATGTTCAATATCCTCTGGTAAACCATAATGGAAAGGAATATATAAAAGAGGAACGTATACACATGTATAACTGAGTCACTTTGCTGTACAGCAGAAATGAACACAACATTGTAAATCAACTATGCTTTAGTAAAAACAAAACATTGAATAAAAACGAGGATACCAAAGCACAGTTCACTGGGTTGTTACGGAGATTCAAGAGCTAGTGGTTGGTCACGTGAACTCTTTTTAACCACCTCTGGATCCCCAGCGCGTAGCCCAGAATCTGACACGTGGTAGGGGCTCAGTAGATATCTGCTGCAGAAGTAAATGAAGTGGCTGGCGCTGAGTAGCTACACAGCAAATGTTCACTTCCTTCCTTCTCTTTTGCTTCTCTATTTTTTCCTTTTCACAAATGGTCCCATTGCAAAACTTACAACGTTTTGCTCATTGGGTGTGTTGTGCATTTTTTCATCTTCATCGGTAGACGGTTTGCCTCTGCCCATTCGTAACCAGTAAGTGATTATCTGAAATATTAAAACATTTTAAATACGAAAACGTATTTCAGAAAGTGATTATCCTTAGCAATCTGGGTTGTCACTGGGTCCATGTGGGGTTGGCTTCTGGTCATGTCTGCCTCATTTACTCTGTTTCATACCTTCCTGTCCACAACATTTGCTTGGCCTCTCTTCTAAGGGTATTTTTCAGGGAGCTTTGTGAGTAAGATGAGCGGTGATTATAGCGACAGTAATGCCCAAGTGTTTAACATAGTTAGACAATGACTTTCACATTTTGGGACAAGGAATGAATTTTCAGGGAGTTTTTTTTGGCTGGCACGTCAAGCAGTTTGTAGTAGGCTGAGTTTAAGCTGCACCAGCTATTTCTCAGCTGCGAATTGAATTTGAAGAATGTGCAAAAGATCCCACAAAAGCCTGGCAAGTACTGGTTTCTCGTAGGGTCTCTGATGCCATCCAGCAGCAGGGAGGAGTCCTATGTTCCCTTCTCACATCTAGGCATTTTCTTTTCAGGGTCCCTTGTTTTCCTGTTGTCATAGATAAATATGTCTGTGGAATTCCTCCAATTCCATTTCCCTAAACCATTCTGGGAAGCTGGTGGTTTAGATGGGGAAGAATTCTTGTTTTTGTCTCTGGAACAGTAGCTTTTGCTTACATTGGTTCCTGAATAAAATGGCCACAAGGGCTTTAAAACCTTAACTCCTAATGTTCAAATTCTGCTAGCTCTGCTGGTTAAGTTCACCCTTTCTGGCCGCATCATGATCTGGGTAGCAAGTCCATGGCATACTGACAGATAAATCATTGACACTGTCAAAATTAAATTCCTCAGTGTGTGTGGAAAAAAAAAAAAAGACACATAAATGTATAAAACCAAAAAAGAAATTAAATTCCTGGAGTGGATCCCTTAGAAACACCAAACAGAATGAAATTAAAGTTAAAGCAGTTCTCATTTAGAAATCAAGAGAAAAAGTGATTTGTGTTTATGGATCCAGAAATGATGATATCAGGTAGCAATGGACTGGGCTGCTGATAACACGATATCTGGTGAGCAGTGGCTCAACAGGTTAGGGAATTGTTTATCTTACTCACCAATAAACTCGGGAGCAGAGAGGTTCTCAGGGACCCAGGATCTTTTTGTATTTCCACTCTGCCACCCCAGGCCAGGTCATCATTCTCAGACGTGTTACTTGATTGACGTTCCAAGATGGCTGCTGCATCTCCCGGTATCACATTGACATCCCGGGGAGGGGGAAATGGAGGAAGATACAAAAGGCGAAAGCACAGGACAGCAGATCCAGACCCTTTGATAATGCTTTCCTGGAGGTGGCGGCAGTAACTTTCTCATATGTCATTGGCTAGAATTGACCACATGACTACCCTTAGCTATAGGGGAAGCTGAAGGGTTATGAATATTCAGTATCTCAGCCTCTACTATAGAAGAAGGCAAGGGAGGAAGAAGCAGCTGGGCATGGCTCTTGGGTACCCCACCCACAGTGTCTATACAGCAGTTTCTGAATTCAATGCAAACTGCTAAACTGTTCTTAATTAGTTGGGAAACTTGGCTTGAATGGGACTCATAAAAATTCAACTTAAAACGTCTCAGAAAACATCCTGAGGGAAAAGGCAGATTCATTTTAAGAGAATCCTTTGCGCTGGAGAATCTGACTTTGGCTTTGCCGCTTGCTGTTTGTTTTGAAACAGAATTCTTTGCTGCTTCATTTTTGGGTCAGTTTTTGTGTTTTTCTGCTTTGTAGATCTTTCCCAAGGTGCTGGGGGTCAGGAGAGAAGAAAGAGAGAAGATAATGAAGGGGAATAAAATGAGGTTAAACTATATTAGCAAGTATTCTGGCTTCCACTCTTCACCCCAGTATCCCCCCAAATACAAACAAACAACCTAGAATCTAGAACATTCTAAGCAAACTTTGTCCATTGGGAGCTGTTAACCCTTGAGGTGATGCGAGAGTGTTGGAATGACAGCGTTGTTTACCAGCATCAAGGGACTGTGGCTGTGTTGAGGGTGCAAGTGGTCTTGGCTGGGAAGTTGGGGGCCAGCTCCTGTGGAGAAGGGGACAAAGGAGAAAGCGCTGTCCATGTGGCATTGGGCTCTTCCCTTGGGAAGTCCCCATGTGCCCACAGGAGTGCCTGGTGGCCTCAGGCGTGACCAGCTTGTGTGCGGCCCCCAAGGGGAGTAGTTTCCCGAAGCCAAGTGTGGGGATCGGCTCAGCCCATGACACGAGGCTGCCTGAAGCCGGCGCAGGGTGGAGGAGGCTTGCACACAGCTGGATGCGGGTGCAGTGGTGCTGCCAGCGAGAGAGGATGGAAGTGGACTCAGACAAACTCTACTTAAGGACTAGCCAGTGGCTCGAATTTTGAGATTTGGATGGCTTCACCATTTGGCTTCTTTGAGCTAACGGAGAAAAAATGTGATTCACAATTGTATTCAGTGACCATCCAGCACCTGTATAAGCACAGTGGCATGTACGCATATGAATTTGGCCGTTTCCTCTGACTAGAATGGTGCTTTGTTGTTATCAAAATACTGGAAAATGCCCAAGGGGCGAGGGACCTTGCGGGGAATTCAGGTTTAGCAGAGGCTGCTGGCGTGCTGAGCAGGGGTGCAGTTGCACCCAGGGCCCGGCTGGCCCCTCTGGCCATTAGGAAACCGGGACTGATGCTCCAGCCGCACACAAGAGCTGCCCGGGCCATTTGGAATCTTCTAGCTTCTCTGCTCACATACACCCTTCCCAGGTAAATACGACAGGACATATTTGCCATATTTGGGGGCATGGGGTAGAATGTAGAATCCAGTAAGTCACTATTAACCTGGAAAATTGACTGGGTTTTGAGGGATGTGGACCAGGGGTGAAGTCCGGAGAGCCCTGGCTACCCTTGACCTCCCGAGGGACCCGGAGCACCTGCTTGCCTTGGTGTTTCTCTCTGCGTGAGGCCGGTATGTGTGGATCCCCATGGTGGGCTCAGAGGTTCTGTCTGCAAAGCTCTTTCAGCTCCCTGGAGTGTTTTTTATGTTTAAAGACCCCAAAGATCTAGAGTTTGGTTTCATTTTTTATTCAGTTATACCTAAAGAACTGTGCCGACCGTGGGGAACACTTTGATGGAACCCCATGCCTAGCATGAAATGTCGGAAGAGGAGCCAGGCCATTATTTTCATATTCTGACTCTGTCTACCCAGCCCCAGATTTTCAGGTGGAAAACTCAATCAGCCACCTGTAAATTTTACTAGTATCAGATTTACTTCGCACAGTTGCAAAACACCATGTACTTCCCCCCTCCCCTTTTTTTTGGAAGGGAAGGGTCATAACTATTTGGCAAATAGAATTCCAACATCCATTTGAAAAATTATTTAACAAGCAGTCATTTCAGTGTTTTGCGCACATGCTGCCAACCATCTGGTTGTTTCTGCATTTCTGGATAGCCCTGTGCTGTCTGGTATCTTATGGATAATTGTTGAATTTTTCCAGCTTTCCTGGGAATCATAGTCAGATTTGTAGATCACATTGCTTCCTCCCCCAAGCTACACTGCGATTTCAGTACGTCCTAACCTTTTTTGGCGTATCGATTGGATTTTTGGTCAAACATTTGTGGTTACACTGAGATCTGTGTTTTCTTCATTTCAGAGTCTGGGAAGTATTTGGCGGTTTTCAGTGGAAAGTCAAACTTGAATTTCAGACAAAAAAGCAGTAGAGAGACTTACACAAACCTGAAGGGTTTTTTTGCATTTAAAGAGCAATCCTTGGTATACTTAAGAAATAATTTTAGCATTTTGGGGTTTTAAGGGGCCAGTTTATTTCCAAGGCTTTTAACATTCCTTTGGGGGTTTTCTCCTTAACCAAGTTTGTCCTCTCCTGCTTCTCGGCCTCCGCTGCCAGACTGGGTGGGCTACGAGGCGTCCTCAGCTAAGAATGGCAGCCGTCCCTGGCTGGTGTTTGCCTTAATTTCTTTGGGTGTGTCTGCACTGGCAGCCTTTTGTGACCAAATGTACTGGCTGCTGGGGTAGCTTCAAAAAAGTTATTTTTGACTTCCATAAAAGACTTAGATTAATAGGCTCTTAATCCATTAGGTTCTGACTGCAAGTGGCGAAAACCCAACTCGAACTAATTTAAATTCCGGAATTCATGGCTTGTGGAACCGTACCTTGGGAAGGGCAGGGGTCGAGCTGGTCTTAGGGGTGCCCAGACTCTTTCTCTCCATCTCTGGTCTCTTCGCCGTGTGACAGCAAGAACTGGTCACCCACGATGCCAACCGAGAGCAAAGGCAGTGTTCAGGGTCCAGCTCCAGTGAGAACAATTCCTGTGAAGTTTTTGGGGTTGGCTGGGTCACAGGACCAGAGAGGTCTGTTACCAGAGAACTGGGGGAGGCTTCACTGGGTAGGGAAAAATAATATGTGTCCTTCACACAGCACATTTTTGGTTCCCTGCCTTACAGAGATTTTAGGGTCTTATTAGGAGTCTTTAGGAATGTAGGGAGCTGAGAGACTTTGGATTCAATTAGTTTAGTCCAGGGAATCCTGAAGAATTGACACCAGTTCCAGTGAAAGATGGCAGAGGTTGCAGTTCTGAGAGAACCCTGACCCCCCTCTGGGCATTTGAATGAATCTCTTCTGGCTGAGGAGAAACAGGATAAGAAGTAAGGGAATAAAGCAATTTGGGCTTCACATCTTTCTATTTTATTTAAGCTGTGAGGCTGAGAAGCCTTCACTCTTGGACTTTTTTTCCCTGGGACTTTTGTAATAGGAGAGACAAATTGAAACGGGGACTTTTTTATGTTGCTAGTATTATATTTTCAGAGTATTTTTATTTTGTCATTTCATCTCGTTGCTGAAATCCCGTGGGCTATTTTGGACACCATGAGGTGGGCAAAATTGGGGACTGAAATAGGAAAGGGCAGAAGTGGATTTTCAGGCTAGAGGTCAACTTGGCTTTGGACTTGGTTAAAGAATGAGCCTTCCTCATTTCAGAGCTTTTTGGGGACCTGGGGGCGGGCAGTCCCCACCTACGACCCCAGAAAGATACTTGGTGGGACAGTGATTAGTACTGGGGGAGGCTCTGAAGGGGGGGCAAGTGGTCCTGACCCTCGCTCTGAAGAGGCAGCCGCACTTGGCCTCAGGTTGAGGTCACGCCCAGTGGGCTGAGGGAACAAGCTTCTGGGGATGCTCCGGGATTTCCATCGTCCTCTCTTCACGTTTGCTTTGGCCTCTGTCCTCATCCTGTGCTCCCTCCCCTCCTTGAGGCGTGCAGATTGGAGGGGTGAGTGGTGAGAGCCCAGGCTCCATTGGTCTGCTTTGCTGCAGGAAGGCTGCATTTGGCTCCAATCCTGCTTACCCATGGGGAGCGCTGGGTGGAGGCCCAGGCCTGTTGCTCTCACCCAACCTGTGAGGCAGTGGTCCTGAGCTTGTCTGCTCTGCAGGCTCGGCTGTGTCTACCCAGAACTGGAGACGGGAGGGGGGATGGGAGGGGGGACAGGAGGCGCGATGGAGGTCACACATTAGATCCACCTTCTCCAGTGCAGCCTCCTCAGTAATAAACCTGATAGTTTGATTTCTGACTCCTTTATCTACTTTCTCAAATTGGTTGAGCTCAAATGTTCCTAAGGACCGCTTTTGTCCCCTACCCTTCAAATCCTGGAAAAGCTCCTTCACATACTTAGTCAGGTGAGATAAAATTATATGTGATTTGTTATTTATCAGCTCAGCTCATCATTGCTATCTAACGTCAATCTATAAATTGTGTAGTACAATATGACCTTGAGTTTTGAGATACAAATCTATTTTTCAGATTTAGTTTTCAAGTCAAATCAAACTATCGTTTGAGTCATTTCCCTCAGTAAGTATGCAGTAGAAAACTCAAAGAAGAAATACTTATTTTTCTTGTAATGACTGTCAGTTATTGTCTCAGAAAATATTGGGTTCTACCAACTAACATTTTATCGGTGGATTTTCCTACCTCAGCTGGGGGGTAGCATCCTTGTCTAGATGATTCTGTGAGAGGTTGCTCTGTCCAGTGCAGTCACAGGAATGAAAGGATTTGAGCTTGTTTTTCAGCTACTGTTCTGTTTCTAGATGGTAGGTTGACCGTAAATCCAGTTCACAGTATTCATTCATTCCTCTGATATTCGTTGAACTCTGTGTGCCAACGCTTTGGTGTAGCGGATTTGACTAAAGTCAGTCCACTTGGAAAGCTGCGATGGAGCAGGTACAGAGGAAGCATGCAGGTGGCTTAATGGTGGTCTCACAACTTCTCCCTCACGTCTGCCATCCATCTCCCTTCTCTTCTCTTTTTGCCTGTCTGGAGAATGTAATGAAGTAACTGGAGGGTGTTTTTTAAAAGTAGAACAAAGCAAAACAAACAAACAAACAAACACAACACTTTGGCTCCAGAAAGATCCAGTTACTATTCTGAATCACAGTCTTCAGCAGGATTTCCTCATGGATTGTGTCATTTTTTGGAATCACTTTTATCCTTGCTTCATTGTATGAATGGATTCTGAACTTTCCTTCTCTTAATCTGAGAAGTAGCCCTTGACAGAGCTCCCTTTCTAGGAACATGTTTATTTCTGGCTGTTGCAGATAGGTGTGTACCCTTAAGGATGGGTGGTGAGTCTGAACCAAGAGTTTCATTTTCAACACGTCCAGTTTGGAACTCATGTGGGCCTATCAAATAGGCGGTAGGGACTCTCCGTCTGGGATGGTTAGGGCAGAGCCGGGCATGTGGAAGTCATTGACTGTACGAGTAGTTGAAGCCTAGGCAGCACCTCACACTCCCCTCCCTAGACTCATCCTGAGATGGGTCCTCCTTCCTTGGAGCCTAGGCAAGTTTTTTTTCACAGCTTTTGGGTCTCTTGGGAGAGAGAGGGAATTCTGGAGGTGGGAAATGAATTCTTGAACAGATCTGTACCTCAAGCCTTCGGGGGCTGGGTTAGTGCTGGTTCTTCTCCAGACTTTAGCATATGCACCTTGACCTGATGCTCTTACTGATGGACCCAGACTCCCACGGGAGTCTCAGCATTCACACAGGACATTGGGAAGTTGTCAGGATCAGCAACTAAATGGTTTCTTCTGGAGTTAAGGTAGAGGTCACCAGCTGGCTGCCAGTGGACTGAGTCTGGCCAACTGAGGGGTGTGTGTGTGTGTGTGTGTGTGTGTGTGTGTGTGTTTCTTCATATAGTGTTTCTTAAAACTTAAGTGAATTAGTATAAAATTGGGAGACTTCACACAAAAATCAGGATTTCTAGCTTCTTAGAAAAAACTCCCCAGAATATTGGACAGTCTGGATCCTGAACTCCTTTTGGTCAACAGGTGCCAGAAAGTAAATTGTGCCTCTGGTCGGAGCGTTACAGTCCTTAATATGTCTTCGCTTATTTGTTTCATCTTCCTGTCCTTGGAGGTGTTTGGGTTGGGGACCCTCGGTTGACCTCATTAGTCTAAACCATCCTAACGTCTTTCTCTTCAACCCATTAGCCATTTAAGTGAGTACTGAGTGTGTGGTCCGTATCCGATGCCCAGAGAGATGCCAGAGTGGGGAGGTGGGGAAGGGACAGGTGAGGAATTGAGCCCTGTCCACTATGACAAATGAGCCCTGTAGATGTTGGGCAGACCAGGCCGGCCGTGGGACCTAGCTCTGGACCCAGCCTTCCCTAGGGCTTTCGTCAGCCCTGGAGAATCCCTTGAGGCCACTCTGCGGACTCTCTGAGGACCGACACTGCAGAGCCCTTGGAATCTTGAACTCCATCCTTGAACAGATGTGCATGCATACTTGGACCCTTCACCAAATTGGCCTGCTAGGCCCTCTTGAATGAGGCCTGGAGTTTGGAGCCTAGACCAAAGTAAGAACTCTGGGTGCTGACTGTCTCTACTTTTTATTCTCCAACGGACCAACAGAGGTCTCATGGGAGCCATGGCATGGAGATGTCTAGCTTGGCAATTACCAGGTGTCTGATATGTCATCAAAATACCATTTTGCCGCTCAGTACCTGGTAAAACATTACTGAATCTGGATGAGGTTTACTGATATGAACTGTAGGATGACTGTGTCATGGTATGAAATTGCTCGAGTCATAGCAGACTCTGCAGGCCGCTGCTTCTGTCTCGAGCACCTTACCGTCTATCTCCATCAAAGACAGCCTCGAATGGGGGGTGATGGGGAAGGACACGGACAGGAAATTCTTTTTGTTTCCTCTGAAATCCCTTAGGGTGCCGCTTGAGCTCACGTCCTCCTTTTGCCTTCTGTGGAGATGAAAAAACAGCTTGTCACAGCCCTAACCTGTCACACACACTCTGTGAGGTGCCCTCCCAGCATCCCCTGTACTGGGTCATGTGATTCCTGTTCTATTGACTTTGGGTTTGTCCTTCTTCTCTTTGGAGAAGCTGTTCATGGCATACATGGCTTTAAAGAATATATCCCTGTATCATCTTCGTCAGATGAGAATACTGAAAAGTATTACAAGAGGGTTCAGTGCTTCATTTATCTAGCAGACAGGAGGGTCTGTTCTAAGTTTCTAAGAACACTTAAAAATAAAGAAGGAGCCAGTGTATGTCGTGTATCCACTTTATGCTACCGGAATGCTGATCTGGAACCCAGAATGCAGTCTGCAGACCCTGAAACCAATTTCACACTCCTTATGTCTCTACTTCACATTTAAGGAATGAAGTCATGAGACCTACAAAACGATGACCACGAATAGAACGAACTGCTGTGTTTCTAGCCCCCAGAATAAGTCTTCTGTCAAGTAATCCAAGTTCACGCACATTGATCTGTGCCTGCTTCTTCCTTAGATAGAGGCTGGTTTGATGAATACTCTCAGAGCGCAGGCACTTGGGGGGGGGAGGGGTAGGCCTGGAATGACCACAGATTTCCTTTCATTTAGCCCCCTCCTATTCTTCTTTTCGTCCAAGCCTTTCTGAGGCATGGGTGATGTTGACTAGGCAGCATCGACAGTGATACCAATTTTAAATATCAGAGTTGATGAGAACCCAGGGAATGAAAATGTCGCTTAATTAAGTCACTGTAGTATTTCGTTTACTTGGCCCAATTTGTATGTGTGTTGGGGAGTTGGGTGGGGGGACGGGTTATGGTACATGGGTCTAAAGCCTTTGGAGGATCTTAAATTCAGGACTGATTTTACAAGAAGATTGACCCTAAGGCTGCCTCTAAGGGATGATTCCAGGGTCCCCAAAGGTCTTCGTGTTCAAAAACGACCTTTATTAGGTAACTGTCCAAGGCCTAAAATGTCACCATTAGAAAGTTGTTCCTTTGGCCTAAGATTTTGTTGTAAGAATGCAAGTATTGTTCACTTACTCCATGCCTTCCAGAGAGAGGAGAGGATGAGTACAGGTAGCAGGAGGCAAGGTGACTGTAGGTGAATGCAGGGTACCCCCCAGAGGGGAAAACGGCTGGGAAGGTGGGATAGATGGTGGAGCAAATGATGAACGCAGCTGGAGGCCTCACAGTTGGTTTTAGGATACTAATGGCTTCCTAAATTAATTTTCCATGAGTGTGGTCATTGGTCATTTATGAGCAGGGACAGAGTCTGAGGGTCTGTGAGCTGTGGACACAGCAGGATTTGCCTTCGGTTCCACCCCTGTTCCACACAGCTGTGTGACTCTGGGCAGTTCTCCTAACCTCTCTGTTCCAGGCCTTGCTTTCTTCATCTGCCACATGGAGGGAGTAAATAACACCTCTCAGGTTGTGTGTGTTAAGAGCACCTATTGCAGTGTAAGTTTCAGGGCAGAGGGTGGCAGGTGGTAGGCACTCAATAAGGCCTCTTTTCCTGTCCATTTCCCTCTCCCATTTTTATACTTCAGAGTTGTTTTGCATCATATGGCCTTTTTCTTAGTGCACCGTGCTGATACAGGCAGTTACCGAGTTGAGACACGCTGATGGTACTTGATCAGTGGCAAGAGGAGAACAAGCAAACTCATGCATGGACCCACTTGGAAACGGATGGGGAAAGCGGAACGCAGTGATGTGCATTGGGTTTTGGCGACCCAGGGGGATCTGCCTCTTGTTCTTCTTCACTTTCCTCATCTTATTGGAGCTCCTTGAGGTTTTGAATGTTCCCCTGTGCTGGGCTGATGCAACCATTTGACTGCAATCCTCATGTGACTTAGAAATTATTCCATGCTGTGTCCAAGGACAGATGTAAGGCAGAGCAGGAATGAACAATGAACATATTTATAGATTGTTCCTCTTTTCAGATGTCAGTAATGAACATAAATCATCTTCAGACCCAGGCCGTCGTGTACTGATTGGATCACTCGCACCCAGAGGAAAATGTGATGGTGTTAGGGCTTCGCAGTCTCACATTTCAGACCATCTGTCTGAAGGGAGGTTTGGAATCGAACTGTAAAGAAAAGCATTATTCACTTATTCATTCATTTGTTTTCTTCCTTAGGAGAATCACCTAACCATGAACATCCTTTCATGGTGCTGGAGTCCTTGCTTTGTTTCCACTGAGATTTTGGTCAGGGTGAAATATTGGATTCCTGGGAATGATTTCTGCTGTGTGGGAAATGGGGATTGCAACTAGAAAAGGTCAAACACGTGGCAGAGAAGGAGGGGAGGTTTTTGTAGTGAAGCCTTGGGAGAAATAAAGGAAACTGAGGAAAGGGAGCCCCGGTCCTCAGACAAAGTAAATCCTGAAAAGTTTCTCGTAGGCGAGGAAGGGTCAGTGAAAATTACGGCAGAGTCGCCATGATTGCTAATTTGAAATATCCAGAAACTCACTAGTGTGCTGTCTTTATTGTCTCCTCAACTCAGAATTTCCCTGATGGTGTTAAGCTTCTGTGCTTTCTCCCATCTCGGGTTTACAGGACCCTCACCTCTGACATTGCGGAAGGAATGCTTTCTGGGGTCTGGTCCGTGCTCAGCTTCTGACACTGTGTTTTTGTCTCCAAAGTGGACATTCTTCCTCTAGCGCCTCGAAAATTATTATATTCATACTCTATTTTTTCATTCCTTGGACTTCTTTAGTGGGGGTCCCAGGAGTTCTCTCCTTTTATCATTTTTACTCCTGAGGCAGCAGGGTAATTTGGGGAAGAATAAGAGATATATGTTAGAATCAGCCATACTTATTTTGTTCAGAATCTTCATTGGTGTTACAGTCATATACTAACCAATCTATATGTTATCACGAAACACTCCTTTTTCCCTTTCTTCTTCTATGAGAGTCTAAATTCATTTTTCTTAATGTTACTAAGTTTAAATGTTTCTGTGTTTTTAAGATTACTTCCCCCCCACCCCGAGAATGCCTTGCATCATTGAATAATCAGTTTCAGATCCAGATTTGCCCCAGAATCGACTGTTGCATGAATATTAGCATCTGTTTATGTTATGTTGCATTGCAATATCGGTTACATTATGAGCTGAGATATTTTGTTTGACAAAATGTTATGTTTCATTTTGGTTATTTTTGAAAATCAAGAACACTCTTTTGGAACTTCATAACTGGAGATAAAAATGTGCTTCTTCATAATTTGTCCTTCCTCTTCTGGGACAAGATATGGAAACATTTAAATTAGCTACATGCAGGTAAAACCAGCGGGTTACCTCTCTTTCAAGGTGTTGATCTTGGTTTGTTTTCTTTGTGGAAACGAATGATTCTGTTATCTCACTTTGGATACAATGGAAATTCTTCCTGATCATGAGAGTTCTATGTTATTCTTCTCAGAGTTGTTCGAAAGATTGTCCAGCTGTACCATGTAAAATCCTAAGAATTTATTTAATACATGAAAGCTTCTGGAGAATATGTCAAATTACTATTTCGTTAATCTTGCACTAGCAAGGCAACATGATCAGGCTGGGGAACGCCTAGAGTTTATTTTGATTTGTCTTACTTTGGGTTTAAATTTACCACCCACAGTTCCCTGAAATACATAAAGGCTTGTAGGTTTGGTATGTCTGCTTTGCTGTCGCACTGTAATGATGTCCAAATATGACGGTACTTAAAGTCTTCAGGATCAGACAGATCGAGAGTCATTTCCTCTTTCGCTAACCATGTCAGAGAACATTGGAAAAAATTCGTTTTCCCAATCTGCCCTTCCCGTGAGTTGATAGTTGCGCTGTTTGCATAGCTGACCACCCACTGAAGCCAAGGCATGTGAAACTGCTGTCCACTAAAATGGGCCTGAAAGTCACGTGGGACCCACCCAAAGATGCTACCAGTAGACCCGTGGAGCATTACAACATTGCCTATGGGAAGTCACTGAAAAGTCTTAAATACATCAAGGTGAATGCGGAGACACACTCCTTCCTTATTGAGGATGTGGGTAAGTGACACTCTGGTCTTGTTACTGGTCAGAACTAACTGTACACCTACATTCTCCTTCCATTCTCAGGGTGACTATTTGTGGGACAAAAATGGTACCCAGTGGTTCCTCGGGGATGGACAGCCAAGGTCAAGCGGCTGTTAAGCAACAGCTTTCATCTTGCCCATGGGCTTCCCCAACCTGCATTTGAAGTCCAGTACTCCTGGATCTCTCTCCACATTGATGTAGGGAACAATTTTTAGTTTCTGGATGTGCTTTTGGAAAATACATCGACCCTTTTTTATCTTATAGGAACTTGACAACTGGACAAGTCTGTAGCCTGATCTTGAGATTTCTAACTTATAAACCATGTTATAATTAGGGATTACTCAAGTAATATGTCCCTGTAGGGGTGTGTGATGTGTCATGCTTTGCCACATGTGGTTCAAAGATATAACATTTCTCACCATTAGATTTGATTCTGGAAGTTTGGGATATTTAGCATTTTGCCTAAACATATTCTTTTATAAGGGCAGGTGTAGGTGGTTTTGAACTTAGACTTTGAGCTGCCTCCAGTGGATCCTCTATCTTCTGCTTTTTTGCTCCCACTGGCCTGAAACCCTGTTTATTCTACAGTCATCTCATGGTCCAACCTTAAGATGGATCATAGGAAGTAACAGAATTCAGCACCTGTGACAACCAGGTTCCCCTCCGGCCACGTTAGCATTCTGCTGCCTTCCTTCAGTGGATCAAAACCAGCTCGTGGCTTCTTAGTTTCCTGGTCACCATCCAGTACACTTACTCCTTCTCTACCTCCTGCACTGTGATATTAAACTTTCTGGGTAGCAGAGCAGAAAGTGCACGGAGGAGAGACAAAGAGGGACAGATTCCCGTCTTCACGGTTCCAGCGAAACGTACGTTTCACCGGATCTGAATCTCCTCCACGTCACTAGGGCCCCACAGGATCCTACTGTGAGGTTAAATGGAGTTTCTATCCCACCAAAGGCACGAGCAACGTCACATGTGCTCGCTCAACCCTTGTTAGGGTTGCTGCAGAGAAGAAAAACATGCAGAAAGAAAGCCCTAGAACTCACTGCAGACTGAGAGTGTCTCCCCAGCATCTTTCTGATGAGTTAACCGAACAGAATCAGAGACACGCTGATGACATTTCTTTGAAATACGAATAAGCTCAGAGCGAAGAGAGAAAGTGCCTGGCGAAACCTGGTTTTGCTTTTTGTCTGAACCTAGAGCATTTCCCAGTTAGTCCGGCAGGTCGTGCCAAGCCCTCAATGCCACCGGGCCCTGCCGTGGTCAGACAGAAGGCGGACCAGTCTTGAGCATAGCAGGGGTCCCAGATGTGTAGCTGCCCCTGGGCCTCTGGCTTGAGAACTGAAGTTTTGTGAAAGGAACACTCCTCACTTTGAGCAATGCAATTAACGTTATTGCCTTTGACGGAGCTCTTACCTCTCCAACCCTGCATGCCCTCAAGTGCCCACAAGCTTTCATCTCTTCAAGGAATCGGCACCTTCACTTACCTTTCATAAGATAATAATTCATTTGGAGGAAAACCAGCACTACTAGAGTTTTGCTTTTCGAAGCCGCAAGTTCAGGGTACCCTCAATTTGTAACACGGTGTCTAGTTTTCCTTTTGCATCCCAGCAACTTCAGGGTCTCAGCCAAAGAGACCTTCGCTATGTGTCCTTGACCTGTAGATGCACGTCATAAAATGAAGCCCAATTATTTCACGCTTAGCATATCCAAGATCCCAGGAAACGTTTTTCTAGATTTTTGTTGAAATAGTCAAAGACAGCATGTACACATAGTAAGGGAAATATTTTATTATGAAAAGAGGAACATTCCATGCAGCTTTATTTATTGCATAAATAAAGATTTCCCATGAAGATTTCCCATGCACTAAATTTTATGAGTTACACTGAAATTTTCTCACTATTTTTTGGAGGTTGCCATTTGGAGTTTCCATTGGGAAATATTCTTCGTAGTTACTAACACTGTGGGTTAAACCAGTTATCTAGTGGACAGTGCATGCCTGTTTCCTACATTGATTTCACATTAAAAAAACGCAAAAGCTTTTCTTGTTGACTGTTCATGCATCCAGGTTTATTACACATGTCATGTACTTTGTATTAAATAAATTTTGTGTTCTTTTGGTCAGATGTGCTTCAGTTGCCTGGGATGAATGTCAGTGATTTTGATTAAAGAGAAGAGAGAAAGCTATAGTTAGACTGGTCACTTAATTCAGATTTTTATATTTGGTTATAACTGGTATAAGGAAGACGGTGACTTAAATTGTCATTCTTGGAGATTTGAAACGGTGGCTTGATATAAACCATATGTTTCAGAGCCGGGGGTAGTGTACTTTGTGCTGGTTACTGCAGAAAACAACAGTGGAGTGAGCCGTCCAGTTTACAGAGCTGAAAGCCTGCCTGGTAAGTCTTATCTAGAATTGGAGGCTGTATTTTTGTGACTTAGATTGGGAGATTCTTTGCTTCATCAGGTCAATACAAATCTAGAATCATTAAAGAGTTCCCAAACAAGAAATTTTTAGACTTGTATGGCAAGCTGAAAGATTGAAAACTAGGAGAGATTTATCCCTTCTTTTAAAATAATTTTGATGTAGGTTATTAGCGTATTGTCTTAAATTTCGGAGTACTCATTAGAGTAAACTATGTATAAAAGACCAAAAATGTGTGTTGTCCATACAGGTTAGGGGCCTAGTCACTCGTATGGCCTGAGCAGATCCTTTGGAAGATTGTTGAAGAGACCATTGAAATATGCGTTTAGGGATGCACTGAAATGTGGACAATACAACAGTCCTCCTTTCTAACGATCAAGTTACATTTTCCTAATTTAGGAGGTGAATGGATCAAGATTGATGGTTTTCCCATTAAGGGTCCAGGACCATTTAATGAAACCGTCACAGGTACTATTTGCTCATTCGGTTCATGTCTTCACCGAAGCACCATCTCAAAAGAGGGCCGTGCTTCTGTCACACACACATGTGCTCACAAACCTTCATCCGGTCCCCATCGCTAAACTAACACACATGCCGCACGGTTTTGGTCGATCTGCTCTGCACCGGATGGACCAGACTGCAGCCAGTCTGCAGTCTGCACTCCTCACTGCTCTTTCATGTTCTGGTGTGGGGGCATGTCTTCGTCCACATCTGGGGATGCTGTTGCGCTGTTAACAGGCAAATATGGTGGTTGAGATGGCAGTCCTGGCCCGATGAGGATATTTGCACCTCTTCTACCTGTGGATGCAGAAATGAATGGGGCCCACCAAACAGTGGCCTTGATTGGCTGACATGCTACATCAAGGCTTTCTCTCTTTTCTTATCCATGGGCTATCTTGTGATATGTTAGATAACCTGCCTTCCATCTCAGCTCCATATTTGTATATATGTGTGTTTTATCATTTGGATGTTGATGTTGTCTGGCCATATTGTTTTACTTGTTGGGAGACGTGTTGACATTTCCTGTGTGCTTCATGAATATATTTGATTCATGGTTAAACAATAATGCAAAATGAAAGCAGTTATTTCAGAGTGTGGTTGGGTGATATCCCAAAGGCAGTGTGGCAAGGAACAGTGTTTTTAAATACATCGATCTGGTATTGTTGTTGAGAGGAAGGTGAGTATGTGGAAACCAATGACCCTAATCTGCTTCTCAGGTCAGATTTGATGGGTGTAGGCAGTTTTCAAAGTCCGCTTTAGACAAAAGGAGAGTGGAAGAACAAAGCAACCAGAAAAGGAAACTGGATTTCTAGGAAAGGTGATATGTTCTTGTTTAAATACGTTGGATGTGAGGGGATGTAGTGGCGATGTCTTATAGGTGATTGGAGATGAGGGCCTGAAAATTGGAAGAGAGAAGCAAGAGGTAGGTATGGGTTTAGGAGTCAAGCTGTAGAGGGAGAACTAAAGCAGGGAGAGTGATGAGTGGGTGAGAATTAGGAGAGACAAGAGTAGAAGCCAAGGATCAAACCTTGGAAGACATTGACAGTACAAGAGTCAAGAAGGTAGTAGTACACCTAGAAAATGTGCAAAATAGGAAAGGATGTTTATTTCAGAGGTTGTCTTCCCCTAAAGATACACGTGTAAACATTCACAGGCACACATAAACCTTTTACTGACAGATGTACTGTGCCTTGTATTTGAATTTTATACTTTGTATTTAAATAACCGTTTTATTTTTATCATCTTCCTGAGAGAGTTTTCTGAAGGGCAGTTTTAGAGCAAGCAATTTCCTTACTTTTTCTTAAGTAGCTAATTTCTTATGCCTTCTTTCATAGAAACAGGTGTGTGTGTGAGAGTGGGTGTGTGTGTCCTTTCTGAGTAAGCACATGTGACAGAAACCCTGGGAACTGGGAACCACAGACAATCATGCCCCAGCTCACTCTTGGTTTTATGGACTGTGAGATCCTTTAACCTGTCTCTGCAGGAGCCTCTGTAGGCCCTAGTTGCCAAAGAACGCTCTGCTATAATACATAACACTGTATTTGCCATACATTATGTTAATAAAGGTGCTGGAAGAAATTGCTAGCCAAAACCTTTTGCAGTATATGATACAAAGCAGAACTTAAAAAAAATGCATATACAGAATGCATAGACTTGGTTACAGTGCTCCAGAAAAGAATTACATTTCATTGTTAATGAAAAAAAAAATAATTTATGGGAAATTATCAATAAGGGATCAACATGCATCTGTACCTTTTTTAATATGGCCTGGGAAATATGCTATGCTATTTTTCTGAGGAAATTGTTAATATATGATAATCCTGTTAAACAAAAGAAGTACTATTCTGAATTCCAGGTATCTTCATGCAAAGGAAGGGATTTGTCCTAGAAACGCAGACATTAGCATCTGCACCTGGTGTGAGGCCCCAGGGGTTGGCTCTAGTGCTTTGATCAGTAATACCTCACGTTCTTCCGGTGTTTATTTGAAACCAGAGGAAAATCCGTTCTTTTATTCTGCTGGAAACAGTGGTTTCAGTTCAGATTTCAGAAGGCCTCCTTTGCTGGCTGGAATCTATCTTCACCTCATGGTCTTTACTTAAAAACAGGACTTTAATTATTTAATTCATTCATTCAGGGCCTGCGGCTTTCCAGGCAGAGTTCTGGGTGCAAAAGACGCCACAGTGAATAAGATAGACAAGGGCCTTAATGGCCTTAACGAAGACTGCGTTCTAGTGGGAAAGAAAGACAGTAAACCTATAAGCAAAAAGTAACGCATACAACCTGTATGAGTTTGGTAGGGATGCCATAACAAAATATCGCTGACTGGTTACCTTAAACAATAGGTATTTATCTTCTCACAGTTCCAGAGTCTGGAAGTCCAAGATCAAGGTGTCAGCAGATTTGATTTCTCCTCATGTGTCAGCGGATTTGTCTCTCTCTGGCTGATCTTCCCTCTGTGGGCATGCATCCTGGGTATCTTTGTCCAAATTTTTGCTCCTTCTAAGGACACCAGTCAGATGGGATCAGGGCCACCTGAGTAATAACCTCATTTTAACTTGATCACTTCTTAATAGGCCCAGTCTCCAAACACAGTCACATTCTGAGGTAACTAGGGTTTAGGTCTTAAACATAAAAATTTGGGGGGTGGGGAGACACAAAATTTAGCCCGTAGCATAATCATAAATTCTTTGAAAAACCAGCAGCGCTGTGAAATAGGACAAGCAGGGTGGCGGAGCCTGGGGGGTGCCAGAAGGTGGCTGAGAGCCTATGAGGACTGTCTGAGAAGCCACAAGAGGGGAGGAAAAGCGTGCAGGGAGTCCTGGAGGTGGGCTGGACCTGAGTGGTTCTCAGATGGTCACTCAAGCAAATGTGGACACTCTCAGGACTCAGAAAATGATAGGACCAAGCAAAACTGCAACTCTAGGGCAGAAGTTTAGACTTCCTCTTCGGGTAGCTCATCGCATATCTTTTTGTTAGAAAGTGTTCTTAGTATGTAAATGTGAAATCTCTCCTGTTGAGTTGTAAACCCACCTGCCTTTGCTTTGTCCCAGGGAAGAGATGCTGCAAGTCCCTTCACTTATTGGAATCCTATTATTTAGTTTTCCTGCAGACTTTTCTGAAGTTGTTTTAGCTTTTTTCCTGTGACGGGATCTGGGTAATCTGCTCTGTGCAGAACCAGGCACTGGGAGTCAGAATGAGGACCACGGTCCAGGATGAGGACCACGGTCCACCTCTGCTTCCAGCCAGCCCGGGGCCTCAGAGGACAATTCATCTGCTCTCACTAGCTCTTCAGCTGGGAAATTTTAGCTCTCAGTAGGATCACATGTATTTTTAATAATGTTATGGTTTTCTAACAACCTAGTCCTTTGTGCTTTCCTTAAGCTCTGGTGCCCAAACTAGACATAAAATAGAAGTCATACTGATGCCTCATATTTTCTTTACATTATACTTAGTTCATGAAGCTTACCTTTTTTTTTTTTTTTACAGTTAAATTATAGCTCAGAGTCAAGTTCAGCACAGAGTTCACAATTCTCTTAGGCCATTTCCAACCAACACTGGCATGATACCTGTGGTCCAGCCATTGCTTTCCTCATCACAGTCACCCCCTGATCCCCAGGTTGCTCCCTGAATCCAGATAGCTTGAGGGCACTTAGCTTATTGTGCGCCTTGCCACACCTATGTCCTGGACTGCATCCACCTCCGTGACAATGGTCCCTTTGATAGTCTCACTCCTGTCACTGAAGATGAAGTTGCTCCCCTCCACAATCTAGAGTCATGAAATTCCCCATCATCTCACTTCTTCAGTGCCCTCATGTCAGAAGCTTGTTTCAGATCCAATCAGGCTTTGGGTCTGTAGACCCTTCCCCTTTCCAGAGTCCAGAAGCCGTCTCCTGGCTCCTTTCTTGCTTAGTTTATCTGGGTCCCCAGCATTTCAGCCGCACTCGTGTCAGCGTGGCCATATGCCAGACACCCCCTCCCCCCAGCTCTCTGGTTTTCCCTCCTGCGTGCTAACTGCTGAGCCTTGTGGGAGAAATAAAGAGCTAAGCTGGTATGCATTGTGACAGCTTCTTATAGCTGGTTTTCTAACTTCATCTGGGCCCTCGGCTCTGCTCGGCAATGATTTGTCCTTACTCAGTTTCCTTTCTTTCTCTCACAGTGGCTAGTCCAAAATTTGGCCACTTTCTTCAGGCTCCTTACCCCACCTGCCTTCCTATCACTTCTAGCAAGTAACCTTGTTTCCTGCCTCCCTGGGAAGTAAAGGTCATCAGGGTGACATCTCTTGTCTTCCCCCTCTTGACTTCTAAGCCTTCACGGCTCCCTTCCCTCCTCCTGGCTCTGAGGAAAGTTTGCTGTTCTCTTTCAGGCTGACTTGAGACACGGAAAGCTTCTTTGCAAGCGTGGTTAGACCCGAGGGCTGTTCTGGGGTCGGATTCAACTTTGGAGCCTCCCCTCCCCCATAGGAGCTGGCTCAAAAGCTGATTGGAACAGGTGTCAAATTATTCGACGCTGAAACAGTGAAACTATGAAACCCCGAAAACCAAAGCTTGGCCTCTTCCCTTTCTTCCCTGGCACTCCTTTCATAGGAAATGTCTGTGGACATATCAGGAGGGCATGCCCCGAGCATGCGTTTTGGTCTTTTCTATCAGTAGTTCATCAAAATGAGCACCCATCTCCAGGTGCATTTTCTTGCTAGTTTGTTTATATAGATGTGACTGATGTGGAATTTGAAAATTCTAACCCATTGTCTTGAGATGGGCTCCTTCCCTAATCTCTTAACTTAGAGCATAATTAACCCATCAAACCGTAATCGTCTCCACTGCACTGTTGCAGCCCAGACTCAGGCTCAGCCAACAGTGAGAGCTGACCTTCTGAGCCCCTCAGACATACAGTGATGGGGCTCCCCAGGAAGGCTCCAGGCTCTGTTCTAAGAAGCTTCTCGGGTTCTAAGCTTCCTTCTAAGGTTCTAGGGTTCCTTTCAGCTTTGAAATGTCATGAATTAATGACACTAAGGCACTTTGAATGAGTGATCCTAAGCTCTGCAAGCAGTTGGGAAGCATTCCTGAGAAATGGCTGTTTCCCTTAGTCTCCACCCTACTTGGAGTGTCTTAGGTCAGCAAATCCAGGAAGCGTATTAGCCAAGGAAGAAACACTGAATTATAGTTTCTGGGTGTTGGGGTGGTGACTGAATGCACAAGGGTGCCCAGGATAAAGAACTGTCTCCAGTGATACGCTGGAAGTGGCGCCCTCCCCTTCTCTGGCTGCAAATGGCAGGCGTTCTGCCAAGTGAGCCAAGGAGACGGTCGTGGTAACTCACTTAAACTGATGTGTGTGTGTATGACTCTGGGAGAGAGTAGCCTGGGTGGCGCAGCAATAGGCGAACCACAGGCAGCACTGCCGCCCTGGGCGGTCGTCAGATAATCCTGGAGCCAGATCCCGGGGCTGCTGAGCGTTGGACTTGAGCTTTAAGTGTAGCCCAGTTCAAACTTTTTAATTATGAATCAAAGACTGTCCTCTTTGCACGCACTGGTTTCAATTTAACAATTCTTTGGCCCACAGGGAATTAATACTGTCTGTGACATTATATTTTCAGTAGCTCTCTCATGCAATTATTAGTGTTTTTTTAAGTGTGCAGTGCACAGGGCAGACCTGGTTTGTGGTTCCTGGTCTGGGTGGTGAGCTCTTCTGGGGCAGGGCAAAATGATTTACTCATCTTTGTATCTCCAGAGCCTGGGCCAAGCGCACAGTATGTGCTCAAGACATGTTTGTCGAGTGAAGTGAATTTGGAGGCTGCGTCTTCTCCACACCTGTGCTCTGGAGGACGTGCAGTGTGTCAGGAGGTCGGGCACCCCCGCCCCGTTTAGCTGCTGGCTCTGGGGCTGGCCCCGGGCAGGCCACTTTGCCGTCACTTTGCGGTGCTGTCATTAGTCAGAGATCCTAGTTCTTTGCCCCCCCCCCCCCCGCCCCGTTTCTTGGCGGGGCCTGGGGGAAGGATGGCGTTGAATGCATTTGGAGATTGGAGTTCCTCAGGGCTGGCTGCTCTGTGAAGACACAGTCAGATCCACCTGCTGCGGGGTTACCTCTCTCCACGTTCATCCTGGGGCTCAGGCCTCTATGTGAGGGCCTGTTTCAAAGCCGCCTCTCACATCAGAATGGTTAGACTTCACCAGCCTTAGAGGTTGTTCTTTAATCATAAAAAGTAGGCAGTAGAGGCTTGTGTGCAGAGCTGTTGAACGTCATTTAGCCAGACGTTCTTGGGTGGGAACTCGGGAGTCTCAGCCCAAACAAGAATGCCATGGGAAGGACTCAGCGCCGGCCAGCTGCCCGGAAGAGGCAGCAGTGGTGAGCAGCCTTCCAGGACAGCAGGGCTGAAACCCACATTTTGCGGTGTTTCATCTCCATGTCTACACTGATGAGTGTCAATATCTGTGCACAGATTTTCCCTTCAGTGAACTGTTAGGAAACCAGCGACTGTGAGCGAGGCCCTTCCCCCCATGGACGGGCGCGTATTTCAGAGGCTCGTGAGTGGCTGCTTCGAGTGGGTGGGGCAGGGGCTGTGGACAGCTGGGGAGATGAACTGTCCCCACTGTCCCCACGTGTGTGGCCTTGAATGGAATGTCGGCCGTCCTTGCCGTCAAGTCTTAGAGGAACCTGCAGTAGTTAATAAACCTACCGGCCCGATAAGGCCAGCGTCTTGGGGGCTGGATGCCACTTTCTGACTGCTTATCTGTCACCGGCTTTTCTTTCGACGTCTGAGTGAAAAAGAGGGTGGGAGGGGCAGTGACATCACTGAAGAGGGTTGCAGCTTCTCATACAGGCTCCCTGCAAAGGAAGCTGTCAGTCCTGAAGGAAAGCACTTTCTTATCTCAGTTGCCAACCTATTCATATATTGTAACGGGATCTTTCATTTGCATGTTGGAGAGTGCTAAAAATTGAAATAATGAATAGGAAAAAGGTCTTTCACATCCAGGAAACAACTGCATTGCTGAGTATCCTACTCCCAAATGAAACAAATGAAGAAGAGCTTTAGACTAAAACAAACCAAACCAGAAAAAAGCTTTGAATAATTTTTCTTAGAATTTTTAACACCCCTTCCTCTTAGCTTACATCGACCAGCAGGCTCTGTGTCCTCTGTGAGGTGAGGAAATGCTAGGTGTCCACATTTCAGCCGTTAAGGAGCTCAGGAGAGGATGATTGCCTCCTTTGCTTTCTGTGGCCCTCTTGAGTCCTCAGGAAGTGTGGCTGAGAACTGAAGCACCACCAGATGGGCCCAGCAGATGCTTCTAATGATGTGTTTTCACATCCCTCGTGGAGGAAGCTTTGCAGCGGGTCACCTGCAGGAGGTCCCCGTCCTTCCTTCCACCCTGAGTCAGGTGAGGCTGGGCCAGGGATGGGGAGTGAGTGAGCTGGGCCCAGGCAGGTGGCTGAGCACATCGGCAACTGTGTCACTGTTCCAGGCTTGTAGTTGAGCCACTGCCCTGAGCAGGACACAGAGACCTTAGCTCTGCCTTCGTGGTGGTGGAGAAAAATTATTGGTTTAACGTAGGGAGAGATGCCCCTCAAAGGGCTTATGATCTGTAAGACTGAGGGATGTGTCCATGCAAACAGTTATAGGACTGCTGATTTCTTGTTCTGGTCGTAGAGCACGGCTTCGTCGCCAACTTGTGCAGAGTTTGCCTGTGTCGTTAATGTCCTGCTGGCTGCCATCGTGGGGCGACCTGGCCTTTGCAGCCTCAGTCCTGTGCGGTGACATTGATGGTGTAATTTTCACTGATATTCATAGCACCACTGGGGTCAGAGTCAGCCACTGATTGGCATTTTTGGATGACATCCTGAAGCTGCTGACGTACTGGTCATTCTTGGGGCTTCTCAAACTGGGTTCTCAGAACTCGGGAGAACGTGGCACTGCCAGGAGTCCAGGAAGGCATGAGGTAAACGATGCAGATCCGACGGCTAGTGGTTTCTTGATGGCCGGTTATTTAAAATGTTATTTTTGACTTTAAAACAGACACCAAAATATTATAGAGTAGTCTATAAAATTCAAATGCAATTTTGGGATAAAACCGAGATTGGGGCTGAATTGCCACGCTCCAGGCTTCTGGGGGTTGAGCTCATTTTCTCTGCTGTTACATAAACCTTGGTGAAGCATCTGAGGAGCTCTGTTCAGTGGTAAAGTGAGCCAGCACTTTTGTGAAACAAACAGCCGAACAAAACAACATGGTTGGAGTGGAGCGGTCCCGGGTTGGCTGAAGCATTTGCTTTGTTTCTGAGACAGTCCTGCTGGATTTTGTGGACCCCACTGGCCTGTGGGGTTGGCCTCTAACTGCACCGTCCCTTTCTATACCCGATGTTGAGTAGGATTCCCTGTGGCTTCCTCATCTGGGGACAGCCTGGCTGTCCCCGCGTGGTCCTAGGAAGCAGGAAAGAGGAGTCTCTGTGAAACCTGGACGGGGGGCGGCAGAAATCTTAAACCGAGGGCACTTGGGTTTGTCTGTATTGAAAGTTAGTTTTAAATGCTTTATAAAAGGCTTCCCCAATCCTTAACATGATTCGTAATTGACATTGATCAGCTCGGGGGAGATCAAGGTTTTTTGGTTTTTTTTTTCCTTTCAAGACCTTCTCTCTTCTCCCAACCCCTCAAAAAGCAGCAGCGATGGACTGACTCCAGACGATGGTTTAGGGGTGCTGCTCTGGTGTCTCTGAAGGACGCTGAGATGCGTGCCTGTCACACGCATTCTCCCCTTGGTGTCCACAGTGCCTCCCGGGATGAGTCAGGCAGCCAGGCCACTGGGGTAGCTGACCAAGTACTTGGCTTTTCGTCAGATGGTCGCTCCTCGGAGACGGAAACACGGATGAATGTAAGGGGACTAGTGTGATGAGTGGATCCTGACGGAACAGATGGACCCAACTTCCCTGAAGAGCAGCCAGGCCCTTGGGAAGGAGCTTGGCTGGCATCTTCTGAAGCAGGGGTACCCACGGCATGAAAGTCTTAGGTGGTGATGCCTGCCTCTGCAGACCCGTCCTTCACCAGAGGTGTCTGAGAAGCACCAAGGGGGCCCTCGTCCCGGACGGGCGCCACGCTTATGCCACAGCGTGCTGCTGGCGACGCCAGCCCTGCAGCCGCCGTGAGTTTCGGAATAACAGTGCAGGGAACCAGGGCAACAACTCCGACAGACCTGGGCTCCGATGCCAGCTTAGTGCCTCTTGCTGCCTGGCTTCAAGATTCTCCCTTAATCTTCCTGAACCTCGGTTTTATTGTCTGTCAGTGGGGTGTTTATTGGGTTATTGTGAGGGTGCTTGTCAAATGACTTACGTCGTAGGGATCCGATAGATTAGGAAGGTTGGTGATGCTCTGACAGACGCTATTCCAAAATGAAGCCACGAGATTTCCTTTCTCCTTGTTAAACAGCTGGGCCTGTCCGAATAGACAACAAGTCGGTATGTCGTTCAATGTACTGAGGTCCTGCAGAGCTTTGGGACTCATCAGAGGTGTTGCAGGAGGATTATGTCAGAATTCAGCCAGGAAGAAGGAGCCCTTGGCAGACAGAGGCTGTGAGGTGTTGCTGACCCGCCCCCGTGTCGGGGGGGGGGGCAGGGGACCCAGACTCACATTGAGGGCAGCAAAGCACGTGTCTCTCTCCTCCGGCTGAGACAGCTCATGTCACCCCCTCTAACGCATCTTCCCTCCCCCTCTCCTGCCCCCTCTCCGCTTCCTAATCATGCTTATTCATCAAAAGCACATACAAGCTCTGGAATCTCACCCAGACAGATAGACGTGGGGGGGGGGGTGTTTTCACAAGCCCTCAGGTGTTCTGATGCACAATGCAGCCTGAGGACGGCGCCTCGCGGCCGGAATCCTGCCCACCCTCCGACCAGTGTCTCTGGTGGCCTTGAGGTCTGCTGCTTGGGGAGGCCGGGGAGGCTGCCTGGGGCAGAGGCTGGGCAAGTGGAAGGCCAGTGGGCACCCCGGCATGAGGATGAGGGCCATCTTCTCAAAGCTTGGAGGTCAGCACAGTGGGAGTCAGGTTGGTCCGTAAGTGGGACAGACCACTTACTCTGCGAAGCTCTAGACTGAGTGATCCCTCACATTCTCCTGGAAAACGAGAATGTCCTGCTAGCTGAGACCAGGCTGGGGAAAGCGGTCCCAGACAGCGGTGGCCGTGTACTTTTATGCCAACGAAGAGGAGGCATCTGCTCAGAGTGATTGGTAACTGAGATGCTGATGAGGGCAATGAACAGTGCTTTCTATTTATGGTGCAAAAAAGTCACCTGGATGGAGACAGCCTCATATTTTAGAGGCTTTGGCAGTAAGTCCATCTCTTTTGCTCACGTCTGGTTCTTTGGAACCCATTTTTTTAGTGCCCACTGTGTGTCAGGCATCACGAAAGGCTTTGTGATACACCCACAGCTCACTTTCCGGAAGGAGCCACCCACCCATCCACTGAATCTGATAAATGGGCGATTTCATTTTTATCGCGACCACAAACACAACAGGCACTGTGTGCTTGATAGATGCCAGTACGATGTGAAATGCTTTACGTGGACTCGATTACAAAACCCAGTGTGCTGGACACTAGTTTACAGAGGAGGAAATTGAGCTTCGGGGAGGATTCTCAAAATCACACAGGCAGTGAGAGGTACACTCAGATTCAGACCCCTACTTCGGGGCCTGTGGAAGCCCAATTCAGAAACGACACGTTTAACGAAGCCTTGAATTGTAAACGGGCAAAGCGTCATGTTGAATTTTGGATTTTTTTCTTTGTGATAAAACAGATTTTAATTCCCTCCAATTTCAGAATTCTTGCCAGTTTGCATAGCTGGCGATACAAATCGGGAGAGACATTCTTCTATTTATTTATTTTTATACATACATTTATTTATGGCTGTGTTGGGTCTTCGTTGCTGCGCGCGGCCTTTCTCTGGTTGTGGTGAGCGGGGGCTACTCTTCGTTGCGCTGCGCGGGCCTCTCATTACTGTGGCTTCTCTTGTTGCGGAGCATGGGCTCTAGGTGCACAGGCCTCAGAAGTTGTGGTGTGTGGACTCAGTAGTTGCGGCTCGCGGGCTGTAGAGCACAGGCTCAGTAGCTGTGGCGCATGGGCTTAGTTGCTCCGCGGGATGTGGGATCTTCCCGGACCAGGGCTAGAACCTGTGTCCCCTGCATTGGCAGGCGGATTCTTAACCACTGCGCCACCGTGGAAGTCCTGGGAGGGACGTCCTAATTGTGCCTGGCTTTTGGATACTTATCATAATCTACATGGCAACTGTTTCACCCAGCTGACCTGCCTCGTGTACGGTGTGTAATCACTGTAGGTCTTCTGTGATCGACCCGTCTGTGCAACATCTACGTGGTTATGTGGTACCCAGAGTGATGGACGGAGCCTGTCCTGCCAAGTTTAAAATACACTCGGCACTAGTGGATGTGAACTTGACTACTCTTGGCAATTGTGACTTCCTGTTTTCAAGATAAAAGATTTACAGGGATTTATTAGAAAAATTTCAGAAGGCTTCTGTGAGGCTATCACATACGGTTTAGAGAAAACAGATAATCTCCTTGCAAGTGAATTTGAACCATATGAATAGTTTTTCTTCATGTGCGCATCAGCTTAAAAGAGGACTCCCAGATGATCTATAAAAGATCTATAAAAGCTGTTGAAAGTATGTATCACCAGAATTTTAAAGGAAGGAAAATTTGAGAGTACTTGAAAAAAATTGTGGTTGGCTTTTCTAAACTCAGAGATTTGAAGGATGGAGGGCTGTGTGTTGAGGGATGACACTGTCATCTCACTCAGGTTTCCAGAGTCAGCGGCCTCTGCGCAGTCTGGGGGCAGTTGTCTGGGACAGTCTTGGGGGAGGGGCCTTGTCTGGTTCCTTAGCTACCTGCTGAGTATACTGTCTGATCCATCAAAAAAAAACGCATACATGCACGTGTAATGCCTACTGTGCAAGGCATTATGCTCTCACTCGGAAGGGGGCCTGTCCAGCTCAGAACCCTTGTCCCACATTCATTAGCAGAAGAGGTTGGGTGTTTGGTGGGATGGCTCGTGGGTAAGGGGAGAGCATGAATGGAAGGGGCGTAGGTGGACAAGAAGGGAACTTGGCCTCAGTGGCTGAATTCAGGTCGCTGCTTGGCACTTAGCCGTGTGGCCTTGGGTCTGTTACTTCACCTCTCGAACCTCAGTTTTCTTGTGGGGATTATGACATCGATCCTACTCACCTGGGAACTGTTGGAAGGACAATTAAAGTGAGCCACGCAAGAGCTCGTGACAAACTGGGAGGTTGTGCAGAGGGTAGTCGGTGTGGCTGGTTGCACTATAGCCTCAGCCCTGTCCCCAGAGCTTGCTCGCAGGCCTCGCCTCGTCCTCGAACCCTGGAGTGGAGGGTTAGACAGCAGGCCGGAGCCTGGGGGAAAGCCTGCACAGTCCGAGGGGGTGGCATGGCCGACGTTCAGTGGGCCTGGCATGGGTCAGGGCCTCAGGCAAAAACCTGTGCCGTCTGGGACCGAGCTCCTTGTTCCTGGAAACACGCCTTTCTCCTCCTCAGGGACCCTGTCATTTGGGGGCATTCCAGTGGTCTTTTTCCTTATTACTGTTTGTTCAGAATTTTGCTCTTGAGTGTCAGGGGCTGTTTGTCCTGGAGCCCAGCCCTACAACACTCCCCAAGGTCCCCCCGTAAAAGTGCGCTCTCCAAGGATGCTGGTTCCACCGTAAAATAGGAGGCTGGAAGGGTCCCAGGACAGGGGCAGAGCCGCAGAGCGGGAAATGCCATCTCTGGTCAGTAATTTATTTTTCAGCTGACTCCTGCGAGACCCATGCGTGTGTTTTCGGTAGCTTTGCCCATTTTGCTGGAGATCATCCCGGAAGTCCCACGCTGATGTGCTGCCTAACGCAAAGGACGGGAGCGTGGTTGTGTCCCACGGGGCTTTAGCATAAGAGCCGTGGAGGGCAGCCCTGAGGCCGGTCAAGTCGGTGACAGCAGCGTGGACACCCACCACGTTTACTGCTGCCGCTGGGGAGATAGGCTGTGGTAGCCAGGTGGGTTGGGGGGAAGCTGCCAGTCCCACTGGGAAAGCGAGCAGAGCCAATGGCCTGTGGCAGCCTGAACAGGAGTCATTTCTCACCCCCGCGTCACTGAGGTTCCCTCGAGGAGGTATGAGCTTTTCTTAAAAGTAAAGTAAGCATCGTATGTTGTTGGCAGAGATCGTTTTCACCTTATAGACTTTTTAAAAAACATAGCCCTGACCCCTGCCCAAAGCTGGACACTCTGGAACCAAACACCAGCCGCGAGGGGTTCACCTCGGAGGGGCCGTGGCATCACTCGTGAGAGGGGCTTCAGTTTTGTGGGTGGTGATAGTTTGTATTGGGGGCGCACGGAGTAAAATATGACTTAGAAGATGTAAAGAGAATGAAGCAAGGTTTTTTGCTTCCTTTAAAATTTCTTCTCTCGACCTCTAGCCCCCTGCTTATGGCTCATGTCAAGTTTATTTCATAACTTTGCATAAATCTGAAAATGACACAAACTCCATCCCTGAAAAGTTAAACTCGGTTGTGTATTTTGTTCTGAGGAATGTCCTCCAAAAATGTGCTAACTTCAAAAACCAAACCAAAGCTTCACTGAGACTAAACATGCTCCTCCTTTTCCAGATTTTGCTTTCCATAAACGGTTTTTACAAGATATTTTCCCTATTTATGTTTAAAAAACTATTCTTACCCTCGCCCCACACAAAGTCTGTTCAGCAGTGACACATGCTGATGGAGAAAATCCATGTCCACAGTCACCCACAACACTTAACAAGATTTGCCAGCCTGTACCTTTCTAGAAACACTGGATGTCACGTTGTCATGAGTATGTAACAAGAGATTCCCACTAGGAACGCATAAGACTAATCAACTCATAGGATTAATACAGGAACTCATTCGATTCCTCAATGCTGTGGCGTTAATGACTTGGACTATTGGTACTGAACACTTTGGGCAAATTATTTTCTTTTGAATTAGAGCGATAAGCATATTTGTCATTTCTGTAGTTGCTTGGAGGTCCCTAATCTTTATAGAGGCTAGACCTTGAAATGGAGAGCCCACCCCTGAACTTGGAATAACATTGAAATTGTAGTATAACCCCAGCGAAAGTGGTTACACTCACATCACCAGGGTGCAAGACCAAGTTTTGTATAGTTAGTTCATTGACTACATTATTGGATTAAAAACAAAAAACATCTCAGTAATCTCTACTTTGTGAACTGGGGAAAATACTTGTTGAACCATTATACGGTATTCTCTCAGTAGCCTTTAGGAATGGCAGTGCCCAGTGACTGATTAGATAGTTCCAGCTAATATTCAAAAGGATATTCCTTTTGGTTCGATTCAAGACATTGGAGCCAGGTGTCTGGGTTTTCGGAATAACCATCTCCAATGGCTATTTACTGTGCTGTTGAAACTCACTAACTCATGACATTTGTTTTTGTATTTTGTCTTAGTGTTGAACTGTTAGCTTAGGTGGGAATTTGCCAGTTTAATAAAATTAGTCAGAACTGATGGCGGGGTTGATATACAGAAACTCATTAGATAACTGGATCCCCAGAAAGGGCTAGAATGTGGCCCACTGTCAGAACCAGGCAGTGTAGTTGTCACATGGTCCACAGCCCTTGTTCCCAAGTTTATCAGCTCTAAATTGATGTAAAAACAAAACGTTGAACACTAAGTATTGGCCACTGGAATGCCTTGCCTTGAGAATGTTAACAATGAGAAAGATTCTTTTTTTTTTTTTTTTTTAATTTGGTTGTGCTGAGCCTCACTTGCGGCATGCCTGTGGAATATAGTCCCCTGACCAGGGGTCAAACCCGGGCCTCCTGCATTGGGAGCACGGAGTCTGAACCACTGAGCCACCAGGGAGGTCCCTAGAGCGATTCTTGAGATTTTCAGTTTAGTAAGAAGAGTTCTCTAAATGGATTCATTTAGCAGGAAGGCAACAACAGACATGGGGAATAGCAGCTGGGTTTGTCTGAAGGGGCAAGACTTGGACATGTAAGAGAAATTAAGATCAAGACCAGAGAGCGGTATTTAGTTCTTAGTGATTCGCCATAAAGACAAGGAAAGCCCATTTTTTTTTCAACTGTATAGTGGAAAAGCTTCCAGGAGGACAGTTAAAAATAGCATGAAAGTGTTTGCTATATTTCACGCTGACCTTTTGCTTTAATAGAAGATATATAGTTTTGGCCTTAAGGGGGCAAGAGGAAATAGATGAAAAGGAACATTGTAAAACATCCAAGATTTCTGGCTGGCAGTCTCACACACAGTATGTTTTCACTTTAAGTCCTTGAGATCTCTCCGTGTGCAGTGTGGGGAGGAACGTGGACACGGAGCGTCGAAGTGCCCTTGGGGGAAGGATGTTCTTACTAGAACTGGTAACCAAAAATGGATGTTTTAAGCCCAACTGCTAATTGTGGTGGTCAGTCTTTGGATACGCTTTCCATCCTTGATGGTGAGCTCCAGGGTTTGCTGTTTAATGGTCTCTGTGTCATGTCCTCTTTAAGAAAAGGACGTGCCCAACAAGCCCTTGCGGGTCCGAGTCCGCTCCTCCAACGACCAGCTGTCCGTGGCGTGGAAGGCGCCTCACCTGTCTGGAGCTAAGAGTCCACGCAGATCACGGGGCTTCCTTCTGGGCTACGGAGAAAGTGGCCGGAAGATGAATTATGTTCCACTGACGAGGGATGAGCGAACACACGAAATTAAAAAGCTAGGTGAGTTTCATGTTCATTGCTATTCGATGTTTTAATGATGTTGGCTGTCATTTCAAGATTTTGAAGCCTGTTCGTGACAGAACGTCGTATTTCAGTTGTAACGTTCATTTTCCAGGTATTACAGTTATTCAAAACCTCATTCTCTGTTCTATCCTCCGTCCATGCCTCCATTCTTTCCACCTTCTGTTAGTGGTGGGACAAGGCTGCCCAACAAGTGCCCTTCAGCGGCTTCCTGACCCAGTTGCACTGGGTCATTTTTCTGGATGTGAGGGGGCGGGGCTAATGCTTTTCCATCTCGGCTCTGCTCTCATCGTTTTGCTCTCTAAGCTGCATCTTAGATCCTGGGCTACTGGACCTTGCATCCCATCGAGATGAAATGTGGTGGCAGCTGATGGAGGCTGCGGACCCAGCCCGCAAACCCTCCTTCCTCTTTGCAAACCCTCATCGGGTGTAGGAAGCATCAAAGCACAGGCCGTGGAGGCTGTGACCGGGAGAGGTTACGTGCTTGGTTGCTTGGTTCCAGGCCTGATCTCTGCTGGCCTTGCTCCTTGGTAGGCCTGGACAGTGGACCCGGACCACGCTCCCAGGGGCACAGCAACGATCCCTCACGCCTGGCGCTTCCTTGGGGGTGGAGACACTGCAACACTCGTGCAACACTTCTGCTTTTCTCCCTTCCCTCATGCCCCCTTACCTACGTGATGAGTTTCGCAGGAGGCGCTGGGCAAGCGTGGCTCGGCCCCTCCCTACCGCCTCCTCTGGGGGAAGCCAGGCTGCAGAGTACACATTCTGTTCTGCCTCTCTGTGCCCGAGTCGTGGAGGGCCCAGGCTCCTGGGGCAGCAAGGTCTGTCCGACTCTGGGCTTTGCTGTTAGAACGTACACCTGCCCCGTGTTCTCCAGCTTAGTTTGTACGAGCCATGGATATTGTGGCCTCCACTGCTTATTCTTGTTCACTTTCTAATTAGATCAGTGCTCAGGCAAGGAAGAGGGTGTGATTTATTGGGCCTCCCCAAGGCTCCAGTGGGAACGAGGGTCCTTCACGACGCTCATCAGGCGTGGCTTGGCTCCCAGCCTACGCAGTGAGGGGCTAGAGACTGACCTGGGCAGATTTCAGCTGGTGGAGACACCGAGCGGAAGCCAGGCTGGACTCGCTCCCTGGAAGATTCTCGGAAGTTACCTTCCCTGCTCTGCTCACACACCCACTGCTGGAAAAGTCTGTTGGGTGCTCATGGCACAGGGTCAGCCTGGCGTTCTGTGGGCTTCACGGGGTCTCCACGTGGTGGCACAGGCAGCGGTGAGCCAGGCATGGCATTGAAGCCTCAGAATAGACTCCAGACTTTTTCCAGCCCGAAGAGACTAGCTACCTGTCTGCTTCAAAGCCGCACGAAAACAAGAGGGATCGTGGGAGCGAATGGAGAAACCCGAGCTGTGCATGCTTCGTGAAGCCTGGCTGCAGGATTAGCAGCGAGACCCAGAGCTAGAGGCTCCACACCTGGAGCCACAGAATAATCTGGGGGCTCTTCATTCATTCATTCATTCATTCCTGGGCCTACCCCTTGCCTTGAGTGGTTGTACTGTGCAGGTTAAGTGGCTCTGTTTTGGTGATTCAGGCCAAATTCTACCCAGGATATCAGCAGATAAGTAGTCACTAGTTTTGCATTTCTGATACTGTAGAGAGAGCATTTTGTAAGTGGAAAGTTTTCATTGTGCTGCATCTTTCATAGACACCACACATTAAAATGTCCTTCGGTGTCAACAAATTTTTCATCTGACTGGTTCTGTTAACTTTGTTTTCTCAGTAGTGAACCCCTGGCTCGCCTGAGTGTAGCAGAAGGATTTTTGTTTGTTTGTTTGTTTTGCTTCCTGAACTTGAGCAAATGTTGGAACTGAGGTCAGTGGTGGGCCCTGATCCTGGCCTGAACTGACAGCTCAGGACTCTGAGGCTTCCAATACCACCTGCTAGCTTAGGAATTTTCAACAAATAAAAAGCGTTGGGAAAAAAAAAAAAAAAGCATTGGACTTGCCATTGTGAACGATCTAAGTGGTCACCTCGAGGAGGAGGTCTCACTGGACACTTGCTCCATCCTGGCCAGGAGGATGGAATGATGTGAAGAATTCCTGTGGATGTCGGCGTGGCCCGCTATGTTAGGGGATGCCTGTCTCCTTATTTTATCCCGCATAGGATTTTAATTCCATTGATGACCGAGATGCCATTGAAAGTGTGGTACTGCAAGGAATGGCCAAACGTTAAGGAAACTTGGAGAAAAGTGCCGGGCCTGCGGTCCTTGGAGTCATTCATTAAACACGTCCTCCTGGGCATCTTCCATGTCAGGCACCATGCTGGGTACCAGCTGCCCGGCGGTCCCTCACAAGGGCCGACGGTACCCAGAGTGCTTAGTGCTCACTGTTGTGAAAGCAGCTGGAGAGGGAAAAGCAGGCACCGGAGGCAAGAAGCTCGGGGCCTTTTGCGGGGGGAGGGAGGGCACCAGGGTTGAATCCTGTGGTCAAAGGAGTCCCTGGGGGCATGGGAATACAGAGGGAGAGGAGGTAGCCAGCCCAGGTGAGGTGGGAGCCGGACAGTAACGAAGAATGAGCAGGTGTACATTTGGAGTCCTTCAGAACGTTTCCACGGACCTTCAGAAGTAGTTTCTGCCACATTACGCCGAGGTTGGGAAGTGAGGGAAAACGGTGGCTCTGACAGGGAGGGTTGGGGCTTGGGGTCCTGTGGTCCCTGGGCTGGTGATGCTGCAGTCATTTGGAGATTTTATTTCTACCCTTTATTCAATAATCAGGAGCACAGAAAGACGTGTGCTTTTCTATCACTGTGTTTTTATTATATTTCTATGAAAAAGAGACGGACTGGTGCATACCCAGCTGTCAGGTGCTTTCTCAGGCCCGGGGTCAGTGCCCGGTGAGCCCTGGGCCCTGCCCCTTCCTCACCTGCATTAGTAAGAGCCTGGGGTTTGGAGCCACACAGAGCTGGGTGTGAGACCAGTCCTGCATTTAGGCCATGACCCTGGGGTCAGTTCACTCCACTGAGCTGGTTCCTCATCTGTGAAAAGGAGACAATGAGAGTAGCTTCCTCGTGGGGCTTTGTCGGCACTAAATGAAGAATTGATGTGCAATGCTTAACGCGGCACAGAGACTAGACCCAGTACGTGTGAAACCATTGTTACAGTTTACTGCAGTGTAGACTGTTCCTTTGAGATCATCTCGGGCCAAGCTGACTTGGAGAGCACAGCAAATCAAGAACCTGGGCGTTCAGCAAATCCAAGAACTTGAAGAGGTGCATCGCAGATATGTAAAAAAGTCAATTGTGGGAAATTATTCTTTTCTTGGTGGTTCCTGATAAAAGATAAGCCACTGCTTTTCACATTTAGTTATTTGTACATGTTCCCGGATTGTGAGGTTGAATGGCAGAGTGTTTTCTTTGTTGACATTTGGTGTACTTGCCAGTAGCAGCAAGAAATGAACAGACCTGAAAGGACTCCAATGTTGAGAAGTTTAGTTGGATGTTCTATGAATTCAAGTGTTACAAACTTGATTCTTCCCTTTTGTAAAACATATACTTCAAAATTCTCTGACAGAATAAGATGTGAGAGCCTCAGTCTAAAAATTCATGTGACAGTATGAGTTTCACCTGCCCTATGTGCGTGTGTATTCACACACACACACACACACACACACACACACACACACACGGGAGGGAGCAGGTTGTCCAGTATTGCCCCTTCCCTTGAAATGTGATTAGACTTCAGACGTTTACTTTACATAAACAGGGCTCTCAGTGTGAGTGTTTCTGAGCACGAGTCTCCTTTTATGTTTAACTTGACGTGCTGTTTGTAAAAACGACAGGTTTATTTTCCCACTGCCATATGGAAGTTTGCAATTCCTGCAGGCAGGACACCAGTGTTAGAAGTTTCCTTTAGGGTCTCAGTGCCGTCTTGTTAATGGGCGTTAGAAGTATGTCAGGTTGCCTCATTTTTATTCTTGAATTGATCAAGGCTGCTACAGGAAACTAGGTCGCTAGAACCTGGAGTTGGGCATTAGCAACTAGATTTAGGGAAGATTATTAGTCCTTTTAGGGGTGTGACCTTGGGCAAATCAATCCATGTTTATGGCTTTACGTCCTTATTTGTAAACTAAGAAGGTCAAATTGGAAGCTAGCCAAGGTTTCACTGGGGTCTCAGACTCCGTGATTCCATAGCATTTGAGAGTTGTAAGTTTTAGTTCATTATTGTAATTTGTTTCCAAATAAAGTTTTCAAGTTTCGGGTAAGTTGGACATTAGTGGGCCCAATGCACAATTTGGGGGGTGGGGTGGAGGTGAACTAACTGAAAGAACAATCCAGAAATAAAGGATGAATTTACTCTTCCATTTGCCCTTAGCTAATCTTCAGAGACCCCGTTCTGAGGATTTTAGTTCGAAGGGCACAGCATCCCATCCGGGCTGCAAGCCTGGTGCACTGGCTCTTCTTGTCTCTCTCCCTTCTTTTTGATGACAAATAAAAACAGTCATTCCCTCCTCTATATTTGGAGGTAAAAAAATTTTAGGGAATTGTGTGGGTAAATATTCCGTTCATTTCTTTTTTAAACATTGTTCTTCTTTCTTTGATGCTAATGAGCTAGAAACCCATTTTCCAGGAATCATAGGTAAAAATCCCTTCCACATTTCCTGACATAAATCGTGTTCTTTTTGAGTTTAGTTCCTTACAGTTCTTGGTCTCACCTGTAGTTTTCCTGAATAAGTAGGAATGCCCAAGAGAGATGAGAAGGTAAGAGGAGAGGAACACAGACGAGCAGGGGTGTGCTTTCCAGAAAACCAGCTGCAGAACCTCATCTCTTGCTTGTTGGTCCACAGCCTCCGAGTCAGTGTACGTGGTCTCACTGCAGTCCCTGAACTCCCGGGGGCAGAGTCAGCCGGTCTACAGGGCTGCCCTAACAAAGCGGAAGATTTCAGGTATGTCTCCAAGGACGCGTCTGGTCAAGCCATGGTCTAGGGCTTGTTTCTTTCTGAATGATGCTGGCTGAGCGACAATGCACATGGCTTTTGTTGAGTATAAAAGGAAACAGCAGGGCAGACTTGGTCACATTTTGGAAGCATGTGTGTTTCTTTTCTACTCAGAGGCTAGAGTGTTCTTGTGATGAAATCTATCTCTGTGTATATTTGAATGGCTTCAGATCTGTCATGATAGGAGTGCCGAGCATTTACTCCGTTTAACAGGCACAGTCTGCTCCATGCATAAGCTGCCCTTGGTGAGAGACTGGGAACAAAGGGAGAGAAGGACGAGTAGGTGTGGAGGGGGCAGCGTGCAAGAGACGCACTCAAACTTTATTTCAGCTAAAATTGCCTAAAAGTAGCATTGAGAAGAGTGAGAAAAATTGTAATAGTGTCTTGCTGGTAGCCTGATCATTGGTTACTTACTAAGGGATACTTTTTTCCACATCCATTCAACAGATATTTTTTATATCAATCATATAGTAACAAATTAAATATACCTTTTCTGATTCACGTGCCTTAATTTAAAGAGGGAACCTACAGCATAATGATTTTCATGAATTCACAATTTATTTGAATTATATAATATAGCATATATCTATATATTATCCTTTTATACTGATAATTATTAGAATGGTACGTTGTATAAGAAAAATCCCACATGTGTGTTGTTTCACTGTTTAAATTCTTTAATTGCTGCTCTAGAAGAAGTCCCTGTATCACTTTTCTAACAGACTCCATATTTCCACCTTCCCCTACTTGTAGTGAAAGCCACATCCTTTTGAAACATGATCCCTGAAAGATGAAAAGAAAAACACAAAACAGACAAAAACCCCCCAAAATTCCAAGAGACTAAAAGCAAAACTGAAGACATCTTGTGAGTCTCGGTGTTACAGATTGAACAAAAACTATAAACTTTGTGACGTTACTGTATTCCATTGGAAACTGGCAAACTGAATTCTCTTTTCTGTCTGAATATTACTTTTAATCTGCCTTGGAATCACAGATTCTAAATTGTAAGGACCTTGGACTCAATATGACTTGTGCAATCGTTGAGCTAGAATTTTTATTTCATGCCATGATTGCCCAGGAAATGCTCTGAATTGACCCTTTCTTCCCCTAAACTTTTGCCTCCTGTAAAAATTGCATTATTTCCCAGAAACTCATGGTGTATATTGAGAAAACGCTGAGTGATTTGGAGTATCTCTGACCAAGGGCAAAGCACCTCTTTTTGTGCTACTGTTCTTATGTCGATTGGGTTAGGCAGCTTAGAATGTGTTTAAGAAGAGGAAGAGTGGGGATTTTGGGTTTTCTGCATTGACCAGTCAAATAATTGCTTGACTTTCTATTCATTTCGTTTTATCTACCTCAAGCATAAGCAATTAAAAAAATAAACTCTGGGGACCAGAGGGACTCGGGGCAGAGCCTACTGTTGGGGACAGCCTTTCCATGTGCACAACTGTCATTGCAGAAGAGGATGAACTGGATGTACCTGAAGACATCAATGTCCGGGTAATATCATCCCAATCTGTGCTGGTAGCCTGGGTGGATCCTGTTTTGGAAAAACAGAAGAAAGTTGTCACATCAAGGTACCTTTCCTTCTTTCTTTGTCGTTATTTTCTATATGAGAGACATGGTTTTTCCGGCCCTGAAGAGATGTGTATTTATTTGAACGATTGTATTTTTGGACGTATGTGAACACTGACCTCTTTTGTAGCTGACGGGTAGACTGTTGCATGACAGTCTAGCTAATCTCGAGTGTGGTACACATTGCCCACAAATCAGATTTGTGTAAGACACACAGTAGGACCTCACCTCTCATCTGTTCAAAGTCTTAACTTGTGTTTGGAATTTTCCTAGATTCTGTTTCTTTCTTTGCCCCCAGTTGTGTTTTGCTTTGTCTCATGAATGTTCTGTTCACGCACAGGGGACGTGGGTCCACCTTGGGAAGAGTCTTACCATCTTCCTGTTATCCAGGAAGAGTGGCAGCAGGAAGGGTCCCATGTAGAGTGGTGGACGTTTGCCTGATGCCTTGCACACAGTGGTTCTTCTTTAGACACTGCACTGCTTCCTGTCCAGCTCCTCTGTGTGTAACAAAGTGCACGTATTTTGTCCTAAGCCACGATCTTATGCTATTCTGGTTTTTACATTCATTTGCAATAGCGATGGAGGAAAAACCATAAGGTTAAAACAATTTTGGTGCTAAAAAGGCCACTGGTGAATGCCATTTCTAGTTAGTGGTAGATTAATAGAGTCACAAAAATTTTGTGTGTTAAATGACTAAGTAGTGTACATAGCCCACAGAGAGCCAAAGATTTGGTCTAGTCACTGTGTATTAACTTTTGAACCTATTTGCAACCAGGAAAAGTGATTATACTTTAGAAGATGAATGGAATATAATGCTGAGTGTGTGTGTGTGTGTACATATATATATATATATGATATATATTATATATGTAGTATACATTAGATATATATTAGATATATTATTTGTACTAGATAGAGCTTCTGTCACTGTCTGCTAGTAAAAAAAGACATCTGCTTCTTGTCAAAGACCTCAGAAAATGCATAGTGATTCTCTCCCAAGCCATAGGGCCTCCCCCAACATGAAGTGTTCCTGATTACCACTGGACTTTGATTTCCAACATCTTGATGGAAACAAAAGGGCTTGAGTTTTCTTAGCAGAACTTTTATTGCGAATTGGTGTGCTGTGTCTGCAACTGAAGTCTTATCCTAACTAATTAAATATCGTAATGAACAGCACACTTTTAATGCATCAAATGCTTTCTACTGTAAAGTGGCCACAAAGAAAACTTCTTGGAAAAGCAGTCCAGTAAATGGCATTTGCAACTCTTAAATGTCAAGTGTTGAGGATGTCTTAGGTCGGGGCTTGCCCAGTATGACCATGTTGGGTCACACCGTACTTCTCTGCCTGATAATCGCACAGCAGAGTTCCTTTCATAAGCGCCTCTCTCCTGCTCTGTTACACATTTTTGTTCCATCTCATGGTAATAAGTCTACTCAAAACCACATGGTGCCTTTCGTTATAGAAAACATGCCTGCTTTGGCATGAAATGAGTCTTCTTGTCTTTCTTTTCTGGAGAGCCAAGGTACTTCGGGCCGGTTCTGGTTCTTAATATCGCCTCTTCCACACAACGTACACACACACACACACACACACACCCCCCTAATAAGGCCCTTGCCTCAGAAAAACAGTCTCCCTTCTATCCCTTCCTTTTAATCGCTGCTTGACCTTTTGAACAATAAGACATTTTGGTGTTGAAAGGACAATAAGGTCCATCTCCTCTGGGCTATTTTAGACACATCTTCCTGGAACTTAAGTAGATCCTTTGAGCCAATAACAAAGTCAAAAGTTTAGAATTTTCTCCTCTTTGATTTCTCTACTTACCTCCAAAAGTCATCACTTGTGGGGAAGGGAAAACGTCAAGGAATCCAGTGTTCAGGTGCAGAGAATTGGTCAGAGGGGTGTGCTGTTGCCTTGCGTTTTCTTACAGACAGTACACTGTGCGCTACCGAGAAAAGGGGGAGTCCGCAAGGTGGGATTACAAGCAGGTCTCCAACAGACGAGTGCTGATAGAGGACCTGATTCCAGACACCATGTATGAGTTTGCAGTCCGCATCTCACAGGGTGAACGAGACGGCAAATGGAGTACATCTGTCTTCCAGAGAACACCAGAATCTGGTCTGTATTCAAAATGGCCTTTGGACTTTCAACTTGGGAATTACCACTAAAAGAAGATTTAAAGACAGTTTAAGAAGCCAGTAGCGATAAAGGCCAGCAGTGGCATTTTTCAAAGTAACATTAACCCTAAATTTTGGAAGCGTTTCTATGTATGAACACAAAGAAGTTTCCTTGGGTCCATGTTGTATCCTTCACTTTTCATGAGCATGTTATTCTGACACGTGGAGCACATTAAAACCACGGGGGGCCTCCATAAATCCCCACTGTATGTGTGAATGCCCCTGGACAACACATGGCTCTAGAATAGAGGAGAGACTCTTCTTTTTTAAGGCTGAGGTCATGTTTGCTTTTGGGGGAGAAATTTGTTCTATATTTAAGACTACAATGATTTTCTTTTAAACTGTGTCTTTAGAAACCTTATTCAAAAGAAGTTGAAACTGGATTTTCATCTTCTTTGTATATTTCGATATTCAGCAACGAGGGAAATTCTGAATTCCTAAAAGCATTTCCCTGTGTATGTCTAACCTTACTATATGAGTTGGGAAAACTGATATAAATCACGCCAAGAGCAAGTGTGTAATGAAAGTTTTCTCTCGTGTGTAATGAAAGTTAACACAGCAGCTCTGCAATAAAAAGTGTGTATGTAGGGACCACATGTCATTTCCTTTTAGAATACCCATGAGGGCACTTTTAAACCTTGGATCCTTGTCCTTTTGTAGCTCCTACCACAGCGCCTGAAAATTTAACCGTCTGGCCAGTCAATGGCAAACCTACGGCTGTCACGGTAGCTTGGGATGCACTGCTAGAGACGGAGGGGAAAGTGAAAGGTAGGAACCTCATTACTTAAGGTATAAGAAGCACGTGGGCGTGAAATACCCCAAAGGGAGCTGTGTACATTGACTCTGATAAAAACTGGTTCTAATCGCAGGCTTGGTGACTGCACAAGCAACAGGGAAGCAACGTACCTATCAGGGGTGCTGAGGCAATGGACAAGGATGTTTCATGAGGGGTTTTCATTGTCAGTAAGACCCAGGTCATCGTGAAGATGACTTTTCATCTTGCCTCTATGCAGGGATTTTGATGCTATTATCGAGAGGGCTGTTTTTAATTGTATGGATGTGACATCACAACCTTTAACCAAACAAAAGGACACCCTGTTTTTCACGCTGTGGGCCTTTTCGTGGTGCCAGTAAGATCATGGCAGGTAGGAGTAAGCAGAAATCCCATGGGACTATAAATATTTAATGGGCTTGAAAATCAAGTAATAAAATAAAATGTTAAATAGACTTTTTCCCTGTTTGTCAGCATTTTGAACAATTGATTTTGGGTGGGGGAGGGCTGGTTGAGGAAAATATGACCTTAAAATAGAAAAAAATACTGTAGATTTAAAAAAATGAAAATAGCATAGAATATCCACAACTAGTTAAATTTTAAAATGGTCTGTTGAGAACATTAAATAAAAGCACAGATAATTTCTTTTTAATGTAAAAACATTCAAGAACCTTTTGGAAGTCTATCTGGAGACACTTAAAAGGGTGGTGTTGAGGGTTCCCCTGACATCACCTATACAAATGTACTCTAAGGCTACTTTTTATTGTTGCTTGATTTTGGAAGAAAACTATAATATGGAAAGTTTGTGTAAGCTTAAGAAAATTCAGAAAATTATCACTGATCTTCTTTGAGAATTTCTTAATTGAAGAAATTGGGTGGTTCTGTTTTATAGTCAACTGTAAGTTATCTCTTCTGACCTATAAGGATATCTTTTCACTGAACGGTAGAAATTACGGAAGGTGGAGGTAGGACAGTATTTTCTAAACTTAATGCTTTCTCACTTCCCACGTTTTGAAAGAATATATTGTACTATTCTTGTTCATTTTTTCAGTGGAATAAATCAGAAACAAATGAAGAGAAAAAATAGTTAGGATACCCCGTTTTTAATCGTTCTTTTTATGACAGTTTGAACATTGGCTTCTGTATCATTATTGTGATGCTGAAAAGACTTCTGAAACTTGAATAAAGACATGTTTTAGCTGACTACCTTTTTATAAAAAAAAGTTATGAAGTTATTAAAAATAAATCAGTTATTGCTCCTTTGGTGACCTTATTACCTACCATGCCACTTATTTTTTTCCCCTCTCCCACATCTTAGTTTATATTTATAGCTCTTTGGCAAAAGAAGCTCCCTGGTAGTCAATTAAATATTGCCAGAAGTAATAAATAGCTACTGAGTTTTTATGTCCGAAAGAACTCATGTACCTCACTAACCTAAAGGTGTGGTGGTGGGATTGTAAATTCATAATTATCCTGGGGCATTTTTTTATGCCTGAGAAATAGAAAACATAATAAAAGAATATACTTTGACATGGTTAAATTTTTTCCAGATGAATTGAATCCACACACAAAAAAAAAACAGAATTACAAAATTTTGTAGACAGTGGGTTCTTTTAATTCTTACTTTTGACCACCACAAATGACTAGTTTTTGTTCATTTTCAATGAGAAAAGAATGCTGGGTTTTTTTGTTTTTCAGACAAATGTACTTTTTAAAGATTAGAGCTTAGGGAAAAGGACAGATCATCCAGGCTCCCCTAGGAAGTATGATAATTGCTTGGTCATTCTGTAATTTAAATTATTTTTCTTGGTTACCTCCTACTCATATTAATTTGATAAGTTTTGTAAATCTTGAGTTCATTGGCAGGAAAATAGGCATGACAGTTTTTAGTTGAGGGTGAAAATTATGCTTTAAAATGTGGCTTCCTTATGTTGCATTTCCATATAAGCATAGAGATATATTAGTCCCTTGGACTGAATTTGCTATGATTTTCAAAGGCCCAGGGCATTATATATTTATAGATATAGCCAATTAAGGATGGAGACATTAAACATCACATAAATCCATGACTCAGCAACTTTTCCTCACAGTTTTAAATACTGTGAAAAATCTTTATCCGAATATATTAAGAACTTTCATAATTCCTACAAAAGTGAAATTATATTCCAAATATGGAATTTATCTGGCTTAATGCACAAATGCAGATAGCCCAGATTAATAAAATGGAACTCTTAAAGGTGTCAGCAGCTCTTCAGAATCAGTTCCTAGGAATTGTCATTTTTCTCCCTGTGGTTTCTTGTCTTCTGCATACAGTCTGTCACAGTAAATTAGTAAATAAACACAATGAAGAAAAAACCCAAACACAAGGGTAAATATTTTTGGTAAGTGTATGAAGACTGGCCTCCCGGGGTCCATGTATTTAGTTTGCTGTAAACGGAAGGTTGCTAGCTGACTGACTCCGTAGGCCCGTCTGGTAGCCTGATTGACTTGTCAGTTCGCCTTCTACTGTGTCTTTATGCTCCAGCTACTGACTTGGCGTGCATCGCTAGAGAATTAATTTTAGTAATGCACGTTCTAATTCATCCTGCCCATACAGTCTGTCTACTGGACACAGGACTGTTTTCAGTTTCCTCCTTCCAACCGTCTGCCAAATCATTTCAGAATACATTCTTTCATACGCCCCGGCTCTCAAACCATTTGGAGCAAAGTCCCTCACCTATCCTGGAGAGACTACTTCTGCCCTAGTGGATGGTCTGCAGCCTGGGGAACGCTATCTTTTCAAAATCCGGGCCGCAAACAGGAGAGGAATGGGGCCTCATTCCAAAGCCTTCATTGTCGCTCTGCCAGCAAGTAAGTAGACATTGTGTATTTGTGGCTCTCTTTTTCTCTCTCTTCATTACTGCTAATTGTGGTGTGTTACTTTGAATCATGCTCTTGGGTTTAGAACTGCTCTGTGGATGAATTTTGGGGTTAAGGTACCATATTGATGTCTGTAATATTTTTGTGGTCCCTTTAGAAATTGGTCTCCCCAAACGCTAAAATGTTATTGATGGCTAACAGCATTAATTACTATTATAATAGTAATTATGAATTATGTAGTAATTATGTGACTAATATATTCATTATGTGATTCATCTTATATCACTGTGTAATTTGGGGTTTACGATGACAGGGAAAGAACATTTTTAGAGGCAGAATGTGACATTTTTAGTTCATTTTAATGAATAAATGGCACATAAAATTTTTATAGTTTGTATGCCATTATTCTGGGGTGCAGCCTTACTCAGAAGAATTTCAGTTACCTTGTTTATCTGCTCAGTATCAAACCCCAGCAGGTTAACAAAAACCAAAATTGGAGCGGGGTGTTTCTGGACTGTGTTTTCTTTCCTGCTTGTCTGCATTTGCACCAGATATTGGGAGCTTTCTCCTTCATTATATGCTGTGAGGACCCACAGTATACTGCAATATTACACAGTTCTATCATTAAAAAAACCTGAAATAGATGAAGTTTGCTCTCTCTGGATCCCCCATTGCTATACAAGTCCTTCTCCCCTTACAGCATCCCTTCCTGCATTCCATCCTGCTCTCAATAAAGGGTAAATTATAGGGTACACATAATATAATGTTTTGCCTACCCCAGGGGTCTTTTTATTTTAGGCTTTATTGTGGGATTACAAATGTATCCATCATAAAAAGGATTTTAAGCAAGAAAAAAGCAAGTAAGGACATGTTATGCGGAATAGGGGACTCTTTGTAATGCCTCAAAAATTACAAATTTGTAGCTCGCCCCAGTCATTTGCAAAGTATACACGACACATCTCCGTATAGCTTTCAGTATAGATCATTCAACATTTTGTGCCAGGCTTGTGTGTATTTCTTGCCTACATTGTCAAGAATGGCTATAATGCACTTGTAATATCTTGACAGTTATATTAAGAAAGTCCTATATAAGATTTTGTGCTTACAAAATCAATGAATTACTTCCAAGTACTCATTTCAATTACTTCCAAGTACTCATCACAAGCCTGAAAAGCCCGGCTTCAAATAAGACGTGGCATACATAGCCTGATTCAATTTATAGAAACTCAATACACATATTCTCTAGGACTATATTACTTACAGCAAAATAGAACTTTAAAAGAGATTTGCTGTAACTGGGAAAGCAAGTGTCAGGTCTAAAGGAGGAGAAGTCATCGATTATTATTACTAATTTTAAACACCTCCATACTGCCATCTTACTCATTTTCCGTTGCATATCTTTCATATTTCTTCTTTGACATCAAACTCTTTAAAATCTATTACAGCCCCTACCAGTGAGTCTGATGTTCAGCAGAAAGCAGACACGGAAGATCCTCACGAGCCTGAAAAGCCCGAGCCGTCCTCATCTTCGCCCAAAGCTCCAGCTTCCTCAAAACACACTCGTTTGCCTGTTTCTCCCCAAGGGAGAAACGTCAAGAACCTGCTTCTTGACTTGAAGAACAAAATATTGGCTAATGGTGGGCTGCCCAGGAAACCCCAGCTTCCCCCTCGGAAGAGTGAAGGGGTGGATCCTCAGTCGACAGAAATCACCGAGGAGGAAGTGCTGGATTCCCGAGGGCACCCGCCAACCTCGCCCTCGGAGACCCAAGGCCAGAAGCCCCAGCAGAGACCACCAAGTAGACCTGTCCACCCGGTCCTCCCTGCGGGGCGGGCTCCGGGGAGAGCCCGAACGCCGGGGCTGCCGCGGAAGGACGGCGCGGACAAGCGTGGCTCGTCGCCCGCCTCTCACCCTCGCCCAGGGGCGCCCCCCTCCGCCTCTTCGGTCCCAGCCACACCCCCCGAGGGCCCCGCTCACCGCCCTTCCAGCTCTGATGACAATGACTCCGTGGACCAAGAGGAGGAAGGGCCAGCCGCAGGCTCCCCGCAGCCGCCTCCCCGGAGCGCAGCGCACGCCCGGCCCGCCCTGGCGCCCGGCCGGCACCCAGCCTGGGGCGCCCTGCGCGACGGAGGCTCCGCGAACCACGGCATAAAACCAGCCTTGCCCTCTCGGAGGGCGCCCCACTCTGAGGATGGGGAGGAAAATTCCAGGGCTTCAGGCCCACCCGCGAGACTGTCTCCATCCCACGGGGGGCCATCTCGGCTGCTGCCCACCCAACCACAGCCCGGGCCCCCGCTCTCCAGGGGCTGGAAGGATGGTCACGAGGCCCCAGCCGCCAAGTCCACCGCGCCGTTACGGGCTACCCAGCCCTCCTCGGCCTCCTCTCGTCTCTCCTCAAGGACACAGGCCTCTGAAGGCGCAGATGACTCGGACGGCGGCGGTGACAAGGATGCTGAAGAGAAAGGGAAGCAGGCTGAAGCCACGGCCCCGACATTTCGGTCCCGGGCGCCTGTCTCTGGACATTCCAGTGCGCTCAGGAACAGGCCCTTCGCTGCCCCCGGCAGATATCCACACAGGTTTGGCGGCGGCCGAGGACCCCGGTTACGGCCCTCCAGCTCCCCGCCGTCCACCGTGGACCCCCGGGTTCACTCGAGGGTGAATTCTCACCCAGCTTCTGACCACAGGCGAGGCTTGGGCGGCCATGAAGACAGCGAAGAAGAGGCAGGGGACGAACAGCCGCTCCCGGCCACCGTGGCGAATGACCACGCGTCTTCCTCCTCCGGGCAGCTTGTCTCCCGGGGTGCGGACCACCTGAGAAGAGGCCCTCAGAGAGCGGCGAGCCCGCAGCGGAAGGAGCCCCTCGAAGAGAACCCCAAATCCGCGGGGACCTGGGCAGGGGCGCATCCTCAGGCCAAATCTCCGCCCTCTAAGGCGCAGGATGTTCAACAGAGCACCGACGCGGGCGTGGAGGGCGGCTCTTCCCAAACGCAGCTGTCTCCTGCGCCTCGCTCGCAGCACCACCGCGGGACCCGCGTGCCCCGAAGGATGGGTGCCGGGTCCGCCGCTCCGGAAAAGCAGCCTTCATCGGCCGTCTCCGCGTCCCAGCAGCAGCCCCGCGGCCCGCAGAGCAAGGAAGAAGGGCGTCCGCCTTTCAATCCCCAGGCCGGGCGTCCCCACCCCACGTCGCAGGAAAGCGCCTCCTTCTCAGACCCTTACTCGTCCAGAGGCAGGCAGTCCTCCCTCACGGCGAGCTCCCAGGGGGGGCTTCCCGCGTCTCCCCAGAATCAGAGCGAGGATTCCGACGACAGCTCAGAAGCGGAGACCAGGGGCATCCGGGCGCCCGCATACTCGGCGGCTGCCAAGGTCGCCGCCCCGTCCCTTCCCAAGCACCGCCAGGTGGAGGCTCAGGCAAGAAGCGCCGGCGACAGTCACCTCCGCAGACCCTTAGGCAGGCCCGGCAGCCTCCACCCCCAAGCCCGCCCCAGGGTCCCCGGCAGAGCAGGGCCCCAGGCGGTGGGGAAGAAGGACGGTGCGTCCCAGGCCACGCCACCCAAAAGGGAGCCCCTGCCGTCAAAATCGCAGCAGTCGGTCTCGGCCGAGGAGGAAGATGAAGACATGATGTTTTTTAACGGAGGAAAGGACAAGGACCCACTGTCTTCCTCTGTTCCAAAGTGGCCCTCCTCCTTCATCCCCAGGGGCGGCAAGCACGTGGATGGGAACATCGCTAAGGGGGAGACAGAGCCTGCTATCGTGCTTGCGCCTCCCAGAGTGAGCTCCCCGCAGGACAAGAACGCCACCCCAGTGAAGCGTCCTCTTCCTCCACCTCCGGGCAGCTCCCCGAGAGCCACGCACCTCCCGCCCAGACACCCCCCTCGCAGCCCTGCCACCCCAAGTCCCACGGAGGCCCCCCCCTCCCCGCCGCGGTTCACCACGCGCGCCCCTGCCATCTACTCGTCCACCACCCCTATGCTCTCCTTGCGCCAGCGCATGATGAACTCAAGATTCCGGAACCCTTTCTCACGTCCGCCTGTGAGACCCCCTTCCAGACAAGGTAATTTGTTTTTAACTTAACGTTTTCTTCACGGTTCTCAGCAGGGTTCGTAGAAATTCCTGAGAGCCTTTTATTTTATCGAGCATCTGCTCTGTCCAAGCGTTGTGTCAGGAGCTTTGCAGATGTAACATGAGCGCATACTCATAACCATCGCCTGGGTTTGCATTGCTTCTCCTGGTCTTCAGATGAGGAAACCAGTGCTTAGGGGTCTGAGTGGTTTGCTGGAGGCCAGACAGCTGTGAAGTGGCTGAGCTGCAATTCCATTCCCAAACACTAACTCCACAGCTCTCGGCCATTCCGCTATCCCATACTGCTTCTTTGAGTTCCTTAACATATGCTCTAAATCTGAAAATATGTCGTAGCCATGATGCCAAACTCAGGTTCCTGTGTTTTACGTTATTTTTACCTGTCCCTGTGCCAGGGCATATTAAGGAGTCCACAGGAAGGAGTACCTCCCTGTGTGGGCTGGATCGTGTGCTTGTTGTTCTGCATATAAAACCCTCAGCTGAAAATACCCCGGGACAAACTCAAATGTCTTGGGTGAAGATTGCTCAGACATTGCAATCAGTGAATGTTGCTTCAAACCTCCAGAAAAGGCATGTTGAAGATGAATGTCACACAGCGGAGTAGCAGGCCGATGTGTGACTTAGGTTGAGGACAGAATGTAGGCAGCTGTGAACTGGAGTCTACATGGACCCCAGGGCAGGACCTGAGGTATTTACCTGAAATCTGCATTCAGTTAACTGGTGCCTTACCCTCTCCTTGCATGGAATCAGGGCTTACTAGAACACTTTTGAATGAATGTATTAATATTTGTTAATCTGTGCAATATGTTGTTAATTTAGCCCAGCTTAAAGACATAGAACAGTACCCCACGTGGAGTTCAGTTTTCCATTAAAACGGACTCTTTTACACAAACCTAAGACCCTGACAATAGAAGTAAAACCCACATTCCCTTGTACGTAGAAAAAACTCAATAAATTTTAATTTTTCGTTAACTATTTGAGCGAGAGAAATGTCTCTGACCTGCAGATAGCTGTCAGGAAGCCCAAGCACTTTATCTGGTGGGCCAGGCTGGAGCAGAATGCTCCCAGTGGAGGCCTCAACCAAACTGCAGCTGATCAGAAAGGGTGTGAGGTGAAGAGAGAGGGCAGGTGCCAGGAGCAGACAGACAGCAACTAAGGCCAGCCAACTGGGCCTGCCACTTCCTCTCTGAACAAATACTACCCAAGCAGCCCCACTGAAGTCGAGCTTTGAGTCAGCTCTGGGTTTATGCTCTGCAATTGATGAGCGGGACCCAAGTCAGCTAGAAATAGTGAGCGTGTTAAGTATACTCTGTGGAGGAGAGCAGGACAGCATCTCGTACACTTTAGAGAGAATTTTCCCCATCGTTCCGACTCTCCTTCCCTCTCCCTTCCAACTGGCTAAAATAAAGCTACAGCTACTAGCTTTAAGGTCTTAAGCCTTATCTGGAAAATTTACTTATGCTGAGCACACTTATTCCCCCAGTAATGTCAGAAAACTGTGACTTTACCATACTTTTCATAGGCATTCATATGTGTCATGTACAAGTCACAATTTAAGACTATCATTATCTAATATATTTGAGCTATTGGTTTAAAATTCTGTTTAGTGTTCCTGTTTGAAAAGATGTGTTACTAGATATAGTTTGGTATGAAGCCAACTTTCCAGGAATGTTGAATTTACCAGGTTCTGTTGTTGGATTTTTTTTTTGTTTCTGTTTTGTTTTTTGTTGTTTTTTTGGTTTTTTTTTTTTTTTTTTGTATTGTGTAGGTTATAATGGAAGACCAAATGCAGAAGGGAGAGTACTTCCTGGTAGTAATGGAAAACCAAGTGGACAAAGAATTATCAATGGTCCTCAAGGAACAAAGTGGGTAGGGTAAACTTCTTTACACATACTGGTTATTTTCATGCTGTTGGGAAGAGAAAAATGGTGGGCATTGTATAATAAAAAACGAAGCGGTCTTTTTTTTTCTTCTCTAGTTTTAACCACTTGTGTGTCGACATACTTATACTATATTGTTTCTTCCAGTGCTCAGAAAAATCCCTGATTCTCCTGAGTAACGAGTTTGCTTTCTTCTCATAACTAATTAGGTCAGACATGGGCCTTTGTTCCCATTTGCTTTGATAGGTTAGGAAGGTCACACAAATGTTTGGGCCAAACAGTTACAGAAAACCTGAGGCCCAGCCTCTCAAATGAACTTCTGTTTTCCCACTCCTGCCTGATAGCTTTATTTTATTTCTTGTTATTGTTCGATTAAAGAGTATACATATTTTCTGTAAATTGTCTCAAATCCTTTGTAAAAGGAAGCAGGGTAAAAACAATTGAACAAGCCAAAAATCCCGGAATCAAATAGGCAGTTTTTAATCAGATCACCTTTTGAATCTTCCAACAATTTGACCAAAATAAAAAATAAGTATTAGCGCTTTATGTATGTTTAAGCTAAATGACTTTAACTTCCTGGGGTTAAGATAAATGTTTAGGAGTTTTTGGTGGGTTGGGGGTGACAGGCAGAACACCTTACAATGTTCAGAGTTTTAAAATATTTTTTCAGAGAGTCAAAAAATTATTTATAGTAGAATTCCCAGTCAAAACTTCCCATTTAAAACAATAAGGTTTAGGAAAACGTACTGAAGAACTTCGAAGAATTTTCAGTCACAGGTGACCTAAAGATCCATTTTATCATTTCTCAAAGGAACAGAAATTTATGGAAGGAAGGATGCATATTAAAGCGAAGCGTCATTGTAAACAATTTTGAATTGAAACGGTGTGGAGTAGATTTCAAAAGGAGGGTTTATATAAATAAGTTTTATTTTAATTACTGAGACAGCACCCAACAAAGTGGCCTGCTTGCAGGGGCTCCTCCAATGGCCTGATTGTGCAGAGTCATGGTTTGCAAACATTGGTGAGCATCGGAATCCCTGGGGGGCTTGCCAGTGCGGTCTGGGTAGGGCCAGGTAATTCTCATATCCGACAAGTTCCCAGGTGAGGCTGGGGCAGCTGGTCCAGGACCACACTTGGAGAACCAACAGTGTAGAGCATGAGTTGTTTCTTAACAGAGGTAATAATACCTTTTGTTCAAGTTTTATAATTCCTTAGAATATGAACATTTTGCATGCATACTGTATTAGGCAATTTAATTACAAATTAAATTGGTTTTGTTATAGCAGCTTGGATTTTTAACACTCACAGCTAAATAGAAACATGTCATGTTCATGGCAAGAAGTTAAAACAATTCAGAAATATATGAAAAAGATAATACGCATCCCAAACCACTTCTTAGAAATAACCCCTGTTAACAGTTTGGGATATAATCTGTCCAGAATTTTCTCTCTGCACTTTTAAGTTTATATACACAAATGAATACATTTTAGTTTTGCAACATAATCGGTCCTATAATCTAAGTCTGCATCAGGATATGTCAATAAATATAGAATTTCCGAATCCCTTTCATGGGCTGCATAGTATTTCACTGGATGGATGGGCCATAGTTTATTTAATCTCTTTCCTCTGTTGATGAACACTTAGGTTGTTTCCTACTTTTTACATACTACAACATATTAAATGGTAAAAGTATTTTGAACATCTTTTGAATATTTGAGAAACTTAAAACAATTTACATATTATATAGATAAGCAATTATAATATGAAATGTGACTGTTTCGTACTTTATCCTTACTAAACCTTATGAATGATGCTGACAAAAATAATGTTTGCTCTTCACATATGTTCATGCAGTTGGATTAAGGTGAACATTTTGAAACGTTCAATATATCTTTTAATCTGTGTCATGGATTTAGGTCGTGGATCTTGATCGTGGGTTAGTATTGAACGGAGAAGGAAGGCACCTCCAGGATTCACAAGGAAATCCCCTTCGAGTTAAACTAGGAGGAGATGGTCGAACCATTGTGGGTAAGTGAGAGTGTTTTTTAAGGAGCAAAAGTGTCCTGACTTAGCTGTAGAGTGACAACTTCTCTCTTTCTCCTCCTACTCATTTTTTAAAAATTTTTTTTATTTTTTGCGGTACGCGGGCCTCTCACTGTTGTGGCCTCTCCCGTTGCGGAGCACAGGCTCCGGATGCGCAGTCTCAGCGACCACGGCTCACGGGCCCAGCTGCTCCGCGGCATGTGGGATCCTCCCGGACCGGGGCATGAACCCGTGTCCCCTGCATCGGCAGGCGGGCTCCCAACCACTGCGCCACCAGGGAAGCCCCCTACTCATTTTTAATGGGGGCCCTTGAGCCATGTGGAAAGGAGGTGCCTCAGAAGGGGGCAGAACTTAGCTTCTTCCCTGATCCAACTGTCTTCTTACAGACTCTCCACCCTCTAGAAAAGGTGGCTCTTGACTTCATTCTTGGGATTGGGCAGCCGAGAGCAGGAGTCAGCAAAGCAGCTTCTGAAGCCAAACCCTGTCTGCTGCCTGTTGTTATACAGCCTGGGAGCTCAGAATCGTTTTTACATTTTTAAATGTCTGCCAGAAAATCCTGGAATGATAACATTTGTGACATGTGAATAGTATATTAAATTCACATTTCACCATCCACACACAAAGTTTCAGTGGAGCATGGAAACATGCATTTGCTGGTGTACTGTCCGTGGCTTTTTTGCCCTGTAGTGGCAAAGTTGAGTAGTGGCGTCATAAAGCTTAAAATACTTACTCTCTGGCCCTTTACAGAGTAAGTTTGCCACCTTACTGTCCACAGTAACACTGAAGTCTTTAGGGGTAGGAATGAAGAGGGGGAAAGAATTACTTTCCTTACTGGAGGCTTCGAGTTATTGCAGGTAATGGGGCATAACAATGAAATATTTATATATTTATATAAGGTAGTACAGAGTAATGGATAATATAAATAGCCTAGAAATTTCTGGATAGCAGCAGATACTGCTCCCTCACCTGATGTCCCTTTCATTATTTCTTTGCCTTTTACTGATGAAGATAGAAGCCTCTGAGAAGACATTTTCCACTTGCTTTTTGCTTTCCCTGTGTCCTTTCACCTTGTTGCACAGATTTTGTTTGATTTTTGTTTCAGATCTGGGAGGGACCCCCGTGGTGAGCCCCGATGGCCTCCCCCTCTTCGGGCAGGGGCGATATGGCAAACCCTTGGCCAGTCCCCAGGATAAGCCCATTTTGAGCCTCGGAGGGAAGCCCCTGGTGGGCTTGGGGGTCGTCAAGACAACCACCAGTTCCTCCACCGCCAGCACGCGACCCCCGACCACCACGCCCCCTCAGCCCACCACGACCAGCACCACGCGCCCAGCGACCACCCGAACCACTACGCAGTCAACCACCACTACCACCGCCCCCGAGCCCGCCGCTCGCATCCCCACCTGTCGCCCCGGGACCCTGGAGCGACATGACGAGGATGGCAACCTCGTCGTGGGCTCAGATGGGATCCCGGAGTGCCACCCCGAGGAAGGTAACCGTCTTCGTTGTGCCGGTAACTCGTGTGATGGCGCGCTGCGTTGCCGACTAGGGCCGCAGAGACAGCGGGGCGGGGAGTGGGGTTGCACAGTGGAGAGGCAGCGGCAGGCACTTACAGCTCACGGGGTTTACTGACCGCGCTGTGTCACAACTAGGATGGTCAGACTCAGCAAACAAAAACATTGCGTGGGACGTGCTTATATGAAAGCTTCTCTACAATTCAAATCTAGGTGGGCATCCTCTGTTTTATCTGGCAACCTTTGTCACCACCCAAGTCAAAAATCTGGCTGAAACATGGGGCGTTGTTAGTTTGGACCAGTGTGCTTCCCAAAGTGTGTCCCACTGGGTATTAGTAGATTAGTACTGGTTATAATAATAATTAAAATATAATAATAATTATTATTATATAGTAATTTTTTAAAAAAGGTTCTGTGATTACCTGTGTGATGTAAACAAGGTTAAAGGAATTTCTTCCTGTTGGACTCTAACTGTTGAATAGTCTCATTGTGAATTTTCAAGTAAAGTAGCATTTCCCAAGCATGTTTGATCAGCAGTCCCTTTGGAAAACGCTTATCCTTGCGTGGCAGCAGGGGCCGTCCACTGGCTAAGACTGAGCCCTTTCCCTGCTCTGGGACACCCAGCCAGGGCTGTCCTGCGCCCCTGCTGTGTCATCCTGTATTTGCCTCAGGCTCGAGAAGGCAAATTCACCCCCTTCCCTCGGGTTGAAATGAATTGCAATGCAGACTGTAAAGCTTCTGTCTTTTTAAGCTAACGCAGAGTGAAGACCCTTCATTTCAGGAAATCACACTCATGCCCCGAACTCTTACATAGCATCATTGACCTGATAAACCCAATCAGTTTGAACATGAATGCTGTCTCCAAACTGGGAATTCTGTTTGAAGTTAGTCTTTCCATGGACAAGTTCTGAAGAAACAGGAACATTTGACATATCTGAAAAATTCACACCAAAGAACAAGGAACACACTGAAGAAGAGGACGATTGGGAAGAAAATTCTCACACTACCAGCTAACCCAGTGAGTACAAATTGGAATTTACCTTTGGGTTTCCGGTATGAAAATATTATGTATCTTCCTTACTTCTGCGTACGTTGATGTGTTTCATTTTTTTAATTGAAGTATAATTAGAACAGGTATTTGTTTAATAACTGGTTGTAAACAGAAGAGTGACTATTTTGGATTTGGTTCTAATTACTACTACTACTATTATTAATATTTTACATTTTCTTTTGTCTCCTCTGATGTAGGCTTTATTGCATGTTCTTTGCATTTCCGTTGTATTTCGGGGCTTTTTAGTTGGCATGAAGGTCCATATTTTTCTTGGTATTTTTGTTTCTTCTTTTCTTTGCAGATCATGCTAGAGATGTGTATTTTTTACTTCACTCCTGTCCATTCGTCTGATAGCCTAGCCCAAGCCAAATTAGTGTCCAAGTGTTAATAATAATATATCTCTAAAAGCAACTAGACTCCAATAAAAATAAAAAAATAAAAAGAAATAAAAAAGAAATGCAATGGTAGTAAAAAAAAAAAGTAACAATTCATCTCTAGACAGCATTTCGAAAATAAGTACAAAGTCTTGGAAAAGCAATTAAATTTGGGGAGAGCAACCTATCATCCTCAAACAATATCATAATGTACTATAATTTATGATTTTAAAAATACTTCTGTATGGCTTACCTTCCTTGTTTATTTCTGCTGCTCCACTAACAACTTCATTAAACATTTTCTTCCTAGTATCATTTCCAATCATAATTGTTTTTATTAAAAAACATCTTTAATAATAGCTTTCTCGAGACAGAAATCACATACCATCAAGTTCTCCCTTTTAAAGTGTACAGTTTTTAGCAGATTCATAGAGCTGTGCAACAAGCAGCACTATCAAATTCCAGAACATCTTCATCACCCTCCAAAACGAACCCTAGACTCATTAGTAGTCACTCCCCATTCTCTGCTCCTCCCAACTCCGGGAAACCACTCATCTACTTTCTGCCTCTATAGTTGCCTGTTCTGGACATTTCATGTAAATGGAATCATGTGAAATGTGTCCTTTTGTGTCTGGCTTCTTTCAGTTAGCATAATTTGTTTTCAGGTTTCCTCCACATTGTAGAACATGTCTGTACCTCATTCCTTTTATTGCTGATTAATATTCCGTTGTGTGGAGAGACCACATTTTGCCCATTTATCAGTTGATGGACATTTGCGTTGTTAACACCTTTTGTCTATTATGACTAGTGCCGCTATGAACATTCACGTACAGGTTTGTTTTTTTTTTTTGAATTCCTGGTTTTAATTCTCTTGTGTAGAGTTGCTGTGTCAAATGGTAACTCTCTGTTTAGCTTTTTGAGGAACGACCAAACTGTTTTCCATCGCAGCTGCACCATTTTTATTCCCACCAGTAATGTATGAGGTGTCCAGTTTCTCTCCATCTTCACCAACACCTGTTACTATCTGTCTTTTTCATTCACAGCGGGTGTGAAGTGGTACCTCATTGTGGTTTAGATTCGTAGTTCCCTAATAACTAATGATGTTGACATAGCTATTTTTTATACTTTCTGTGTATAGGTTCTGAAATTGAAAGTGAGCATGATTAAGTCTTGTGTCTAGATAAACCCTGATTTAGGGAATTCATTTGATAAATGTTTCTTTATCAGTGTACCGTGATTTCATTATGAGAAAGCCCGTGTGGTAATTTGAAGAGGATGGAGTAGCTCTTGTTTTTGTTTTTCTGGCTTCATTCATAACTTTGGAAAATAATGTCAGCAAATGATCATTAATCATCTACTCCACATGGGTTGGGTTCTGTGGGAAACATAGAAAAGTCGGTGACGTAGCTGTGCCTCTGAAACCTCACAATCTAATGCACAATCTACCTGAAATTACAGTAGATAGAAACAGCTCCCTCTCATTAGGAAACCAAGTTGTTTACGGCAGAGCAAGATGGGATAAAGATCCGTTTCTGCAGGCCTGAGGCTTTGGTGTCTCGTGTCTCCTTTGGTTCTGTCATCTCTGTTGTCAGGTCTCATCAGTTCCCACCGATTCTTCCTCCGTCACATTTCTTAGACTTCATACCTCCATTGCTAGGCTGACCCTATTGGCCCAACACTCAAATGATTCCTCCTTACTGGGCTTCCTTACACCAGCCTCCGTGTGCCTCCTACCCAGATGTGCAGCTCGACACACATTCCTTGAACGTGACTCAGCCAAGCCCTGCACTTGCCTCAGAAATAGAGAGCGCTGTCCCCGCTTCCTCCACCACTGGAATGCAACTGTCAGGGCTAATCCTGGAGAGAGGTAGAGGGGGAAGGGAGCATCTTAAGGGGGAATTGGCTTCTAAAGACGGCTTGTAATTAGAAAATCACAGTCAAAATTGTTCACGAAAACCCTCTGTATTATCTCTAAAGTACAGTAGAGTTTGCCATTTCTTAGTTGAACACGTTCCAGTGGCCTCGACCTGCAAAAACACATCCTGTAAATGGGACAGTGAGACTCAGGACAGGTGCTGATGTCAGCAGAGCGACAGTCCCAACTCTCCCCCTCACACTTCACTCCCAGTACCACCTGTACCGTGTCTCCCTGCTTCTTGCTCTGCTCTCGTGTTCGTGTTTTCTCTCCAGTACTTTTTTTGTTGTATTCGGTGTACAGTGGGCCCTCTGTACCGTGGGTTTCACATCCACGGATTCAACCAAACTTGGATTCCTTGTACTACTCTATTTTATAAAAAGGACTTGAACATCCACAGATTTTGGTATTCACAGGGGCTCCTGGACCAAGTCCCAGTGTACATCTAGGGACGACTGTAGTTCGGTTTATAATGCACACCCACAAGTGCTGGGGCTCCATGTGCTTACAACCAATGTTTATTTACCAGGCAAATTGTGGCCATGGCACTTTGCAACCTAGTGACCTGAAATTGCTGTTGTAGGGATGATGATTTAGAACCTGTGTTGTGATCCCTGAGAGAATACCTCCCCTTCCAAGAGTCCCCTCTTCAACCCCCATATAGCCGACCATTTGTCATTATCTTCCATTGGCAAAGTCCTAACATTTTGTTTCTAGCCCTCCAATTTTAAAATCATCTTTTCACGTCTCTTAGTCTCGGCTCCCCTGGTTAAATCATGTCCCTCTTTCCCTTGAAAACACTGCTTTAAAATAGTGTTTTGGGAATAACCTTGTGTCATTAAATCATTCCAGTCATTTAAGCATTTGTTATAGAGGCCATATTGTTTGCATATTCCTGTAAGCATAGATGCATATTATATGCTTGTTTCCAGCGTATTGGTGTTCTTTCTCTCTCTTACACACACACACACACACACACACTTTTTTGCTTGCTATGACTTCTCTATTAAATAATAAACTCCTTGCAGTAGAGATAGCGTCCTCTGCTTCATCTCAGATTCCTCGTGGTACCTAATTATGCGGCTTTGGATATCTACACCATACCCCAAGCCATAGGCATTCTCTGTTTTCTACTGAGAAGTCTTTTACCAGCGATCCTTGTTTTTCAGGTTCCGTTTCGACAGCAGATCTGATGGTATCGTGTGTGTCTGGAAATGTTACGAGCCAGCTGAACGTCTTCAACAATTTGTAACGTGACCTTGGGGCATGTTTTAGAAGACCATCAGTCATCGTGGAAAACAGTTCCCTCCTGCCACAGCTCACTCTCGAGACAGAAAATACACACAGAATAATTGAAAATTCACTTGAGCTGGAAATTGAAAATTCACTTGAGCTGGAAATTGAAAATTTCACTTGAGCTGGAATTGAAAATTCACTTGAAAATTCACTTCAAATTCAACCAAATAATTTGCAAATATCCTTGGGTTTCAAACGGCTGGAATTTACCTTCTCTCTAAACTTCTAATGAGAATCTTTTTTATAGTTTAAAAAATATATCTCTGGAGCTAAGACCCGAACATCTTACGCTCATTTTTTTTCATGACTGTTTGGATAAACTACTCAGAAAATAACCTTGAGGACCACATGGTTGGTGGCTGGCACCTACTTTTATACGAAGAGGTGGAAGCTTTTGACATTGATTCTGGGTTGGCTTATAAAACATCCAGTTTTATGTAGCTCCAAATGCTTCAAAATGGCATTCAGGTGGGGCAAATTCTGAGGGTCAGCTTTTCCCCCAAAATTGTAAAACTGTTTCATTACATCTGCAAGTTTCTTTTACTTGGAATCAAGATGGTGCTCTTTTAGAAAAATTATGCCTGACTTCATTTGGTCTTAAAACAAAAAAAGGAGCACTAAATCACTCAGTAGGATGTTTACTTTTGCCAGAAGACTTAACTGTCACTCATCTCAAGAAGTGATCCAAGTTCGCAGGTGAAAGGCATCGTGTCTGTGGCCTGGTGCTGGACCAGAGTGTTTCAGCTCCTCAAGGAATTGTATTTAGTATCAGGAGTCCATGAAAGAAACCCTATAGTTTCCCCTTTTCTCGTTCACTCCGGGAGGCAAACATTGTACAGTTTATTCATTTTGACCTGAGCAAGAATAATAATGAAAGGAAATGAACCTGAGCTGATAATGAGGTGAAACAAGACTACGTTCTTGAAAGTTAAATGGACACAGGGAGGAAGATGGTTTCTGGGACACAACAGCCAGGTAACTCCAAACGTTAGGTGGTGTCAACCTGAAAACTGTCTAATTGAAACCAGCCCAGAAGTCATTCCTCTTGGATCCAGACATATTGACATTGGAATGACCTAAAAAAACATCGCGTCTAATCGTTTTTCTCGAAATGCCCATCCTGAAAGGCAGATCATTTACAACTTCTCTTTGTTGACTTTCGTTGGCCCTGTCAGAACATCCCCAGCCTCACCACCTCCATGGTGAGGCAGGTGGGGGGGCGTGTCACGGGCCTCAGGTGTATGTGGGGCTTTTCATCGCAGAGGGGCCAGACAGGCGAGGCAAGGTTGCCACTGTCCTCGGCTGGTGGAGTTTGTTTCGGCAGCATCGCACTCCTGAAGTTATTCAAAGTAGGCTCAGACAAGGCTAGTAGAATGATTACATTGGTGTATCTCTCAGGAATGATCAGTGATTTCCTAGCAAGAAAACCATTCAAAATTGGTGCCTGTACTATTTTGAGTGAAGGGCGTCGGTATACTTTCTAGTTCAATTCCCCTTTCATTATGCTGCGGAATGACGATTCTAATAAAGTGCCTTAAGGTTTACAAGCAAAAGATTGGTTAGTCCAACTTTTAAACAGTGGCAGCAGTGATGAAGTATGAAGAACGTAGTCTTTGGAGCCGAGGCCTTCAAGTCCAAGTCTGTTTCAGCGCTTTATCCTTTACCAGCTGTGTGGCTCCAGGCATGGTATAAATCCTTGGTGTCCTTGGATGAGAAGTGGGTGTAATGAACCCCATTTATCTTATGTGAGGATTCACTCGAACAATATATATGTGACAGTGCCTGATGCCCAGAAGGCAAGTGATAAATCCTAGTTCCTGCTTGCTGTACCCTCACACCCCCTCTGCCTTTTAAGTGTGCCTTGAATTGAGAGTTCCGTATAATTGCTGTGGCTTCAGGTCAAAAGGAAGAAAGGAATTCCTCTGAATTTTTAAGGTGCCTCAAGATCTTACCGGCTACAAAGAAACGGTCTCCTTTTTGCAGCTGCGTTTTCCTCCCACAGGTCGAGAAGTAATATATTGATCTCCTCCCACCTTCTCAAAAAAGCTTCTGCTGAAAGGACCCAGATGGTGGACGCAAAAAATGTGGTTTTTGCTTTCACTCACCTTTCTTAACCAAGTTGTCATCCATGCTCGTGATATCAGTTCAGTCATTAATAATAGTCATTTTAACCATGGTTCTTATAATTAGGGCTTTCTGGAAGACATCAAAAAATCACATATAAAAGTCTATTAATTGCATTTAGAGGATAATTTTGTAGTCACAATAGATCTCATGGTTTTGTAAATAGAGCCCTACCCGTTTGTAAAGGAGTTTGTAGTCATTGGAATATTATTTCCAAACTTCATATGCAAGTTAAGAAGTCTAATCAGTACAGATTTACCTCCTGAGTCGGTGAGGGAGGCTGGGAGCTTAGAGGGGCAGTGAAGCCAGATTGGGAAAGAGGAGAGGCAGGAGGTCACCCTGCTTCTGGAACATGTGAGTGGCAGGATCCAGGGGTTGGAGAGAATGAGGGTGCCATGAACAAAGGAGCTCCCGGAAGAAGGGGTTTTGTCCCCATCCTGGGTACCAGCTGCCACTCTCTGCTCTCCCAGAATGCCTGTTCTCAGGCCTGCAACATCCCGGGCCAGGGGGAGCCTGGGCGCCGCAGAGGTGGGAGGAAGGTCAGGAACAGCCCCTTGAGCTGGTCGGGGATGCTGGGGAGGCATCTTTGTTTCGATCCTTGAGGGCGCCCCAGGGCCCTTTTCTGAGTACAAAGGAGAGAAAATCTGGGTTCCAGCTCCCTTCCTTCTGAGGAAGCTGAGGAGCCCCTGGCAGGGGGCACTTACTCCCCTGGAACCATCATGGGGCTGGATCACTGTGCCCTCGGCGTGATGCTGAGAAGAAACCCTGGGGCGTTTGCTGACCGTTCCCCTCTCCTCCTTCACTAGATGAGTTCTCAGGATTGGAGACTGACACGGCAGTGCCCACGGAAGAGGCGTACGTGATCTACGATGAAGGTACTAATGTTTTTAAACACATTATTTACGTACTTTTCTGATGGGAGAATCTTATTTTAATGACTAAGTGGATGACTTCAATTTCCGTTTCCTTCGGAACTCAGGGGTGGGTGGCAATGCTTAGGGAAGGGTGGTTATACCGTCCCCCTCCAAGCTACCCCCCAATACAGGTTAACCTAAAGGAGAACAGTGTTCTTGATACACAGATGCAGCTTGCAGACCAGTTCCCTGAGCCCCCCTTTCCCTCCCTCTCAGCCCCTCCTTCCTCTAGAGATCCTGGAGCTGCTTCATTCTGAGCCTTCCTGTCCCCCATCCACACCGTTAGTAAAATGACGTGGTTTAACCAGGTCTCGGCCTCCAGCCTTGACTCTTCCCATTCTCATTCTTTCCTTCCTCTCCTTTTCTAATTACATAAAAAGATGCAGTGCTCTAGATGTGCTGATTCGTTTTTTTTTTTTTATCATAGCCTGTTTTCATGTCAAGGTAAGTTTCTAAGATAAAGAATACACACGCCTTGCATGGCACCTGGAACACTCACTCCATCAATGGTAACTAACCCTGTCATTGTACTTACGACCCTGCGATGGTTCTGTGTGTTTTGTAAGTTGCCTCCGAAATTGAAGGAATTCACGTGGAAATCTTGTCCCCACCCCAGTGCTGGCCTTTGACACTCGGGATGTCTGTCCCCATTTTTGTGCTCTGCCTGCCTGCTGCTGTCTGTAGTTCCAAGGCTCTTAAATCACGAATGTGGGAATAATGTCACCTTTGATGCCATCACGATCGTTCCATGTAGTGGTATAATCCCCCAGTTTTCAAAAAAAAAAAAAAAAAAGGACTTAAAAGAAAAACAGATGTGAGAAAGCAAAGGAAGCTTTCTTAGCATCTTTGAAAATAGCACCTTTCTTATGGTTTGGAGCTGTTGAAAGGGAGCAGAGTTTTCATTTTTGTTAACGGATTAGTTCTCTGAATAGGATTAACCCTACACCCCTCCCCAGAGAAAAGCCCATACACAGAAGATAAATTTTTTAAAAAATCAAGTTTCTTTTCTCATGTGAATTTTTTATGGCTTTAGAAGGGAAAATTATTTAGGCAGAGAATGGTCTTGGACCGGTAACAGGAGCCTGCAAAACGGGGTGAATTCTAAGTTTCTGTCCAGCTTTGATTCTAAAAATCTCATTTTTCTGGTCATCGTGTTTCTTTTCTTCCTTCCTTTCTTTCACCAGGAGCTGCTTTTCCGGGAGGACTGAAGTGGGAGGAGATACTGTTTTGTTAGCATCAAAGTCTGTTCAGGCATAGCGTTTATTCCACGGAGCGGTGGGCTGCGTGCGCACACGTGCTTCCGTGTAGAGATCAATCTTAAGAAGGTCTCTTTTGAGGGTACACGGTGCCCCTTTTCTGGAAGTGCCCAATTACAAAACCATCGCATCGTTTCAGATTATGAAGTTGAGACCTCAAGGCTGCCGGCCACCACCAAGCCCTCCACCCCTGCTGCCACTCCTGCTGTCATCCCCCCGGAAGGCTCCATCAGTTCCTACCCTGAAGAAGAGTTCGATCTGGCTGGAAAGAAACGATTTGTTGGTAAATAGAACTTCCTGAATCAGAGAGCCATGGGTTTTAACTTTCGTTCCTTGAAGAAGAGCACAGCTGATCCCTTGGACTGGCCAAGGCACTTGCAGCAGTGGCTTATTTTCCCGGATGAATTTTCCATTTGGGCTGATTCAGCGAGTCATTCCTGTTTAGATGCACATGAGCTTGCTTTCTGCAGAAGTCGGGAAGGGGGATGAATGCAGGAGAACGTTTGGGATCCGACAGAACAGAGTTCAGAGAGGCTGCCTTGTGTGGACAAAGAGGAAGGAACACTTTCGATAATCACCAGTCCAGGGAGTATGAGTATTTTTACTGTAGCCAACTTTTCTGAGATGAGACTTCCACTAGGCCTTGCCTGCACTTCATTAACTTCTTCCTAAAAGATGAGCGGTTTACTGAATTGGGCTACTTAGAGTTTCAAAGAGCTGAAGCTGTTTTCCTTTAGTTTTTTTTAAATTAATTTATTTATTGTTGGCTGCGTTGGGTCTTCGTGGCAGCGCGCGGGCTTTCTCTAGTTGTGGTGCGCGGGCTTCTCATTGCGGTGGCTTCTCTTGTTGCGGAGCATGGGCTCTAGGTGCGGGCTTCAGTATTGTGGCTCACGGGCTCAGTAGTTGTGGCTCACGGGCTGTAGAGTGCAGGCTCAGTAGTTGTGGTGCACGGGCTTAGTTGCTCGGCGGCATGTGGGATCTTCCCAGACCAGGGCTCGAACCCGTGTCCCCTGCATATGCAGGCGGATTCTTAACTAGTGGTCACCAGGGAAGCCCATTCCTTCAGTTTTTTCTTCCACTCTTTTTTACATTCTTTTCCCATATAGGTCATTACAGAGTATTGACTAGAGCTCCCTGTGCTATTCAACAGGTTCTTATTATCTTTTCTCTGTATAGTACTGTGTTTGTCAATCCCAATCTTCCAATTTATCCCTCCCTCTTCTTTCCCCCCAGTAACCACAATTTTGTTTTCTGCATCTGAGACTCAACTTCTGTTTTGTAAATAGGTTCGTTTGCCCTTCAGTTTATTTCCTATAGTTTTTGTTAGCCTCAAGGACTTGCGACCTAGAAACTGATTCTATTCTTCTTTCTCAATTATTAAAACAATTTCAGGAGGATATTCTGTTTCACTAAACTGTGTTTCATTCCCTTTGGGAGTCTTCTTTTCCCATGCCCTTAATGAACTTTGCTAACAAGACAGATTAACATATTACTAAGTGGAAAAACAATAAGTTATTACTGAGTGGAGACAGGCAACAGCTTAAACTAATATCACACTTTTCTGTTTCCAAAACAAATGTTCTGGCATCAGCAGAGAACAACTCTTGCCAGCCAAGATGTAGTGCTGAGTGTCTGAACCACACGTACTTGAAGAACAAGAATCTTTGTGTGTGTGTGTGTGTGTGTGTGTGTGTGTGTGTGTTATCTGTTTGAAGTGCTTTCTTTTTTTCTTTTTTTGAATTTTAAGAATCTTAATTAGAAGGAGGAGTCCTGAGACAAATGGTAATGCTGGGCCATGGCACGCAGGAGCCTGGCTGAATCCCCCGAATGTGCTGACTTTTCTCTCTGTGGTTCCGTGACAGAAATAGAAATGCTTTCAGTGCTATTATTAACTGCTCCAAAGAACTCTTAAAAGCCTGAAAGGCTTACTATTGTCTGGCTATTTTCATATGCCTATAACTCTATAAAGCGTAGTAGACGGCTCCCCCAAACTTCCTGATGAGATCATGAACGAGCTCGAAAGGCCTAATTTTATACAGAGTATTGGAATATAGGGGATCTAAAAATTGCTTTCAGTCCTCACAGCCACTGAGAATGAGAACCTGTACGAAAAGATGCAATGGAACGTTTAGAAAGTTCTAGAAATTGTTACTTGGGAGCACTTGGGGGTCTTGAATGTATCAAGCTCAAATCCAATTCCTTGGATTTTCTAACTTCTAGAGCATATGTAATAAGAAGAGCTGTGGACTAGAGGGAAAAGCTTCTGCTTGCCCGCTGCTCTGGGGGCCTCTGTCAGCATCCGTAGGCTCGGCTGGAGTGTGGGTTATCAGTTCTTGTCCTGCCTTAATTCTGGGGCCCGTGTATCTACTGAGATCACGTGTATAGAGAAAGCTTGAGCCTATCCATAAATGTGAGGTAGCTATCATCGTCCTGAGTGGTAATGTTGTAGAAGGGTATTCAGGCCTGGCCTGTGCAGACATTGCAGGTAGTTTTGTGAGTCCCTGAAGTCCCAGGGAAGGCCACCCAGAACTGAGGCTAAGGCTGTGTATCTTGATCAGTGTATGGTTTTTTCTGGTCCCAAGACAGCCTAGGGAATGAACTGAGGTTGAGAGAACTCTAAGTTGGGCTGATTCACACCCTTCTAAGTTTTGGGGCGTAGGAATGGCAGAATGCTGCAGGCTTATGTTATACTAGATTGTAGCTCAGAGATGTTTCAAAACCACCGAGGTCATAATCATTGACGTTGATGGGGCAATAAGCTCTTTTGACACCATGATGTTAAAAGATCATAATCATTGACGCTGATGGGGCGATAAGCTCTTTTGACACCATGATGTTGAAAGATATAAATATATAGATCCATACAAGAGGGCTAGGGATGCGCGTCTGAGTTTGGCGTCAGGGCTGATGACCCTGGATGCTTAGTAGGAAGAGGCTGAATCAGGGGGTCTCCTCCTGGAGCAGACATCATGTTTCTGCCTCCAGAGAAAGCCTTCAGCAATCCGACTGGGTATCTTTGTTCTTTTCCAGCTCCTTACGTGACGTACCTAAATAAAGACCCGTCTGCCCCGTGCTCCCTGACTGACGCTCTGGATCACTTCCAAGTGGACAGCCTGGATGAAATCATTCCGAACGACCTGAAGAAGAGTGACCTGCCTCCTCAGCATGCCCCCCGCAACATCACTGTGGTCGCCGTGGAAGGCTGCCACTCATTTGTCATTGTGGACTGGGACAAATCCGCCCCGGGAGATATGATAACAGGTGTGTCCAAGGCAGATGCTCAGAGTTCCTGTCAACCAGCAGGTGGGAAATACAGACAATAAGGGATGGATGGATGATGGATGAGTGGATAGATGGAAAATGGATGGATGGATGGATGGATACATGAACGGATGGATTGGATAAATGAATGATGGATGGATGTGAGGATGGATGGACTGGATAAATGAACGATGGATGGATGTGAGGATGGATGGGTAGGTTAAATGGATGGACAGATGCATGAACTGGAGGATGAATTGGATGGATGAACGCAGATGTCTTCTTTTAAAAGGATGAAATAGAGGCAGTGTGGGAAGCCTTGTGGGGTAGTATGAAGAGCACTAGATGAAAGTCAGAAGTCCTGAATCCTAGTCCCAAATTGGCTTTTATGACTTTGAGCTACCTACCTCATCTCTCTGGACCTTGCTTTCCTCCTATGCAAAATGTCGTTACATCTCTTATACTCTGTAATCCTGCAAATAGCCAGGGAGTCCACAGAGCCACACGTAAGATGAGATCCCACAGCATGGGTGATGAAAGAGCTCCTACTGTGTGCTACCCGGAGTCACAGTCAACCCTGGGGTCGTGATAGCCTCTTCCCTTCTTTCCATGTCTGCTGGGTGCTTCCAAACCAGTCTCCGTGTCCCTGAATTCCTTAGATGGGCCCCAGATGTGATGGCAAAGTGCCCAGGGATCTTCCTCCTCCTAGGTCTTGGCCTGTGAGATGTTCATGAGTTCATTTGATTCTGCCAAGGATATATTTGAGGATAAATTTGTTGAGATAAGTTCCTACAGTAAAGAATTAATGTTGTTTTGAATAGACCCTTCTTTTGCAAATGATTCTTTTTGGGTCAGTTAGTTATATAAGAGGAAGGAACATATGTGTGTGTGTGTGACTCGGGACTGGGGATGGTGCCGTTAAGTCAGAGTTTGACATATTATCTGTCACTATTATGCTAGTGTGGTTCATCGAATTCAAAATTTTTAGTGCTTTTGCTTTATGTCCCCAACATTATCTCTTAAAATGATAAGAAAATATCCAAGCACATCCAAAGAGCAACTTTTCTAATGGAGTTTGCACAGCAGCCCAAAAACCAGGATAAGGAACACAGGAAAGAGTGCCTGGGTATTGTGCCGGGTAAGGTGGAAGGGCCAGGGGAGAGCGAGGGTACAGATCGAGGGGGCGGAGTCTTGGTCTAACTGTAAGTGACGGTCGCCCCCAGCCTGTGAGCTGCATGGGCTGCAGAGGCCAGCTTCTGTGAAGTCCAGCATGTTCCTAATAGAAAACGAATAAATCAACAGAAGGAGGAAAGCTTGTAGTCAAAGCAGCCAGAAAATCCTTTTATTAACTGAATATGATTTTATGAATGGCAATTTTGAAAAGCAAGCAAGTAAGCATACAGAAAAAAAATAATGGAAAACCTTAGCTTAAGCTATTTAGCTTTTGATCTCTTGCATAACAGATGTTACTTAGAATAAATATACCACTGTGCCCTGAGCCACGGGGCTTCTGAAAAACAGAAGGATGGATACAGGATGAGAGCGCCAGCCACCTTAGACATGCCTCAAGGGCTGCCGCGTGAGGAGCCTTCAGAGAACTCCCGGTAAATGTCACCGGGCTTAACTCCGAAGCAGTTCCTGTATCATCCCATAGAGGGCGTGCTTCTGAAACACATGCTCTTGTTAACTTCACATCCCAAGCCTTCCTGGAGACTTTGAGGTCATCTCATCAACACATACCCTACACCTAACCCTAAACCAAACCGCAGTGCCCTAATCACGAGTACTCATGCCACGAGCATAGATAACATGGCTGAAGTATTTATAGGGATTCGGGCACTCCCGATAGAAGGTTGTGCTGGTACTGCGAAGCTGTTTACTGTGGAATAGTTCAGCGCACGACAGCCCTGCGATATGCAGGGCTGTTTAGACCCCAGAGGCTAAAAGAGAATATCGTGGGAGCGCTTCATCAGCAAATGAAACAACCACCAGCTCTTTTCGCTGTAGAACAGCGAGGCAAAGTGGATACACAGATACCTCCTAGACCCAAACAGAACATCACACTTCTGGGCCCACTGCAGGGCATTTGGGTCCTGGTAGCTCCATGAGATATGGAGCGCTCTGCTGGTTTCCACCAGCTGTACTCTCTTGCACAGGCGATTGAGTCAACATGTAACCAGGTGGTATCCAAACGATATGAAACTCCTGCAGAGTGAGTAGGCCTGCAACCCGTTGCTTTCCCTGATCAGTCCCAGTGAATGAGGCAGTTACTCCATCGGGAGTGACTCCATAGGAAATCACCCACATGATGGCCTCTGAGTTTTTCAGGACAGGTTTTGATAAGAACAGAGAAAGCAGGAGTTACACGTGCTCAAATAGCACATTATAAAAATTCAGACCCAAGGATAAGCAGAGAAACCCGCGTAGCATGTGGGACGAAGCACAGGGTTCTGATGGAGTTGATTTCAAGGCGGATTAGCCGGGCAGACCCGTCACAACGGGGCTCCTCGGGCACATGTGTGCGGATGTGCCTTTGTTATATGCAGCATGTGTGGCTTGATGCGGCTGTCCTCAGAGGAGGAGGGAACCCTGTGGCGAGAGCAGCAACCCTTCCCAGGTCGCCATGAAATATTTGTTGAAAAAAGAGAAGAACGAATTCCTCCAGAAAGCAGCGTGGAAAGGCTTCAGAGCCCAGTGCCTCTGCTTCTGCTCCCTGTGCGCTCGGCAGTTAGCTGTGTGACTCTAATCTACCCTTTCCATCACCAGAACAGGTCTTAATGGAGGCAGTCAGAGAGAACAGGTTGCTAAATGAAGTCGTTTGCCTCTTAGATGCTTTTGATGCTGTTGATCTTTTCCTCCTTGACCTGCGATCCAATTCTCTCAACCCGAGTCTCCCTCGCAGGCTCACCCTCTTTGACCAAACACTAAAGGTCGGACTTGCCGAGGGCTTGGTCCTCAGTTCTCTTTTCCTCTTACTCTGCGTTCTCTCGCTCCAGGATGTTACCCACGCACACGGTTTTAATTCATCTGGGAGGGGAGTCATTGGTTTATAGCTCAAGGCCCAGCCTGCCTCTCCTCTGAGCCTCAAACAGTAAAATTATGTCTGCTTGACATCGTCACCGGGATGTCTCCAAAGCGTCTCAGACTCAGCGTGTCCAGAATCAAACTCATGATCCTTCAGAGCCCCAAACCTGCTCACCTGGGCTTCCTATCTCAGAGGAGCCCTCACTTTTCCACCCATTTTTTGCAAGCTTGAAGGTTTGGAGTCATCTTAAAATCTCCTTTTATTTCCCCTCCATATTCAGTTCATCACTAAATCCTGTCGGCTTCACCTTTCAGGTTTCTCTTGCATGCATCCATTTCCCTCCATTAACACCACGGAACCTGAGTTGTCACCGCCTCTCACCTGGATATTGTGACAGCTGTCTAGCTAGACCATCCCATCCATGCCCCACACCGTGTCGGTCCTCCATTTTGCACCAGAGAGATGCGCTGAAGACAGTCTTATTGTGTCACCCCTTCAACGTGTTCCCTTTCTTCTAGAATGAAAAGCAAAAGCCTTCGTGACCAAAGGGCCCTGCATATTTTTTCCATTTTGTGCTTCCTCAGCTTCATTTCTTGTCGCCCCTCCTCCCACCCTGCCACTCGGAGGCTCCGCCTTCTCCTGGCTCCTCCCTCTTCAGCATCTTTGCCCAGGAATTCCCTCTACCTGGAATCCACTCCACCTCCTATCATGCATCTTAGCTGCTTCCCCTCCTTCAGTCATCAGCCCCATTTCGGGGCCCTGGGGGAGCTCTGCCCGCCCCCTGTCCCCCAGCACGTGGACTGCTCCTCAGTTCTCATCACGGCTGTGTAATCCTGTGTGTCTGCTGGCCTACTGCTCCTGGAGTTTTAGATAAAACGAGTCGCCGTTTGACCTCCAGCACGTAGTGCAGGGTCTGACACATAGAAGGCACACAGTAAATGTTTGTTGAATGAATGAACGAATGTGAACTTGGACCGGATTTTTACCCCCTCTCTAAGACTCAGTCTCCTCGTGTGTCAGAATGAGGGCAGGGAAACCCATGTACTAGGACCAGGAGAATTCATCGAAGTAAGACTTAATCCAAAGGATTCGACATGACGTTTGGCACGTAGAAAGTACTTGACAACGATTTCCTTCCAACGTAAGTAAAGAATGTGTGAAGCTGTGACGTGAGCTTCCCTTGGCCTAACGAGGCAGCCTTGAAGGCTGGGCAGATGTCAGGGCTGAGGGCCCACCCGCTGAGGCCCATTAACAGCAGATAAGGCAGAGAAAAGAGCTGCCTGACTGTTGTCACTAGACATCGAGGTCAAGGGCAGGCAGAGCTATTCAACAGCTAGAAACTAAAGGAGAGCTGATAGCAGTAGGTGAGGAGATCACCCACTGTGAGTCTGGGGTCTTTCAGACACACACACACACACACACACACACACACACACACACAACGCACTCACCATCACGGTTTCTTCGTTTCACGTGAAGGACGATTGTATATATCTTTACCGGGAGCTTCTTAAATACTTGTGTGGAGGTCACTGCTCCTTTCTTCTGCTGCGCGCTCACAGATGTTACCGGTTCTAAGGAGATGAGGAAGGCCAGGGAATGTGGGAGATGAGGACATGGAAGAGAAGTAGGGAACCAGCTCGTCATCAGGAAGTGTCTTTAATTTTGTCATCTGGTTTCACCAGTGGGTACCAGCGTCCTATCCCATCTGACCCAACACACTCCCCTTCTTGACTTCTCGCACAGAGCTGCCTCCACGCCACTGTTTCCTTCCCGTCATCCTCCCCTGGGTTATGCCTCTGGTGTGATGTGGTTCCTTGATGCTCATTGGGTTCTGCCTCCTTTCCACTTGTAGGTTACTTGGTTTACAGTGCATCCTATGAAGACTTCATCAGGAACAAGTGGTCCACCCAAGCTTCGTCAGTAACTCACCTGCCCATTGAGAACCTGAAGCCAAACACAAGGTATGATGTGTCAGTCATTTACAAACAGAAAACGAGACCTATGTGCCTGGTCATGGATATCCTTAGGTTGAAAAGAAAAGGATTAATCAAAAATGTCTTTCTGGTTTCTTTTGAGTTCTCTAGTTAGCTCTCATAGACTGTCAATGAATGCTCACCATATGTCATGTATTTTTCTTAGGGGAAAGCACTGTGGGCACCGTAATTGTTAGATTATTGTATTTCTATTTTGTTCCCTCTTTTCCGGAGACTAAAGCTACCCACCATTGGGGAAGGAAAGGTTGCTCTGTGTGTTGAAAGGGGATCGATCTGTTTGTACTCACCCCATGGTGGCTTAGGCAACGCAAGCTTTGTACGTGACATGGATGGAGCAGCAATGACTCAGACTCTATACTGTACAAGTTCAGATCATTCAAGAAAGATGTATTTTACACATTAATAACGGTTACAAGAAGCGTGTAACCTAGTCGGGGCAGTGGCTCGCTAGCCAGAGGGCCATCTGAGAGTGAGCCCCCAGCGTCAAATACGCAGAACTTGCTTCGAGGGTACAAACAGCATGAGCGTGCATTTCCTCTTTTATACTATCTGGTTTTGCTGGTAACAGCCATCAGGAAAGAACACAGTGGTCGAGCTGTGGTATGCTTGTAAACTGGCTCTCTGGGAAAAAAAAAATCAAAGCAATAACAACTGGTTTATGGTATTTGCCAGTTTCTCCCACCATGGCCAATTCTGGGCTACCCTGGCTCTGCGGAACGCCTGACGGTTAGCGATCGGCTCTCTGAAGCCTGTAGAACGGCCCTAGCACACCGTGGACGTCAAGCCGCCGTGTTTCCATAGCAAAGTGTTCTAAGAGAGTGACTCGGACCCAGGGTCTCCCATTTTTTTATAGAGTCAGAGGAACACAGAGGAGATTGGAACAAAATACTCTCCTTAAACAGAAATGTGTTGAAAGGGATAGAAATTGGACAGTATCCTCGGGCACTGAGAGACTTCTGCACTAGCGGAGAACTTTCCTCAGGGCCTATTAATGTCCTGGGCTCCCTTGGACTGCGCTCTCATAAACTGTTATAAATTTTGAGATTCAGCAAGTAAAAAACAGGAAACTGAGAGAGCACTTTTCTTAGCTCTTCTCTGATAGTAACGAAAAGTTGATTCATTGCAAAAAGAATAAAACTAAAGAAAACGAAGTCAACGTCCCATTTTTTTTATTGTGGGCAGAGTGGATGTTCTTACAGCACAGCCTCAGTATCCGCTGAAAGAGGCCTTGGGATGTTTGGCCGCATGGCTCCTTGCAAATCCCAGTGCCCTGCACCCTCCGCAGTCCAGCGTTCCTGTAGCAACTTTTGGTACCAAACTGGTGCTGAGTTGTGAATAATATCAGGGCCCGGTTACGTAGGATGGTTGATTCGTTCTTTCAGTAGGTATGATTGAGTGTCCGCGATCCACCGGTAAGTGCTTACTGAGTGTCTGCTCAGGCCAGGCACCGGGCTCCACGCAGGAGAGAGCAGTGGGCGTGGGGAGGACGTGGGGCAGGGGTGCACAGTACACCGTGGCCCCTCATGGCTCGCACAGCCTGGTGGAGACAGATAGTTTATAGATGCATAAGTATGAACCTTCCCCGGCCAGTGTTGTGAGGGAGAAGTACACTGTGCTCTGAGGGTACGATAGGGGGCTTTTTGCCTGAGCTTGGGGGTTAGCGTGCAGTCAGGTGAGCTTCCATAGGGGAAGATAAGCAGCACTTCACCTGGAGAAGGTGGGTGAGCAGGTCAAGTTGCTCCAGGCAGGAAGGGTGTTGGGAAGCCGGTGGGCTTAAGGAAGAGTAGGAGGCTGATGTCGGGGGCGGGGGGGGAATGGGGAGGAGAGGAGGCTGGAGGCTGGACCAGCCGGTCCCAGAGGGCCCTAGTGTCCCCTGAGGCTCAAGTCCTGCGTCCACCCACACTGAGCGCCCTGATAGACAGGCTGGGAGCAGCAGCTGCCTCTGCCCCGTGGTTCGTGCGTCCTGCGGAGGGAGTGGGCCGGCTGGAAAGCAGGGCGTGTGCTTCCTGCTACAGAGGCTTCCTCCGACCCCCCAACAGCTGCTGAACTTTTACAGCCCGGGCAGCGTGCCACAATGTAAGGACGCTCATTTTTCCCCGCGTTTCCCCTAACGCAGGGCGTCTCTGATGGGCTCACTGGGGTGTCCACGTGTTTATTCCACGGAGGCTGCGTCTCCCCACCCTCTGCACAGTCCTCAGGGCTTCTCAGGACCCCCTTCAGAGTCCTCGTAAGAGACGCAGAAGTCGGTCCAGCCCAGGAGAAGACAGGATGTAAAAACTGGCTTTGGTTCTTTATAACTGGATCTTCTTTTCTGACAAGTTTAAGTGGGCATTGCCCACCTTATTCACCCAACTCAGCCCTGAATCACTTTCTGGAATCTTCATATTGTAAGTCCATACCTAAAGTACAGAGATTTGTCACCATGGAGGCTGTTGAAAGGAAGGCACCAGAAGCTTGTAGAAGAAGGCAAGGCATGGATTGCTTTTGTTACTTGGGTGAGACAGAGACTCTTCAGGGTATGAAATGTACATTTTAGTCTGTAGAAAAAGTCTTATGTGGTTTTCAAAAATAGGAATTTTACTCCTTTCATAATCCCATGTTGTTTTTCAGCTCAGCATATTTAAACTTATTTTGACATATTAGGCGAGTTCAAGTGGAAACACATCTTTAGAACTGGGCCATGTGGGCTTTGCGGAGCACTGGAATTATTGTGTGGACAGGAGGGTAGATTTGGAGAATACGTAGGTTTCAGTGGTAAAACAAAATGGATACAACCAAGAAATCGGAATAGTCTCTCAGGCAATTGGTCATCCCTCTGCCATCTCCTCAAATGCACAGGGTGTTTCCCTCTGTGGGTCTGGGGAAGAGGTAGCAGCGTGGCTCCAGGGATGGCTTGAGAAATATTCAACAGAAAGGTCCCCTGTAGCCTCTGAATATCAGTGTCACTCTCTAGGTTTCGATTTCCTTTTTTTTTTTTTTTTTTTCTTTTTTTTGCGGTACGCGGGCCTCTCGGGGCACGAACCCACGTCCCCTGCATCGGCAGGCGGACTCTCAACCACTGCGCCACCAGGGAAGCCCTCCTATTTTTTTAAGGAAAAAAAAGTATCTGTAAAGTTGGACTGTTATCATTGATGTATGCCCAACCCACTGCTTGAACTGCTAGCAAAGTCTGCCTTTAACTCCACGACCGCTAAGTTAAAAGTACGCACAACTGAGAAAACACGGAATGCTGAGTGAATTGAGATTTGGGAATTCCTATGTTCTTAATTGTGCATATCTTTTTTATTTAAAAAAATGACATTTAAAAAAGGATTCTGTCCTAAATGAGATGTGAATATACTTTCTTGGAAAGCTTAAAAGAAGACTTGATTTTACCGAATGGGCTTTTCTTTGCTCTCTGTTTAATCAAACCCCAAGTCAAATATCTCTGTGTAACTGTGAGACCAGAGGCTCCCTTGGGGTTCTCAGAAGCTCAGAAACTCAGGAGGCTTGGTGCCAGGGCAGAGGTGCCGCGGACACATGCCTTTGCTCTCTAAATGTAAATAATTCTCCTTTTAAAAATTTAGGGTGTCTTAATTAATGCATGTGATCTGTGTGTCTGACAATCAAATACAGGATTTTGTAACATTGAAGTGTAGCTTCTGCTAGCTGGAAACCAAGACTCCTTCTGAACTCTCTGAAGTGGTGGAGAGCTTCCCCGCACAGGGATTTTTTTACCCACCTTCTTTACCTGGAAGTGTTGATAGTTAGGGGCTAAGAGAGCACAGATGACACCTGGAATCCCAGAAGGGAGGACAACACGGAGAGGCGCAGTAGGTAGAGTGGGTCTGAACTGTGTTGGTTTCCAGTATTTTCTCATCACCACTTTTGGTCCTAGAGCTCATCAGAGTCCAAAGTAAGATGCTCTGGGACTCCCAATCTACCTGCTTGTCATTCTCCCTCTAGATGAACAGGCTGATTCAGACAATGTGCTTTCTAGCACATTCTCTGTTCCAAGAAAAAGATTAATCCACAGCAAAGCGTCTCCAGGCCTTTTCCTCTTCCCCTTCCCGGACTTGCTTCTCTTTCCTCGAGGCACAGAAGCTGGAAACTCAGTGACTTTACGGCTCCAGAGCCAAGCATAGCACTTGTCCTGCACCCAGAACATTGCTGTCGTGTTAGTTCCCCCGAGGAGACCGGCCTCAGGACTGCTTAGCCTTCTCCCTGCCAACAATGGGTTTGCATCATCACACTGTCAAACATCCTGCTTTTTCACACACAGTCCAGTGATTAGAATTAGGTTACAATTGGAATTCTGCTTGGTAAGCGTTTCACCGCTCCATCTTCCCCCTCCAGTCAGTAGAACTCAAGATGGGACAAGAGGAGACCATTGCATCCAAGGACGGGCCTGCGCGGGGCAGTTCAACCCTTGATGCTCTAAATAACACACACAATCTAAGTGGCCTGTTTGCCCAGTATGCCCCTCTGTTCCCATTAGTCACATGTATTGTTTTGAAAAGTTATTCGAAAATGAGAAAGTTTAGAAATAACATGAAGAAATAGCAGTGGTGTATGCATCTGTGAAAAACAGGACTCAAACCCTGCCACGGAGTAGGTGCTGAATAGTTTGGGTGTTTGTCTCATTACACAAAAATTAAACAAGGTTCTCTTTCAAAAAATGTTTTCTTCCAATTTCAGGTATTATTTTAAAGTTCAAGCCAAAAATCCTCACGGCTATGGACCTATCAGCCCTTCGGTCTCATTTGTCACAGAATCAGGTATGGGTGACTTCATGTCCTCGTTTTTTTCCTTTTCTTGAAAACAAATAGTCTGAAATCATGTCTACAATAGAATAAAAACTGAAGAAGTGAAATCCTCTTCTCTTTAATCAGTTCATATTGGATGTCATTTTATAAGATAAACATGATTTTCTTTCTGCTGAGCTAAAAGTTGGATAATAAAATTTAAAGTAATCTTCACTGGAACTGCCTGGGAAGTGAAAAGGTCAAGTTCCAATCAAAAGGCGGGGAGAAAATCTAGTTTTCAACCATGTGGGAAAGATAAGTTTGAATCTATCTGTAGAGATTTAGTTACAGAGATAAATTCCTTTTGTTCTTTTAATTGCAAACAGCTGAAGAGCATAAATGTCATGTGACCTGAGGGACCGTTGCTTCTTTCAATTAGTCACATCTCTAAGTTGCTTCCTTTACTAGGAGATGAAAATGTCTCTACTTAACATGGAGGGTCTAATTAAAATACTGTCCATCTTGCAAGCAATATCACTCAGAGGATGTCCCTACTTTGGGATGCTGGTATGCAGAGCTCTCCAGCCCTTCAGTGAAATGTCCCCGTGGTCATGGTCTGAGGCGGTACACACAGAGCTGGCCCATGGTGGCAGGTGCCGGGTTGGCAGCCTTTCTTGTGTAGGAAGCCAGGCCGGAGAGTTGGTACCCATGGTCCCAAGATAGGCACTTACAGAAGCCCAGCTGGGTCGGCTCCACACTAACGTGGCTGTGGCTTCCATTTGGTTAGATTATTTCCTAAGAGCAGGAGAGTAAAACAAGCATTTACACTTACAGCTAATGGTATGTCACTTTATTTTATAGATAGCAGATGATGTCAGAATGAATGGTCTGTACAAAGGGGCAGCACAAAGCAGATCTGGGGGGACGAAAATGTTCTGTGTGTGATCGTGGTGGAGTTCCATGAGTCTATACGTGTGGTAAAAATTCATAGGATGTGTACCCTAAAAAAGTAATTTTACTCTGTGATAATTAAAAAAAAAAAAAAAAAGGATGGCCCATGTTTACCTGGCCTGTATTTTATAAAAATGAACTTCTTCTAAAGCAGAATTCCTTATAATGTAGTTTCATATTAAGTGGCACTATTTGGGCTAAGACATAGACATGTTTTAAAACAGCTTTATTGAGGTAGAAATGGCACACAGTAAACTGTTCATCCTCAAGACGTACAGCTGAGGAAGTTTTGGGGTATGTTTATACCCTTGGAGCCATCCCGGCAGTCATGCTGGTGCACAGCTCCATCACCCCGACAGTTTCTTCCTGCTGCTGTACAATCCAGCCCTCCCTTCCCTCCCCGTGTGCCCATCCTCTCCCCTCTTCGCAGACAACCACTCACGGGCCTCTGTCACTATGGATTCATTTGCACCTTCTAGAATTTTGTATCAGTGGAATCATACAGTGTGAGTTCTTTCGTCTGGCTTCTTTCACGTAGCATCCTTTTGAGATCCATCCATGTTGTCATATTTATAAGTAGTTCATTCTTTTTTATTACTTAGCAGTGTTCCATTGTATGTGCCACAGTTTGTCTCTATTCACCTGTTAATAGACATTGGATTGTTCCTACTTTTGGACTATTACAAATAAATCTGCCATGAGCATTCATGTACAAGTATTTTTAAGGACATATGCTTTCATTTCTCGGGTAAATACGCAAGAGTAGAATGGATGGATTGCATAGTAGGTGTGTGTTTTTACTTTTTTAAGAAACCGCTGAACTGTTTCTCCAAGATGGACACATTTTAAAACATAATGAGTATTGAATTATTTTGTGGTACCCAATGTCAAAATATTATCGTCAAGGACCCACACCATCTATATAAATAACAAGACAATATAAATAGAAAAGAGTATTTCTTGAAAGGAAATGCCTAGAAAGTAAAAACTAAGGGAATGTCTTGGCATCTGTCAAATGAATCTTATACTTTCTTTATCTATTCTAGCTTGGGTAGTTCTTTTAATTACAAAAAAAAAAAACCATTTCAACAGTTGCATGGCTGTGTGATGTAATAGTGAAGTCAATTATTTCTTTTTCCTTCTACAGATAATCCTTTGCTTGTTGTGAGGCCACCAGGTAAGTTTGTCTTCTTGATAAACTTGACATTCTAGTAATCAAGTTGAATATTGAATATGAGATTGTTATGGTTACAAGTAGACGCGCTGAACCGCTTTTGTATTTTCGTAATTTTCTGACAACTTCTATGGTTTCTTTGCACCCATCATCCTAATCTAGGGAAAAGCATGTTCTGGAAATTTTTAAATAGGGCCATAGCAGCCAATATCTATAAAAACCATTATGGGTGGCCAGTATCTATGAAAATAGATAACTTTATTTTCATAACCCCTTTGAATATTTTAAATTGCTGAAAAGATAGCAAAATGCATTAAGTGTACGACAAAATTTTACTTTGTTTTTCAAATAAACCAAGAAAGACCTATTGCTTAAGTTCAAGACTGGTCTTATGAGTGACAAGAACAGGAGGTGCCCGTGCTGAGGGATTTTGGGGGTGGGGAGGTAGGGTGACGTGCCCTGCAAGGTCAAATTTGCCATCATAGCTTATGTTCCTTGGCTTAAATTAGGCTTTTTCTTACTCTGAGAATCCTTTATAGAAATGCAAACACGTTAACTGCATTCAGGTACAAGGAACTCCCCAGTTGTACTTCAGTACAAAGAAAGAAGAGAAAAGACAGAGAGAGAGAGAGACCACCGGGAGGTGGGAAAACTGCTCAGAAAAGCCCTGAGAGAAGGGGAAGTCCCAGTGAATAAATCAAATTCTCCGGTATTTTGTACAAGAATAAACACTGTGAAACGCCATGACTTAGAAGGTGTGCTGTGTGTCGTCCAGGTGGTGAGCCCATCTGGATCCCATTTGCTTTCAAACATGACCCTGGCTACACGGACTGCCACGGCCGACAGTATGTGAAGCGGACGTGGTACAGAAAGTTTGTGGGAGTCGTTCTTTGTAATTCACTGCGGTATAAGATCTACCTCAGTGATAACCTGAAAGGTAGGTCTTTAGGGATGCTGTGCTATGGGAAGGTGTGGAAAGCTTTTAGTTTATTAGATGCTAACTTGACATAGCAGGTGCATCAGAATGCATTTGAGGTATGGACCCATCACATCTCAGTCTGGCTCAAGTGCAAGCCAGTTTTGCAGGCTCTATTCTGGAGTGACTAGTATTTACATAGGTACCCAGGAATATATGTATATATTTTAAATCTACTACTTTTTAGGAATGAAATCCAAAATTCTCTTAGAAACTTAAAGGCTGTTTTTCTTTGTTGTTAATCCCATAACATTAACAATGAAGAAAAATGGCCTTTAAGTTTCTTTAAGGTATGAGTGTAAGCTGGAAGTATTGAGGAGAAGTACCCCCTACGATTTTTGCCATTGGAACAACTTTACAGAGAAACAGTGTGGATGGTGAAACATATATGAGGTGCACTATTTGTTCTGTGTCCAAAACTTACACTGTTTTCATCATGGTAGGGGATTAAAACAAAGAATAACATAAGTATTTACTTTGAACTACTAACATTTCAAAGTACCATTTCTCCCCTGCTGGTTTTAACTCACCCACTTACCCAAAATTGTTTTGTATTTCAAAATTTGCACAACTTTTAATTTTTCTAGTACATACATTTAAAAAGAAAGAAAACTTGCCCTCAGCTGGTTTATATGTTGTCAGACGTCAGGTTTTTTGTTGTTTTGTTTCTTGCTGCTGCTCATCATTTCTAGATAATGTCAAAATCTCCCCAACTATCCCCCACCCTTGCAATTTCTCCATGTACATGCCTCTCCCTACAACCAGTCTGTTCGTTTCTTGCTGCTCTTTTTTCCCTCTTGCACACTGTCCTTTTGCTCCGGGAGAGGCTACACAGCCATGTCTGGTATCCCAGGGTTGAGAGAAACACCTTTGCCCTACTGTGCAGCTCTGGTTCAGGACCAAGGACAGCGCCTCATGCTGCAGACACACCCCCTACTTCTAGTTATGTACGAAAATAGTTTCTTCTATTTTTCTAGGTAGTCATGCTTTTCATAATTACTTCATGATACGTTCTCTGCCTATCAGAGTTTCCTCCTTGTTTTTAAACCAAAGAGTAGAAAGGTCTCCCATCTACGGGCTGAAAATGCCTATAATATTAGTAGTTTCCATTTAATGAACAATTGCTAAGTATTTAGCACACACGAGCCTGCTGAATCCTTATAACACTTTGAAACCGGTGCCATTATCACCATCTTTCAAACATGGAAAGTGCGACACACAGAGCTGAAGTCACGCGCCCACTTCAAAGCTTGTGCAAATCCCTCAGCCAGCGCGGCGGTTCTGGAGCAGCCAGTGACTCATCGCCTTCCTTTACGCAGATACATTCTACAGCATTGGGGACAGTTGGGGAAGAGGTGAAGACCATTGTCAATTTGTGGATTCACACCTGGATGGAAGAACGGGGCCTCAGTCCTACATAGAAGCCCTCCCTACCACTCAAGGTAATGTGAACCAAGGCCCAGTGTAATATACTGGGGGGTGGAGAGGAGGGCTGACATAAGGAGAAAATTCACTGTAGCTCTGCATTTGGTTTACCATTTGAAGATGGATATTAGCAGAATTTTGGAGCATAAAAATAAGGAAGAAACAAAATACTCCTACCACATGCTGGGTTTAGGGTGAGCCTTGGAGAGGTAGGGACACAAAGGAATATTAGACCTTACCTCTACCCTCAGGAAACATGGTCAGTAATTGGGAAGGGAGGATAAATATGTGAAAGGTAACTAAGAGCAAGCAACTTAAAGTACAAATAATGACAAGAGTTAAGTCACATGATTGTCGCATTGTCAGGTAATTGTGCAGATTATAGTTACTCTCTGAGTTCAAAGGGTGGGGGCTGGGCTTCCCTGGTGGCGCAGTGGTTGAGAGTCCGCCTGCCGATGCAGGGGACACGGGTTCGTGCCCCGGTCCGGGAAGATCCCACATGCCGTGGAGCGGCTGGGCCCGTGAGCCATGGCCGTTGAGCCTGCGCGTCCGGAGCCTGTGCTCCACAACAGGAGAGGCCACAACAGTGAGAGGCCCGTGTACCGCAAAAAAAAAAAAAGGGCGGGGCTGCCGCTTGAGGCTTCCAGGGAAGGTTTTCAGAAGAGGCAGAGTCTGAGCTGAGTCATAAAAATACATGCAAAGATTAGAGGGCCTTCCAGGTGGAGAATGCCATGAACAAGGGTCCAGGGAAAGAAAAAATAAACAAATACAAACCAACCATGATATGCTTCAGGAGATCATGTATCAGCTATTTCATGATGGCATTGCAAGGTGAAAGTAAGTGTATTAATCTCAAAGTTAACAACATGTAATACATTACTAACTGCCCCAAGCCCCCAAATAAACAAACAGAACAACTGAATGAAGTCCAGCAGTTTAGTGACCTGGCATTTTTTTAAAGATATAAGATGCTCTGATCTTTAACATTTTTCAGTTTGGAAAAAAATACCATAGGTGGTACAAAGATTACCCATTTTCAAAAAATTAAGATACATTAAAATACACAAAACAGTAAAACAAGTATGTTAGGCAGGGTTCTCCAGAGAAACAGAACCAACGGGAGATGGAGAGAGGGAAAGAGACAGAGGTGGAGAGAGGGAAAGAGAGAGACAGAACAACATATATGTTAAGGAACTGGCTCTATGATTGTGGAGGCTGGCAAGTCCAAAGGCTACAGGGTGGGCCAGCAAGCCTGCTAGAGACCCCGGGAAGAGCCAATGCTGCAGTTAGTCCAAAGGCAGGCTTCTGGCAGAAGACCCCTCTCTTCAGGGAAAGTCAGTCCTTTCCTACTAGGGCCTTCAACTAATTGGGTGAGGCCCACCCACATTGTGGAGAGTAATCTGCTTTACTTAAAGTCCGCTGATTGAAATGTTAATCTCATCTAGAAAATAATTTCACAGAAACACCTAGAATAATATTTGACCAAATAGCTGGACGCCATGTCCTAGCCAAGTTGACATAGAAAATTAACAATCACAATAAACATGCATAATACACCACATCTCTTAATTGTTTCAGGATCTTGCAGTGCCCCAGGGTTAGTATTAAATGCATCATTTGTATTTCACTGTGTTTCTGTGACTGTTGTCATGGTTTTGGCTCTGAACAGAGGTGCTGGTTCATCAGAAACTCACTGGCGGAATGGCAGGTAACCTTTCATCGTACAAGAGGACACAGGGCCAAAGGGGTGAGAGCAGTTGTTGGGTTGCCAACATTTTTTGAGGAGGTTGGAGCATCACTTCTTCTTGAAAGGAGAAGTGGTCAGAACTGCTACAGGATTCTTTCCTCTGAGAGGTTTACTTGAAAGATCTGAAAGTCTACCGCGGATTCCGAGAGGTAAATCTTGGAGGCCTGCGGTTCTAGGCAAGTCAGGGGCCCCAGATTCTGTGGGAATCTTGGTTAAGGTTGCTTGCCCAGCTCAGGGCCTGCCCTACTGGGAGTGCTCCATTGTGATTGACTAAAATGATCCTCCTCTGTGGAGAGAGAGAGAGAGAGAGAGAGAGAGAGAGAGAGAGAGAGGCGTCACACATGTGGAGACTGGATTATCCCCACAAATCATCCTTGGGATAAACCTCCGAGGGTGGGTGTTGTGACTCCACACAAAAATGGTCGTATTTATTTGGAAGTAACTTTTGTCACAAGAACAACTTATCAGAAATCTTCTGTCCGAAAGGAGGTTGTTAGGATGAGGCTTCTTCCAGTTGGTTCAGATGCTTTTGATGCTACGATGCAGACACCAATTCCAAGTGTGGGTTCTTTTCCCGCACCACCAGGCAATTCTCCAACACCAGCGGCTGCTCTACAGTTCAAATCTGTACTGAAACCATTTACCCAGAGATACCATCAGATGCCGCAGTTTCAGACCTCAGTCCTACAAGACTGCCCCCCTTCATGCACTTTAGATGCCGATCACAAGTCCACCTTGTCACCTGTCCTTCTGATAAGGACAGGCTATAAATCAGAGGTTCCCATGACCCCCTCTTTGGATTTGATTAACTTGCCAGAGGGGCTCACAAAACTCGGAGAGACATTTCACTTACTAAATTGCGGTTTATTATAAAAGGAGGGAACTTGGGAAGAGCCAGGCGGAGGAGATGCTTAGGGCAAGGTATGGGGAAAGGCAGGGAGCACCCAGGCCCCTTCGAAGCACCACTCTGCCTGAATCTCCATGTGCTCGCCAGCCTGCAAGCTCTCCGAACCTGTCCTTTGGGGGTTTTCTGGAGGCTTCATTACATTGGCACAATTGACGAAATCATTGGCCAGTGGTGATTGAGCTCAATCTCCAGCCCCTCTCTCCTCCCTGCAAGTTGTGGGCGGGGTCGAAGGTTCCCCCCCACAATCACGCGGTTGGTTCCTCTGGCGACCCGCCCTCATCCTTAGATGCTTTCCGAAAGTCACGTCATTAGCATAAACTCCGCGTGGTTGAACAGGGTTTACTGTGAACATCATGATGTTCCACACAGCTTTACAGCTCTTGTCACTCGGGAAATTCCAAGGGCTTCAGGAGCTCTGTGCCAACAATGGAGATGAAGACCTAATATACATTTTCTATTATAAATCACAATATTACTGATTATTCTTTCCCTTTCTTTCCTTTTACCTTCCAGGCTACTATCGCCAGTACCGCCAGGAGCCAGTCAGCTTTGGCAACATAGGTTTTGGAACCCCCTACTACTACGTGGGCTGGTATGAGTGTGGGGTTTCCATCCCAGGGAAGTGGTAACCACAGGACGGTCGTGCTGGAAGCTCGTCCTGCCCGGCCCCCTCGACTAACCTGCACTAGGGCCTGTGAGCAGGAGAAGGGATGGTGTCCCAAGCTTCACTGTCCCCAGTGTCAGCAAGGCCACACGGTGGACACCGGACACTTCAGGCATCTTTGGTCTGGAGCTCAGTCCTACTTCTTGGCCTGGACCACACACAGGATTCAATGTTGCTGTTAACTTTGCTTCTCCACATGTTTTGCTTGTAATAGCTCATCCCAGAGACGGCAGACGTGCGCAGCTACCAGGACGCCTGGTGTGATTTTCATACTTTTTAGGCACAAAGTTCAGACACGTTGGTATCTCCAGGGATCAGCATACACACGCTGTGCTTGCTTTGTGGAACACCACCCATGTTCTTTTTTCTCACTGGACCCCTCCAAAAGTAGCTAAATTTAAGCTTTGGATCCCTTTCTATGCAGTAGAACTGAATTACTAAAAATGCCACCAAAGGAAATGTAGCCTACTTAAGATTTATTCTATGGACTTAACCCACCACTAGACCAATTGTGTCAAATCTTACTTGTAAATTCTCAATTTTGATATATATATATATGTATATATGCATATACATATCTACACTTGTCTGCAAAGACTGATTAAAATTGCTAAGTGTGTACTTGTTCACTAGATAAATGTGTGTGGGACTTTTTGGAGCAGAGGTGCTGTATATTAACATCTTTTTAGAAGGGTCCAGAGAACAGGTACTCTGTATAACACGGCAAGAACGGCAAGGCATGTGTTCTTTCTGTGAGCGCTGCTGAGCTGTGGAAATGACTGGGATGCAGCGATGCTAGCTGTGAGCCGGTGGCAAACTGCGTGATTGCCACCTTCCATCCTCGTGTGAGAAATGGACTGGTGGTCTCTGTGTGGACATATCCAGTCAGTTTCCAGATGAAGATTTTAGGTCCCAGATGATTTTGAAATCCAGTTTAAAAAGACTTCTTTCGCCTTTGCCGCCTAGCTCAGTATCTACTCCTTGAAATAGAAGCATCTTAACCCTCTCAGCTGCAGCATGAGAGGGTTTATTTAATGACACTTTAATTCTTCTTAAAACGTGGTGTCCTTTCCACGTGAGTGGCACCTCCGCGTCCTCAGGCAGCTCTGGGGAACGGAGGGTTTGTCTTTCCTAAGCTTCAGGGTAGAAGAACCAGTAGTGGGAACGAGCCAGAGGCAGACACACTTCTGGGGCCCGGGGGCTGTACCACTACATAAATGATGTAATGGCAGAAAGTGTTCCGCCAACTGGAATCAGTTATTTTCGGTGCCAGCAGCGTGTTGAGGTGAAGCCTGATGTGTCCAGTAGGTTTGGAGATAAAACAGGAAACAAGTCACTGCGGGATTTTTGTGATGGGGCAGCGGGAGCTGACATCTTCCCCAGTGGCCACAGTTCCCTCTTCTACGGTAAACGACAGTGAAGAAAATGCAGGCGTTCTGACAGTCTGGGAAAATACTAGGATAGGAATCTTCTGGGTTTCTGGGGCTCTTGTACATAAAAGGGGAATTGTTTTAAAGGGTGTCTAAAAAACACCTATTTTCCACACTAACATTCAGACATGCTTCACAATAACAAGCAAGGATAAGATCTTTAAATATAAGTGAATTTTCCTAATAAACCCATCTTTGTTCTGGGGCCTCCCGCGGAAGAGATGGGGGATCAGGTCCAGCACAGAGATGCAGAAGAGATGGGGGATCAGGTCCAGCATAGAGATGCAGGCATCTCTCCTCCGTGATTCACACTTTCATACATTAAACGTCGTGTTCCCTGTCGGCCTCACCCTGAAAGGTTTTACACTCATTTCATACACAGAAGGACACGTTTCCCTCAGAAGGATTTTATCCTTACTTCCCAGAAATACAAAGATTTCACTGGTGTTCATTCAGGCAATGTTTTTTGAGCCCCACCTGGAACCTTAGACTGTATTTGATTCTGGAAAGCTGAACTTTGATTACAAAGAGATGTTTGCAGTTCTTTATAGAAATTACTGCAAATCCCAGATGATAGCACAACCGAAACAAAAACACTGAATTTATACAAAAAGGTGATAGTATTCTCAATACTCTTGCCAAATTAGGTTATGCAATAGTTCAAATGAGTCCACCACAGTGGTCACATCAAGTTTCTAGTGCTGTGTGGTCCTGGAGGACACGTTTTAGGGACTCCATTGGCAGCAGGATGCCAAGAAGGGGACATTCAAGATAGTAGAGGGTCTGGAAACCATTCCATGTCAAGTTAGAAGAGTTTAATTACCAAATGAGCCTTGTTGGAAAATACTGAGCTGTTCATTGCTAAAAAACCTTAAATATAGCTGGAAATGTCTAAACTTGCAATTTGAGGCCCTCAGCCTGTTTTTAATTGGCCTATGAGCTCAGAATGGTTTTTCTATGCATTTAAAGGGTTGTAAACAAAACAAACAAACAGTCCAAGCAAAAACACCAATGATGTGCAATGGAGACCATGTGTGGTTCCAAGGCCTAAAATATTTACCCTATAAGACAGTCTGTATAGCTGTAGATAAGAGTTTTCTTGAGGTTTAAAGAAGGCTTTAGCAAAGTCCAGATTTTAAAACTAGCACATGCTACGTAATAGATGTTTGTTGGCCCTTCTCTGACTTGAGTTATATTTATTATCTAACTAGCAAATCTGAACTCTGCGTTGAGCGGTTGATCCGGGTCCCCCAGTTTCCTGTCGGTCAAGCCCCCTGTGCTGTGGTCTCGGGAAGTATTATGGTCTCTAGGGGACTTCATGCATATTTAATATAACCATTTGGTTAGAACATAATTTCCAGCTTTTACCAGATGAGTTTTGACTTATTTTTTTCCCCTTTTTGACCTATTCAAGCCAGATATCTTGGTCAGTTCAGGAGGGTGGGGAATTTGAGAATGTGGTGATGAATGGGGTTAAAACACGTTTGCCTCTCTGCACAGAACACAGATCTTAGTCACTATGTATAATTATAACCCCACTGTTGGTCCAGTGGTTAGGACTCTGCACTTCCACTGATGGGGACACGGGTTCAATCCCTAGTCGGGGAACTACTAGATCCCGCATGCTGTGCAGCGCAACCAAAACAAAACAAACAAAAAAATAAAGATGAGGAAACTGAAGAAAAGGACTGTTCAAGGATACACAGCCTCAGACTGGGTGGATCCGGCCAGAATGAGCCTTGTGCTTCAGAATGGTTCCTTTCAGTATATATAGTTATCCTAAAGTCAGGTAGAAAAGTAAAACTCAAACAATGCAAAAATCCGTCCTTAATGAAAAGCACAAGTGTATTTCTTACAAACTTCTAAAACAACAACAACAGTAAAACAATTCCACCAGTAGAATCAGCCCACACTTCTGCAACAGAATACAGGTTGTAGGTGCCTTAAAATCATCTCCTTAAGATGTAACTATCTTGCAGTTGGAGACAAGAAGTGAGTCTAAAAATATCTTCCCAATCACCCCATGTCCCCATTCTCAGATTAGGCTGAGTCAGGAAAACTGTATGAAAATACAAAGTGTACTTGTCACGAATGGCGATCGAGTTTAAATATTAATTGTAAGATGATCAATGTGCACATTTAAAAAATCATGATGAGAGCTAAGCACATAAGGAGTTATGATAAAAGGGAAATAAAATCAACACAGAAATGGAGGCTGATAAATTTAACACACACAAAAAATCCTTGGTCCAAATTGGGAAAGCAGTTCTCTCTCAAGAAGAGATTGTTTGTTGGCCAAGAACAGAAATGCCCTCAAGTGTTAAGGAAAGGGTTTAAGTGAGGTTGGACCACGTGGTCTCAGGACAGGGAATAACTTGCAGGAGGTGCTGCCAGGTCGTGGAGGTGAGCGAGCAGTTGTTCTTGCCTCCCTGTCAATGAACAAACACGCACCCCTCCAGACTGCCAAGCCGTCTGAGTCCCTCTCAGCTCCCTGTGGTTTTCTGCAACTGTTTGTCAGACCACGCCCATGGTCTTCACGCTCCACCCCGCATCGCCACTCACCTCTATCCGCTTCCCCTCCCACTTCGGGAGACCCCACCTCACTCCACCAGGCAGATGGCAGATCTCCACGCACCTGCAGCCGCGTCCATCCTGCCGTCCTCACAAAGAGCTGCCCCCTCCGGCCCAGGACCAGACTCTGATCTGGAACTGCAGTGTCTCCCTTTTGAAAGATCCTTCCCCAACATTCAGACGTGCTTAGTGCTTCTCATTTAAAAAAATTTTTAATTCGAATTAAAAAATTTTTCAACACCCGTGGTCCCCTTCAGCTACTCCCTTCACACCGTGCTGGCTTTGAGCTCAGTTCCTGAATTAATCACCCCCATTCCATCCCCTCACCCCCCACTCCCCTGTATTTCTTACACAGCCACACCCTGGCCTCTCACAGCTCAGCTCTCCCAGGTCTCTCCTAGTGGCTACATCCTGTGGACACTGGTCAGGCTATTTCTGTTGTGATCTTTCGGCGGCACGTGACAGCGTGTCCTTGAGCCATCTCCTACCTGGATCTTCCCTCCCAGCTCCAAAGGCATCCGAGCCTTCCTGGTCCTTGCTTAAGGGGCTTTGGTGTTTCAGGGTGACTCTGGCCACTTTCTCCCCTGGCTTTTCTTTCAAAAGCCTAAACACATAAAGAGATTATTTGAGGTGGGGGAGGAGGAAGGTGGGTATTATGGGGTCTTTGTGGAGTGGGGGGAAGATGGGTAAGAGCAGTGCAGGAGACATCCCCCCAAGACAGGGGGAGGATGCTGGTTGGGGTTCTAGGAGGAGCAGGGCCCCACAGACCTCTCTCTCCCCATCTCCCTGGGAATACAGCGGGGTGAGGAGGACCATGGGGAGCTGATGAGGCTGGACCTGGGTGAAGGGAGGCTTCCAGCTCACCCCATCCGAGCCCATCCCACCCCATGGGGCTGGAAGCAGGAGGGTGTCTGCCTTCCAGGGCCATGGAGGCCTGGGTGGTGGACACTGCATTAGTGACAACCATGCCTCTCTTTCACAAAGCAGATGTCAACTGAATCCAAAATACATGCCGGACATCCTTCTAGACCCTTTTCCAGGCTGCAAGGTGCCCAAAATACACACGATCCCTGCCCTCGTGGAGACTGTATCCTCGCGGAGCAGGCAGAAGACACACAAGCCAGTAACCAGGTGTCAGCTGGTGGAAGTGAATGGGACAAATAGAGCAGATGACTGTGTCGTGGGCAAGTGGGGACCTAAAGCAGCAAAGAGGCTCCTCAATGGCTGGAGAGAAGGGAGGTGGGCATGGAGGGAGCACCAGCAACACCTGAGACCGAAGGGTTTCTGCCTTGGCATGTGGGATCTCAGGCTTGACTTTTAAAGGCAATAATAAAATAATGCTCATTTTCTGGTCTTTGAATTCAGTAGAACTAACCTAGTCGACCTAGTTATGTTGCTAAAACTTTGACACCGTAAAGGAAAATGTCTTGTTCCTGTCCCACCCAAGGGAGGGCTGACCCCAATCCAAGTCCACCCATCCAACTAATCACCCATCTTCAAGATCCACACATCTAGGGGAGAGGAGAGGGACAGCAGGGGTCGTGCACCCAGAATCACCCAGCCGGGCCTCGTCCCTCCTCTCAACAGTGATTGGCTACTGACTTTATATTTGGGTGGAAAAAGGGTCCTTTTGTAATTTTCCCAGAACAAAAGGCATTTACCTCATGATAAGCTGAAATCTCCCTTCCAACAGGAAAATTAATTGGTGTCTACCTTTCCTGGAACTTTGCCATACCAGTTTCCACTCCTCACTGAATTACCAGTTTTATGAAGGCAGAGGCTGTAACAGAGCAGGACCCTATGGGGCCTTCCCAGAACAGATGCCCCCCCACCATGTCATCAGCCTGCCTTTTGTCTGTAGAAACATTTTAGTCAAAGAATAAGTTTAATCAGAGAAGTGAGAAATTGCAGAAAGAAAGGAACACAGTCAGGCAAGACACAATAATCATAGTTTAGCCATTAAATGAAGTCAAGGACTTCTAGTTCCTCCTCAAGAGCGATAGGTAATATCCTGAGTCATAACCTTTGAGCTGTTTTTCAGATACCAAAACCCCCACCAGGTGGAAGAAGTTAACTGTGTGCTGCCCACAAGCACGGAGACCCCAGACTGGCTGGAACCAGAAGGTTGATGATATTGACTCCCAATTACATCACCACGAACCAGTCAGAAGCATGACCACGAGCTGATCACACACCCCACAATCCCCTTCCCTCACCCTGTTTTTAAAAACCTTTCCCTGAAAGTCTTCGGGAAGTTCGTGTCTTTTGAGCACTAGCTTCCTGGACTCCTTGTTTGGTACCTGCAATAAATGCTGCACTTTCTTTCAGCACAACCCAGTGTCAGTAGATTGGCTTTACTGTGTGTGAGCGAGCGGACCCAAGTTTGGTTCGGTAACAAGGCCACATCTGTTATTTCATTTACTATATCACATCCTGCCATCTAACTCAGAGCGCGGTGCTCTGTGCTCTTCTCTAAGTGCATTTCTTCCATGTGTCCTACTTTGTTCACTCTGCTGGCCCTGTTCACTTTGTTTCAGAGAATTTGAGGCCAAGATCATTTTCTCAAGGAAGTCCCATTGCCGTGGAGAAATCTGTCCAGTGTCTGACAATGGTCCTCTGTTAGTTTATTTCCAGTTCTGTGACAATGTTTTTGGTTTCTGTGACTTTTTTTCCATTTAGAAATTGGAGATGAGATACACTGTAGGTCATTTGTAACATAGAACCTGGAATATAAAAGGTTGGTAAATCAAGCCTATTTCGTTTTTTTCTTTCTATCTGATAGCAGGGAAACTTGTAGTTGGGCAAAAAAAAAAAATTGAGCAGGGAAGGAAAAACCCATGCAAATAGGAGTCCCAAGAACTTTACTCCTTCCCCTGTCTTCCAGAAGGCTGGTTGATGCCAGGTAGTAGAAGGGCCTGGGTGGGAGCTGTGTCTCAGGCTAGGGAAGAGGTGGCGAGAAAGATTCTAAAGATGGACTTCTATGTTGACTTCTTGCCTTCCTGCTCCTCTCTGGCCTGTCTTTCATGTCTTTGCAGTCTACTTGTACTGGACAGGACCCCTCAGAGCACCTGCAATTTACACTTCCATCCACTGTCCCTTTCTGAGAAAAGCAGCTTTGTGAAGGAGCAAAAGTTGGCTACACTGTCCAATTCTCGTTGGACAAGAACAGTTCTGGAACTGCAGCATGACAGTAGGGAATGTTGAGATGCCTCCATCAGATTACATATCCCTTATGGAGTTGATAGGTAGGTAGATAGTAGATAGATGAATGGATGGATGGATGGATGAATGGATGGATAGATAGATAGATAGATGATAGATAGATAGATAGATAGATAGATAGATAGATAGATAGATTAGGGAGAATAACAACATCAAGATTTTCAACAGTGATACCAAGAGAGAGGCTCAGGGAGCAAGAGAGACACTGGAAGAGCCACGCTGGTCTACAGGTACCACATCTGTCTGTTTGGTCCAGATGTTTGCTCTCAATCAGAAACCTTGGTTTCTGCTCCACAAATTCTTCCCTATCCTTGCTGTCTGCAACTGTTGTCCCATTTCTTCAAAGATGATGCAGCCATCTGAGCAGATATAGACCTTATACATATTTCATTAATTAAGCAAACATTTATTATTTACTAACTTGTAGAAGGCCCTGTGATGATGGATTAGTATCCCACCAGTAAACAGATGTCACCTTCAAATTAGGATAATTAAAGGAGGTTTAAGAAAGGGATTGTTTATGTAGGTGCAGGTGGGGAAGCACAAGGAATAGTGCACCAGTGGGCTGTTACTACCTGCAGCCTGGAGGGCCAGAGGGATGAGTGGTTGGCAGAATCCAGGAGAGTCTGACAGACAAGCCCAGCTTTAGAGAAGTGATGACCTCACTCAATGGATCAAGCAACCCTGCAGGGAGGGAGCCCAGGTTTCCTCCTGCTCACTCTCCTCCCTTCCTTTTCTCTTTCCCCTTCCTCTCACCTTCCCTCTTATTTCCTGCCAGGGTCCTCGTTACCCAAAGCCACCTGGAAGCCAGGTGGCAAGGAGGCTGGTTGATGAGGTTGAAACAGGTTGGCTCGCGCCACAGAGAGCAGGATGAAGAAAGGAAGAGAGCAGGTCTGCCGAGACACGATTAGAGGTATCCACCACTTGTGGGAAGTGATAATGCATTTTTTGCAATCATCCGTTACTTTCGGCCCATTATGATACCATTAGCAAAAATTAGTTAAAGACAATTTTTAGAGAGCTCATTTAAATAGAAAGGTCCTTCACACTCCCTTTTCTTCTTGGAGCTGGTAGACTTTCAAGGACATTTAGTTTAAATCATTATACAGTTAAGGAAACTGAGACCCGGAAAGCTGAAATCACCTGCCAAAGGCACACAGCTAGTTACAGGCCCTGCTCTCCCAGCAGCAGGAATGGCAGGTGTGAGCACCTGGCTACCATTTCCATTTCCCCGATTGTGACGGACATTGCTAGTTGATCAAGGCAGAAGAAGCTGCATCACTGTCAACACCGACCTCTCAGCGGTGCTCTCAGTTGAACAGCACCCGTAGTCAAATTCAAACATGCTTGCGGTCCCCACACTACACTGTCTCATCCCTGTAAATGTCTCTTGGGCTTTTTTTTGGCCATGCCGCCCAGCCTGTGGGATCTTAGCTCCCCAACGAGGGATCGAAACTGTGCCCCTTGCAGTGGAAGCGTGGACTCCTAACCACTGGACCGCCTGGGAATTCCCAATGTCTCTTAGTGTTGATTCCTGACAAAAACTAAACTTTCATTCTCAGGGCCCCATATTATGTGGTTGGAATAGAAGAGAAATGATAGTTTGAATGAACTCAGTGTTTTCCACCCCAGGTTTTGCCTTGGTTGACAAACTTGGCCTTGTTCAGCAACAGGTTCTCATTTAGGTCGATTTATCAAGGATTTGCTCAGCGTTTGTTGGGTACTCAGCACTGTGCTGTTTGCTGCTGAGCCCAAAGGGAGAGAAGCTCGGTTTGTGGCCCTCAAAGGTCTAGTCAGCTTCGGGGGAAAAGCACCCACGCCTCACCCTCGCGTGGGGCTGAACCTGGGGTTACTCCTCCCAGCCGCCTCCTGTGAGCCCAGACTCAGGAGCGCTCTGTCTCCTCCCGTGTCCGTCCCTGCGCATGTGCCGCGCACGCACTCTTCATGGCCCTCCCACCTGGCGCTGCGCAGGCATCGCTTCCGGACCACCCGCCACCCTAACAAGACCCCAGTAAGCCCAACCCCACTACCAAACCTTGGAAGGTTTGGAAATGTATGGATTTGCCTCAGGATGAAAAAGTGCAGCAGTTCACAGATGGATCTCGAAAGCTCCCTATGGGAGCTGGTCCTGCCCTACTAAACTGAGATTCCTTCAGGAATGGCTGTGTATGGCCAGCTGCTCCCGGGCACTACGTGCCCATGCTGGCCCAGGACTTCACGGGACCCAACTGCAGACCCAGGGCCATGTCGGGAGAGTGGATGCAACCTAGCTTGTGCCCTCAGTACCTGGTGACGTTTAGCAACAATGTCAGGCTTTCTCCACTGTTCAGCGTTTATCCATCCTTTCTTTAATTCAACAAACTTTCCATGACAACAAGTGCCAGGGAGTGTGAATGAATAACAGACACATAGAGTTCATGCCCATCTCAGAGTTCACACTCTACCCTAAAACAATACTTGAAAAACTGGACTTTTTTTGAAGCTTGGTGAAATAACATCTAAGTGATGCGTATCTTATGTTTGTTTCTCTGTGTGCTGTCATCTCTATTGTTCTATGTCCGTGTAAAGCACAGCTGCTTTGAGTCTCTCTAAATTCCATTTCCAACGTTTCTGGGCTGCCTTGTTGTATAGGAAATATTTATTTGGTGACGACTGCTCTGTTCAGCTTTTGATACTGAATTGGAAAATGTGGTCTCTCCTTTGGGAATGTTCTGGTTAATGAAAAACAAATGGTGGTCTGAGAGGTACAAAGCTTATTGACCAGTCCAGAAGATTTTCTTGGTATAAATTCACGGCTTTTTCTGTAGTCAGGATATTTCATGTACTGACTGAGTTGGAATACACCTTGTAATCTGCTTCACAGTTCAAATACAAGGTGAATACCGTTAATACACCCACCCATACATCTATAATAGCCAATTGTCCTTACTAAGTTCCAGAGACCTTTCCAAGTACAGATTCATTCTTTGTTTTCATTTTTTATTTTTAAGCCATTTTATTGAGCTATGAGTAACGTACAAAAAGGTGTGTATAATTAATATATAAAACTTGATGAGTTTGCAGATAAGTCTACACTTGTGAAACCAACACCACAATCTATGCCACAAACATGTGTCTCACCTTCGAAAGTTTCCTCACACCCTCTTTATTTATTATTATTTTCGCATGTGATAAGAACACAGTGTAAGATCTACACTCTTGGGGCTTCCCTGGTGGCGCAGTGGTTGAGAGTCCGCCTGCCGATGCAGGGGACGCGGGTTTGTGCCCCGGTCCGGGAAGATCCCACATGCCACGGAGCGGCTGGGCCCGTGAGCCATGGCCGCTGAGCCTGCGCGTCCGGAGCCTGTGCTCCGCAACGGGAGAGGCCACAACAGTGAGAGGCCCGCGTACCGCAAAAAAGAAAAATCTACACTCTTTGCAAATTTTTAAGTATATAATCCAGTGTTACTATAGCCCCTATGCTGTACAGTGGATCTCTATGACTTACTCATCTTGCATAATTGAAACTTTGCAGACTACTAACTCTTCATTTTCCCCTCTCCCAGTCCTTGGCAACCATCATTCCACTCTCTGCTTCTATGAGTCTGACTATTTTAGATTCCTCCTATAAGTGGAATCATTAGTACATGACCTTTGTGACTGACTTATTTCACACAGCTTAATGTCCTCTGGGTTCAAACATGTCCTCCTTTTCTAAGGCTGAATAACATTCCTGTGTGAGTGTGTGTGTATGTATAATGTGTTTTTACTCACCTAAAATTTTTTTCTGTTCAGTAGAATTCACGCTTTGTGAATTCTGTGAATCTTGATAAATTCATACAGTCATGTAACCACCAATATAATTAAATTCCATCACCCCCCAAATTTCTATTCCCCATCACCAGCCCTGTCACCAACTGACCTGTTTTCTATCTTTATAATTTCACCTTTTCCAGAATGTCATGTAAAAGGGACCATACAGACTTCTGAGCCTGCCTTCACTCTGAATGAGCTTAATGCCTTTGAGATTCGTACCTGGTGTTACTACATGGAGTCATCCTTTCACCTCCTGAGTACTGTTCCATTGTATAAATACGCCACAGTGTGATTATGCACTTACCAGATGGAAGGACATTTGAGTAGTTTCTGATTTGGGGTGCTTGTGTATAAAGCCGCTATAAATGTTCGTGTACAGGACTTTCTGCGAACATAAGCTTTTATTTCTACAGGAGTGGACTTTCTTAGTCATATGTTAAGTGTGTGTGTGTTTGCCTTTGTCTGAAACTGTCAAAATGCTTTCTAAAGTGGAGTACCATTTGCATTCTTACTGGTAGTGTGTGAGAGTGTCAGTCATTCTACATCTTTGCCAGCACCTGGATTTTTCTATTTTAAAACTTTAGCCACTCTCACAGGTGTGGAGTGATGTCTCACTGTGGTTTTAATTTGCATTTCCCTAATGACTAATGATGTTGAGCATCTCTTCATGTGCCATCCAGATATCGTCGAAGTGAAGTGTCTTAAAATATTTTGTCCATTTCTTTTAATTGGGTTGTTTACTTATTTTTACTTGTTTACTATATGAAACATAAATGTTTTATATAGTCTGGAAATGAGTGTTTTGTCAGATACATGATTAACATGTATTTTCTGCCAGTGTGAGGCTTGACTGTTTACTTTTCTTAACAGTGTCTTCTATATAGCACAAGTTTTAAATTTTATTCGTTTAGTTTATCAAGTTTTTCCTTTTATGAATTGTGATTTTAGTGAAATAATTAAGAAATTACAAAGATTTCCTCTTATGTTTTCTTCTAGAAGTTTTATAATTTTAGCTCTTAGTTGTAGGTCTATAATCCATTGTGAGCTAATTTTTGTGGAAGATGTGAGGTATAGGTTGATGTTCTTTTTCTTTCTGCATATGCAGAAAAAATGTTCTAACATTATTTGTTGAAAAGACAAGCCTTTCTCCATTCAGTTGCCTCTATTGAAATTCAGTTGATATGTATGTGGGGGTCTACTTATGGATTCTATGTTCTGTTCCATTGGTTTATCTTTACATCAATACCACAGTCTTTTTTTTTTTTTTGTAGCTTTGTAATGTCTTGAACTCACACGAGCTATCCAACTTTGCCCTTCTTTTGCAAAATCATTTGCCTATTCAAGTCCCTTTGCCTTTCCATAGAAATTTTAGAATCTGCTTGTCAGTTCCTACCAAAAAAATGTATTGTGGGACTGGCATTACATTGAATCAATGATAAATTTGGGAAGAATTCATATCTTAACGATACTGAGTCTCCCAGTCCATGAATTTGATATATCTTTTGATTTATATAGATCTTATTTGATTTCTATCAGCAATGTTTTTAGTTTCCAGGATACAAATCCTGTGTATATTTTGTTGGACTTATGTCTAAATAGTTCACATTTTTTTGGCAATACTATAAATGGTACTTAAAAAAATTTATTTCCAATTGCTTATTGCTAGTATATAGAATTACAATTTATTTTGTATGTTGGCCTTATGTCCCCAATCATGCTAAACACACTTATTAGTTTTAGGAGACATTTTTTGACATCTTGGAACTTTCTACATAGGCAATCATGTCATCTATGAATAGAGACAGGCTTATTTCTTCCTTCCCAATATATATGCACTTTACTTCTTTTTCTTGCCTATCACTCTGCTAGGACCTCCAGTATGATGATGAATAGGAAAGGTGAAAGAAGACATCTTTGCCTTGTTCCTGATTTTAGGAGGAAAGCATTTAGTCTTTCACCACTAAGCATGATGTTAACTGTAAGCTTTTCTTGTAGATTCCTTTTATCTTGTACTTACTCTCTTTTATTCCTAGTTTCTTTTGAATTATTGTTATTAATGAATATTGAATTTTGTCAAACTATCTATTGAGATAGTTTTTATTATTTTACCTGTTGATATAGTGAATTATATCATTAGATTTCAAATATACAACCCATCTTGCATTCCTGGAATAAACCTCATTTGGCCATGATGTAGTATTATTGTTATTTTAATATACTGTTAATTTCAATTTTCTAGTATTTTTGTTGAGCATTCTTGCAACATGCTCATGAGAGATAATAAAAAGTACAACTATTCTTCTCTGACGAACAGTCTGCCCTTAGTTCTTTGCTTTCTGAGAGCCAACCACCATTCCTAAATGCAGGCTGTTTCCTGTGTCTGTTGCCACGTTAGGGTGGATGAAATCCTGGCATTGTTATGGGCTCATTAATCACCCAGAACCATTGCTCGTATGCTTAGGTTTTGAATAAACCCCAAAGACATTTGCACAGCCTCTGTCTGCAGTTTTGAATGTCAACCACCGAGTAATAGAAACTTTGTTCCTACATCAATGATCCGTCTATATCTCATGACTAAAATTTTATTCAGCTGGAGCCAAGAAGACTGTCTTTTCCTCGTGAAAAAAAGCTAAAGTCACTTTTATTGCAACTGGCAAATAACAAAAATCTTAATTTAGTCTGAAATCCTAACCTCACTAAGTTTTAGTGGCTTCTGATCTGGGCCAATACAGCAGCCCTCAGCTTATAAAGGATTCATACTTAGAGTTCATCTTCCTTGGTTTCTGCCATGATAACCAGTGTAAAGCAAATATCTCTAGATTTACTCCCCCCGCAAAAGCCACCAAGATCCTCTAAGACTTCTCTAAATGTTTTATCACATATTGCTGACAGACCCTCCTTAAAGAAAATCACCTGAATTTTGCTGCCATCATAGAATGACTTCTTAAATTTATTAAAGGTGGAAATAAAATATATATGTATCAGATTGGAATTATGAAGTTATACATGTCCATTTCGACAGAAAAATCAAGTTAGTTGTAGTATCTTTTGGAGGAAAGGCCTTCTTGAGTGAATACTGCTTGTATAACTTTTTCAGCATTGTACACCCAGCACGCAGCCAGGCCTGAGCACTGTGAGAATTTGCTAGGAACTTATACTTAATGACATCCCCTTAGGGTGTCTGTAAAAACTGTTGCAGAGCACATGCACTGAGCTGCTATAATCACACATGTAACGGTGTATAGGTTGCACACTGAGCAAGAATGTGGAAAGACCTAAAAAGATTTTTGAGGACTCGGTCTCTGCTTTCTATTAGTTTCCCCATATTTCAAATAATCAAAACCTGTTGCCAAATGTGAAATAAAATTGAACTGTTAACTTTCACTTACAAGAGAAGATACAAAGTACTTTGCTTATGAAACGTACCAAGTTACTCAAATGCCCCAGAACCACCGTCTGCTATGTCTTCTCTGCTGACCACACACTGGGGTCCCGCCAGCCACAGAGCTAGGTGAGACACAGGACCTTCCAAATGGAAGCGATGCAAGGAAAATCTTAAATCTCATCAACTCCAAAGTTTCTTTTCTCTTTCAGAGTGAGGAGAAAATTCAGGTACAATAAAGCAGTGAGAATCTTCATAAGAGACTGCCGATAAAAAAAAAAAAAAAAAAAAAAGCAGGCGAGGAACGATGATGAGTAGGCGGATTCTGGTCACGGAGATGTTTTCATTCCCTCTGAGTTGGGCCTGTGGCTGTAGAAGTTGACCTGGATGGGTCAGTAGGATGTAAGGTTTGTGTGACTCTTGCAGAAAGGCGTCCATACATCCAGAGCTTTTCTTGTTACGAACATGATTGTCCTTATTTAAGCGGACAATGGCCATTACTGTGGCTCTTCCCAAATATTCTATTCTCCTCTTTCCAAGCACTGAGTAGGACGGCAAATTCCTTGTGCTTCCAGCAGCAGTGATGTGCACCACCTCCAAGCAGAAGCACTGAATTTCCTGAGTGAGGCACTCCCTTTTCCTGCTTTGAAGGTCACGAAGGCAAGTGTTGCCGTGGATCCTTGACCATCCCGGATTCTGGGTGACCACAGTGAGCGGAGTGTCTCCAGCTCATCCTGCATGTGCAGCAGGAGCAAAGGACCCACACCTGTTGTGTTTCTCCTGTGATACGGAGGTCATTTATTAGCACAGCAGAGATTTATCTTTGAGCTCCTTACAAATTCAGGTCAAAATACACGTGCGGGGGTAATATTTTGGAAATATTAAGTCTTTTTCTTCCCCTTTTTCCCCCTCTATGTCATGGCTACTTCTTCTGTGTTCATTGTCTTGGGAGGGGGATGTGGTGGTGTGAAGAGCAGATATCCATTCATTTATTAAGGTATTAACTCATTTTGTAATTACTTATTGAGCTACCTGACTGACACAGATCTCAGTGCTGAAGATCAGTCATGAATAACGGAGCCTATGATCTCTCCTGGCTTTGCGTTCCCAGCGTCTCTGTTGGCAAATGGAGAGTGCAAGCATCAACAAGATAGTGGATGGCAGGAGCTTTGAGAAGAATGTGGCCGGTCTTCTCTTTTCCCTGGACAGTGGTCCTGCACTCCACCTTCTGGCAAGGCAGCAAAGCCTGGGGAAGTTGGGAAGAATCTGAGGGGGGCTCGATGGGGTAGCTCCACAAGAGCCCTGCCCAAGTGGCTGGAACTTGGGGAGGGACCAGCAAACCCAGGCAGACAAGGCGAGTCTCATCAAGGTTCCCAAGCCAGGAGCAGAATTATCCCTGTGCCCCAGGGGAGGGATAGAAGTAACAGCTAAGCCCCTGGGTCTGCAAGAGGCCAGTCGACAGGACTTACAAGGATTGATAACCACAGACCCTACGATCAGAGGGAGATCTCAGCAGACACCCATTGAGCAGACACCACTGAACAACGTGGACCTGTCTCCTCCCACATGCACGATGGCTTGGCTCAATGTACGCACTATAGAACTTAGCACGACTGCAGAAAAGGGGAGGGGCATCCAATGAACGGAGATTCCGTTTTTGCCACCCGGTGGGATCAGGGTAGCGAGGCCCAGAATCAAAGGTGCATTTTTGGTCACAGAGGGGCTGAGATTTATAACTACTAGGCACAAATAAGATTTCTTCCTGGAGACGGTCTGTACTTAAAACCCATGCTGAAGACCAGCAAAGCAAACTCAACGTGGCTGCAAGTAAAAGTAAGCCATCAGGGCTCAGTCTGTCACTGACCTGGAAGAAGACAGCACAGAGAGGTGCCTCAGTGGGTCAACTCCACTGCAGAGGGAAGACACGGCTTCTCCTTTGGCCCCGTGACCCCCCGCACTCCCCACCCCCGGGCTTCTCTCCTCCTCTGTGGTCTCACCTCTTCTGTCCTTTGCTGATGTCCCCTATTCAAATGAGTCTGGAAAGCCCAGACTGCCCCCAAGGTCAGCCTTAGACCCATCTCTCTTCTCACACCCTGCAAAGGATGGACTGTTTGTGCCCCTCCACCCCAGGATTTGTATGCTGAAGCTCTAATCGCAGTATGGTGGTGACAGGAGGTGGGGCCTTTGGGAGGTGATTAGTTCATGAAGGTGAATCCCTTATAAGAAGAGACACCAGGGAGCTTGCTCTCTCCCTGCCATGTGAGGACACATCCGGAAGAACGCCATCTGCGAGGCAGGAAGGGAGCGCTCGCCAAAACCCAAACATGCTGGCCCCCTGCTCTGGTACTTCCAACCTCCAGAAATGTGAGAAATAAATGTCTGCTGTTTAGGCCACCCAGTCTATGTTATCTGTCACTGTGACTCAGACACTTTCTACTCTATTTTCAGCTTTGTGCTGAGAATGGTACGCTGTTGAGGAGAGCTGAGAGCAAAGCTCCCTGGGAAGGACAGTTAACTCAGAAATAACATCATGGAAAGACAGCATCCAGTCTCGTGATGTTTGCAAATTTCTGTGGAATTGGCTCCTTTCTGTGATCTAATTCATTCCTGTTTCCAATCATTCTTTTAAAAATGTTCACAAATCAATTTTCCATGATCTCCATTATCTACATCCCCATTTTTCATGACCACTGATAACTCAGCAGCCAAGGACAGCACAGTTATAAAATACATTTAATTTTGTTTAGATTTAATTTTGTTCCAAGATTATGCTTTGATACCCTGCAGATAAAAAAAAAATTTAGAAACCATGGGTCAATTTAAATTAACTTGTTGAGAGATATTCTCAGAAGAAATCTAGAATATTTTTATTTTTATTTTTATTTTATTTTATTTATTTTTTTTTTTGTGGTACACGGGCCTCTCACTGTTGTGGCCTCTCCCGTTGTGGAGCACAGGCTCCGGACGCACAGGCTCAGCGGCCATGGCTCACGGGCCCAGCCGCTCCACGGCACGTGGGATCCTCCCGGACCAGGGCACAAACCCATGTCCCCTGCACCGGCAGGTGAACTCTCAACCACTGTGCCACCAGGGAAGCCCTAGAATATTTTTATTTTTAAGTGTTGTTGAAAATATTTTTGGCCTCTGAGTATATATGCATTCTCCACTGAGCATTTACTTTGATGATCCTATCTAGATGAACCGTTTCATTCAATTTGATTCAGTTTGATTTTATTCAGTTCAACTCAACTCAATTCCATCATACTAATTGATATCAGTTAGTATGATGGAATTGATGTAGGTGATTATTAGCACCTACATTTACATATAGCAATTTGCTAGGCATTCAGTCATGGTCCCTGAATTTGAAAATTCGTCATCTAATTGGGAAAGGGAACAACTCCAAGATTATTTGTAAGCCAAAGCATAGTAATCAGAAGAGGCTGGGGATGACAAAGATGAAGCAGTCATACCACACTTTCCTCCCATGTCCATGGCAGACATCGCTAATCACTGCTGCATTATCTCTGTGGCCAGTGGTGACCTCAAGATCTTTCTTGGTCAGTCACGATCAATTAATCCATATTGGTATGTTAACTGAGCCTCTTATCTATCCCTGGAATAAATTATATAAGTGCTCAGATGAATTCCAAATTGGAGAATTTCATTTGGGTTTGTGCCTGAAAGTTTTTTGCTTAAGAAAATAAAGTAGCTTGGGAATTCTAAGGATTTGTTGTTCAAGAATGAATTAGAACAACATGAGTTTTTACTGAGTTTTTCCCAGTCAAAGCACAGCATGAATTTATACAGTATTGCAAAGAAACATTTGAGAGACTAATCGGAGGGTTTTGAAATCTGTAATTGAGATTAAAATTTCAAAATCTGCAAACTGTATTGAGGCCCAGAAGCACAAGTTTCCACCGTACTTTACCACTATTCAATTACGTGATCTTCGGGAATTCTCAACCCTTCGGTCATTTGAGCCTCATGACTGGGTTGGGAAGCATAATGTTTTTACAGCAATTTTTTCAAAATAATCTGAATTCAGCATCCTAATATAAGTAACAGATACAAATGCAACATTCCTGGTTGAAGCTGGGGCTTGGAGCCTGGGCCCGGACCCCTGTCATCTGCCCTTCAGCCTCCACCTCAAACTTACGGAAGAGCCTGAAATACCTGCAAAGAACGTTAGCAATTTGAGGAACATATTTTGAAGACTCCTAGACAAGAGATTCTTTAGCTATTCTTCCAGCTCTACACATGTTAATGAGTGTAAATCAGCTAGATCTGATTCAATACAGTTGTGATGGCATAGATAAAAATAACAAACTCTGGAAATCATTTATATAAAGGGAAGATTTGAGCAGATAGAGCAGGTAGTCAATGCTTTGTGCTGTTGCGGGCCACTCATCACTCACAAAGTCCCGGTCTGGGAACTTCTGTGCAGCCCATCTGACTGTTTCCCTATTACTCTGCTCCTTCTACCATGTGGCAGTGTGAGATCACTTCTGTGTATATAAAATGAGAGAAATGAATAAACTTTTAGTGGACTCGGAGGCCAGGTTTTAAACTTCAGTCTATTTTTAGTATTTTGACATTTTCTCCTTGACACCAGTTCAATAGCACATTAAAAGCCTTTCCAAAGGCTGTATTTATCATAAATACAGACTCATTGGATCCTGCAGGTCATTGAGACATCAAGGTCATGAAACTTACGGTTTGGCTACCACTTCTTTGGTATAAGTAAGAGTAAAGAAGTTATAAATGAGAAGCAGAATCTTTGATCTCTACTGGTAGCAGAACAGGTATTTGGCGATTTGGCTCTTGCATTCTGGGGTCTAGAGTTTCTTAGGCCCTGACAGCTTGGGGGTTATGGGGAGCCTTTACAGCTTAGTAACATCAGACCGTTCATGGATTCAGTCCTGCTGGTTTTAGGTTGGAATCACACAAGGAAAAAAAGGCAAATTAAATCATTTAACACAATCCTGCTTTTTGATTGCTCACATGTAAATAACTAAAGAGAATCTGGAAATCTCTTCTCGGATAAACTTTCACGACAAATTTTCCGAGCTCTAAGGTTCTGAAGAACTGGATCTCTCACGGGGGACCCAGGAACTCACACAGACACTAGTGAGTAGCAAAAAGAACATAAAGAGAAATAAGCTTGGGCAACATTGAACAGGACTGGAAGCTGGTATCCGTCCTTGAGCTGGAGGTGATGAGCATAGGTTTTTTTTTTTTTTTTTTAATGGGAATTGTCTTTAAAAGGGGAAGATTGGAAGAGAATCAGATGTGCTAGGAAGTGGGGTTTGGAGCTGGAGACTGTATCAGACTGATCCTCACCTGCATTTTCTTCTTCTGGTTTCCTGACCCATCTGTTTACAGCTCTCCAGCGCGCTGGACGGAACTTTCAGTGGGCGTGGCCTCCCCGCCTGTCAGGGCTGCGCAGTCTCAGTTGTGCTCTTAGGAAATGCACCTTCCCGGGAGCCCACCTCAAACCTCTGAATTAGAATTTCTGAAGGTGGTTCCTAGAAATAAGTAGGTTTTTAAAGGAAAATCTTCAGCACTGCTTCCTTGGGGAAGCCTTCCCCGACTTTGCTGTAGCATGGGCTGCAGTGCTGACTGTACACTTATTTGCATGATTATGTGTTATTTTCTGTCTTCCCCGCTCAACCAAAACTCTACAAGAGCAGAGACTGTGTCATTCTCACTCACCGTTGAAAGTCAGGTCTTAGCACTGCACCAGGCACATCACAGCTACTGAATCTGTTGAATGAACAAATCAATGAATAGGTAAACAGGTGAATGAATGAATGGAGGGCTAGGGGAATGAATAGATGAGCCGCTGGGTTTGGGAAATGCTATGGCGGTGAAAGTCCCTTCACAGGTTAGCTTTTCTGATCTCTGCTAACATCATACTCCTTATTACGGGATGTACGTTGTTATGATTATTACGGGAAGGCGGAAAGAAAATTAGGAGTGGAATTTGCAAGATGGATAAAAATATAAACTACATAAAATTTTGTCAAAGTTTACTCCTCTGAGTGGGGATCACTTGGTCACATTTCCAGCTCAAAGGGGGGCAACTGATGTCGTGATGAGACTGATACTGCCCAAGCTTCGAGCCAATCTCATTGTCTTTCTTATGTTATCCTGGGTCTAAAGGAGACGCCCCTTCTGATTGTTTATTACTTACTGAATTCTGTCATGAACCATGTTCACACACTGAAGCGTCAGAAACTAAAGATACCATGCGATTTTACACAGTAGAGAGCCCCAGACTCAGCTGTTGAACAGAACTGGTTACTTTTCAAGTGAGTCTCAGAACCAGGGTGAATGTATAAGATCTTGCAGGGTTTACACAGTTTTCAAATAACCTCATCAGAGGGCCCAGAAAATGGCAAAACAAGTTACTCCAGGACATGGGCTAACTCAGCAGATGTGACTGAGACAGGAAGGAACAGGTCTTGGTTCAGGTTTACGGCAAGTAAGGGGCCCATCCCTTTCAGAAGTCGGGAGACGTGAGCGGTCTGGAGGCTGGAGAGCCAGGCCAGGCCTACAGTCAGAAGTCAGAGCAAGCTCTCATAACTAACGTCGATACCTAAGACGGGGTCCAGAATCCAGGATTACCAGGGCTCTGGCACAAGCCTGTGCGCAGGAGTCCAGAGTGTCAGCCAGAGTTTCAATGATTATGATCCCGCTCAGAGGTCATCCCAAGTTCAGAGTCAACAAACGTTGCACAGCACAGGTGCCGGGCGCTGACACCTCGCAGTTAATCCTCACCCTAAAGTTAGAAACTTGGTCTTACCACCACTACCTATAGCTGAGATTGGGCAATAGTTCCAGATAATAGATAAATAAGAATAGATAAATTAATAGATAAATAAATAATAACATTTTTGAATATTAATAACTTATTAACATGTATTAATTCACTTGAGTCTCAAAATTCAATAAATACTTACTAAATGCCCTCTCTACAGCAGGGAATACGCTAGGTGTTAGGGATTTAAAGATAAGTAAAACATTGTTATCACCCTCTGATCTCAAAGTCCAGAATAGTGGTTCTCAACTGGGGTAATTTTGCCTCCCGAGGGACATTTGTCTGACAACGGTTTTGGAGCGGGGGGCAGATGCTAGCAGGTCATCCAGTAGGTAGAGGCCAGGAATGATGCTAAATGTTCCACAGGACACAGGGCAGCCTCACAGCAAAACATTATCTGGCCCACAACGGCAATAGCACAGAGACTGGGAAACCCCGAGTGAGAAAGTGACATCCACACGTAAAGCTGTAAGCGCAATAAAGTGTGGGACTCCCCTGGTGGTCCAGTGGTTAGGACTCCGTGCTCCCAGTACAGGGGGCGAGGTTTCGATCCCCGGTTGAGGAACTAAGATCCCGCATGTCACACGGCGCAGCTGAAAATAAAAAATAAATTTAAAAAAAGTGTTAGGCACCTGATGGTGTCAGGATTGTACAGGATGCAGTGGGGATTCGATGGACAACGTGATCATTTCTACTGTGTGGGGGGCAGGGAAGTCTACGAAGACTTTTTGGAAAAAGGGGGTCTTGAAAGATGAACAGGCGGTGCCCTGGCAGATAGATGGGTGGGCGGGTGCAGGTACACGCCAGGACCAAGGGTGAGGAATGCTGTGACCTCCTAGGTCTGGGAGACTGTCCAGCCCTTGGGGTTAGGTCCCATCCAGTTACAAAAACTACTTTCTGAGGTGTCCAGAAAAAAAAGATAATTGCACATCAGTTTTGCCCTCAAGGAGCTCATATTATATAAGACCAGTTATACCTGTAAATCAAAATAATTCCTTTTGTCAAGTTTTCGTTTTGACACAGAAGTGAGGAAACATAAATTAAGGACACTTACAATATCAACTCTGAAGTGTGTTGTAGCCATTCGCCATTGTTTGATTCACTTTGAAGTGTAAGGGCAAGGCCATGAAATTGATCTTCCCACTTGAGAGCTCAAAGTTATCGTATGAGAAGTACACAAAAATTAGATAACTGCATAGTAAGCTTCCTTTACCAAGGAGGGCATAATGAGATCAAAAGCCTATAAAATATTTTTGGAATTTGCTAGAACTTACTGAGGGCTGTCACTTTGTTCATAATACTTTCTCCCTTCAGTCCTATCCCATAGAATTAAACCCCGCCTGAGCAAGCCAACCCTCTTTGCTAGATATTCACCTACAGATAGAGGCTAGGGAAGTGCTTTATGGAAATGCTGCCTTGTATAGTCAGAGCTCGAATGTTCCCCCATATACGAAAAAAAAAAAAAACCACAATAATGAGACATCAGGATAAAAGAGAAAGGTCAGCGTCTGAGAACGCAGGAGAAAATACACTAAGTAAAGCCTTGAGCGGGAGGTGGGTTACATAAAACTCCGGCTGATGTGGCGCAGACTTTCCTGAAACCCTGTTATTCGAACTGTCTTCTTATGGCATAGGATAGGGTTACAGGAGCGCCATGTGCCGGGTAATTGATTGAACCGTTAAAAATAACAGCATAAAAGTTTAGAGCTTTGGTGGGCTTGATTCTTTTCAGAAGAAAGCTGGACTTGCAAAAGTGCTGATGTGTATCTTTGCACAGTTCTATAAAACTGTGGTGAGAAAGGGAAATTTATATTGGAACTCCTCCACCCGTCAGCTGAATTTCCATTACGCTGTTCACTAGACTGCCCTGCTGGCTGCTGGCTGACTGGGACATGGGAAAGGAGCTCAAGTCCAAATGCACGAGGCTGCACCTCAGCCAGCCACTGGGAAATTTACCAGAGGAGGACATTTTCGCCAGGAAAGGTGAAGACACGTGTGCGACATGGGGACGAGAAGGAAAGAAGGTCCTAAATCACTGATGAACTTTCCAGCAGCAGAGATGACAGATGGTTTTATGAGCGGAGACAATCTCCTGCCTGGTCAGATAGTAGAGAAGAAAATAAATGTACCTAACGGCTTTCCTGTGTGTAAGAATGGCAGCCCCAGGACTGCTGGAAACCTCAAAACATTTATAAAGCAGTCTTCCTAGGGCGCTCTCTGAAAAGAGAAAACACACCGCCCTGTGTTTTCTCGTCCACAGATGTGGTGACTGAGCAGTGCTGATTCCTGGAGCCTTGTCCTGACCACAAGGTCAGGGGGCACTTATGTAAAAGAGGTGGAAAGAGCATCCGTCCCATGATTTGGAAAAATTGGGCTGTTATCTTTTAAATCATTGCTTATGTATCCCTCTTGCTGTACTGGCTTCTTCCTTCACTGAGTAATTTGACTTTTCTTCTCATACCCCATGTTCCAGGGGAGGGGGAGGGAGAGAGAGACTCTGTCACTGGAGGGGTCCGTCTTCTCTTGGGCAGATTCCTCCTTGCACGAGGGTGCCCTGGCAAGGGACACCTGTGGGCTGAAGGCTCCCAAGGCCCCTGCCAGGTCCGCCGAGCCCTGATCCCTGGCAAACTCACTGGGCAGCCTTTTTCCCATCTATCCTTGTATGTGTGTAATCGTCCACCTGGATGGGGCACCGTCTACTCGTTCCCTCAAGGATGACGTATGCGCTGGGGGGGGGACCTGTCTGCAGCCCCTATTCTCATTGAGTTCTTGTTCAGACCAGTCTACATACATGTCCTCCCTCTTCCCACTCTTGCCCTGCTCCTAATGCTGCAGGATCCTGGAGGCACTCCAGCTGCTAGACCTAGAATGCAGAGATGGGTGGGGGCAGCCCACCTGTGATGTTCCAGATGAATTGTTCCCGTTGGAATGGCCGAATAGGTCCTGGCTCATGGCTGGATGCTGTGCTGTTAGCTGCATGCTCTCCTGTGTGTGTGCGCGTGTGCACATGTGTCCACGTGGGCTCCATGTGAGGGTGGTAAGCCCTTGCCTCGTGAACATGGACAGTCGAGGCTTTTGTTACTCAGAACCATCCCAGAACTGGGAGGAATGGAAGAGGAACGGCCAGAGATAGACCAGGTTGCCCCGTGCTTGAAAGCAGGCAGAGAGGTGGAATTCTGGGAATGCAACACCGGTTCAGCACAGGCGAGAGTGCTGTGTGTACATGGTCGGCCCCTGTGCTACGCAGAGGCCGTGAGGGGACTGGGAAGCCGTCCCCTCGAGACCCTGACCTAGTTTGGAAAAACAGTGGCTTAGAGAGCAGGATAGACTGGAAAGAATCCTGCTGGAAAGAGTCCTGCAAGTAGACAAGAGGCACACTTTCTAACCCCACCTTTGCCCCTAAACAGCTGTGTGACCCCTGGAGTTGCTAGAAAGCCACTTCTGCTGAGAGCCTTTTGTGGTGCTATTACTGTGGCCTTGATATGTTTCAACCTGTGGGTTGAACCACTTTTGCAAACACAGACATTCTGGAGCAAAAGCAGGACGGGGAGAAAAGGTGTGAGCTGAGCCCTGACATAGTGAATCTGGAGTGTTTCAGAAGCTCCCAGTATAGAGCAGCCCAAGGTAACCAGTTGCAAATGCAGAGGGAACAGGAAACCACACTGCTAGGGTCAGTAGATCTTCCAGGCGTTATGGAGATAAAGAGATTTTTCTAGGAGGCTAACGCAATCAAAAATCTACTCCAAACAACCTTTTGTATTCCTTGTGATTATTTTAATGTTCCAGCCACTTATGCTTTTTTTTTTTTAAAGATTTAAAGGTAAAGCATTCTTCCAGAACCCTGCTCCACATCTATCTAGAACTGGCCTCTACAAATGTCCAGTCCTAGTTGCATCTTGTGGGGCAGGGAAGGAAGGTTGTCCTGGATATTATAAAGCAACGGGATAGATAACAGGAAGTGTTTTCCTGCTGGAATAACGTCCCTGCCCTCAGATGAAGACTTCCCTGTGGTGCCAACCACTGTTTGATCTTTTCTTTCCTGTCTGGATTTGAAATGAATGATCCAGATCAGTGGTATGAAAATCATGGTCTGCAAAGAATGAGCTGGAAGGTGGCCGGGTCCTTGTGCCTAATTAAAGCCAACAGATGTTATGAGCAGTTGAAACACCCTTAGAGACACTGTGTTTACATGTCTAACTTCTAACAGCAAAGGAACTGGAATGAGTCAGATTGGAGGTCTGGACATCATTGCCAGCAACACAATCAGTATTCTCAGAGAGTTGAGAGTCATTGCTTTTCTGTGTTTCCTGTCACTTCTCTCAACACAGATCCTCCTCATTTCCAGTTTCCTGGCCTCTTCCTTCCTTTATCTCCCTGATGGCAGACGGTTTATTCCCGCTGGAAGGATCCTGGTCTCTCCAGTGAGGTTTGCTGAGTGGCTGTAACCTGACCCCTCTCTGGTTTGTCTCAGAGAGGAAAGTTGCTACCTTCTTCAGTAGCAAGGCTGGTCTCTGGGGTCCTTCCAAAAGCAAGAAACATTTTCATTCTTCTTCAGCATGAACAGGAAAGAACCTGAAGCAACTAGTTTTTACTATTCCTGCAGGGGTAAGGTTTCACTTCCTATTTTTTCTATTGTCAAACAATCCTTACATATAAAGGAAATTACTGACAGAGTTATGTCCCCTAACTTCAGAATTATATAAAATTATATGATCCAATTTGTTCTGTTATGAGGTGCAACAGCAGTTCTACACAGAATGGGTTTGATTCATGATTATAAGGTGAAAAAGATACAACCAGATTTGGTCCAAATGCTTTGGACCTATCTTTGAGGTTTTGTTTATTAGTTAGTTTGCTTGTTGGGGGTTAAAAAATAACTTATTTTCCCGATTTTTGATCTTCTTTAAGTTCCACAGAAAAGGGAAATCACAATAAAATTGATAAACCTCTAGCCAACCTGATAAGAAAATATATGTATACATAGTAATATTTGTCATATATATATGTATATATATACACACACACACACAGAGGTGGTACAAATTACTTATATCAGGAATTAGAGAGGATGGAATCATTATAGAACCTAGAAATATTAGGGGATGTTATAAATAACTTTATGCCAGTACATTTGACAACTTAGATGAAGTCAAAAAAGAAGCCTTTGAAGATACAAATTACCAAAGCTCACTCACAAAGAAATAAATAACCTGAAAAACGTTATGCTTTTTAAATAAATCAAATTTTTATTTCAAAACCACCAGACCCTGATTGCTTCACTGGTAAATTATATCAAACATTTAAGGAGGAAATAATACTAGCTCTTCACAAATTCTAGAAAATTATAGGGAAAAGAATACTTTTAAACTCGTTCTATGAGGCTAACATTATGCTGGTAATAAAACCAGACAAGGGTATTACATGAAAAGAAATTTATAGGCCAATATCTGTCATGAACATAAATGCAAAATTGTTTAACAAAACTTTAGCAAATCGAGTCTGGTAATATATAAACAATACATAAAAAGAATCGTGGCCATTATGACCAAGTGTGTTTTATCCCAGGAGTGCAAAATTGGTTTGACATTCAAAAATCTTTCTATTCATTTCACCATATTAACACACTTACAAAGAAAACCATATGATAATCTGCATAAATGCAGAAAAATACATTTGAAAAAACTCTCACATCTATTCATGATAAAAACTCTCAATAAACTAGGGGGAAAAAAGAACTTTCTCAACTTGACAAAGGGCATCTAGGAAAGATGTACAGGTAATATCACACTTAATGGTGAAAAACTGAATGCTTTCTCCCTAAGATCAGGAACAAGACAATTATGTCCACTGAAATCACTTCCATTCAAACATTGTTCTAGCCAGTGTCATAAGGCAAGAAAAACAAATAAAAAGCATCTGGATTGGAAAGAAAAATGATCATGTATGTAGAAAATCAGATGAAATCTAGAAAAAAGCTACTAGACATAATAAGTGATTAGCAAGTCTGCAAAGATACAAATGAATGTATATAAGAGTCAACTTGGGGCTTCCCTGGTGGTGCAGTGGTTGAGAGTCCGCCTGCTGATGCAGGGGACGCGGATTCGTGCCCTGGTCCGGGAAGATCCCACATACCGCGGAGCGGCTGGGCCAGTGAGCCATGGTTGCTGAGCCTGCGCGTCCGGAGCCTGTGCCCTGCAACGGGAGAGGCCACAACAGTGAGAGGCCCGCGTACCACACACAAAAAAAGAGTCAACTGTATTTCTATATAATAGAAATGAACAATTAGAAATTGAAATTGAAATTAATTTTAAAAATTATTTACAATTACACTCAAATATTACACATTTAAGGATACGTCTGACAAAAGATGTCCAAGACTTGTACACTGAAGCCTACAAAGCACTCTTGAGAGAAATTCTTAAAGACCTGAATGAAGGAGAGATATACTGTGTTCATGGGTCAGAAGACTCAACATAATTAAAGATAACAATTCTCCCCAATTTGATCAATGTAATTTCAATGAAATCCCATCTGGGCTTTTTTCATAAAAGTTCACAAGCTGACTCTAAAATTCATATGGAAATTCAAAGGACATGAAATAACTAAAATTCTTTGAAAAAGAAGAGTAAAGTTGAGTACTTACACTACCTAACTTCAAGACATTATAAAGAAATGATAATTAAGACTGTGGTATTGGTGGACATGTAGAACAGTGGAATAGAGAATACATAATCCAGAAATAGACTCACACATGTATGGACAACTGACTTTGAAAAAGCTGCAATGGCAGTTCAGTGGAGAAAAGACAGTCTTTTCTACAAATAGTGCTGGATCAATTGTATATCCTTATTGGGAAAAAGAAAAACTTCAATTTATGCTTCATGACATATATAAGAATTAACTCAAATTGGATTATAGACTTAATTGTAAAACCTAACATGTATAAAACAACTAGAAGGAACACAGAGGACAAATATTTGTGACCCTGGGTCAGGCAATGATTTCTTATTTCCAACAAAGGAAACGCAATACATAAAAGAACAAGTTGATAGCTTAGACTTCATCGAAACTCAAAACTTCAACAGACACTGCTAAGAAAAAAAAGATAATATGCCACATACTAAGAGAAAGTCTTTGCAAGCAAGTATACATTTGATATTGGACTTGTTTCCAAAACACATACAGAAGCCTTAAAACTCAAAAATAAGAAGACCAACAGCCCAATAAAAATGGACAAAAGTCTTGGAAGACACTTCACCAAAGAAGATATACGAATGGCACATACACACACGAAAGAGGCTCAACATCATTAATCATTAAGGAAATGAAAAATAAAACCATAAGATACAACTCACACATATATTAGATTGACAAAAATTTAAAAGACTAACCCTACCAAGTATAGGCAAATATATGGAGGATCTGGAATGTTCATCCACTGCTGGTAGGAATGTAAAATGTTATGACCTGTTCAGAAGTTGTCGTTAAGCATATACCTACAGCTTGACCAGTAATTGCACTCCTAGACGATAAAAGCATATGTCCACACAAAGAGTTGTACATAAACCATTCACAGCAGCTTTATTTATAACAGCTCCAAACTGCAAACAACTCCAATGACAGAAATCAGATCAGTAGTTGCCTGGGAAAGGAGAGCGGGTGGTGAGGAGATTACAATGGGCCACGGCGACACTTTCAGGGTGATGGCTATCTTCATTATCTCAATCGCACCAATGTTTCATGGATTTATACATATGTCAAAACTTAATACATTATATTTAATATAATTAAATATATTTAAACTTAATACATTATATTTAATATAATTAATGTAATATATTAATATAATTATAATCGTATTTAATATAATTAACGCAATTAAGTTGATAGCATGTCAATTACACCCCAATTCATCTGTTTAAAAAATTGTATAGGGGCTTCCCTGGTGGCGCAGTGGTTGAGAGTCCGCCTGCCGATGCAGGGGACACGGGTTCGTGCCCCGGTCTGGGAGGATCCCACATGCCACGGAGTGGCTGGGCCCGTGAGCCATGGCCGCTGAGCCTGCGCGTACGGAGCCTGTGCTCTGCAACGGGAGGGGCCACAACAGTGAGAGGCCCGTGTACCGCAAAAAAAAAAAAAAAAAAAATTGTATACTGTGCTGAAGCTTAAAGACTGGTACCAAGATGGTGCTCCAGATCTCCTAATTCTTTGCAAACATTTCAGAAAGAAAATAGCCCAAAGCATGAGTGAGATAATATTCACTGGATTATTCTGTGATTTTATAAATATTTGTCCAAATATTAGTCCAAGTCATTTCTAGTATTTCTATCACACAGGAGTTGCAGAGCAGAGCAGCGAATGTGCATTTTGCCCTATTCATGGAGTGAATGATTGGGCTGAGAGGTGAGTTAGGGAAGGTTGGTATCAGGGGTCAGAAGCCAAAGGTGAAGGTGCTCTTTTCAAAGCACATCTACTCAGTGCCTTACTTCAGCTACAGAGCGGGGTGTGCTATGAGTGTGCTGTGGACTAGAGTATTCCCAGCAGGAGCCCCCGCTCACTCCCATTTCAACATGGAACTTTCAGTGAAGTCAACACCAACCCAGTTGGATCTGGCCCGACTCCAGGGTAGCTGGGGGTTCCCTCCAATGGGTCTTTCCTCTGTGTCAACCAGGTGATTCACAAACAGAGCAGTACTTGTCACAAGTGGGCTAAGATTAGATAGAGATTAATAGCTTAAATCCTTTTCCCTTGGCAAAGAGATGGGTATGAGCACAGTCTAGAGTCCACCCAGTTTGCCCAGAACTTTCCTGGGTTCATCACTGAAGATGTCTTGTTCCCAGAACTCCCTGGTGCCAGGTGAGCTTGCATGTGGCTGGATCCAGAGCGCTCTGTTTTACAGGAACATCTCTGCTTCGGAAAAGCCCATGAAGCATCCACACCCGTGAGGTGGGGAATGGGCACCAGATGAGAAAGATGTGGTTAGAGCTTAAGCCGAGGCCCAGAGTGTAGACTCTTATTACTGTGAATGAAAAATATTGCCTGCCGTATCCGTAAACAGAGCATGTTGCAGCCATCCAGCCATCACATCACAGCCGCCCCAGCGGTGAGCCCTGGGGGAACTCAGGATGGAGGCGGGATGCCCACCATCAAGCAGTCGGCCGCTGCAGCCACCCCTGACGGTGCACCTTGAGGAGACTCTGGGTGAAAAAGCACAGGATACTGGCCCCTGATAGCTGAGGTGCGTATCAAAGGAACGATTTCAATGAGCCCGGACTTTGCACCTTCCCATACATAGAAAGCGCTAATTTCATTAACTTGAGATGTCTGGTTTTCTTTCATTAACAGCAATCTTTTGATGTTTGGCTACCTGGTCTTTGTCGCAAAAACTCCTGTGTATCCCGGCTCCTCCCCTCGCCTCCTCGGAGCAGTCCCTCAGAGCGATCTGAGATGCTGTGTCCTGGGCTGAAGTCCTCAGTTTTGCCTGTCAAATAAAACATAACTCTCAGCTTTCAGGTTGTGCTTTTTTATTTCAGTCGACATTCCCCAAGGACGAACGATGTTAAATAACAAAGAAATGGACTTCCCTGGTGGCGCGGTGGTTAAGAATCTGCCTGCCAATGCAGGGGACACGGGTTCAAGCCCTGGTCCAGGAAGATCCCACATGCGGCAGAGCAACTAAGCCCATGCGCCACAACTACTGAGCCCGTGTGACACAACTACTGAAGCCTGCGTGCTTAGAGCCCATGCTCCGCAACAAGAGAAGCCACCGCAATGAGAAGCTAGCGCACCGCAATGAAGAATAGTCCCCGATCTCTGCAACTAGAGAAAGCCCGCGCGCAGCAACTAAGACCCAACACAGCCAATAAGTAAATAAATAAATTTATTTAAATAAATAAATAAATAACAAAGAAATAACAGCCAATGTGACAGTGAAAACAACTGTGGAAACCCTTTCAGCTGAGGATTCAGAAGGTAACAAAACCAAACATTCCCCGGCCCTCCGTGGCCAATTCTGCTTCCTTCTTTTACTCCAAAAAGAAATAAATATGTATGACTGATTCACTTTGTTATAAAGCAGAAACTAACACACCATTGTAAAGCAATTATACCCCAATAAAGATGTTAAAAAAAAAAAAAGAATTAAAAAAAAAAATTGAAAAAAAAAAAAAAGAGATAAAGACCTGGGGTTTCTCTCCCCAAGAGATTTACTCTCCCTCACCCTGGTCTCGCAGGTCACCTGACACTTCATTTCAGGTGGTAGCTCCTGGGATGGTGACCGGGAAGCCATAGTTAATGATCCATAACTTAAAACCTTAACAGGGGTTATCATTACCTCTGCTCCGCGTTGACCGTCCTCCTCTCAGGAGCCTTTTGGGGGAGCGAGCGGGCCCTTTTGGGGCAGGCCTCCCAGTGTGTGGGAGGGGCTCATCTCTGGGCCTCACTGCTGGCTGGACCCCTCAGGAGCTCTGAGCCCTTGGGCAAGGTTCCCAGCCTCTGTGTCTGGGTTTCCTCTTCTAGAATGGAAATAAGAGTACCTGCCTCGTGGGTTGTTTCGAGAACCAAGTTAGCATCTGTAACGTGCTCAGATGAATGCCTGGCTCACAGTGAGCCCGCAGAAATGTTTGTTGCACATAACACGTAATCGTTATTTTTTTAATTGAAGTAGAGTTGATTTACAATGTTGCCTTAATTACCGTTGTACAGCAAAGTGAGTCAGCTATAGATATATATACATTCTTTTTTATGTATTTTTTCCATTACGGTTTATCATAAGATATTGAATATAGTTCTCTGTGCTATACAGGAGGACCTTGTTGTTTATCCACTCTATATGTAATAGTTTGCATCCCAAACTCCCAATCCTTTCCTCCCCAACCCCCTGTCCCCCTTGGCAACCACCGGTCTATTCTCTGTGTCTGCACAACACGTAATTTTTTCGCAGCTGCCTAGAAGCAAACACACAGCAGAAGCTTCCTCTTCATCCTAACGGCTCCGGTACCTCTCAGCTGTTAGTAATCCTCCAAAGCCTCACTCAGCTGATGTGTCTTATGGAAACTCACGATGTCTTCTGAAAACTGCCACCATGGCGATGAAGCCCAAAGCCTGCCAGCTTCAAGCAGGAATGGCATTTGGCTGTGTGGGCATGTGTTTCATTTCCAGAGAGAAGAGCCTCTAAATTCATCAAACACCCAACTTAATACAAAGTTCAAAACTTTTAATTAAGGGTGTGGTGCCTTCTGTGGCAATGTTTATAAAGTTCTTAAACTTGAAGATGTGCTGAGGAAGTGGCCAAATGCTGGAACTGATGGGTAACACCGTTCTTTTTTATGAATGTTGACGTCACATTGTTTCTCCATTTCCTGCCATGCTGGAGACATTTCTTCCTATGACAGCAGCTCCCTCGGAGCAGTGATCAGGTGTGGAGAGAAAGCCACGTGAACAGGGGAGGGATATTCTGAATTTTCCATATCTAGACATCACCTTGAAAAATGGTGAAGCATTTCAGAGCATAAACTTGGAAAAGAAAAGCTTTTAGGTCAAGTGAATTTGGAAGATTAAGTACCATGGGCCCTGCCATCTGCCCTGAAGGTGAGAAGGACAGACCTCTACCTTTGGAGGGAGCCCCGTGGCTTCAGGGCTCCACTGCTGGGCCATCAACTCCCGCCAGCCTCTCCTGAAACTTGCTCTGGGTCCCGGGGAGAAGGTCAGACCTCTTCTGCCACTGGTCTCTTAAGACAGCTGCAGTGGAGCAGATAAACCCCCTTCCCGCTAACTCCAGGACACATGACATCTCTGCTCACACTAGGAAAACATGTTTCGGTAGGAGGTGAACCTCAAAGGAACAGGTTTTTGCTGCTCCGACGGGGGATTGGTTAATGTAACCGCCCTTCTGCGGACGCTGCTCTAAGCCAGGAAACACATGTTCCAGTCTCAGCTTCCAACACAAACTTCCTTAGCTCTGTCTTCTCCCAGATGAGCATTCTTGCCTCTGCAGGTGCAGGCCTCCTGGTCCTGCGCCTTCCCCTCCAGCGAAATCACTCAGGATACAAAGGCCAGAGGCTTTCTGACTTGCCGGTTAAATCAGAGTTTGGAGTCCCTACCACCGGGCTTGTGTCCCCCTTTTTTCCCATAAAACACAGTCCACTTCTACGGCAGCCAGTCTCTCGGCCGCCTTTGCTGGGTCGGGGGCTTTCTCCCGGATCCATTCAGGTGCCTTAGACACCTTCTCACCAACCGGCGACCCTGACGTGCTGGGGGGCTCCTGAGACCTGGCAAAGGGCAATTTACTGAAAAAGAGGAGAATCAGCGGAGACTGGATTTTCATTTTAAGATTACGATGTCAAATACATTGCTTCTCTTCTGTGCAGCAAAACAATTTAGAACTTGGCTTTTATTAGTAGTGTCCTAGAAGAAACAGAGGCCGGAATATGATTAGTATTTTTAAACCTACCCTGCTTCATCTCTTACCAAAAATATAACGCTAACAGAAAACAAAAAAGGCCACACCTTCACGTGAGAAATGAATTCTCTCTGTAACACGCGATTATCATTTAAGATGACAACGACATGGTACATGATATATACAGTGTTTACTTTTGGCTTTTCTCATTTAATCCTGATAACTTTTGTATAAAGTTGACAGAGCAGATAGGATTCTCTTTACTTTGTACAGGGGAGTTGTCTGAAGCCACATGATGGTGTAATCTCCGCACAAAAGAGGAATTTGGTTCACCTCAGTCTGGTCCAGGATTGGATCCATCTGGGGGGAGACAGGCTTCTCTCAGCCCATCCCAGCCGGCATGACGGGATTCTTGACTTTCTTCCTCTACCCCGCCCCCCAGGGAAGGCAGCCTTTTAGCAAACGGTAGATCAGACTTAAGCCTAGAGAAGTGGGCGGTGCCGGTACCAATGAGGAGGTTTGCTTTTTCTGGTTCTCTGTACAGATGGCTGTGAACATCCAAGGCAGACACTCTTAATGTAATGGGGATGAGGACAGACATCACACTGCAGTGGAACTCAGTGGAGGATGGAGAAGAAAAGCAAGGAGGCAGCGACCCCAGAGAGAAGGGCAGGTTTCCAGGTGTTCGTCCGAGGAGGCCTGAAACCGACCCCAGGGCAGCAGTAAGGACAGTTTCCACTGCCCCCAGACGCTGCAGGAGACAAGCCTGAGCCCCTAGGCCTTGGCCACCGTGGGGCAAGACTGCAGTTTCCCGGCTGGACCCTCCTCTTGGGGGAGGAATTGCTTCCAATTGCCGATGGGAGGAAACTAAAACTTTATAAGCCTACTGCACTTAAGCTAAGTTGGGGCCTCTAGTGGGTATCAAATATAGATAACACACATGTGGGCGGTAGACCTCACTCCATGGAATCAGTGTGATTCTCAGACGTGAATTTTCTCAAATGTTATAGACCGCGGGTTCCCAATCCCCGGGCCATGGACAGGTACCAGTCCATGGCCTGTTAGGAACCGGGCCGCACAGCAGGAGGTGAGTGGCAAGCGAATGAGCAAGCGAAGCTTCCTCTGTATTCACAGCCGCTCCCCATCACTCCCATAACCACCTGAGCTCCGCCTCCTGTCAGATCAGCAGGCGCATCAGGTTCTCATAGGAGCGCGAACCCTACTGTGAACTGTGCGTGCGAAGGAGCTAGGTCGCACGCTTCTTATGAGAATCGAATGGCTGATGATCTGAGGTGGAGCTCAGGCAGTGATGCTAGTGCTGGGGAGCGGCTGCAAATACATATTATCATTAGCAGAGAGGTCTGACTGCACAGAGACCATAATAGATCAACCACTTGCAGACTCATATCAAAACCCTATCAGTGAGTGGCAAGTGACAATTAAGCTGAGTAGACTGGACATAAGCAACACACTTTGGGTGTCACTGTCTCCCGTCACCCCTGGATGGGACCATCTAATTGCAGGAAAACAAGTTCAGGGCTCCCACTGACTCCACATTGTGATGAGTTGTGTAATTATTTCATTATATATTACAATGTAATAATAATAGAAATAAAGTGCACAATAAATGTATTGCCATTGAATCATCCTGAAACCATCCCCCGCCCCTGTCCGTGGAAACACTGTCTTCCATGAAACTGGTCCCTAGTGCCAAGAAGGTTGGGGACTGCTGTTATAGACCATGATCAATATGGTCCCCAAATAAGAAAAATTAAACTTTTAAGCATGTAATACAATTTTAAAATGACACTTTATATAAAAGTGTCTTTTTCTAGAAAGATCTCAATAATACTTCAAAATACTGAATTAGAGACTACATTCTAGACAAGGTTTGGTGCATTAATGAAAAAAATCACGTTGCTGGCAGGGACCCTCATCTCCTCTTAACTTCTGACCTGCACAAGGATCACAGACAAACCCAGGGTTCTGATTGTGTCACTGGCCCCTGCAGCTTTTGAAAAGAGCTAGATTGATGCTGGATGGGAGAGCCAGACAGGGAAGAGAGGCCATGTGCCCTGCGGCATCCGGCATCTGGAAGTCAGCTAGGTGAGGAGGGCGGGGTTGCGGTGCTGGGTCTGAAAGCACAGCCAATCAAACTGCAGAATCTCAGACCCCTGGTGATCATCTGGGCCAGTGGTTCTCAAACATGTCTGTATCAACAGAATCCTCCCCTCAATGGAACCCTGATAGTTAAGTGACAAAGCCTGGGCTCCTTCCCAAACTCTGGCTTATACAGAATGAGACATGGTGGCTAAAAGCCTAGACTGGTGCTGGAGGGCCTGCTGCTGACTCCTTGGTCATCACTTACTGGCTGTGTGACTTTGGACAAGGTCCTTTAGCTCTCTGAACCTCAGTTTTCCCACTGGTAAAATGGGGGTGATAATAGCAGCACACTTACCTCAGAAGTTTGCTGTGAGGCCTGAATGAGTTAATGAGCGTAAAGCACTAAAAACAGCACCAGGCATGGAATAAGCATCACCTAGGTGTTCACTATCGCTGTATATGAATCCGTTTCTTGCCTTGGAAGCTTGGTAATGATAATTTTTGATAAGGTGTCTCACTGTCACCTTGTACACTGTGGCCTCTTTGACTCATTCCCAGATGATGTAGGTAGAATTATTCATACTTTTATTCCACATTGTGCTGGTTATCACCAGTGTTGCTCTATAACAGACCACCCAAAACTTGGGAGCTCAAAACCACAGCCATCTCACTGCCTCTGATCTTATGCTTCAGGAATTGGGCAGGACTTAGAAGAGATGGTTCATCTTTGCTCACATGGTGTCAGCTGGGTGGCTCAGTTCTCATCCATGTGGCCTCTCTCCTGCCCTGGGACCCTCACCATTCAGGGGTCCCACCTGAGTTTCCAACGTGGCGGCTGGCTTCAAAGAGGAGGAAAGCTGGGCAGCCTCTTGATGTCTGGGCTCAGAGGTGATGTCACCCCTTCTGTCTCATCCTGTTGGTCTATCAGGTCTTTGAACAGCCTGAATTCAGGAAAGGGAAATTGATTCCACCTCTTGATGGGAGGGGCTGCACACAGACATGGGATGGTGTCCTGTTTACACCCTTCAGCGGTGGTACCCATCCTGCAGACAATTTACCACGGTGCTCTTTTGCAACACTTATTACAATTATTTATTGTGCATACCTTTCTTCTCTACGTGCATATGTGTTCCCTTCTCAATGATAGCACCATGGCATGTTTATCCATGTAGCCTCAGAGCACAGCATACAGACTGACATACTTAATAAATGCTGACTGAACTAGTGCATGAGGAAACGGATGAATCTCGATTTTTACCTTAACTTGGCAACAATAACAAGAAGAGAGTATTCTTTAAAAAAAAAAAAAAAACCTCAAAGCCATATTTGAGATTTTGAAAATGTCAGATTTTCTTTCCTTTGTAAAATTTTAATATTCAGTACATGTACTTCTCTCTCGGCCATTATGTGTTCAGACTTTGGGCGCTACAAATAGGAAAATAGAAGTTTTAAAAGGATTCTGTGAAAAAAAAAATGTATCTCACCCAAAACGCAGACAGAAGAGGTTTAACTGGAGACTGTATGGGAATCAGGACTTTGGGGAAGTGATATTCAAGCATTGAAAAAAGGTGAAGTGAGATAGGTATATGTATGTTGGGGGTGGGGGGAAACTGAAATTTCAAACACGTGGACAATTTTTAAAGCAAAGCAAAGTTGAGCAATAAAAGCAAATCCCTATAACATCTCTAGGGAATCTGTACTTTAGCTTCAAGGCACGTTCTTGCCTCAACTCTTAGTAAATAGATTTTTCTCTTCATAGAGAGCTATAAAGCAGGCCCTGGGTTGGCATTAAGAAGCTTTGTTTTTATCTTTGCATTCAAGCTAAACAACCTGCAGTCCTTGTGTAAACTGAAGTCCCCAGGAAAGAAAGTCCAGGGGTCTGGACAAACAAAGAAGTCCGCAGAGCCGCGGACTCAGCGAAGTGCGTGCGCACGTCCCCACTCCGCTCTGACACAGGCCCCGGCCTCTCCCCACAGCTGAAAGCAAACAGGACGTCCTGCTTTGTTTGGTCGTGGCTGTGGATTCCTGCAGCTGTGTCCTCAGCCAGGGATTCAAAAAGCAAGGGAAGCAGTGGGGATGGGAGTGGGGTGGGAGGGGAAGAGCAAACTTCTCACTTTAGAGGGTGCTTAGAGGGACTTCCCTGGCGGTCCAGTGGTTAAAGACTTCGCCTTCCGGGGCAGGGCGTGCGGGTTCAATCCCTGGCTGGGGAGCTAAGATCCCACATGCCTTGTGGCCAAAAAACCAAAACATAAAAACAGAAGCAATATTGTAACAAATTCAATAAAGACTTTAAAAATGGTCCACATTAGAGCGTGCTTAGAACAAGACAAATCCCTAAACTGTGGCCGCAGTTTAACCAACACCAGCCCCATGGAAACTTGGGAGCAGCCTGAGGCCAGGATCATTTGTCAAGCATACTGGGTTGCAAACAGGAATCTCAATAGTCACTAATAGAACCTCGCTCGCTTTGGGAGAGACGTGCTTCATTTTAATGCTTTTGCTCCCTGGTTTGGGGGGTTATTCGTTCTTGTGAGCTGTGCCTTTGGGACTGGCAAACTCCAAACTAGCCATGTTGATCCCCGGTCATGTGGCACAAAGACACTGCAGGCTGGGAGGCTTGGAGGGGTGCTTCTTGGATACGTGTGGGGGGCAGTGGCTGAAACCTGGAAGGAGAGCGGGGAGGACACTAGCTTCGGGGTCTAGCACTGACTCGAATCAAACTCAGCGGCTGCCACTTACCAGCCTTCCAACCTTCCAGGCTTTATCTTCTCTGAGCTTCTTATCTGTAGAGAAGAAGTAATCATACTTCCTCACAGGGTTGCAGGGGGGACTATACTCTTCAGCGTCACTCCAGGGCTTCATAAATAAGAGGTCTTATGCGTTACTTTAGAATGTGTGAACCAAAGCCATATATGTTCCTATTACTTGTGGAACTTTCCCATGATTAGAAGTTCATTCACATGAATCTCCATTTTATGATGATACTGAAAGAAGGAACCATGTTAGACAAGAAGAACATTCAGTTCATGGCCTTAGACTTCACAGGAATGAGACTGGCAGCTATCAAATGCCAAATGATTTTTTTCTCACCCACTAAATGGAAACTTCTTAGAAGAAAGTTCTCTACTCCCTGGGTGATTGTATTCACGCAGAAGAACAATCTCAAGATAAATTTCATTTTAAAAGTCATTGGGACTTCCCTGGTAGTGCAGTGGTTAAGAATCCGCCTTCTAATGCAGGGAATGTGGGTTCAATCCCTGGTCCGGGAAGATCCCACATGCCGTGGAACAACTAAGCCTGTGTGCCACAACTAACGGAGCCTGCGCTCCAGAGCCTGCGAGCCACAACTACTGAGCCCATGTGCCATAACTACTGGAGCTTGCGTGCCTAGAGCCCGTGCTCCGTAAGAGGAACCACCACAATGAGAAGCCCGTGCACTGCAATGAAGAGTAGCCCCCACTGGCTGCAACTAGAGAAAGCCCGCGTACAGCAGCGAAGACCCAATGCAGCCAAAAATAAATACGAAATTTATTAAAAATAAATAAATAAAAGACATTAACACCCCCTGCACAAGTGTTTTCTTGGGAATGAGCTCTCAGAGTTTCAGCAGAGTGAGTCCAAAAGTTCCCAGAGGAGTAATTGAAGAGGAACTCACTGAAAGCCTTCCAATTTGACATATCTTCATCCATAATTTCCAAGAGTGTGAACTATCTATAATTCCTCCTGTATAGGACAATCAACAATAATTGCATTTAATAAGAAAAAAATGTATTTTTTAGTTAATTGATAGAAAAACCAGTGTTGACAATCTTAAGAGTGATCTTACAGAAAAAGGAGATGAATTTTTAGCTCTTCATTTTGGTTGATTCAATGACACTTTGCCAGTTGAGGGGGGACTCAGACCTATTTGGAAGCCATTAGGTTGAAAGTATCTGGAAGAGCTGAGCAGACCAGCCAGGGCCTCCCTGGATGAGCTAGTCCACAGAAGGCATTGTGTCCAGGAGAGGCTGATAGATCAGGGGTAGAAATGCCAGCCTGGCTGACCAGAGGGGCAGAAAGGAAAGGACAGTAAGTCTTCCAAAAATAAGAAGGCCAGGGAGAAGAGCTGCCTTAAGAGAGATCCCTAAGTGGGATCAGATTTATTCTGAAGCCTTTTATCCAAGGTTTAGATCAGGCTCAATCATCCTTGTAGGGATGACTTTTTTAAAGGGCTGAAGTCAGACAAGGCAATCCTGGGTCTCTCAAGATGAGTGAGTGCTCATTATCAGAACTTCAATTTCTGTGCATGAAGAGAGAACTACTAAAACCCACAGAGGACCTGCCCAGATACCTGGGATTCCTTCTCCCCAGAGAGTTTGGATTCCAGGCTTGAAGAAGTTCAGGTGTGTTACAAGTTGTCTATCACCTTTGCATACAGAATCCTCATCCTTGACTCAGTCCACCCTAAGACAAGAGTAGGAATCCAAGGCCTTCCAGACCCACTCCATCAGGGGGGCAAGGCCTGGTTTGGCTTGATGTTTCTAGCGGAGAATCAGGCAATTAAACCAAACCTTGGCCCTTTCTACCTACTGGTACAACCAGATCCTATACTCCAGAATGAAGCTGACCTCAAGTTCTTCATTTTGGTTTACCTAATTTGGGAATGAATGCACTGATGGAGAGTAAAAACCAGGGACAACTTATTTAAGGTGTTAGAGGAAAAAGTGAAATACTAGATGGATCCACAAAAAGTGAATTAATAGAAAAAGACTAATTTTCTGAGGAACCACAAGAATCCCAAGGAACTCTTCTGCTGTTATTGGAGAATAGGGTCAAAATAACTCAAAATTTCTGCTAATGTTTCTTGGTAGTCTGATGGGAATTACATTACAAATGGCAGGGTGGGCTCAGAGATCTGAAAAATGAAACCTGACAAGCAGGAAGTCATGTGCTTCCAGGGAACCTTGACTCCCAGGAAGTGCTTAAGGCGAGCTGTTGCTTGATGAAAAATATGGAATGAGGCCTCTTATTTCAGCCAAAAGCAGCCACATACTCAAAGAGTCAAAGTCAACCATAGGAGCTCATGTTTCATAAAGAAAACCAGTCCTCTGTCAGCCTCAAGAGAACATACATCCTTCGTCTGAAGTAGAGGCTTCCCAGGATGAACTTTGGGAGGAAGAAAGGAAGAGGAGGAAGAAGACGAGCAAACCAGAAGTTCTTTTTTCTCTGATATAGAGTGGAATTCCTAATTTTAATAACCCACTCACCAGCCAGGTGACAGGAGATAGGAGCTGATGTCACCAGTTTCAACCAAAGGGGCGATTTTGTCTATGTTTGCAAGAATGTGAGAAGTTCATTCAAGCCCTTGCTTCTAAATATATCACCTTTATTCTCGTTCAGTTTTTGGCAAAAGATACTCAAGAAGTTTCAGCCTTATCCAAGAAGTCTTTGGGACTTGGGAAAATATGCTGAGAAATAGAAGATGTCATTCAAAACTACAGATTCAGCTCAATTCACAAAATAATTATTTCCATTCTCCTTTGTTACTTCCTATTGTGGGCATTAAGTATTTCACATGGAAAGCAATGATCAATTTCTAATAACACAAGGATATATTTAGAAGTTAGATGTATCTTAAAAAATAGTCTTGTTGAGTTTTACATTTGTGTGCATTTCTAAATATATATTACATATCGATTAAAAATAAAGTTAACAAAAATGTATTGCTTTCCAAAGATCATCAACCGATCATTATGTATACATTCACACATATGTGTGTGTATGTAACTTACAGTGTTAGTCTGTATTAGAAAATTAATTCCAGAATATACAGGCTTACTTTTGTAAAAAATAAATTTATTGATTGATTGATTGGCTGCGTTTGGCCTTCATTGCTGAATGCGGGCTTTCTCTAGTTGAGGCGAGCAGGGGCTACTCTTTGTTGTGGTACGTGGGCTTCTCATTGTGGTGGCTTCTTGTTGTGGAGCACGGGCTGTAGATGCGCAGCCTTCAGTAGTTGTGGCATGTGGACTTCAGTAGTTGTGGCGCATGGGCTTCAGTAGTTGTGACTCTCAGGCTGTAGAGTGCAGGCTCAGTAGTTGTGGCGCATGGGCTTAGTTGCTCCGTGGCATGTGGGATCTTCCCAGACCAGGGATCGAACCCATGTTCCCTGCATTGGTAGCCAGATTCTTAACCACTGCACCATGAGGGAAGTCCCTACAAGCCTACTTTTTTTTGTTTTTCAGTTTGGGCTGCTATAACAAAAACACCATAGAGTGGGTGGCTTAAATAAACATTTATTTCTCACAATTCTGGAGACAAGGAAGTCCAAGATCAAAATGGTGACAGATTTGGTGTCTAGTAAGTCCTGCTTCTTCAGCAGACATCATAGGCTGTCTTTTCACTGTATCCTCATGTAGAAGAAGGGGTGAGAGTGTTCTCTGGATTAACACCTTCTATAATGGTGCTAATCCCATTCGTGAGGGCTCCACACTCATGACCTAATCACCTTCCAAAGGCCTCATCTCCAAATTCCATCACATTGGGGGGTTAGGATTTCAACATAGAAATCTGGGGGGAACACAGACCTGAAACTCTGATATTAAGAAAATTAAGACATACTTGGTTTCTTGCAGACAAAAAGTGTTTGGGCTATATTTATAAATATAATGATTGGTTGAAAATAAGGTTTATTTCTTCTTGTTATCTTGTAATTCTCTTTGTCATAGGTTTAAAAATTCCTTCCACGTAATTATATCATTAATTGTAACTTTACACTTTACCTTCAAAATCACAGTTCTGATGAGAACATTTCAAGTTTTAAAAACCTCCTTGGAGTTCCACTTCCACCTCTAGGTAAAAAGCTGCAAGAGTATTGGCCCACTATAATAATGAGAAAAATGCAGGAAAAAATGTAATATCACAGCATTTCTTGACCTATCAGAGAACTGACCTCACAGGGCAATTAAGTAACACAAAATCCAGGAGGAATGGGCTTCCCCAGGAAAGTCAGGATGCACAGACTAGCTCACCTATGAAAGAACATGGGAGGAAAGGAAGTTGCCACATAGGTGAGTAAGAAGAAATGAGCTAGATTTTTAAAGAATTTCTAAAAGCCAACAGTAAGCTAACATGACTCTATAAGATGCATGGAAGTCTCAGACATCAGGGGAGTTTGCTCTGACTCCCAGGATTTTGTCCATGAACTTCTACTGGGGGCTCACAAGGAAGCTCAGGGGCAGGGTAGGAGACAGAGAGCCCCCCTTAGTGGTGCAGATGTTGGGAAGTAGAGCAACTGCCACTATGAAAAAGGCTTGAAGCCTTGCCCCTTGCCTGGGGATCTTTTCTCACAGAACAAACATCTTGAGCTTCTCAGAGAAGGAAATCAAACCTTGTCATCCCCAGGACACAGGTAAAGATTCATTGTTGCTGTGGGAAAGACAGAACCAAAACCGAAACAAAACAAAGCCCTTTATCCATAGGGAAGGGGAGGAAGGAGTCCAGGGCCCAGGATCCCATACCAATATAATTAGAGACGTCCTACTTCAGGTTGGGGGTCAGTAGACACTCCTCTGATCAATATCTGCCCCAGATACAAGGCAAACTTTGGCTGCTAAGGCAGGTGGAAGAGGAAGAGGAACACTGAGAAAGTCTCACCACAAGGTCCAGAAACAGTATCTTTCTAAGGCTGAGGCTGGTCAAGGCAACAGAGAGCACACTGCCTGCCCCCACCCGTGTAACAAGCCCAGAATAACAAGCAAGAGCAGTCAACCTCTGGGAATGGTGTAAGAGATAGAGAGACCCTCTCTGATGCAAATACGCAGGGATGGCTTTTAAAGCAGATGATGAAGCACAAACACTGAGAAAAACCATACAGAACCTAAGCATTGGACTGTAAGCACAAGGCATCATTAGAGAAATTTGAACTCTGTGGTGCTCTGAATGCATCAACAACAACAACAACAACAACAACAAAAATCCAAGCCCAACTCAACCCCTGACTAGATTGACTCACGTGGGAATGGGCTTACAGAAGAAAAAGTACACATATTTCCAGGCAAATATTTACTTTAGTCTTTACCGTTCTACAGAAAATGTCCAGCATTTAATTAAAAATTACAAGACACAAAAGAGGGAAAAGTAAACTAACCCGTCATCAGGAGATAAAGCAATCAATCAACAGAACCAGACTCAGATGGCCCCAAACTGGAACAATTAGAAATACAGTTTAAAATAAGTATAATTATTCAGTTAAAGGATCTAGTGGGAAAGGCGGGATGTTTCAATAGAGAGATGGAAACTATAAGAGTCAAACAGAAATGCAAGAAATAATAAGAATAAAATGGTGTCAGAGAGAAAGAATTCCTCTGATGGACTCATTGGCTAGACCCAACTGAGGAAGGAATCAGCAAACCTAAAGAAAAGTCTTTGGGTATTGGGGGAGAGAGAGAGAGAGAGAGAGAGAGAGAAAACAGACTAACAAAGTTTTGCAAAACAATATAGCTCATTGGAGTTCCAGATAGAAAAGATATGGATAAAGGAGTAGAAGAAATATTTTTAAAGATATGGCTAAGAATTTTTTTAAAAGAATTACAGATATTAAGCCACAGATTCAAGAAGCTCAGAGAATCCCAAGATAAATAAGAAATAAAAAAGTAAAAAACAAAATAAAAATAAATACACCTAGACATTTATATTCAAGCTTCAAGAAACTGTTAAAGAAAAAACTTGAAATAGATACATGTATTGATATATGTATAACTGAATCACTTTGCTGTACACCTGAAACTATCACATTGTTAATCAACTATATTCCAAGATAAAATAAAAAGTTAAAAAAAAAAGAAAAAACTTTGAGGGCAACCAGAGAAAAAAGACATACTACATACAAAGGAATATCAAAAATAAGAATTAGAGCTGACTTATCTTCAGAAACTATGCAAGCCTGAAGACAATAAACTAATGTCTTTAAGGTACTGAAAGAAAATATCAAAACAGTGTTCTCTACCCAGAGACTGTATCTTTCAAAAATGAAGGTGAAATAAAGCTTTTCAGCAAAGAAAAGCTGAATTCATTTCCAACAGACCTGCCCTACAATAAATATTAAGGAAAGTTCTTCAGGCAAAAGGAATATGACAGTAGACAGAAACTTAGATCTACACAAAGAAAAATCCCTGGACGTAGTAAAAAAATATATATATATATAAAAAATATATTTTTTATTGTTAATCACTTTAAAAGACAGTTGATTTCCTAAAGCAAAAATAGTAACAATGTATTGCTGGGTTTATGCCATATATAAAGTAAATATTTAACAACTGTACTAAATATGAAACAGAAGGATTAGAAATATATTGTTGCAGGGGTCTTACAATATACGTGGAATGGTAAATTATTATTTGAAGGTACATTATGATAAATTAAAGACATATATTGTAAATCCTAGGGCAACCACTAAAGAAAAATTCGGGAAAGAAAGCATTATTAATAAGCATTAACTATAAAGGGGCATGAGGAAAATTTTTGAGGTGATATATTTATTTGTTTACTTGTCACAGCAATTATAAAATCTCATAGAACTGTACATCTAAAAGGGGTGAATTTTAATGTATGCAAAACATACTTCAATAACTCTGACTCCTCCCCCCAAAATAGAACAAAAAATAATTTGCCAAGGTTATTCCACTGCTCTTCCTTTCCCCTCCCTTCTTTGCTAAAAAATTTAGCTGCAGACCCATTTTGGTGGACTTTGCAAGGTGAGCATGCGTGCTTCGTGCAGAGGAGCCGCTGTGCGGCCAAGGGGAGTGTCTGAGTCTGTGAAGAGTACAGGGGCATCCACCCCCACCACCACGTTGTGACCTTTTGTGAGATGCCATGGCTCCGGCTGGATAAGGAGGACGTCACCATGTGGGAGGTGCCTGGGTAGGAAGTCAGAGTGCAAACAGAGTGAAGAGGGCATCCACACAAGTGGGGTGTCAGATCCCGTGGGGTAAGTAAAGCTTTCACAGGTGGTGGTGGTCCAGCGTGGGATGTCACAGGCTGAGCAGGTGAAGAGTTGTCTATTTGAGAGAAGGACCCAGCGTAGGTGTTGGAAGCGCACATACAAGTTGGGAGTCACCCAGCATGGGGATTAGGGTGCAGAGCAGGACAAGGAAGGTGTCCACATGGGGTGTGAGATGGCCCACCATGTTGGTGGTCTGGAATGAAAGCCTGAAGAAGGTGAAGAGTACGTCCAAGCAGAGTATGGTCCAGCATGGGATGGTGGCATACGAGTGGGTTAAAGATGGTGTCCGGGCTTAGGACCTGCAAGGAAGTGGAGAGGCCACAGGTCGAAAGGAGGGCTTCTGGAGTGTGGAGTTCCAGAGTTTGGAGCCGTGTGGATGAAAGTCTCTTGGTGCTGCAGCCAGGAGTTAGTGCTGTGCCTCTGAGGCGGGAGAGCCAACTTCAGGACACTGGTCCACAAGAGACCTCCCAGCTCCACAGAATATCAAACGGCGAAAATCTCCCAGAGATCTCCATCTCAACACCAGCACCCAGCTTCACTCAACGACCAGCAAGCTACAGTGTTGGACATCCTATGCCAAACAACTAGCAAGACAGGAACACAACCCCACCCATTAGCAGAGAGGCTGCCCCAAATCATAATAAGTCCACAGACACCCCAAAACACACCACCAGACGTGGACCTGCCCACCAGAAAGACAAGATCCAGCCTCATCCACCAGAACACAGGCACTAGTCCCCTCCACCAGGAAGCCTACACAATCCACTGAACCAACCTTAGCCACTGGGGAGAGACACCAAAAACAACGGGAACTACGAGCCTGCAGCCTGCAGAAAGGAGACCCCAAACACAGTAAGATAAGCAAAATGAGAAGACAGAAAAACACACAGCAGATGAAGGAGCAAGGTAAGATGGTGTCCATACAGGGGATGCAGCCTGTCACCGAGTCAGAGTCCATGGAATAAATGCTCCCATGGCATGGGATGTTAGAGCCCAAAGAGTAAGGAGCTTTCCTCCTCTGTCAAGTTGGAACAGATGGTTTCAACTGAAGCTTTGCTCAGGAAAATGACTTACTGAAAATTTGAGTACAGTTAGAATTGTTAAATTCAGGCAGCTGGGCTGGGTTGAAACAGAGTGCCTGTTCCACCTCCATTCAGCAGCACTGGGGAGAATGCAGATTCTTGCAAAATACAGGGGAGCTTCTGGCCGACCCAGGAGAGCAGACCTGTCACCGCTTGGATTCCCCCAGCAGATTCAGGGCTACCGGCATTAGTGGGGCTAAGTGCACCAGGCCAGATAGAGCTAAGGATACAGGACCACCAGGGATTCCAACAATAAAGAGAGCCAGCTTTATGAGACTGGGAAACAGGAAATTCCTGAGGAAATGGTAGAAACTAACTTCTCTTTGAATCCATCTCCACCTGTTGAGATCCTTTCTATCTCTCCGACCTTTCCCATAATTACCACTTTTCCTTTGAAATCATTTTCCCAAGATTCCAAACAGAGGCAAACTCTCCTCCTTCCATACATTCCCATAGCATTTTTTAAAACTTTTCATCCTGGAAATTATGAAACATATTCAAAAGTAGAGAGAATTGCATAATGAACACCTTTTGCCACATACCCATCACCCAGCTTCAACAGTTACTAATACGTGGCCCTCAAGACGTTTCACTTGTGTTCCTTTTTTGACAATTATAGTCTGAACTTTGTTTGAATTATTTCCGTACGAGCCTCACGCAACCATATCCCTTCCCCTTCCCTCACAGACACATGCAGACCTCATTTAATTGCACTTCACTTTATTGTGCTCCGCAGAGTTTGTGTTGTGGTTTTTTTACAAATTGAAGCTTTGTGGTAACCCAGTGTTGTCAGATGATGGTTAGCATTTTTTAGCAATAAAGTATTGTTTAATTAAGGCATGTCCATGGCTTTTTTAGACATAATGATATTGCACACTTAATAGATTACAACAGAGTGTAAACATAACTTTTATATGCGTTGGGAAACCGAAAAATTCATGCAGCTCGCCATGGTTGCAGTGGTCTGGAACTGAACCCGCAAGCTCTCCAAGGTAGGCTTGTGTAAGATTCTGCAGGACGGGTAGGACCTGTATCATATCATCAGTGTAATACCCACTGTATTCAGCAAGTGCTTGGCGCATAGCTGCTTAATTGAATTGAATTAACAAGCACTCAGTACTTCTGTTTGAGTTTTCTTGCTCTAAATACCAGAGGCAGATTTCCCCCCAAGACCTGCGTAATTTTTTAACTTTGGAAATACGAAAGGTCTGTAGAGATAACGAAGTCCAGAGAATCATGCCTCCACAGGTGATAGATTTCTTGCAGCAGGTTACTTAACCTCCATGAATCTCAGTTTTATCATCTATAAAATGGTAAAAAATAATATCTACTGTACATTTTGCTGTCAATTTTTTGAGATTTTATGTATGTCTTTATCAAATACAATTGCTGTGAAATAATTTGTAGTTGTAGAACACCTAGACTTAAGAAAGAGAGCATAGTTCGTTTAAAGCTTTTAGTCAAAAGATGACCGTTCCTAGGAATACTCCCCAAAGTCCTGGGCCCCAAAAAACCCACTTCTCCAGTGCAAACTGATCCAGATTTGGGGGGTCCGTTTGAGTGAGGGAAATGTCTACCAGACATTTTTCTCAACCTGGACTCTGCAGAACATAGGATAATAGCACTGGCCAAAAGCATTTTTGAGATAAAAGACAACTGCCACTCTGTTCATCATTCAGTTGTAAAATGTTATTTCCCAGGATTATACTAATTAGAATAAAGTGGTAACTATATCCACCACTTCTTGCTAAATCACTCAAAATGCATTAACCTTAAGTGGTCCACATATATGGCAAGCCATATTTATGTATTCCCATTTACTGGTATACTTTGTCTAGGGTATATAGGCTTTGGGTCTGACAGATGAAGCCTGAAATACTTCTTATTAACCACAAAATCTCTGTGTTGAGGTTTTAGCAAACAGTACAGCTGCAGGAGCAAACTACCGAGGCCATCAGTAATGATGAGCTGCAAATTTTATTCGGTTTCCAATCCAACTTATGTGAACCAGATCTTCAAAACTTATTTAACGATAGAAGATCTATACCTCATGTTAAAGGTGCACACGTGTCTCATAATGATTCACGGTGATAAGAGGAGAAAGAGAGGCTTAGGCAAAGAATGAGTCCAGAAGGTATGGATTAGAAGGATCTTTTCTTTTTAATTTCAAGGATCCTTCACCATTTATTAGGTTCATGTGAAGTCATTGCAGCATAAGAGGGCTTATAATCAATAATCCTTC